>NC_139633.1:18718831-18998831 GCF_964638095.1 Poromitra crassiceps
AGAATGAGGCGGAGCGGGAAGGGGAGGGGTATCTGGAGGAACAGAGAGCTCCTAGCTGAGGCTGGCACAGTGTGGAGAGTGACTGCATCTACAGTATAATGTAGCAGCATCACTGCTCAACAATCAATCACATTTTCTTCAGGAGATGCACAAAGTCATATAGACTGTTTTCATGGAATTGTGTTGCTATAGGGAACAGTTTGGAACCTATATGTCCTGTCAGTTATTGTACTAGAAAACATTGCAACAGGAAGTAAGCTGGGGGAAATTTAGGATGTTTATGTTGTCGAATTGAAACCGTCTATACTTAGCAGCACCCCATTACACCGCTCTGTCTATGGGGAGATGGGATCAATGCTCTGGGTGAAGTGATAGCGTATAGGGGCACGGTGGCGCATGCTCGCCTCACTGCAAGAAGGTCTTGGGTTCGAGTCCCGTACGGGATGCTGTTGACACTGCAGGGGGTATGTTTCCCAGGATGGGTCAAATACGGAAGACAAATTTCACCAAGCCTCTGCATGTCCATCCAATTGTTGTAGGCCTACAGTATGTAGTCCAATGCCTCATAATTATTCATGTGCAGAGTGCCATGTTGCCAGGGCACCACAGTGCAGAGTGCCATGCTGCCAGGGCACCACAGTGCAGAGTGCCATGTTGCCAGGGCACCACAGTGCAGAGTGCCATGCTGCCAGGGCACCACAGTGCAGAGTGCCATGCTGCCAGGGCACCACAGTGCAGAGTGCCATGTTGCCAGGGCACCAGAGTGCAGAGTGCCATGTTGCCAGGGCACCACTGTGCAGAGTGCCATGTTGCCAGGGCACCACAGTGGGATTATGACTTTTCAGACATACATTCACCTAACCCAGTGGTTCCCAACCTTAGGGACATTCTCAGGGTCGCCTGAAATGTCGGAAATAATAATCATAATACAATACACCAGACCCAATTTAATACTACCGAAGATGATTAGGGTCACTTGCGATTTTATTTTTATTTTTACTTATGTTTTAGTTCTGAGTTTAAAGTGAAATCTCTAGATTTCAGCTTTGTTCTCTTGGGTGACACCTATGGCGATGAGTGGTAACTGCAGGTGACATCCAAACAGTGTTACATTATGTGACATTACTAATGTCACATAATGTCACTATATACTGCAAAGGCTTCCATCAATGGACCATAGCCTCAATCAACATTGTGAGTGACTCTTAATTATTATTTTTTAGATGAAAATCTTTGAGATTATAACTTTAAATCAGGATTCTGAGAATAAAGTCAGAGTTTTGAGATTAAAGTCAGAATTCTCAGATTAAAGTCAGAATTCGGCGGGGGGGAAAGAAGCATACTATGTGACATCACTGACGATGTCACTGATGACATTATCGATGGTGTACCGGAATTTGAATGACGCAGGTCCCTATATATTTTCCGACGTCAAGAGCCAAAAAAGGTTGGGAACCCCTGACCTAAACCCTGGTCAGAGCCCAGGTTATATGTTTAGATCACTATAGTGGCAATCAAGGAACAGAATAATGTGAACAGTCTGATAAATGACCAAATGGCAGCATTATTCTCAGCCTGTGCCTGCCCGGGGAGATGTTTCTAATAATGATCACAGCTGAATAGCTGAGGACTCACTCATTGAAAAAAGGACATCTGAATTAACTACCAGCTTGTGACTCCTCTCTGCCCCCGAGTGAGAGAGAGGCAGAGAGGGAGAGAGAGAGAGGCAGAAAGGTTGAGAGAGAGAGAGAGTGAAAACACCAGCTCATTTTATTTTTATTTTTATTTTATTTTATTTTATTTTATTTTATTTTATTTTATTTTATTTTTATTTCATTTCATTTTTACTCTTATTCTTATTTTATTTATTTTACTTATTTTATTTTATTTTTATTTTTATTTTATTTTATTTTCTATTTGACAATTACTGTTTGTTTACCTGTTGAACAACTGTAAAAAATGTAAATCAGAATGCCCCATTTTTTGGGAAGTTTATATGTACATATATCTTTGACTGTAAATTTTGACTGTTTGTACATTATACATCCTCGACTGTACATTCATTTATTATTATAATTTCCTTATTGTTGTACTGTTAATATGTGCATTTGCTTTGACAATATAAGCACTGTCTTTTCATGCCAATAAAGCTATTTGAAATTGAAATTGAATTGAGAGAGAGAGAGAGAGAGGCGGAGAGGGAGAGAGAGAGAAAGAGAGAGAGAGAGAGAGAGAGAGAGAGAGAGAGAGAGAGAGACCAGCTGGTCAGGGGGAAAACTATAAGCAGTGGGTTCTGAAGGCCCTCTCTTTGTTGACAGCCATTTTTGACATATTCCCAGGATTAGTGGCTCTGTCAACATGATGACACTGGCTCCTTAAAATAGAGAGAGGGGGACAGTCAGGAAAGCAAAACGCTGGTTGTGTACCACCATAGGCTCAGACCTGACCCAGGTCTGACCCAGATCCATGCATATGAGAGAGAGAGAGGGAGAGAGAGAGAGAGGAGAGAGAGAGAGAGAGAGAGAGAGAGAGAGGAGACAGAGAGAGAGAGAGAGAGAGAGAGAGAGAGAGAGAGAGAGAGAGAGGAGAGTCTTCAGTGCTTCATTGAGTCCAACAGAGATTCCCTCTGAGTTTGTTTGAGAAGACAGCCCCCCGAGAGACATGGCTATGAGCAGCAGCTCTGAAGGTAAGAGGAGAGCTGATGATGCATACAAATGTGATAGGGGACAATAGGCACTCTGTGGCTGTGGAGGAAACCCTTTCCAATCAAATGATAGTTTATTATTGGCTGATGGCGTATCAGCTATAGTTCAAGGCAAATGGTTATCAGAAAGGAGTCTGAGATACACTAGGAAGACAGCATGTGTCGGTGACAGAAGCTCATTCAACAGATCAACTGATTATGGATTTTTAAGGCTGATGTGATTCTGAATTTATGATTTGTAGGAAGAAAAATATGATTGGATTTCATTCACAATTTTTTTTCAAGTAATTGCCTACGGTACAATCATCGACTTATATGGCACTGAATGAAATGTAAAAGTAGTACTCATTAATTTTGAATTCATGTCAGTTAATATCTATAGCCTATTAAACAACTATCATTTAGGAGCCTACTGTAACTGTGACACTGACTTTTTCAACAAATATGGGATAATTGGTTCACATAATCTTTTTTTATAACATTGTGGTGACTCTGGTGAGTTTTTGATAAAGTTGGTGAAAATTGATACTGAGTGTATAACATATATACCATCCATATACATGTACACAAACCAAAAATGTCTGTAGCGTTTACAGTCTTCCTAGCTTGACTTTGGCTGTCATGATAATTGGTAAGGACCGTTCGACGCTAACCATTTAAGATAGGCTAAGGTTAGGTTAGGGTGAGGCCTTCACTCGACAAGTAAGGGCATTTTATATACTGTCTACCTGTTCTTGCGACAAGTAAACTGAAATTAACTTTCTGGCCCTGCAGCAGTCTGTCACCACCAGGGGGAGCTGTGTTTTTGATGAATGGTCAGTAGTAACATTCGTAGAATTCTGCACTCTATTCACCTTATGTAGCCCCGCCCACTTGACCCATTGTGTCACGACTTCCTGTTCAAAACGTCGCAATGTCAGGCTAGCAATTTCATGGCATTGTTCACAATCATTTTAAGGTTTTTTCCCCTCATATCTGAGACTGTTACGCCGAATGTCTGTTTATGTGAAAGCTGTTATCGAACTCAGCGTGGTCCAGAAAGGTAGACTGATGTTTGCGTGAAAACACAACCCAGTATCACCTCATTGCGCACCACAGTTTTATACTTACAAAACTTATGCATACTACGCAAAAGTAAAATTTTTACGTGCAACCGCGCTTATTGGGCTGGAGAACAAACAGGGCTGTCAGGTCCACAGCGTGTGTGAAAGCAATGCGCTCCACAGTCAAGTCAGGTCTATTTCTCCAGCTCTTCATGACAAAGCATTTTCAAAGCACTTTACAAAGAACCAAACAATAAAACACAACCGTTGAGAGAAAACGGCTCTGGGTTGAACAAGTGCGTGACCTGCAAGGTCGGCTCTATGTAGAGCTGACAGTGAAAAGCTTCTCCAAGCAGACACCATAGTGTAGTGGGCCGTAGTGAATAACATCAGTGAACACGCTTTTCAACACCGGATAATTGTCCTCACGCACCTATTACGATGAATCGTTGAATATCGTGGAATATTGGACGATGAAAAATTGTCCAATAAACGTTTGACCTCAAGATTCACACAAGTGTGTGTGTGTGTGTGTGTGTGTGTGTGTGTGTGTGTGTGTGAGAGAGAGAGAGAGAGAGAAAGAGAGAGAGAGATCTGTGTGAGAAAGGAGAAGAGAACAGTATTTATTGCAGAGAATTTATTTCGGGGGCTTTCGTCAATAATTCACGAAGCATTTCCAGATCAATACACCTTTATGGAGAGCCTTATCATTTGTCATTCTGTGCCTGTGGTTGAGTGGAGTTTGATCGGCACAGCTGTTGTCAGGCTAGTGTTGCCTTTCTAGAAAGATAGGCTTCCTGGAAGGACCTCGGCAGAGTGGAAAATTGGCATCAGTCAATCATTGATGACACCGTGCAGCAGGACCTTTCTCTGCTGCTCCAGTGCTGATTGTTCCATAATTATGATATCAACAAAGACTTTTTAGTTCACTCAAACACCTCCTGATTTAGGATAGGCCTCGCTAAGTGGGGCCCAGGGAACAACTATCAGGTTGGTACACATATGAATATTCTACAGTTTATAGTGGTGATGTGCTAAACGCCTACAGAAGGTCCCGGGTTCGAACCCCGGTCCGTCCCTTTCTGTGTGGAGTTTCCATGTTCTCCCCGTGTTCGTGTGGGTTTCCTCCGGGTTCTCCGGTTTCCTCGCACCAAGACATGTATGTTAGGTTACAGTCATACTCCTGTCAGTGTGCTCCTGACCAAGGCACTGGCAATCGAAATGGAGTTGGTCCCCGGGCGCTGCACTGCGGCGGCCCACTGCTCCTAGTTCTAGGAAGGTTCCTACTAGTAGTGGGAGGATGCAGGATGCAGAGGATGAATTTCCCCACAGGGATAATAAAGGATAATATAACCTACCACAAATACAGAAGGACACAGAAAATAGGACATGGAACTGAAAAAGTAAATCAAGTGAAAAAATATATATATAAAACAGAACAACCAGATTGAAACTCTAAATGACTGCTAAAATTAACAGTTAAATGCAATTTTACAAAGACTAGTCAGCTGAGACCTCCTAAAAGAAGATAGTTAGCTGCCCTTATTTCCTCTGGTAGGTTGTGTGACGCCACATGTGAATTCGGCTGTTGTAGGTTTGATGAGAGCAGATAAAGGTCTGTCCAAGGAGCTCATGCTGAACACATCTTCATGAAACACAGACAGGGATTTGAAAAGGGCTAGAGACTGAGTCCATTCCAACAGTCTGTGCCTCCTCTAAACTGATATTACATTCATTAGAAATAGGCTGGTGAAGACCGCTTCTTTTACAAAATTGTCTGCAGTTCCAAAAGAGGCCAAAATTGTCCATGAGTTCCAGCTGGAGCTCAGAGTAGCCTACTAGCCTTTAGCCAGGTACAGAGGGGAGAGAACAGGGGTTTAAAAATACACAGAATAGCTGTGTAGAATGGAAACATTTCCTGAAAACAATCAACTGCACTAAAGATGGATCTACAGTATCCTAAGTAACAGATCATCTCATCTTAGGCCCCGTCCCCTTCAAAACACTGCATAATTAATTAGGGGAGAGACAGAGTGGATAAAGTCCCACAGAGGCTGGATTTGAGTTTTCTTTTGCAACAGAATCCATAGCCTTGTTTTAAAGACCCATGAAACTTGTTTTAAACAGCTAAAAATAGTATGAAATGGGACCTTTAACGATCTAGGGAGGCGATCTAGTGCAGCAGGTCGTTCTCTCAACATGGCCATTACTCAGTGAAACCTTTATGCGGGGCACTTGTAGTAATGAAGGCAGACGACGTGCATGTTTCCAAAACAGCACTGGTCTGAGCAGGTAAACGCTTCACTTGATTCAAGGAGAATTTCAGTATTTTTCAACCTGGACCGTATTTCCATCTGTTTATGTAGTAGTAGTAGCTTTGCCCACATGGACCCTCCTGTACATATTGCAAATATTCAAAATGCCTTGTCCATATTCTCGAAATCATCTCATCTTCAGCCATAACTTACAAAATCCTTCGGCTAGCGTTACGCTATCTGTTAGCTACCCCAAACAAACATGGCAGCTCCCAGTCCTAGCTTTCTGCCCCACCACAGCTGACTTCCAGCAAACAACGCAACTCTCTGAGACTTGAGCGAGAAAAACTCTGGCGAGACTTGGATCAAGCAGAAGGTAAATTATATCTCTATAAAATAATGTCATGATGGAATAATCTGATCCCGTCAGTGGTAAAAACAAGCTTGTTTAGTGCCGTAGGGGCATGTGGGAAAAGCAACTACCAACTGAAGCGATCTTACTGCACCAATTTCAAGGATTTCTGTTCACATGACTTAGATATACATAAACAGATATGAAAATAGGATCCATGCTGAAAAATACCAAAACATCAAAATGTCATGTTGAGATCAACGATGTCACTTTAATGTAGCTTCTACATTCTTGCAGACATGCCTCGTCAGTTCCCGAAGGTCATCCTCAGTGAAGCAGATGAAGAGATGCGACTCCTGGGAGAGAAAGTGTACGCATCAGCGCTGAAGGAGGAGGACAACAAGGAAGCCTTGTCCATGTTCACCGTGCCTGAGGACTGCCCGATCGGCCTCCAGCAAGCCAAGGAGCACGAGCTGCTCAAGGAGCTGGCAGAGCAGCAGTCAGAGGAGAGTGCCAAGAGGTACGCCCCACTCTGGGTCTCAGTCCAAAAGTTAGATGTTGTCATCAATGAGGTCAATGTCACAAATGATAAAGACAAGGAGAAGACACACTGTCTATAAAAATAGCATTGGTTATATAAAATGTCATTTAATGGTGCTAATCTTTCAGGAAGAAGAGCTTAAAGATGATCCGTTCGCAGTCAATGTCCCTGCAGATCCCGGTGAATGCAGAGTGGCCACGGTCGTTGGCCGTCACCCCATTCCTGTCCCCCAGCTCCACCTGTTCCTCTGTGCCAGAAAACTGCCCCGAATACCAGAGGGTCACTATCAGTGGAGATTACTGTGCTGGAGTAAGTATTAGGGATGCACGATATATCGGTATCGGTAGTAATTTTTTAACATATCGCCATCGGTCCGATGTTGCAGTGGTAATATCGGTTATCGGTACCAGCCAAAATTTCCACATTGAGAGGAAACAATGTGTTAAATCTATGATTTATGGGCTTTTCCAAATGTTTTGGAAATCAGGAAATGCATTACTTTTTCAAATTCAGTGTTTACATGTGTTTAGTATGTACAACATTTGATTATCATAGAGATTTGTTTTTATACAGATCATATCGATATCGGTAAATATCAAAACAGCAATGTTAATATTGGTTATCGGTATCGGCCAAAATTTTCATATGGGTGCTTCCCTAGTAAGTATTATGAAGATGAGGTATAGTGGCTGGGTAAGACTACATTATAATGGTCTGCCAAAAGAATGCAATACCAAGACTGTGGGGTCATACTGTATATTATGCAGACTGTACAATTTCAAATATAACAGAGAAATGAATGACATTAATGCCTCCATGGCTGTATGTATATTCACAAATCGTTCATACAAAATTATTCTTCTACATTTACAGCATCTTGACACATGACTTTGCATACTTACTAAATTATAGTTCAGGTAAGACAATTGTCATGATTCATTTCTGTCTGTCATCGGCATCCCCATTCAGATCACAGTGGAGGACTATGAACAGGCCGCCAAAAGCCTTCTTAGGGCTCTGTTTATTCGTGAGAAATATTCAAAACTCGCCTATCACAGATTCTGCCGAACCACAGCACAGTTCCTCCGCAGTGCGGAGAACGTGAGATGGAAGGAGGAAGATGAAGCTCTACCAGGTTTGAAATGGACATTCTACAAAAATGACATGATCACTGATGGTGTCATTCTCATTTATTTGACAATAACAAGCCGATGTTGCTGGCCTACAGATATGTGCCCATGTCCGAGGGAGGGGGAGGATCCCTACAGCATGGAGGGCATCCCAGAGAACCTGAACTATGAGCTGAAGATGAAGGATGGAATAATCAATGTATATGACAATGCTGAGGCTCTGAGAGAAAACCAGCCCCGCGACCTTCCCTACCCAGACTTAGAGACCTTTGCCATAGATCTCAGCCATGTGCTGGCCATGATTGCAGATGGACCCACGTAAGTCGCCATAACAAAAGGACACCTTCACTGTTCTCTGTAAAACTGGTTGGTTCCACCTATACTTTATTATACTTGGCAGCTTTACTTTGCAGAAAACCGAGGCCCACTTTGTTTTTCAGGAAGACCTATTGTCACAGACGACTAAACTTCTTGGGGTCTAAGTTCTACCTTCACGAGATGCTCAATGAGATGGCTGAGCTAAAGGAACTGAAAGGTGTGCCTCACAGAGATTTCTACAATGTTAGGAAGGCAAGTATTTTCCTGAACTCTATCTAGAATCTGGAAGTAGTCCGTGGAGTCGGTCTGCAAAAACACTAACGGGTATATCTTCGATTTGACTATGATTCTAGGACATGCATGCTGGCACTCCTTCCTCAAGTTACACTATTGACTAATTAGTTGTGTACTTAAACACTTGATTTGCCCAGCAGAATGAACATGGACATCCTTTTCTTCTTGCAGGTGGACACACACATCCACGCCGCTGCCTGCATGTCTCAGAAGCACCTGCTGAACTTCATCAAGAAAACCTACAAGACCGAGGCAGACCGTGTTGTGTTGGAAAAGGCTGGGCAAAGGATGACTCTCAAGCAGGTGTTCCAAAGCCTCAGTATGGACCCCTATGACCTTACTGTGGACTCTCTGGATGTACATGCTGTAAGAGAAAATGGCACTGTTTTGACATGTATTTTGTTGTTTGGTTTTAGCATGGCCTATAGTCAAATGCTGTGATTTTTCGGTAACGCTTTAGAATACAGCCTGCAACTTACAGGGGAAGTACAGGGTAACAAAATCTGAATTTATGGAATAAGGGGGTAATAAAGGGTGACTTATAAAGAACTTATATCATATATTTTTGTAACTACCATGTACCTATTCTGTTATTATACCATAGCTACATGTTACTAGGAGGGAATCAATGTTGCTGAATAGTTAGTTGCTTTAAAATAGTTAGTTACCTTGTAATTACGATGTAATTACCTGTAAGTACCAGGGAATTAACATTGCTTTAGAATACAGCCCATGCCCCTGTAGTTACACTGTAATTACATGTAACTAGGAGGGAATTAACGTTGCTTTAGAATACTGCTCGCGCCCCTGTAGTGACCCTGTATAATAGGTACTCAATAGTTACGGAATAACTACAGTATAAGTTCTCCTAAATTGAAATTAAATTGAAATGATTATTCCTCAGGTGAGATACTTGACAACGTTGTCTCTCGTTATGAATGGCTTTCTTGCTTGTTAAACTTTTTGTTTTACACAACATACTGTAGAGAAATACAATTAAATGTAATGTGAAACAGAAATTACCTTATTTTCCTTTCAATATGAATAGCATACATTCCAAAGTGGTGTCACAATAATCCACTGTGTCTGTATACATTTTACAGGGGAGACAAACCTTCCACCGGTTTGACAAGTTCAATTCCAAGTATAACCCAGTGGGAGCCAGTGAACTCAGAGAAGTATACCTGAAAGCAGACAACCTCATTAATGGAGAGTATTTCGCTCGCATTATAAAGGTATAAAATCATAATCTATTCATTAGCCTACATTTTAAATTAGAATTGATGCAAGAATAACAGCAACTGCCATATTATGGTAAACTCCATAGCCAAGATTGAGTGAGTGATAGGTTATCTTGAGCCTCATCTCTTCTTACTTTTAATAGGAAGTGGCCCATGACTTGGAGGAGAGTAAGTACCAGCATGCAGAGCCACGCCTGTCCATCTATGGACGCTCTCCAGATGAGTGGGACAGCCTGTCTAAGTGGTTTATTCACCACAAAGTGCACTCTCCAAACATGAGATGGATCATTCAAGTACCCAGAATATAGTGAGTTCCTCAGCTCCATGGAGAACCAGAGCTTTAACTTTCAACATTTTTGTTGCAATTTCCTGGGAATTTAAGATGTGATGTTTTTGCGTGTTTCAGTGATATTTTCAAGTCAAAGAAGTTGGTGCCTAATTTTGCCAAGATGCTGGAGAACATATTCCTACCTCTGTTTGAGGCCACAGTTAACCCACAGAAGCACAAGGAACTACACGTGTTCCTCAAATATGTAAGCAAATATCTTTTTTAAGATCATCATATCAAAACCACCTTCCACAATAAAAAAGTGATTCTGATCACTGTTGTCTTTCTCCAGGTGACCGGCTTTGACAGTGTCGACGATGAGTCCAAACACAGTGATCACATGTTCTCCTACAAGAGCCCAAAGCCAGAACAGTGGACTGCAGATAACAACCCTCCCTACAGCTACTACCTCTTCCATATGTATGCAAACATCATGGTCCTCAACAATCTCAGGAAGTAAGTGTTAATTACCAGCTGCTCCAAGAAGGTACACTTGATTATAGGAGAGTGCCCCTCTGATGGAGATTGCGGTGGACAAGTTTTGGTTTTACAATCGAATACCTGACCTTTGTGGGCCAACCCTCAGTGGGCTGTTTACTTTATAGAGCTCATTGTGATATGGGAGGACATGATTGATGATTCATCGGGAAAGAAGAAGCTTTGTTATGTACTGTAGATCTAGCAGCCAAAGCTGCTCCAGGCTTGAAATACAGGGTGAAATACAGGGTGCAGACCATGGTGGTTGTGTGTTGCTTGTGTTTGCTCAGCCAATCAACTACTGTACTAGCTGATTCAGAGAGTTAATCTACCTAGAATTTAACGCGCTTCGCATGCTCATTTCTTGGGTGTGAGTGTGACCAAACTCATGGCGGAATTTGGCACGCCACTCTGTCGGGTCCCCAGCAGTGCACCTTCGAATCTGCCCACTCCACGGAGTTGAGTTTGGAGCTTTACTTTACTTTACTTTATTTCACTTAGCAGACGCTTTTATCCAAAGCGACGTACAACAAAGATAAAAAAGAAACAATACAAGCAATATACAGTATGCACAGTACCAGAATAATCTAGAACATAGTAAAATATAAAGTGCTATTAGATGTGCAATCAGTGCATTGAAAAAGTGCCTGTGAGATGAATTTGTGCAAGTGCGTCAGTACGGAAGTGGACCTGAAATAAGTGAGTCTTAAGTCTTTTTTTGAATGTAGTAAGGGAGTCAGCGGTACGGACAGGGTTAGGTAGTTCATTCCACCACCGGGGAACAACAGAGGAGAAGAGCCTGGTGAGTGAATTGGGTGGTGGAAGTGAAAGGAATCTCTCAGTAGCGGAACGTAGTGGACGGAACGGGGCATAGGGTTGGATGAGGGAGTTTAGGTAGGTTGGGGCTGTATTTGTCAGGGTTTTGTATGCCAGGGTTAGGGCCTTGAACTGGATTCTGGCTGCCACTGGGAGCCAGTGGAGGGAGATGAGGAGGGGTGTGACGTGGGTTCTGTTTGGCTGGTTGAAGATGATGCGTGCTGCTGCGTTCTGAATCATTTGGAGAGGTTTGAATGTGGATGCAGGAAGGCCAGCCAGTAAGGAATTACAGTAATCAATGCGAGATAGAATGAGGGCCTGGACTAGAAGCTGTGCTGTGTGTACGGTTAGATAGGGTCTGATTTTCTTGATGTTGTATAGAGTGAATCTGCATGACCGGGCTATGGCAGCGACGTGTGTTTTGAAGGATAGAAGATTGTCGTGAATGACTCCAAGGTTACGGGCGGACTGAGCTGGGATGAGTTGTGATGAACCAAGGTTGATATTAATCTGGTGTGGTATGGGGGTGTTGGCTGGGATGATCAGGAGCTCAGTTTTGGAGAGATTGAGTTGAAGGTGACGTGCTTTCATCCAGGATGAGATATCTGACAGACAGGAAGAGATGCGAGATGAAACTGTGGGGTCATTGGGATGGAAGGACAGAAACAGTTGTGTATCGTCAGCGTAGCAGTGATATGAAAAACCGTGGGCGTGAATGATGGAACCGAGTAAAGTGATGTAAATTGAGAAGAGGATGGGGCCTAGGACTGAGCCTTGGGGCACGCCTGTAGCGAGGTTGTGCATCTTGGAAAGTTCTCCTCTCCAGGATACTCGAAATGTGCGCCCTGAGAGATATGATGAAAGCCATTTGAGTGCAGTTCCGGAGATTCCAAGTGTGGTGAGTGATGAGATGAGGATTTGGTGGTTAACGGTGTCGAAAGCGGCTGACAGGTCGAGTAGTAGGAGAACTGAGGAGCGACCTGCAGCTCGCGCCAGTCTAAGTGATTCAGTTACTGATAGTAGAGCTGTTTCGGTGGAGTGTCCTGTTTTGAATCCAGATTGGTGTATGTCGTGTAGGTTGTTGACGGAAAGGAAAGTGGAGAGTTGATTGAAGACAGCGCGTTCGAGAAGTTTGGACAGGAAGGGCAGGAGTGAAACAGGTCTGTAGTTGTCGACTAGGTCGGGGTTGAGGGTGGGTTTTTTTAGCAAGGGGATGACGTGAGCTAGCTTGAAAGCAGAAGGGAAAACACCAGTTGTGAGTGAGGAATTGATAATATGGGTGACAGAAGGAGTAATGGTGGGGGAGATGGACTGTAGGAGGGTGGAAGGTATGGGGTCGAGTGGGCAGGTCGTGGGGCGGGAGTTTGATATGAGTTTGGATAGGTCTTCTTCAGTAAGGGGGGAGAATGACGAGAGTGTGGGGCTGGTGATTGGCAGAGATGGGTGAGTTTGAGTAGGTTCTGAGAATTGGCTGCTAATGGCTGTGATTTTATTGGTGAAAAAGGAGGCGAACATGTCAGAGGTAATCGAGGAGGTAGGCGGGGGGGGAGGGGGGTTCAGGAGTGAGTTGAAGACAGAGAACATTTTTCGACTGTCCGTGGTGCTATGGATCTTGTTCTGGTAGAAGATGGTCTTGGCTGTGACTATGCTGGAGGAAAAAGATGAAAGGAGAGAGTGGTAGTTACTGAGGTCTAAGGGGTCTTTGCTTTTTTGCCAGTGTCTCTCGGCTGCTCGAAGCCCCGCCCTTTGGGCACGGATGGCCTCCGTGAGCCATGGACTGGGGGGGTTGTTGCGAGCTTGTTTGGAGGTTGCAGGGCAGAGATTGTTAAAGGAAGAGGCAAGTGAGGAACAGAGTGTGGCTATGGCGTCATTGAGTGGGAGTGAGCAGAAGACATTGTGAGGGGGTATGATGGCAGTGACGGCACTGGAAAGCTGGGACGGAGTGAGTGAGCGGAGGCCCCGTCGGACAGATACCAGCTGGGGGGAGGGGGGTGGGCGTGCCGGTAGGGAGATGTTGAATTTAATAAAAAAGTGATCTGACAGATGTAGTGGCGTGACAGTTAATTCACTGCTGGCGCAGTTCCGTGTTAGGATGAGGTCCAGAGTGTTACCAGCTATGTGTGTGGGAGGAGTGGGGGTCAGGGTGAGATTGAATGAGGACAGGAGAGAAAGGAAGTCGGTGGCATAGGGTTTGTCTATATGAATATTCATGTCACCCATGACAAGCAGAGGGGTGTCGTTGTCGGGGATGGCAGAGAGTAGAATGTCTAGGTCGTCAATAAATTCTTTCAATTGACGCCCAGGTGGGCGATACATTACAATAATATATAGGCAGGTTGGAAAGGAGACTGAAATGACATGAAATTCAAAGGAGCAGATATTGTTCAGTGGGGTCAGTTTGGTGAATTTCCAGTCTTGTGAAATGAGTAGACCTGTGCCTCCTCCACGGCCAGTCGGCCGAGGTGTATGTGAGAAGGCAGAGTCAACTGAGAGTGCAGCAGGGGTGACAGTGTTTTCAGGGGGAATCCAGGTTTCAGTGAGGGCCAGCACCTGAATATCTAACAGAGAGGTAAGGGAATGGATGAATTCTGTTTTATTTCCAGCGGATTGACAGTTCCATAGTCCAAAGGTGAAGGATGGGTGGGGGGAAGGGACAGATGTAATTGAGTGGGGGTTATTAGGGGTGATGGTGATGAGGTTGGTGTGGGTAGACTGGTGACCTGGGGTGACCAAGATGGTATTGATATTAATGTTAGACCTAGTGTGGGGACGAGTGTGGGAGTCCCCTCTGTAAGTAGTGAGCACTGGGATAAAACGGGCAGAGTGGCTTTGATTATGGGCAGATGTTGTGGTAGTACGTCCTCCCGACCGCTTGGGGGAGCCGCGGAGCAATGATGTACAGGAGGGTGATCCGATTTGATGACCGGAAGTGCCCAGGTGGGGAGGGGGAGGCGAGAGGTGGACAGTGGGGACCAGAGAAGTTGGCTGTCAAGCGTGACTAGAATTTGGTAGACGGCGAGAAATATTTAAGGCTAGAGCAGTGGTTCCCTTATTATTTGGATGAAGACCGTCATGTTTGTACAGATGGGGCCGTTTCCAGAACGTATCGAAATGATCGATAAAATCAAATCCGCAAGCCAAGCAGTAATTGCTTAGCCAGTGATTGCTGCCATAGACGCGACTGAAAGTTTCGTAGCTCTGACGTTGGAGGGGGGGAATGATACCTGAGAGGATGCACAATTTTCCGAGGCTCTCGATCGTCACGGCTAATGTTTCGTAGTCGGCCTGGAGTTTTATTGATTGCCGACATCTGGTGTCGTTAATGCCCACGTGGACAATCACGGTATTGGCAGATGGATAGCGTTCAATGATGGATGGAATGAGTTGATTCAGTCTGAATATCAGGCTACCAGTTTCATGCCAGGCCCCTGAAAAGTGTTTCAGCAGAGTTTGGAGGCAATCGGAGCAATGGTGTTCAAGTTATGCCTATTTAAAATCAAAGACATTGCTGTAGCCCATTGGCCCATTTTTTTTTCAGTTTTTTCCCCGCGCCAGTTTCATCCTAGATCCCTGAAGTGTTTTGGCAAAGTTTGAAGGCGATCGGTGTGCCTTGCATCTCCGGACATACGCACGGACGGACGGACACATACGGCTCTCCAATTATAGTAGTAGGATAGCACAAGCAATACTTACATCAGCTCCCATCTATTTTTAAATACTACTAATGTGCAGTGCAAACCAGTAGGATGGAGGAACAGGATTCCTCTGTTTCATGAATTATATTGCGTTATATAGAGTTTTTTCAGGGCTATTATGTCTGTGGTCCTTACTGTATGTGTCCTCCAGAGAGCGCAGCCTGAGCACCTTCCAGTTCCGCCCCCACTGCGGAGAAGCAGGCTCCATCACTCATCTGGTCTCTGCCTTTCTCACAGCCGACAACATCTCACATGGACTCAACTTGAAGAAGGTAATGTAGAATGCAATCTGCTGTTATTTTGCATCTATTAAACGAGAACTTCACCGGAAAACAATGCTGATTTATTTTCCAGATGATCTCAAACATATCCAAACACTGTAAACAGTTTAGCAGGCATTCATTTAGTTTGACAGTTATTGAGAGTTGATTTGAGTTAAGTTGTGCACCAGTGATCTCATTCATGCACAAATTACATCACGGGTCCACAACTTAACTCAGGAGTCGAGCGGAGGCATGTCTGAACTGAGTCTGAGCTGGAGAGGGACAATGCCCAGGGCTGAGGAGTAGTCGCTGGAATGAGGCTGGCAGGTAGGCCCATAATCTTCTGCTGTATTTCTCTGTGTGCCAGTCACACAGTATATATTATATACTGTCAGTATATATTATATACTGTGGGGCTGATGAGTAGACTGAGGAAGCTGGAGATAAGCTGATGACCTTGATTGTAGCCTGGTGTGTAGAATGAGCTGAGCCCAGAGAACAGGAGGGGAAACAGGGACAGAGACAGAGATTATGACAAGTTA
Source organism: Poromitra crassiceps (assembly GCF_964638095.1). NCBI lineage: Eukaryota > Metazoa > Chordata > Actinopteri > Beryciformes > Melamphaidae > Poromitra > Poromitra crassiceps. The sequence continues at coordinate 18,734,831 of NC_139633.1, forward strand.
TCCTTCACGGTTGCAATAATGTATGTCTAAGTGGAGTCTCTCTGGTTTGGCTGCCCGGTAAAGTGAATAATTTATCATTTGATTCACTAGTAATTATCCCACTTAGAGAATCACCACTACTACACCTCCATGTGTAGAGAGTTTTACAATCCAATACTAAATGAACAACAGAAATCTTCCCATTTGGGGGTACCTACTAGGACAAAATCAATAATAATCGTATCAATAATAATATATCAATCTATAATATATTTCTCTTTGTGGCTTTGTGGTATGAAAACATTTGAAAATCTCCCTATTTTAGAGGCACTTTACAATATGATACTTTTGAGTTCTACTGCAGCCTGTCGGAGCTGAGAGGTACGCACAACTCACCACGACAATCCTGAAATATAAATAGGCTGAGAAGGTAAACAGCCCAAAAGGGATTCATATAAAGGAGACAGGTAGTGATTCTGAGATGACATGTACATCAAACAGAGATACTGTCTAGCTGGGTGTGTATTCTGTGTGTATGAATATGTGAAATTGCCTGGGTGTCAGATGTGTGTTTTTTGTAACCCTATATTGTATTTTTTGTGTGCCTTCAGAGTCCTGTGCTGCAGTACCTGTACTACCTGGCCCAGGTGCCCATTGCAATGTCTCCACTCAGCAACAACAGCCTGTTCCTCGAGTACTCCAAGAACCCTCTGCGAGAGTTCCTGCACAAGGGCCTGTGTGTCTCCCTGTCCACCGATGACCCCATGCAGTTCCACTACACCAAGGTGACCAGGCTTAGTTCATGCTTATTAAGAGTTCATTAACCCTAACCCTAACCATTAATTAACCCTAAACTATTAAATAATGTATAAATGAATACTTAGTTAACATGAACACCATTAATGATTACTACACACATTAGTTAACTGTTAATTAAGGGTGAGTTAATTATTATAAAGCATTAACTAACCGGTAATTAATGTACCCTTATTGTAAAGTGTAGTTTGGTTTGGTTCAGCAGTGGGTTGAATGGCTGAAAGTTTTTTTTGCTGATCTGTGTGTGTGTGTGTCATAATTGTAGGAGGCACTGATGGAGGAGTACGCCATTGCAGCTCAGCTGTGGAAGCTCAGCACCTGTGATGTGTGTGAAATAGCCAGGAACAGTGTTCTGCAAAGTGGCCTGTCCCACCAGGTACAGCCACATCTTCTCTTCCATTTTCTTTTCTCTTCAAAAAGTATTTTCCTCCATAGCGTTTCATCAGCACTGAGCCAGTGTCATCTCTCTGCCTGCCATCATCTCAGATGTGTGTTACCATGTGGTGACTTCTTTCACTCTTGACCTACAGGAGAAGAAGCACTTCTTGGGAGTGAACTATTTGAAAGATGGACCTGAGGGGAACGATATCCGCCGGACCAATGTAGCCCAGATCCGCATGGCCTACCGACACGAGACCCTGTGCAACGAACTCAGCTTCTTAGTAGATGCAGTCAAGTCTGAGGCTTTGAATTCCCAGCATGAGTAAAAGGGGCCTCACATCAGACAGAGGCCAAGCATGCCAAGCTCTCAGTAATCACCAGTTACGTATACATTAATATCTAAAAAAGTGTCAGTGAAATACAATATAATATTAAAAAAAGCAATGTTCAGCTGGTCATTTTGGTAAGCAGAACCAAAGGAATTTGGACAGATAAAGAGCCTTGGCTATGTAAACACTCACCTTGGTACATGCTGAGTAGATGGGTGACTGATGGCACTTTAGTTCACAAAGGTTCCAACAAAACCTGTGGATGGCCAGACCTGAATGTGTGAGTAGGTGCATATACTTGCCATCGCAATTATTTCTCCATTTTTCAAACGGCATTGGCTTGATGAATAATGTCTGGGACATTAACTCTGTCTCTCCCAACTTGTTTTGAGAGGTTTCAGTCAGTTTTCAGAACGGTACAGTATAGGTTCAATGAGGTTCAAATGAGATTTGGAAAGTGCTTACCTTTGTAATGATAAAATGCGCTTTAAAAAGGTTATTGAAATGACAGTATTTCACAGTTTACAGTTATTTTGTTTGAATTAATAAAAAAGGCAATTTACTTTACATTTGTATCATATGAAGTAGCAGAAAGGAGCAGAAAGGAGTCTTCAATCTTCAGCATTTTACTGTATTGCAAACATTGCCATCTAGTGGCTAAATTGCTGACATGTGACGTTCAAGTCTGACAGTTATAGAATTACACAATATAAAATAACTTGGAAACCATTTCAAACACACAATCTATACAAAAATAAATGCATTTATGTCTGTTTTGCTACATCAAAGTAACAGAGGACACATCATTTGCCCTTATTAACAAGAATAATAATTAGTAGTCCATTTGTAGTCTGGTTAGAGTGTCTATTCAGTATATCTGATCAGAGTGATGTTTATGTGGCGTTGTTGCCCACTTCTATCCTGATTTCTTCTGGAGCATCTTTCTGGGGATCCTTGATATTCTTCACACATTTCCACTCCTCCGTCTCAATGTATTCCTCCTGCTGCTTCACATCCCAGCTCAGAAAAGAGCACTTCTTCCTTTTCACCAAGAGAATGAAAGAAAACCATGTGATAATGTGTCCTGATTAAACAAAAATGTCTCTGGAATTTTATACACATTTTTATATACACTCTAAAAGCTTAGCCTTATCACACTGTTTCACCAGCTCATCAAAGGGCTGCTTTTAATGCTATTTATAGCTTCTCTTATTTTGAAGCACTACACAGAACCAAACTGTGGATGACGCTATGTAGCGCCCACTTAGAAACCAAATGGCTCTTGATTACTTTTATTGAAAAACATTCACATGCTTTAGACTTCATCAACAATGATTCAACATAGTGATTTCAAGTAGGGCTTAAATCTGGTGATCAGTAATTAGTCATTTCATTCCAAAGAGAGATTCAGATACCGGTACCTTATGCGGTATTTTGTTTTGGTCTGTTTAGGATTCATTAAAGAATAACTGATAAACCATCGTAGATCGGAACCAATTGATGAACCGTCAAAACTGAAGAACCATTGGGTTCTGTATGAGACACTTGAGATGCTGCATGGAATTGCTAATGGTTCTTCAAAGAATAATGAGAACGTATTAGAAGTTCAAGTGGTTCTTCAAGTATTGTTTCTACAAAGCACCACTTAGCCAATAAATAATCTTCAGCAACATCTTTTTCCCACGACGCTGGCAGCAGGCCAGGCCAGGCGGGCAGAAGATGCCAAAGACAGACACTCACTCACTCACTCACTCTCTCTCACTCATGGACGTTTTAGTGAAGGGGGCTGGGGAATAGGGGCTGTAACTAGGGATAGGTAGGTCGTAGAGAGTTGGAGTTCGAGGGGTGGGTAGGGGGAGTGTCTGCGGGATGTGGGCGGGTTAGGGCTAGGGGTAGCCAGGGTTAGGGGTAGGTAGGTTCAGGTACCTCAAAAACATTGCCTAACTGTGCCGTGGGCTTCAAGGTATTTGCGCTTGTTATTTGAGACCTCAGTATTACATATTTTCACCTGGTAAAACCACTCACAATTTCATGTAGGCCAGGATGGCTACTGCAATTAGCAGGAGGGCACAGGTTGAGCTGATGAGCAAGGCCTTTGCTGGCGCTGAAACAATAAAACACATTAGCCATACAAAACAAACCTTTTCCAAACACTAAATATACTTTCAATACTTTCAATTTCCTGCACAGTATGAATCCTAATAGAACCAATATCCCATACCTCCAATAGAGCCCTGTGAACTGCTTCTGGACTGGGGCCGTTCTGCCTCTGTGTCCACGCTGTCAGGGTGTGGGAGGAGAGAGGCGGAGGAGGAGACAGTGAGGGAGAGGACAGAGGAGAGAGACGGAGAGGGTGTGGATTGGACTGGAGGAGCGGTGGAAGCACGCTGGAGGCTGGAGCTGGTCGTGGCCTCAGGAGGAAAAGGAGTGTGCTCCCGGTTTCCCTTGCTGGTCGATGGGCTATCAGCCATGGTATCCTTCAGTTCTGTCACCATGGCTGTGATTAATGTATAGAAATGAAGGCCATTAGAGATTATATAAGAGTTATGAAAGTGTATTTCTTAATAATGCATTTATTAACTACTACATTTGAATATCATTTAGGCAAACAATTTCCTTTGAACTTTGTCACATGAACTGAGGGAGTGCAGCAGGAAGTCACTCTAGGGTGTTTTTCAATTTTCCATTTCCTGTCACATTCATCATCTGATAAAATACAGCATGGACGCACTGGAAAAACAACCAGGGCACATGGAGGTCAAGGTTCAGAGTGCAACAAGGTCACGTGTTACATCTCATAAATCAAATGGACAGTTGATGTGAATGCCAACATCTAAAGGAGAGTAACTGTACTACTGAATTTAAACATCCAAATGGTTCCTACTGTATGTCTCTGGGCAGATAGGTCTGTATTAAAACGGTGATGCCAGTAAATTAACAGCTGTATTGAGAATGAAGTGGAAAAAGGTGAACAAATTCTGGACACATTGATGGTGTCCAGACATTATTAGGTATAGAAATAATAATGTCAGTCAGCTGTAGAAATGTAAACCAATGTTGCGTGACTCCGCAACATTGCTTGACTTCGGTCATTAATTCATTTAACATTTTGGAACCAATTTCCATCAAGCAAACATAGATTTGCATCGTTCAGAAAACTGGCTTGTTCTGGGTTGTTGCAGACCAGCATCATTTGACATTCCCCTAATGTGAAAGCATGCCATACAGCAGGAAGTACATACACAAGATATCATACCTGATTTATTGAAGCAGAACACATCAAACACCTTCGTAACAGGAGCTCTCCATTGCACCAAGCCGGTCTTGTTTTGCCCACAGCTTTCAATGGCTTTGATTCTGGGAATGACTGCAAAGTGTTCATCAGTCCATCCAAACCTGAGCACAGCATAACAGAACAGAAGAGAAAGGAACAGAACAGAACAGAACATTTGGTAGGCAGTGGTATCCAAACTCATAGGCAGCACACACTGAGAGACAGTTGAGGCTATATTGTGCACTCTGCTGTACAACAGCCATACCTGCATGTCTCTAAGCCCTGTGTGAGAGCTTCCTGGACTTGTGCCTTGGAGGCGATGGTCAATCCAAGGGATGAGCAGAACTCCCTCGCCTCAGAGGCATTGAAGGCATATACAGGCTGGTTGAGGTGATTGAGGTAACTAACCTGGAACACTCCAGCAATGCTGCTGTTGGCTGCTGGGAAAACTGGGGATAGTATATAAAAGCATAATAAATATTTAGATTTAAGTTGACTATTTGGAGACACACACAGAAATCTATTTATTACTTGTTTAACACTGTTCAAATCTGTGCAAATTAAATAATTTCTAACGCTTGGGAGAGGAGTTGGCAACATTGATGTGCAAAGACGAAAAAAAAAGTTAGGTAAAAGGTAGAAATATAAAAGTTTTGCATAATAGAAATATCAAAATAGCTTGAATTTCTTACCTCTGATTTGGCTTGCGTCAATCTTTTGACCAGAGATGACCAGGGTCATCATAGACAACAATGGCACGATGCAAAGCCACATGAAATGCATGACTGGTCAGTAGCAGAGATGGATGAATACTGGGGATGACAAGTGCTGCACAGTTTGTGCGTCTGTGAGCCAAACGACAGGGTTAGACAGAGGTGATTGTGTTGAGAGGGCTGTGCAGACTCCGGAGACTGCCAGAGTAAGGGAAAAGGAAGAAGGAAGTGCCGTCCAAAAGGTCAAATCAAGTGATCATATGGTGTAGGGACGACGGCCAAGAATAATTAGAGAACGCATCCAACTCAAATATTCTTTGTAGACAAATGCAGACTGTCTGAAACAGGTTTTCAGAGAAGTACATAAGCAAGAGAATTGTTGGATCTAGATGAAAATGTGATCGGCTACTCGGAATAAAGAACATACACATCCAATACAAGGGTTAAGGAATAAGGAGATGCATAGAGTTTCATTTTTTATTTTTATTGATGTAATGAAAGCCTGCCCTTATGCTGCACTCCGCAGAGAGAAGGGCATTTGCACTGTCACTGACATGTGACGTCGACATCTGACACCTAGTGCAAATTATTTCCTCCCTCTGGGTATTGCTAATCGTGAACAAGCTGGTGATCCCTGGCATCCTCTGACGAGCCTCTCGACATCCCACTTCCACAAAAACATCTCGTCCACAAGCCCCGCCGGCAGGAAATGACGCAGAGAGAGATGATGAGCAAGGGGGGCAACGCTTTGGTCAGATGTGTCAATGAGGTTTGGGCATCATTGATGACGTATTGGGGGGCTACCAAAGCGGAGATGTGTCCCTCGTCTTACGGAGGGCCTTCATAGTGTTTTCTAATTAGACTAAGATCAAGTGGCTCCCTCAGAGACTAATAAGCGTACTGTAATGAGAGTAGGATTGATTTTTTAAGTGCTGGGCAGTGAGAAAAGGCGTGGTTTTAGAACAAGAAAATTAAATTTACATTGAATCCAAAAGTAACTCTTTACTGCATGTTATTATTGGGACTAAAGCACCTATCTGCTTTGGTAGCATCTTAGGCCATGTTCACACTAGGAGGCCAAATCCGATTTGTGAACTTTAATGACCTATTAATGATTCTATCCAGATTGGTTTTATGGTTTCCAATCTGCTTTCGACTGATGTGTCTTCAGTGTGGACGCGCTGATCACCCTAATCAGATTTGAGAGTGTGGAAAGCACCTTCAGAGCTAGTTGTTTACTGACACCTATGTCGTTACCTAACCCATCCAGGTAGGCTTGTTGTGTCTGGACACAGATCCGACTTGAACACTTGCCCAAATCAGATTTGTGGCAGTCAGACACTGTCCCAAATCAGATTTGGGAAACCAATCAAGATAGTGACTTTAGTAGTAAATCAGATTTGCCTGTAGTGTGAACATGGCCATAGATGGATCACTATGAAAATAACAGCAGAATGTTTTCAGGCACCTTTATTTCAAGGTGAAGTGGCAAAGCGTAAAACCCACAACAAGCACACAACACAGGTAGGCAAACGTGCAAAGAAGATCTCAGAAAGTCTCATGCCGTCTATAGAGTGCTCTCATATGAAGAAAATCTTTCAGTGCTCTCAAGACACAATCCAAAACAACACAAATGAGAACCATCAGCTGCAAAATATTGCACTTAAGGAACTAGGCTACTTTGGAATGTGCTTTCATTTTAACTGTCTCCAAATGTTTAAATAGACAATATATACATTTTACTGTACTAAAGAAAAAAAAATATTCCTTTCATTTGTATATCTTTAATTATGACTTAAAATCTCTCAGGGACTGTATTACCTATTGGACTTGAGATATTATACATTAATATTAGAGTGTAGATAAATGTACACTACACAATCTGTCTTCTGTCTGTTTTGGCTAATGGAAATCCAAAGTGCCACTTTCACTTCATCAAGAGTACCAGAACCAAAACGTATAATAAAGTATGCATCTAATTTGAATAATATATCTTTCATCACACTATATAATTGGTCCCTAAACAGAAATCATCTTTGCTTTTCCTATCAAAACAAAATTATAAGTTAACCGTGAAAAAACTAAAATATCCAAAACCTGAAAAGCCTCCCAAATCTACATTCTTTGACCCTAGACGGCCTAGAGAGTCAGAGTCATGGATTCAAGTCAGCTCTAGTGTGGTGATATGGTATGATGACAGAGACTCTCCAGACGGAGGTGCAGAACGACTGCCGATCTCTGTGTTATTATTCTGTAGTCGGGTTCTTTGGCTGCGCTGCTACATTCAGTCCAAAGATCTTCTTCTTCCCTTGGATCATGGCTTTTTCTGCTGATGTGTCCGCATGGCCGTTGTAGTAGTCACTGAAATATGTAAATATATTGACAACCAGAAACAGCACCAGGAACAATGTCAGGACAATCCAGAGGAGGCGGTTACTCCTGGAAATCTTGGGGCAGAACCGGTCAAGGAGAACCAGGACTTCCTCCATCTTACTGTGAGGACAATAAGGAAAAATAAATTACAATCTGGTTTTCTCACCTCATACAGTACAGATTGCTGTCTAAACAAATTGAATCACAGGTCTTTGGCATCAGATTTACATTTGTTTCAAATGATTACAGATAGTGGCTTATGTGATTGGTGTCTGGCTAATAATACTTGGCCTACTGTAAATAGATAAAGCTCAAAGATAGGTCAGTAGAGCATCGCTAAAGGCGTAAGGAGTATCTTTCATCATCATGATCACTATACCAGTAATGCATAATTATTAACCATTATTCACCACCAGAAGCGCACTACAGTTAGACACCTATTTTAGACAAAGGTCTGATGATCAATTTGTCCTTACAAATGCCAGTGCTGGTGCAGAATGACACTGGAAAATATGAACGATTAGTAGCCTCATTTGTACAAATGTGCTTTTATCTTCAGTATCAGTGCATACAAGCAGTTCCCTGCTCTGTAGCAGTTCCCTGCCCTGTAGCTGGCCTTAAGTGGGTATTGGGTATTTACATGAATCTAATATATTGACCTAGAATATGAATTAGAATATGAATAGGATACTAAAAATGATGTGACCATGCTGCCATGCTAGCTTACATCAGCATGCATTTTGAGTTGACCTAAGTGCTGTTAGAATGCTCTCCCTACAATGCTTGTTCAGTGCATTGACAGTAAATATCGTTCAGTGTCAAAAGAGCCTAAGTGCAGTTACGCTCTTTTGGCAGCAAACAACTTCACGTTTACTGTTACGGTTTTCTTTTCTTCTTTTTTAAATTAAAACCTATGGGTCATGATTTCAGTTATGTCCTTTTGGCACTGAAAAAAAACTCACTGAGACCTTTCAATTGATATATAATAGTCATATTTGCCCTAAATCGCACTTACGCCAAGCCCTCGATTTCTACTCATGCCATTTCTATGATCATATTTGATTGTTTTGACAAATGAGGCTCTTGATCTATTCAAACTATTTTAATGCAGGGAAATGGAACTTTGAAATGTGCAACATGGAGGAAAGGCTTATTGAGAACGAGCTTACTATCGAGGTGAGGACGATATCGAAGTGCATTTTTATGAATGAAACAACAGTGTGCATGATATTTCTACATGTCTCTGTCTGGTCTGAACACATACATCTGATTGGATGTATTGGTTGTGATCAGATGCATGCTTTTTATATCAAACCAAAGAGTCATTGTTGCATCACCATATGAAGAAAGAAATGATAAACATATAACAACATACTTAAGGCAGGAAAATATGTAAATCACCTGGTGTTCTTCATCTTTTTTCCACTCTCTTCATCCTGAGTTTCTGATTTAGGCAGTTTCTCCTCAACTTTCTCCTCTTCATTCTTCACTTCTGGGATCTCTTTGGATTGCTTTAGTCCCTCTTGGTAGCTGGATATATCCAGCAAAATATGAACACATAACAAAATGCATGACAATATCCTCTAGGGCGACAGTGACAAATAATGTCATTATCAATGTCAGTGTACCACATATTTTGTTGTTGTTCTGTGTAAATATCGATAAATTTACTGTATGTATAAGTTGAATTTATCTGTACAAAGTTCTAAATGAATGATATTACATGAACTTAATGAATATTAAATGTACCAATGCAGCCTCACTTATGACGACCTGACAAGTAACGATAGTATGACCACAGAGACAGTGTGTTTGTAGCTATAGTATAACCACAGAGAGACAGTGTGTTTGTAGCTTTAGTATAACCACAGAGAGACAGTGTGTTTGTAGCTATAGTATGACCACAGAGAGACAGTGAGTTTGTAGCTATAGTATGACCACAGAGAGACAGTGTGTTTGTAGCTATAGTATAACCACAGAGACAGTGTGTTTGTAGCTATAGTATGACCACAGAGAGACAGTGAGTTTGTAGCTATAGTATGACCACAGAGAGACAGTGTGTTTGTAGCTATAGTATGACCACAGAGAGACAGTGTGTTTGTAGCTATAGTATGACCACAGAGAGACAGTGTGTTTGTAGCTATAGTATGACCACAGAGAGACAGTGTGTTTGTAGCTATAGTATGACCACAGAGAGACAGTGTGTTTGTAGCTATAGTATGACCACAGAGAGACAGTATGACCACAGATAGACAGTGTGTGTTTGTAGCTATAGTATGACCACAGAGAGACAGTGTGTTTGTAGCTATAGTATGACCACAGATAGACAGTGTGTGTTTGTAGCTATAGTATGACCACAGAGAGACAGTGTCTGTTTGTAGCTATAGTATGACCACAGAGAGACAGTGTGTTTGTAGCTATAGTATGACCACAGAGAGAGTGTGTTTGTAGCTATAGTATGACCACAGAGAGAGTGTGTTTGTAGCTATAGTATGACCACAGAGAGACAGTGTGTGTTTGTAGCTATAGTATGACCACAGAGAGAGTGTGTTTGTAGCTATAGTATGACCACAGAGAGAGTGTGTTTGTAGCTATAGTATGACCACAGAGAGAGTGTGTTTGTAGCTATAGTATGACCACAGAGAGAGTGTGTTTGTAGCTATAGTATGACCACAGAGAGACAGTGCATGTTTGTAGGTTAGTTTCTCTGTAAACTGAGAAAAAGAGAGAAAGCCTCACCCTTTAGTGTACGCCTCCTCCTCGATCTTCGCCTTGATCTCTGCTCTGATCTCCGCCCTGATCTCCTCGAGGTTGACAGAAGGCTTGGCTGGTGCAGATGGCTCACCTTCCTGCTCTGACACACTCTTTCCACTGCATTGTTTCAGATAGGAAAGAACAATGAGCCTTGGCTGCGACCACTATCACAAAAAACATGATGATAACTGAGAGGACAGTGGATTCCCACTCCATCACAACATCACAACGTTCCATCACAACACTGCGGCCTTGTCTTAATGGACACACTGGAGCTCGGTTGAAAGGGAGCGCGCACGAGAGCCGCCGTCACAGGCGAGAGGCTTACGTCAAAACCCCAAGTACAAAAGCAAAAATGTGTACGTGGGAACTCTTAAAAAATGTTCCTACAATCTTAAGGGACCGGCACTTTGCACAGTTGTTATTGCTATGCTTGTGTTCTCACAGAGCAAGGGGACATCTTCTAGCTCGGGTACTCAAGCACTCTAACTCTGGCTCACCTTATAACGACGACATGATTGGAGCCTTGTGCCTGGACTTTGTCAGACTCTTACACAAATGTTTATATTACATCCCAGCAGAGCATACTGTATACTGTAAATCAACCACAGCTTAAAATTCTTTTTTCCCCTTCTTCTTCTTTTTAAGCTTGCAGAGCTATTTTCACATATAGCGCCTCTCTCTCTGTAGCGTATGAGGAACCGCTGATACAGGTGGTTCCTCTGGGAATGGGTCCTGGGGAACATTTCCTCAAAAGTCGCACAGGATCCTGATGCAGCAGAAAATGTCATTTTGATAAGAGTGATGATTAGATGTTCAAGCTTTTCTTGGCCCATTGTTTCAAGGAACGTGACCTCGGGACTCAGGCTATGGCATGTGCACTGTGTGCGTGTGTGTGTGCGTGTGCGTGCGTGCGTGCGTTTGTGAGAGCAAGAACACAGCAGTACACACAACATACCATTCTGTTGTTGGTTGTGCAGCCTCTGTGGAAGCATTGGCTTTCATATCACTCGCTTCACACTAAACGGCAGAAACAAAACAATACTGTCACTGCTGATATTCATGACTTAATGGAGAAGTTGTTTACTCACGATCAATTAACTCAAAGCATTATGAGACAGTTATAGTTATAGACTTACCAGGACAGAAAGAGCAGCAGAAGCGGGGGCAGCGATGGGGCCAGAGGCGAGGATGGGGCCCAGGCCCGCTGTGACTGGGGTCTGACCCGGGATGTTGAGGAGGTTAAACTTAGGAACCACCGCCACACTCACCCTGCGTCTGGGCAGCGCCTAGTCCGTCCAGCAGGGTCAATGTTAGGAGTGAGAAAAAGATGAGTATTAGAGATGCTAAATATTTAGACCTTTACACCTGCAGAAGCGTGATGATGTCACAACAACTGCATGAACAGTAAAATAAATCTAAACAAAATCAATATCCTAAACATTTGTATCAGATAAACATATGCACAGAAACAGAATTTGGAAAAACTAAAGCATTTTACCTTTCCAAGAGTGAGGGACATGGACCTCGATGGTCGTGGAACTCCATCATCTTGAAACGATACAGAGGAATACAGAGCGCAGGATTACATAAGAGCCTAAACCTTCATGTTCAAGCTGGTCTCATGCCCAGTTGCTCCAGTTCAGCTTAGTGCTCAGTTGAGCAACATAAGCATACTGTGTGGTTGCACTGGCCAGCTCCTAGGTGAGAATATGCTTAACTGTTAGTCCATGGGCCAGACCAGATTCCGGTACCCCTCAAGGTGGCAAAACTTGCTTATAATTTTTGATAAGACACATGTCTGCAGATTATATTTTGGTATGATAGCCATTCCTTAGTGGTACTGTAGCTGTGACACAGTTACCAGCTTGTGAAGTGAACCACCCCTAAAGTAAATTGCATTTTAGATGCTGGTCAGCTGGTGCATATCCTGGGTTAGGCACATGGTCAGGGCATTTTTCAATGTCTTATAATATTGTGTTTTGACCTATTTTAAAGGGAACCTTCTTAGCTGAAAGGCAGTTGTGATTTTTCCTGACAAATATAGAGATTACTTGAGCTCTTCAAACCGTCAATGACACACATTTTTCCATAATTTTTGCCTAAATTCTAGACTTTCTTTTAGCCCTGTGGCATCAAGGAACATCAGAAACACAAAACACAAAAATTAGAATGCTCACAGGACTAAGGATTCTGGAAATGTATAATACTAGGCCTAGGCTCGCCCGCTGGGCGGGCTCGCTATCGCCTGCTCTGCAGCTCGCCGAGCTGGCCCCCTCGCATACGCACGCTGCACGGCCTCGCCCAGAGCTCGGCTGCTGCGTGGCATCGCCTGCCCTATTGGCGTGCGCAATGTCTCCCTCTCTCTCTCCCTCTGTCCCTCTCTCTCTCTCTCCCTGTCTCTCCCCCTCTCTCTCTCCCTCTCCCTCAGTCTCTCTCCCCTCCTCTCTCTCCCTCTCCCTCAGTCTCTCTCTCGTGTGTGTGCGAGTGTGTGTCACTGATGACATCATCAGTGATGTCACAATGATGTCACAATGCCTATGTATGACATCAGTGATGACATCATCACTGAACTATAGCCTCAGTTTTAGGGCAATCAGGCTCCGTCAGGTCACCCACACGGCTGCTCTTTACACCCCCTGAAAGTTTTAGCCCGATCGGCCAAACTTCTGCTCACACACACACACACACACACACACACACACACACACACACACACACACACACACACACACACACGGACATTTCTCTTATTACAATCCTGTTGAGATGCAGGTGAATGTGTCTTAGTTATTATGGCCTTATTCTGCATGTGCGCTGTGAGGGCGGGGCCTTTATGTGTCCAGGCCCAGGGCCCATCATGCCCACTATGTGTGTGTGTGTGATGTGTGATGTCACAGAAATCATTTGCAGAGGTCTACTTAGTTTTCTCAGAAGCCCTCCTGTCCTGCCTGTCCCTTCTCAGAAACGAGCCTCTGAGTGGAAAGAGAGCGGTGTGTTCACACCACAAACAACAACTGCTGTTTGCTTCAAGAGGAAACCTGCCTGTCTGCTGAGAAAAGGGCCTAAACACCTCCGCCCTTCACTGAGCACTTTACTGGAATGCGGACGCCAGACTAATACTGGGTAGGCATCAGCTTTCAGCTCGGTGTCAACTGGCTACCAAAGTGACATCCGCCTTAAGGTTTGGCGTGTTGCATTCTGAGATACTTTTCCGCTGACCAAAGTTGTTGTTTTTGCACCATTTCTGTGTAAATTCTTGAGACTGTTGTGAGATCAGCAGTTTCAGAAGGGTTGCACCAACAACCATACCCTGCCGCGGTCAAAGTCGCTTATGGTGTGAGTTGCATACGTCAGTTAGTTTGTTCAGCCATAGTAACCACACGCAACTCCAGCATTGGTAAAATAGCTGTTGACACGTTTGATGTTAAATCCGCCAAACCGGAGCTTTGAAATGAAACCCACCACGTCTCTTGCCCAGGACAAAACTATCCCTTATTTTGACAAAATGTTCCATACGTTTATGGGCAATTAGAGGGTTATTGTGCTTTTGGCTTTAATTGAGTGTACCTTCCTGTGCTGTAAATCCTGTGTTATTGAGACAGCGTCCAAAATTAGCACCAGCCACCAGCCACCAGCTGGTAAAATATGCAAGTGGCTGGAAGATTTGCTTCACTCACCATCCAAAAAAACCCCCACAATGGTCTATCTATCTATTGAGTGGCTGGTAAAATTTTAACATTCACTAGCCATTTGACTGGTGGACAAAAAAGTTAATTTTGGATTGTTATTGTTATTGTGCTGTTGGCTTTTGAGTGTTCAGGTGGCTGTGCTGTAAATCCTGTTGAGAGTCAGGTGAATGTGTCTCAGTTATTCTGGCCTTAATTCTGCATACCGGTATGTGCGCAGTGAGGGGGGGCCCTTTATGTGACCATGCCCAGGGGCCCATCATGTCATAATCCACCTATGGGGCATAAGATGTTGGGAGAAGTACATTCCTCTATACCAGTGGAGAGGAGTGGAACAAGATCCCTAACGGAATTAAATCTGCATATTCTCTAAATGGTTTTAAAAACCTGAAAAAATGATTGCTGAGTAAACTAGAGTAATGCCTTCCGTTGTAATGGTTATTGAACTTGTGTGTTTTTGCGAACCAAAACCAATTAAAATACCAAAAAAGTGCTAAAAGAAAGGGCATGCATGGTTACCAAAACCTTGCCTGGATAAATAAAGGATAAACAAAGTATTTTCCACCTGCAGACTTGAAATCCATAAAGTTGGTTGAGTTTTAATTCTCTCTCTCTCCCTTCTAGGACTTTGTTTGGTGTAGCTTTACCTCCAGTGTCTACGGACCCTCCGTAACAGCGATTTGAGTTCTGGTTGGCCAGCTTCTTAAATTCCATCAGCTCCGCATGGTCCTTCTCATAGGTCCTCTTCAGATTCTCGACATATTGCATCATGACCTCTGTGGCCTTGTTCATACGTTTCTCCTGTTGCACAATCAAAGGACAATCGACCTGTGTTACAGTAACTCTAAGTTATTGTAACTTTAAGTTACATACCGGTAGTTACAAGTTACATACGTTTGCACTCCTCTTGGCTTTTCACTAAGTTCTTGCAGGAGTTCTGCAATCATTTGTGATGACAAAAACATCCAACCAAACAACAAATCACTCAGGATTTCAATAAACGTATGGCTCTAACATACATGAAAGTCATTCTTCCAATTCAATGCCTGTTAACGCCTTCTCACATATTCCAACGCGATGGCGGAAAAGGCGCCGTATTTGTTATTGTGGTAAAAACCTTCTTGTTTTCAAACAGAGAGCCAAAGTGAACTCCTACTTCCTGCTTCAGCACTGTACCAGAGATTTTCCTCCATTCCATTTATTTTCCCATAGAGATTTCGTAAAATGCTTATAAAAAAAATGTTTTACTTGTTCAAACCAAACGGTTCAGCTATATTTAGAATCGGGAGAGACCATAGAACATTTCACTCTGACCAAAACTTAAAAAAACTAAATTGAAAAAATATTTTCTTTAAATCCGCAATATTTTTAACATTTTGGTCCGAGTGAAATGTTATGTGGTCTCTCCTGTTTCTAAATATATGTGTACCATTTAGTTTGAACAAGTAAAACTATTTTTATATGCATTTTACGAAATGTCTATGGGAAAATAAATGGCGGATGAAAATCTCTGGTACAGTGCTGAAGCAGGAAGTAGGCGGTCACTTTGCCTCTCGATAGAGTCAAAACAATTTCTCATATGAAACCAGATATTACTTCAACTTTGGCACTCATCCTCTTCCTCCTCACATAGCAAACATGCATGTTTTTCCTGCATTAACCTTCTACTGTGAAATGAAGGAATCTCTCTCACACACACACACACACACACACACACACACACACACACACACACACACACACACACACACACACACACACACACACACACACACACACACACACACAATTCTTTGTAACAAATACAAAATATCCAACCGTGTGAAACAGTGGATTCCAACAACCAATAACTGAACATTTTAAGAACAAATAAAGGCCATTCAGGATCTCTGCCCCAAGATTATCTGATATTCTGCCAATTCGAGTAGATCTCCAGCTATCCCAACTAGATTTAAGATTTATGTATGCTATGAGAGCTTATACTTTGTGCCATTGACATGCTATCATTGACATGATATTAGGCAAGCAGCTGTAAAAACAAAAGACACAAACAAATAAATAAATAATTTGTTCAAAGGCCCGAAATCAAATTGTGAGGTACTGGGTCATAAATAGCTGAAGAGCTTTGCACTATAAATATATCAAGCAGCAACTCTCTGCTCATTTAGTGATGTTTGCTTTGGCCAGTATGAGGGCAACCATAACAACAGATTGCATCTTTCACAAACATGTTTTTATGTGGTGCCAAACAAACATCCCAGACATCACAAGAGAGTAAAAAGTTCAGATATGTTTTCACATTGCAGCATTGTTCTCTTTTCATTGAGCTGTTCTGTTGAATACATCTGTGATGTGTCCTGCAGTGGGTTTCATGGTTGGAATCAATTCATGAATGAACTCGTGCAATTCCAACTCAGCTGAGGAATTGGAATTTGAAAAAACAAAACAAAACAAAAACACAGGAAATGAACGAAATTGTGTAAAATTCAATGTTTTTTCTTACCACATAATACATAATGTTATATATTATCACTATTGAATATCATAAAAGATTAAAGGTACTTTTCAGGTGGTATTTGATGTATAAAGTATGCATGATACATACATTATGATTAGTAGGATTACATTATGTGTAATGTATTTTATGTTTAACTGTGTCTTATTTGATTCTATCATGATTTATAATGTTCGCAAGACAAGGCAACCTCTCTTATAAGTTTAAAGGAACTCAAATCTGTGTCTCGCCATTCCAATTATTTTTCCATAGAGCCGGGTGACAATTCCAAATGCGGCTCCAGGAATTGAATTGGAATTCACCAAGCATTCTCAATTCAATGCCTTGACCCTGCAGTGGCTTGCTACCTGTTGTGCTTTGGATGTGTGTGTGTGTCATGTCACTACCTGTCGAACTGCTCCCACTATCTCCGCCCTGCTGGACAGCCGAGTGGCCAGGCGGTGCAGCACTGCCACCGTCTCGATGAGACGCTGGTAGGCCTCGCGCTGCTCCAGGTTCTGCCACTGTGGCGCCGTCATCTGTAAGAAACCAGCCTTTCAGTACCGCACTCCCAGAAAACACACTCACCGCTGTCCTTAGAAAAACGGAGATACTAGCTAAGATTGAAAACCTCCAGTGAGGAAAAAGTCAACTCTTACTGGATTTAGAGTGCCTTGGACATTATGCATACAACTCTTACTGGATTTAGAGTGCCTTGGACATTATGCATACAACTCTTACTGGATTTAGAGTGCCTTGGACATTATGCATACAACTCTTACTGGATTTAGAGTGCCTTGGACATTATGCATACAACTCAAGACTTTACTTTTTTCTCACTGGAGTTTTTTCGAGGTAAGAGCTGGTATCTCAGTTTTCTGTAGTTTTGGTGTTCCCAATGAACACCTAAGGAATTCAATATTTCATCTTAATCCACAGGTGTTGTCATTGTGTCTAATTGTCACTATAGGACAGCATCTGTAGTCAGACAAAACAAATATTCACTGTGGAATACTTACAGGAAACATTACACTTCAAAGCAAGTACAGGATATATTTGCAAGAGTGTTTTCTTGTCACTAACATTATGTAAAGGAAAAAAATGGGATGAATTCTTCTCCATCCAAAAGCTGCAGCACCATTGTGAAATCTGCTGTAGAGAAAAATGGTTGTTACTGTAACAATCGGGTCCAACATGTCCGCTTGGCTAGCGGGTCTGGTCCTTTATACCTGGAGTGCGAGAGATCGCCGGATCGAATCCTGCTCGAACACTACATTGGTGGGGCATGATACCTCGAGGAGCATGATAACCTTGAGGGGGCAGTCTCGCTGCGGTGTGTGGCGCACGGAGGTTGCGGAAGTCCCCCCAGTTGAGCCGCCGCTCCTGGCGTGCATGGACGCGACCTCCAGAAAGACCGGACGACTGTAACACTCGGCTCCAACATGTCCGCTTGGGTAGCGGACATGTTGGGAGCGGGCCTTGATATGGGATATGGTGGATGCCTGGAGTGCGAGAGATCGTCGGACCGAATCCTGCTCAAACGCTACATTATCATTTGCAATCATGAGGACTGACCTTTAATGCGCCTTTGAACTCTTCGAGTTCCTTCTCCGTGTTTTCCTCGGTCAGGTTGCGCTCCCTCTCTGACTGCTTGAGCCGCGTCTCCAGAGTGTAGTTATCATTACGATAGGCCAGTGACAGCTGGATAAATGCGTTCTGTGGGGAGGAGAGGATTAGATTAGCATTAGCATTAGAGCGCTCACATACAGTACACGAAGGGCCAGGTGGGAAAACATGAAATCCAGATGATGTGTTGACGATGGAGACAGTGGAGGCCTTCAACAATCCAAATGTTCACACAGATACACAAGACTGAATGGGTCTGTTTCCTTGCACACTGGGCAGCACTCCATGCCCAACCCAGCTAATATGCTTTTCCATCAGTGAACTAGTGATCGTCTTGAGACGTGAAGGCAGCAGGCCTGAGATAATCCCTGTGACCCTGAAGGCAGCAGGCCTGAGATAAACCCTGTGACCCTGAAGGCAGCAGGCCTGAGATAAACCCTGTGACCCTGAAGGCAGCAGGCCTGAGATAAACCCTGTGACCCTGAAGGCAGCGGGCCTGAGATAAGCCCTGTGACCCTGAAGGCAGCAGGCCTGAGATAAACCCTGTGACCCTGAAGGCAGCGAGCCTGAGATAAGCCCTGCGACCCTGAAGGCAGCGGGCCTGAGATAAACCCTGTGACCCTGAAGGCAGCAGGCCTGAGATAAACCCTGTGACCCTGAAGGCAGCGAGCCTGAGATAAGCCCTGCGACCCTGAAGGCAGCGGGCCTGAGATAAGCCCTGTGACCCTGAAGGCAGCAGGCCTGAGATAAACCCTGTGACCCTGAAGGCAGCGAGCCTGAGATAAACCCTGTGACCCTGAAGGCAGCGAGCCTGAGATAATCCCTGTGACCCTGAAGGCAGCGAGCCTGAGATAAGCCCTGTGACCCTGAAGGCAGCAGGCCTGAGATAAGCCCTGCGACCCTGAAGGCAGCGGGCCTGAGATAAACCCTGTGACCCTGAAGGCAGCAGGCCTGAGATAAACCCTGTGACCCTGAAGGCAGCGAGCCTGAGATAAGCCCTGTGACCCTGAAGGCAGCAGGCCTGAGATAAGCCCTGCGACCCTGAAGGCAGCGGGCCTGAGATAAGCCCTGTGACCCTGAAGGCAGCAGGCCTGAGATAAACCCTGTGACCCTGAAGGCAGCGAGCCTGAGATAAGCCCTGTGACCCTGAAGGCAGCAGGCCTGAGATAAACCCTGTGACCCTGAAGGCAGCGAGCCTGAGATAAACCCTGCGACACTGAAGACAGCGGGCCTGAGATAAACCCTGTGACCCTGAAGACAGCAGGCCTGAGATAAACCCTGTGACCCTGAAGGCAGCAGGCCTGAGATAAGCCCTGCAACCCTGAAGGCAGCAGGCCTGATATAAGCCCTGTGACCCTGAAGGCAGCGGGCCTGAGATAAGCCCTGCAACCCTGAAGGCAGCAGGCCTGATATAAGCCCTGTGACCCTGAAGGCAGCAGGCCTGATATAAGCCCTGTGACCCTGAAGGCAGCAGGCCTGAGATAAGCCCTGCAACCCTGAAGGCAGCAGGCCTGAGATAAGCCCTGTGACCATGAAGGCAGCAGGCCTGAGATAAACCCTGTGACCCTGAAGGCAGCAGGCCTGAGATAAACCCTGTGACCCTGAAGGCAGCAGGCCTGAGATAAGCCCTGCGACGCTGCCAGTCGACCTCCCAGTGTTTTGCAGCGAGGATCAAAGCCGATCTGCGCAGCATTCCAAACGCCGTCCAAGCGAACGCGGGCCGGCCGGGGCTGAGAGGAGGAAATCTATGACCTCTGACTGTCCTGCGCCAGACGCGTCCTCATGGGGGCAGCAGGAGGGGCTGACAGACTCTCTTATGTTGGCGTTTCTCTCCACAGACAGGAAATCATCACACAGGCTCTCGCTCTCATCAGGCCTGATCAGGAACAGAGAGCCACTTTCCTGTGGACACGACGCCACCCAACGCACACAGCCCATTTTCACTACTGTGTTAATTGACTGCTGCGGTAAGAAAACAGGGTGATTATCATCAACTCGGAGCTGCACATGTTCAGCGTATGAGCGATGATATCTTTTGGCTGCAGCAGTGTAGGATGTAAATTTACTGCGCAAAGTAAACAGATCACTTTTGCGAGTAAATTCCCTGACCTTTTCTAAGACGATTCATGACGACAATAACATTTCCAGGGACATCTTAACAACAAGATTTGTTGACTGACTGAGGCAAATGATGCAGAATATGGCACACAGCAAGGGATAGCATTTTAAGAGCTAACCCTAACCCTAACCTTTTAAGAGCTTGCCATGTACTTAATCACAGATCAGATATTTTAAGTTCACTAGGCATCGATTCCTAAGTTCGCTCGCTGCGCCCACATTGCCAAATTTATAGATATAGATTATATATATGTTTTAATATATCGGTATGGACATAATGATAATGAAGGATCACATGGGAGTTAATTTCCAAATAGCTAAGTAGTACTTTACTGTATTTTATAACATGTAATTGAGTAAAATAGTCTCGTATTTAACAATATTCAGGCTTTCATACCACACCAGTGATTAACCATTCATTAAAAGGCACCACAAAACTGCATGGACAATGTTGGACAATATAAATAACTTTTTTGTGACTTTGCATCTTCATTATGTATGGAAATAATATTTGTGAGAATAACAAATAACCTTTATAGATCAGATACCAACCTCAACTTCTTTTTCAGTAAGTGGAGGTGCGCTGGAATAAAATCAAAGATGACTTGTTAGTAAAGTAGGTAACACGTGTATTTTTTTAGACAGTATAACTGAGATGATGATGATGATGATGATGCATTCAAGACACTTCGGAACTCAGGAAAAAAACAAGCTCAGAAAAAAATGTATTGAACAGTTGTCGAGGTCGGAATAACAGGTCGGAAATTCGGGTATCATTTCAGAGCTGCGACTTGTCCGAGATGACGTCATCAAACATGGTGGCCTCCGCTATAGTAATGGATTATAAAAATGCTTGCTCACCTAATTTGATGTGTATGCAATCTGTTGTGTTGTTTATATTTCGCTGTGATTATAGCAATATGTTGAATTTAACTGCTACTTTACCAATGACGTTAGTTAGCCACTGTTTGTTAACGTTAGCTATCTACCTAGCAACGTTAGCTGTGAATTTTTTTTTTATACCCCGAACAGTGTGAGCGCAATCACGTCGGAAGTCGGAAATCTCGATTTGAAACTTCCAAGTTCCGACTTGTCTTTAACATAGAATTACTAGGCAGAGAGAACATGTCAGAAGTTCATGTCAGCAGCAGCTTCTTGGCTTGTTACGCACCAGCCTGGCAGGCCCCGGTGAAGTTTGAGTTTTCTTAGCATCACGTCTGAGATGTTTGGCATGGCGTCAGACTTCTCCTTAGCCTCGTCCACACTGCGGGAGTTTGGAGAGGGTAGAGGGCCTGCAGGCATATTGACAGACACATCAGGCCTCGACTCTGTTCCATACAAAATACATCTTAGAAGAGCCATAGATCATTTATGGAACAGAGTCGATAATGATCAACAATCAATTAATAAGCGATCAATCAATAATTTACTATAACAGATTCACCGGTCCTCTTTTCCAAAATGACAAATCTTTCATAAAAAGCCTTGTTTTCCGTGATGGGCTAATGCCCCTCACATACTTTAATAACAATCATGCCATCTGCTGCTGAGACTTTAAAACAGCATTCCTGTCTGCTATAAGATTGCCAATGCACTGAAAAGAGGAGGAAAGAGGAGGAATATAGAATAAAAGACCAGAATAGATCATGTTCTTGGTCTGTAATATCTCCCTGAGGCTCAGGGAGGCTCACTGTCGATACCTCTTTCTGTCCTTATATGATACCTTTTTCCTGTTCAGCACTTTCACTCAAGTCTGGTAACTTGGAGCCCACAATGCTTTGGTCCCGCATCAGTTTGTGCTCCTGTACACACGTACGCAGGCACACACACACACACACACACACACACACACACACACACACACACACACACACACACACACACACACACACACACACACACACACACACACACACGAGACTCACATTAAAGTCTAACAACTAAAACAGCTGTTGTGGCATATAAGGACCTGAACACGTACAAGACAGTTGCTCTCTTTGCCAGAGCATTTTATCAGAGGGATTTTCAACTTTCAACTTTGACCCTCACTGTACCTCTCTGAGTTTGGACAGTTTCTGTGTGCCGCCAGGCTGGACTGGCAGGTCCTTGTACCCTGAGGACTTGAACAGAGCGTCCCGCGGCTTGTCTGAGAAGGAGAAGGTCTCCTCCGCGGTCGGCGGTAAGCCAGGCGCTCCGTTCCTGGCGTTGAGGGTGCCGACATTGTCCCAGGAGACCGCTCTCATTAGCGGAGGGAAGGCCCCGATGGTCTTGATCTCGGCCGTGCACGGTGCCTGCTGGGTGGGGGGTCGAGGCACAGGCTTGGCCACCCCCGTCGCTGGGGCCTGACCGGGGCTTCGGCCCAGACCGGCTCCCTCGTCCGCTTTAGCGACTCCTGGAGGACCGAGGCTCTTCTTGGGGACGCTCGGGTCACAGTTCTCCTTCTGAACAGCAAAACGGGGGGTGAGGGTCCCAGAGGACACTTTCCTTTTCTCAAGGGGCTTCCAGTCCACCAACAGCCTGGGGCTCTGACGAGAACAAGACAATATGATTACTACTGTGGTGTGAAGAGAGCCACAGTATTAGCATTATAATTCCATGTGTGGTGATAAAAAAGGCTGTGGAGAGAGGGAGATTGTTAGTCTGACCTCCTGCTCCTGGGTTGTGACATCGGGTTTCTCCCGCACCGATGGAACCTCCAGATGCTGCAAGAGACAACCAGACAGCAAATGTTGGAGGGTTAATAAGTGTTGATTGGTTGATTGAGCACAGACAGTCTTATTACAGTTGCAGTAACCAGAAGGTTCTGAGCGCTATGAAAACAAAGTGCTTTAACATGAATGAAGAAAAGCCAAGTAAACATCCCTTCTATCAGCAGTTGTCAGGTTGATAAGCAAATCTAATCATATAAAGACATAGTAACAACATCAACAAATGCCTTATGAGCGAATGTGTGTGTTTATATGTGTTCATTTTTAACACTCTCAGTTTGACACTGACAATGCACCAACCACCCAAATTCATATTTCTGCTGTATACCACACACCTGCTGCTGTATACCACACACCTCTGTGAGTGTATGTTGTATATTGGGTGCCAGAAACAATAAAGCTTTTACCTGACCGACAGAGCTGCCATAGGTCGCCTCTGTGGGTCCCACTGCTGGAAGAGCACAACACGACTGCTTACATCATTGTGACGAAATACAGTCGTAAACTGTTGAAAGCTATTTGCAGCACAGCTGTAAAGCACGCAGGCACAAAATGAAGTACATACTAATTTGAGGGGGCACAGTTTGTGAGCTACTTCTAGATGAACAGGGCGAGGATGATGGAGTCGGAGTTGGAGTAAGACCTGTGGATGAAACACTTGATTTAATTGAGTTCAACCCTTCCCTGTCATTTTGAAGGTAGCAGAGTAAGGTCATTAAGGTAATTAATTAATTAAGGTAATTAAACCCCACCCCCAATTTTTGTGGGGAGCCGAAAAGTAGGGTAGGGTGCAATTGGCTTGTCTTTCTTCCAGGTGATGTCACCACCACCAGTTCATAACCCTACTTTCACCATTAGGTGTCAGGCTACTCCAAAGACTTGGGTTGGGGGTTTACCGAGTAACTAAACCCCCAATCAAAGTCTGTGGTGAAGCCTTAGTTTAAACTCTTCAAATTAATTGATTATTTATCTAGGGAGAGAGAGCATGCTCAGATAACCCCGCAAAAATAAGAGAAATACTGGGAAAATATTCTAAATGTTAAGTTACTTTTAAGTGAATGAATCATGAATGGACAAAGATATTGGTTCTATTGTATATCTTCTGTATCATAATATCATCTCCTTAATACACTACGTATACAGGGTTTTCTAAAACATGCTTACATATGTTAGTTTGCATACATTATATTTAAGTCATCATCTTGCTGCAATGTATTTTCCTGTGCT
The DNA here is from genome assembly GCF_964638095.1 of Poromitra crassiceps. Lineage (NCBI taxonomy): Eukaryota > Metazoa > Chordata > Actinopteri > Beryciformes > Melamphaidae > Poromitra > Poromitra crassiceps. The sequence continues at coordinate 18,759,312 of NC_139633.1, forward strand.
TAAGAAGTACATGCATCAGTGTCTGGTTCAATATAAATGTACTGTACTGCGGCCTTCTTCTAAAATGTTTGGGTCTGTAATATTTGCTGTACTCTAGATCCAAATAAAAGTATTTAAATGTGTGTGTGTGTGTGTGTGTGTGTGTGTGTGTGTGTATAGGTGTGTGTGTGTGTGTGTGTGTGTGTGTGTATAGGTGTGTGTGTGTGTGTGTGTGTGTGTGTGTGTGTGTGTGTGTGTGTGTGTGTGTGTGTGTGTGTGTGCGCGCGCACACTACCTGTGGGGGAGTCATTGAGGCTGCTGGTGGAGCGCCGGCCGCGACGCGTCAGGAAGCGGTCGCTGACCATCTTGGCCTGCTCCAGCAGCTCCAGGTTCTTCTGCCGGTCCTGTTCTGAGAGCTGCGGCTCTAGCAGCTGGTCTTTCACCAGGTCAATCACGTTGCCTGTGATGTCTAAGGGAGGGACGCACACGCACACACACACACGCGCACACACACACACACACACACACACACACACGCACGCACGCACGCACGCACGCACGCACGCACGCACGCGGTAAGTCAATTAAAAACATATTTGCAATTAGGACCTGCCAAGATATGAATGTGAAGGGAAAAAAAACATAAATCGACATAAAACAGTTATAGACTAGCTGCAATATTAACTAGCAGGCAGGTGCAACACCCTAATTGATCACCTGGGAAAGCTTTAAAAACAATCAATAAGTATATCAAAGAATTAATATTGTTTACAATGATCAACATTCTTAAGAGTGTTTCAAACACAGGTGCCACATGAATTGGAATGAGCTTTCTTTGTGAAAACGGTGAGTGCTTTTGGAAATCATATGTTTAAGGAAGAGCTGTATTTCCAACTGCAGTAGGTTTCCAAGGCATAAACGGCTCCTGCCAAAGAGGAATTCATAGACGGGTGTGTGAGCCGTTGGATTTCACATCAGGTGATCAAGGATGAGGGTGATCAGGTGATCAGGGATGAGGGTGATCAGGTGATCAGGAAGAAGCAGCCAAGGATGGATTCTGCTTCTTCTGCCTCTCAGAAAAGGGCAACAAGTCAACATCAAAAGTAATCAACACAGCAGAAGCATTTCAGGTATGAGGGAAGACTGTGTTTGGGTAAGGTGATGTAGCTTAGCACTTAGCGCACCAACAGCTTCTTCTCTCAGGACTCTGGGACACTGATGACCAAACTTAGATCTTCGTCAAGATGAAGGTTTCCGATGGATTAGACGAGAACACTGTTTTGTTTTCCCCAGCTTGCTATAAGGTGAAACTAATCTCTCTCTGAAAAAAGTCTTTATGACTATGTCAATGCCGTGTGATTTAGGTTGTTTCAAGTGAGGAGCTCACTTCTGGGTTGTGTGGGAAAGGAAATTCAACAGGAACATTTAGTAGATGGGAAACTTGCAATGTTTGCAATGTCAGCTGCCACCTCCTTTCATAGAGCTGTTGTTTGTCAGACTGAAACCACAGGGGAATAGAGCAGAAACACAGAGAGAGGCTGCAGTACAATCGATTCTTCCTTTGCACTAAGTGGGATTCAGAAGAGCTTTGTCTACTGGGGGGGAACGCTCTTGTAGGCTACCAAGACTGGGTGAGGTTCACTTCACTGACTTAAATTTGTTGCTGGGCTAAAAAAAAAAAAGTTTAAGAAAACTTGTTCAAGATCAAATCAAATTTGCCTAAAAGGCACATTCACATCTAGAGCACTAACTACAAATATAACTATAACTATAAGAACATGTCTACGTAAATAGTCTGTGTTCCCAATGAATTATAAAAACATCCAAAACAAGAGCGATTGTTTCAAATGAAAAAGCTGGTGTGTTTCTCAGATTCTTTGTTTGCCGAGGAACTGATCACAGAAAAGCAGAAGAACCCGGCACTATTTGACAAAGGCCATCCCCTCTACAAAGATGTTCTCCAGCTCCTCTCTCCTTTCTTTGCAGCAGTTCATGAACCCAAGAGAGTGAGTCAAGTAAAAGCAAGGCAGTAAAATAAAGTAAAAACCAAACACTCTCCTTGCTAGCAGAGCTCGCAAAGGTAGTGAGCACACTCACCAATAATAATAAAGCTTCAGGTGCACGGCACAAAAGTAAGTCAAAGCAACAAGGAACGCCAGCACGCAATGAATGTCCTTTCAAGGTTTTATTCCGTCATCGAGACCATACACAATGGACGTTTCAGCCAACAGGCCTTCTTCAGCGTTCTTCATTGCGTGCTGGCGTTCCTTGTTGATTTGACAGTAAAATAAAGTAATCATCCTCCATTTTGGCCTGAAAATGTGTATGGGCCCCTTAGTACTGTATGTGTTGTGGCTATCTATAAAACTGTCTGGGATTACTCACCAACTGTGGTGATGGGCGCTCCGGATGAGTTTCTGGCCAGGCGAGCTCTGGGACTGTGAGGTCTAAAGTTAGGAGAGGAACAGGCAGGTTACAGCACACTGAGGTCTAACGTTAGGAGAGGAACAGACACGTTACAGGACACTGAGGTCTAACGTTAAGAGAGGAACAGGCACATTACAGGACACTGAGTTCTAACGTTAAGAGAGGAACAGGCACATTACGGGGCACTGTGAGGTCTAACGTTAGGAGAGGAACAGGCAGGTTACAGGACTGTGAGGTCTAAAGTTAGGAACAGGCAGCTTACAGGACTGTGAGGTGTAATGTTAGGAGAGGAACAGGCAGGTTACAGGACATTGAGGTCTACCGTTAGGAGAGGAACAGACACGTTACAGGACACTGTGAGGTCTAACGTTAGGAGAGGAACAGACACATTACAGGACACTGAGGTCTAACGTTAGAAGAGGAACAGACACGTTACAGGACACTGAGGTCTAACATTAGGAGAGGAACAGGCATGTGACAGGACACTGAGGTCTAACGTTAGGAGAGGAACAGACATGTTACAGGACACTGAGGTCTAACGTTAGGAGAGGAACAGACACGTTACAGGACACTGAGGTCTAACGTTAGGAGAGGAACAGACACGTTACAGGACTGTGAGGTGTAATGTTAGGAGAGGAACAGACACGTTACAGGACACTGTGAGGTCTAACGTTAGGAGAGGAACAGACACGTTACAGGACACTGTGAGGTCTAACGTTAGGAGAAGAACAGGCACGTTACAGGACGAGGACACTGAGGTCTAACGTTGGGAGAGGAACAGGCACGTTACAGGACACTGTGCGGTCTAAAGTTAGGAGAGGAACAGACACGTTACAGGACACTGTGCGGTCTAACGTTAGGAGAGGAACAGACACGTTACAGGACACTGAGGTCTAACGTTAGAAGAGGAACAGGCACGTTACAGGACACTGAGGTCTAAAGTTAGGAGAGGAACAGACATGTTACAGGACACTGTGAGGTCTAACGTTAGATGAGGAACATGCACGTTACAGGACACTGAGGTCTAAAGTTAGGAGAGGAACAGGCACGTTACAGGACACTGTGAGGTCTAACTTTAGGAGAAGAACAGGCACGTTACAGGACACTGAGGTCCAACGTTAGGAGAAGAACAGGCATGTTACAGGATACTGAGGTCTAACGTTAGGAGAGGAACAGACACGTTACAGGACACTGAGGACTAACGTTAGGAGAGGAACAGACACGTTACAGGACATTGAGGTCTAACGTTAGGAGAGGAACAGACACGTTACAGGACACTGTGAGGTCTAACGTTAGGAGAGGAACAGACACATTACAGGACACTGAGGTCTAACGTTAGGAGAGGAACAGACACATTACAGGACACTGAGGTCTAACGTTAGGAGAGGAACAGACACGTTACAGGACACTGTGAGGTCTAACGTTAGGAGAGGAACAGGCACGTTACAGGACACTGAGGTCTAACATTAGGAGAGGAACAGACACGTTACAGGACACTAAGGTCTAACGTTAGGAGAGGAACAGGCACGTTACAGGAATTTAGAAATGTTGGAGAAAAATATAAGTTCCATTGGCATTTCCTAATCAATAAGCTATAAGCTATAATTGCATACACATAGATTCACCCATGACATCTGATCACCCATGACATTTCACACATATAGAATGGCAGAGGACTTCTCCTTTTGCTTGCTGAGACCTTGTCCAGTGCATCGTGTACCATAACAATTGATAACAGTCTCTCAGTCAGACTGGAGCAGCGCACACACATTCACCCCCCCCTCCTCTCTTTGTTTCTCTCTGCCTTCCTTTGCCTATAAAGCTTATGTCAAATTGTGACATCGCCGCTGAATATTTGACTCTGTACATTGATCAGAATTGTGTACATTGAGGTTCAGCCCTCTGACAATATATATTGCAGAGAATGTTATGGTAAATAAATATACTTTTATGAAGACATCTTCCTAGACTCATGGCTTCAATTTATTTGGTTTAGATAAGCTGTGATATATACAGTACATATTAGTGGATGTAGAATTTTATTCTCTATCAAGAAATATCTACTGTAGATGGTTTAGGCTTAAAGACTAGATGGATGACGGATACCTGACTTGCTCGAGAGGACGGCCATCTTGTTGCACTATAGTGGCCTGCTTTGGATAGACAATAGTGGGGGCTGTCATCACAACAGCTCGACTTTCACCTGCTGTGGCCTGGGCATAGGACTGGGGACAAAATGGACAAAGATGTCAGAATTAAGACAACAAGATTACAGCAATGGTAACATTGGTGTGATATACTGTATAAACCCTTAAAAAAAGTTTGGAAATGTGTGTTTGGTTGATGATATGTCTCTGTTGTTACTGTATCCTCAGCATTGTATCATATCTCATTGGAAAGCTTGTTAATTTACCTTTACAATGAGGCCCCATTTGTATGGATCATGCATTTGTGGGATGAGCAGCACAGCTGATTATGTGGCAATGTGCATGCCCCAAGTGAAATGTGCCATATTTCCCTGCCAATGTCAAACAGTGTCTTCTCCTGTTGGTATTGTTGACTCTAGTGTTGCATTGCTACCATCTCCAAACTCAAGGCCAAGTTCCGTCAAACCAGTGATGTCAAAGACAGGCCGTGAAAGTGGGCGTCCCAAAAAGAAAACACCCCATAACAGTCAAATAAATAATGTTTTATGCAAAGTGGGCCACGTTGGAAATAAGTGTTCACACTTTTCTATTCCTTGGATTTTGTATAATAAAATCAATTAATCAATCAATCAATCAATCACTGATTGATTGATGAAATGAAAACATGAAAACATGAAATCACATGAAGTTTTTATTTGTTGTTTTATTGTTATCAGATATGCACTTTAAATATGCAGGGCTGCTAACATGTGCACTTTAAATATGCAGGGCTGCTAACACGTGCATTTTAATACACAGCATTATTGCGTATTTTTGTAGTATTTTTGACCACTACAGATGATTTTATGATTTTTATGAGTTGTGTATGTTCTTGTGTATGTTAATGTGTCTGTGTCCTCAAGTACTGTGCTGTACAACAAATTGCCTCCTTGGAGGACATTAAAGTTTTCTACTACTACTACTACTACATCTATAGTATTTTGAAAACACAGTATCAAATACAGTTGTTACTTATAAAAAAACAAGACCATTCAAGTTCTGCTTGATAAAATCCTTGTGTAACCATCAAAGGTAAGTCTGCAAACAGACAGGCTGACATCAAACACTAACTCCCCTCATGAAGCTCCTAAGAGCTTCCTTTTTGATCCTAATAAAAGGAAACCCTATAATGGTAAAGCTGTAGAAAGGCACAGCTGAGATATAATAAAGGTGGATACTTGTATCCCATTGGTATATGCCCCGAAGATTAGTTTACAGAGCTTCAGTACATTCCGCAGAGATGTCTTATCTCTCCTGTGTTTATGACCGACTGCAGCGGAAGAAAATGTTCTCCAAGGGTCAGAGTAAATCAGTCAGTCTGGTCGGGCAGCCATCTGTATAACACTTTGGCGTCTGTAGAATCAGAATGTATGGTGAATCAGATTCTGCAGAATCAGAATGTATGGTGAATCAGATTCTGCAGAATCAGAATGTATGGTGAATCAGATTCTGCAGAATCAGAATGTATGGTGAATGAGATTCTGTAGAATCAGAATGTATGGTGAATCAGATTCTGCAGAATCAGAATGTATGGTGAATCAGATTCTGCAGAATCAGAATGTATGGTGAATCAGATTCTTGCAGAATCAGAATGTATGGTGAATCAGATTCTGCAGAATCAGAATGTACGGTGAATCAGATTCTTGCAGAATCAGAATGTATGGTGAATCAGATTCTTGCAGAATCAGAATGTACGGTGAATCAGATTCTGCAGAATCAGAATGTATGGTGAATCAGATTCTGCAGAATCAGAATGTATGGTGAATCAGATTCTTGCAGAATCAGAATGTATGGTGAATCAGATTCTTGCAGAATCAGAATGTATGGTGAATCAGATTCTGCAGAATCAGAATGTACGGTGAATCAGATTCTGCAGAATCTAACATCGTCATGCAGAATTCGATTCTTCATGTGCTCCATGATAAATCAAACAGTAAAGCCCTGAACTGAACCTCGCTCTACTGAGAATCCCACATTTCTGCTTCAAGGACTTAAATGGTGGTTTGCCTTGGTCTTTGGGTGATTTACTGTAAAGGACGAGGCACAGTGGAGCTCAGAACCTCAGAAAATATCCCAGGAATCCAAGGAATTATAGATTTGTAAATATGAGTTGGGAAGCTACAAAATATGAGTGCAGAACCAAATAGGATAACCTGTCCAAAGAGAAACACCAACACATCGTCCGGACTGTGATACCTCTCTAAACCTGCAGTTGTAACCAGAGAAACCTGGTGGGGGGAAGGGGGGGGGGGGGGTGATTTGGATGATAGAGGAGAGGAACATTGTGCTCTATATAAAGTGGGATTAATTAAATATTTCTACAGATAAGTAGACTAGAAAGGGCTTTGTGAAGACAAAAATAGCACTTGTAAAATACACCTTTTTTGGAGAGCAGGCTTCATAGCAACATTCATAGAATTTCCTGACCTGTGCCAAATGGATTATTCAATGGCATTTTTTTACCCAGTCATATGTTCTTGCAAAGAAAAAAAAAAAAAGGCGCTCGCGCCCGCACGCACGCACGCACGCGCACACACACACACACACACACACACACACACACACACACACACACACACACACACACACACACGCACACATCCAGTGTTAAGATCTTGCAGACACAAGCAGTGTGTATATGGAGACGTGTGCTGAAGAAGGTGGATGAGAGGCTACTCACTGTGCTGGGTGAGCTGGAGGAACTGTCCAGGTCTTCGGGGGAATCCTCCTCTTCCTCGGGGAGCGTGGGCATGGTGGGGAGGAGTGCAGGGCGAGAGCGGGTGTGGGGGAAGATGAAGGGTCTCTCAGTGGAGCGGGCCGGGTCACAGTACTCCTTACAGTTCTGCTCACTTAGTGCAAGAGGAGAGTCCTGCAGCCACACACACACACACACACACACACACACACACACACACACACACACACACACACACACACATGAACATGTGCAAATGTATGTATGCAAACACACACACACACACACACACACACACACACACACACACACACACACACGTAGACACAAACATATGAACACCAGGGGCGTAGCTATGGGTGGGCCTGGCTGGGGCTAGGCCCACCCACTTCTTACCTACGCCCATCCAATCACAAGACTTTAAAACCTCCTAAACATCTGACATTACTGCCTTTCAGAGGCTGTAATGGGCTCATTTTTAGAGATAGTGTGAGGGTCCTGCTATCATAATGAAACTAGAAGAGTTTCTGTCATATTACGTTGTCAGGAAGGCAGCTAAATAACGCTCTAAATTTAGGCTAGATTTTGGCGAGGCAAAAACTGGCATGGCCATTTTCAAAGGGGTCCCTTGACCTCTCACCTCAATATATCTGAATGAGAATGGGGTTGTAAGGGTACCCACGAGTCTCCCTTTTACAGTCATGCCCACTTTATACTAATCCTATGCGGTTTTGCAAAAACCATGAAATCTTTTGCATGCAGTATAAATGTGTTATTTGCACCTATTGTATTTGAAGATTTTTGCATACTGGTGTCCCTAAAGAGTTTTGGAATTGCCTAAATTGGGTATGACTGGAAAGTTGATACTCTTGTTATTAGAATATAGGAGAAATTATGTGATGATGCTGCCATGCAAGTGTTACTTATGTCAGCATGCATTTTGAGCTGAGCTAAGTGCTGTTAGGATCCAGTCTACCCACAAGGCTTGGTCAGTGTCAAAAGTGGGGTTTTGCCAGGTGTCAAAATGGCATACATGCAGTTACACCCTTTAGACAGCAAACAAACCATATACTTTTACTGTCTTTGCAGTGAGCTATACAATGATTTACATATGTATACAATTATTTCTTTATTTTACTGCATCACCCTTACTGTATATAATGTAAATAGCTGTGAACTTGCTTTATATACCTTTGATCACAGTCCTTGATGTTTGTTTTAGCTTGTATGCAGACATTTTCTTTTCCTTTAAAAATACATTAAAAGTAACATATACCGGAGTCATATTCCCTGGATGTCTACATCCTTGGCCAATAAAGCTTATTCTCATTAAACCCCAAAATGTAGTAATTTCCAGAGAAACCCCCCCTGGATTCTCTCTTACTATATTTACCATCTCATTCACATCTTCCCTCCAGGAAAAAAAGGAGTAAAAAAAAAAGGAGTAAAGTAAATAAAATACATTCATAAACGTACATAAACATCAAGTTTTTACGTTTTTTCCTCAGGGCATTCATGCTAAATAGAAAAATAGGGGGGGAGGAGGGGTGGGGGTAGAAAAATATATATTTTCACTGAAGGTTTGCTGAACATCCCTGGAGCCTATGGGTCCAACATGGCAGTCTCAACCAGACAGGGACTGAGAGGCCCGACTGATGGCAGAGCTGATAACATATTTCTGCTGGACAATTTCCCAGTCATTCATGCCTATGTGCTTATTGAAAAGGTCAGAGGAATATACATTATTTGTTTTCCCTTTCAGATTGTGTTTTGGAGGATATACTGCATTTCATGGCTCATTAAGAACTCTTGTAGCTTGGAAGAAGCACAGAGTTTAACTTCTTCATGATTCGACTAACATCACTGCACTATTCATGTCAGCTTGCTACACAGTGTCATTATAGCGCTACAGCGTCATTTTACAACACACAAGTGTTTGATCATCATACATTCATTGTTTGAACAATGCAAATGATGACCAGTCAGCTGAGTGGGACCTTGTGTTTGAACATGGGTTTTCCCCATGGCTAACCAATGTAACAACCAGGGGGAAATGCAAATTATGTGATATAATAATACTCAATACTCTTACTCAGGTGCATCAGTTCTTTGAAATGAGGCTGAAAGTTTGTTTACCCATCTATTTTCAGATTAACTGTATGTATCAATCAATGCAGGGAATGGACACACACACACACACACACACACACACGCACGCACGCACGCACACGCACACGCACACACACACACACACACACACACACACACACACACACACACACACACACACACACACCAGAGATGGGAAGTAATTAAGTACAAATACTTTGTTACTGTACTTAAAGTGATAATACAGAAGATTTCAGGTTTGTTCTCTTGGGTGACACCTATTAGCGATGAGTGGTAATTGCAGGTGAGATCCAAACAGTGTTATTATGTGACATTAGTCAGTTTGTTCGGCCATAGTAACCACGTGTAATGCTAGCAGACACCGGAACAAAGCAGCTTGTTATCCTACTTCACACAAGAGTTGTCAGGAACCTACAGTAACCTACAGAGTGAGTCTATGTGTTAGCTCCACCCACCCTGTGTCACCACAGACACCAAGTTCATAAATGCTGCAATCCTGAAAATGCAAAGGCTTCCATCGTTAACTCAATATCACATCGATAGTGACTTAACACACATTTATTTACATGAAAATCTTCCGTATTATCACTTTAAGTAGGATTTTCAGGTATCTGTACATGACAGACAAAAACGATGTAACGTTGTCTGACTCGCTCCTCTCGCTCTCCAAGTTTTCACGCATTATGTGCGCCTTTTTGTGGGAAAACCATATCACAACAAATTATTAATCAAAGTATCGTCTTTAAAACATGTTGGAGGGGATCTTCTAAGTCTTTGAATCCTACTCCTATAATTGGAGTCTGTGTGTCTGTCTGTGAGTCTGTGTGTGTATGTGTGTCAGTCTGTCTGTGAGTCTGTGAGTCTGTGTGTATGTGTGTGTGAGCCTGTGTGTATGTGTGTCAGTCTGTCTGTGTGTATGTGTGTCCGTTTGTCTGTCTGTCTGTCTGTCCGGAGTTGCAAGACGCGCCACGCCGTATCACCTCCAAAATGGTTTGTCCAGTGTGGGTTGAACTCCCTCTTTTTTAATGGAAATGTATCTCTGTAAATCAAACAGGGTGTAGGTAGGCTATGCACATTTAAAACAGTCTAAATACACAGACAGTGATGAGGTCATCAAATCACTTCTTCTTCTAATGGCTTTCCGGCAGACTGGATGCCTTGTGGCACATTGCTGCCTCTCACAGAATATTACACAAATTACAGACTTGGTGGGGTCTTGATACAAGGTGGATAACCTTGGATAGTTTACCCGTATATTTACCACTACAGCCCTGATAATACTAGAGGAAGTGGAAAACAGATGAAACAGAGCTTCACGAGGAAAAGAAAAATAAGTGATATGCTACTGCATCTAAGCTCTTATTTTGAAGGGAAGGGATGTTGAGAGGTTGAGAATGTATTGCTGTACTGCTCTTCTCCCACTAGAGGCAGAGCCAGGACAGTGGACAGTGCGTACATGTATGTTGTTGTTACTAATGATCAGTGTCGTTGGACCATGAGCTCGAGCAGAAATGAAAACAAATATGTCTTCATAGCCCATGCTGCAGTAAATGCAAATACTGTAGAACCTCTTTACATCAGAGAGGGCAGTCTGCTTAGCTTCAAACCAAGCCTGCAATAACATAGAGATTGCATTAATGGATGTTTCCCACATACATCATGAAATAGAAAGTGGATGGTTGTTACTAGCTACAGACTGAAATTTAGACTATTAATCTCACCTAAATCGAATTAATCAAAATCTCAATGAGCTACATTCAGTGGACAATTTAACAACCAAAGGGAAAAGCATGAGCTCTGCAGCATAGACCATTTGGGCAGATCATTTGCATCAATAATGCAAAGCCAACATTGAATTAAAGAATAATGACCTATGTCATAAACATGAAGAGACACAGGCTCCAATACTGTTTTGTGTGCTGCTGGGCAACTTGTGCCGCACGCAATTCTTTCTGCATCGGGAACTAATTAGCTCTGTCCTTTCCACTAAGACGTTTATGTAAATCAGTTCGTGGTGCAAATGTGTCCACCCAAAAGGTGCACTGTGCAGGTGCACAATGTGCATTGTGTCTTTAAACAATAGTTGTTTGATTTACATATACCAGGCAGCACAGGCGCAGTGTGGCTGTGTTTCTGCTTGCTGCGTCTCCACTTATTGCACAAGGTAATTAGGTTAATGTAATCTATCTAATAGAGAGCCAAAGTGGAACGTCACTTCCTGCTTCAGCACTGTACCAGAGATTTTCATCCGCCATTTATTTTCCCATAGACATTTCCTAAAGTGCTTATAAAAATAGTTTTACTTGTTCAAACCAAACGGTACAGATATATTTAGAAACAGGAGAGACCGTATAACATTCCACTGGGACCAAAAGGTTTAAAAAAAAATGCGGGTTTAAAGAAAATATTTTTTCGATGTTTTTTTTAAAGTTTTGGTCCGAGTGAAATGTTCTATGGTCTCTCCCGATACTAAATATAGCTGAACCGTTTGGTTTGACAAAGTAAAACTATTTTTAAAAGCATTTTACGAAATGTCTATGGGAAAATAAATTGCGGAAGAAAATCTCTGGTACAGTGCTGAAGCAGGAAGTGACGTTCACTTTGCCTCTCTATACTAATGGTCATTTCAGAGTGATACTGTAGCACTGTAACCCTCCGTGAATCAGGGACACAATGTGCAGTGTGCTGTTCAGTGTCATAACAAACATGAGCAGAGGCTTCTGGGAACATATAGGCACAGGACAGCCACGGCTCACTGGGGAGGAAGTGGCTTGTTTAACTGTCTCCCAGTGAGCAGCAAGGATATTTCCTGGCTGCAGGCAAAGTGTCACGCAGGCTTGAATTCACTCTTCTTTTGCAGCCTGCAATAAATTTACTGCACAATTGGTGGAAACAATATTGTTTTCCTTTTCTTTTCAGAAATACACAATGAGCTGAAGTATTGCCTAACGGACATCTCACTGGCCACTATGGAAGAACCTGGTGTCTTTGTTGAACACCACACCCATCCATCCCCGTCCCTCAGGTGTCGCTGCCCTCTCAGAACACTACACCCAGTTGACTCATTCCTGAAACTGTCACTTCTGTACAGACGGCAAGCTTGGGGTTGGACAGATGAAGCCTATGCCGAAGTTAGAAAATCTGTAGTTCCTTTGAATTGGACACTTGAGGCTGGCTCAAAAGAGACAACAATAGATTAAAAACGGCAGGGCTCCAGTTTCAGTGTTGTATTTATTGTTGTCTCTTTTGAGCGTGATGTTTCAAGCCACACGCTCTTGACTAAAGTGAGGTGGTAGATGTCATCTTAGATTATACACATGCAAAGGTCACATGATGCAGTCACATGATGCACCAATGTGCCGTTTCACTTTCGGCTCGGCCTGCCCTCTTGCTGTTGGATGTGCATGCCAACTCCTCTTCACTGGCTCTAAAAGACGGCCCTTCCCCATTCGCCCCCATGTTCAAATGCCAGACTTTACAACAGGATTCAAGGTGTTTGCAGCCTATATCTCATTTCACCTTTCATGACAACTGTAACAGGGTGAACTTTTGTACAGGGTGGTTTTGGGCGTGATTGACAGGTTGCCTGTCCAGTGATCGCCCAGCTTGCCGATCACGGACCTATACGCCTATCACATTAGCCTACACCCAAAGCAGTGTCTTTGTGTCTAAAATGCAGGAAGTAACAAGATATAAAATTTTTATGTCATGCACCATACCTGCCAACACTCCCGATTTTTAACCCTTTCTCCCACTGTGCTGCCGATTGGTAATTTCTCCCGCTAAATCTCCCGATTTGTAGGATATGTGTCGTGGTAGCTGGCAACCCAACCCAGAGACAGTGACGAGTGACGCTCGGTGTGTAACTGCTCAAGCTCTCAGTGGAAGACCGCAGTCAAACATGTCCCAAGAAGAGGAGATGCGTTGCCAAATTTCAGTGCGAGACCTTCCTGTTTCTAACCGCTAGCCACATTAGCAAATACCATGCGTTTTGCAAGCTATGTTTTGCAAGCTATGCGTTTTGCAAGCTATGTCGGGCTATGTCGTTTTGCAAGCTATGTAGCCAGTATGTCGGGAGAATTACGTTAGCAAACATGCTAAACATTGATGCCAAACACAAACAAGCCGTGGAAGCACAGAGGGGAACTTCTATCCATATTCACTGACACACTCAATGTTTGCACTTGATAATTTTTGTGACTGATATATGATACAGTGCAAATTGTATAATACAATTTATATCAGTGCATGACGTCTCATTTTTATATCGTGTTACTTACTGCATTTTAGACACAAAATGGCTGCTTTGGGTGCAATGTGAAATAGGCTAATAGCAGGCGATGCTGTGGCCCTGTGGGAAACCCCTGGTTTCGCGCCGTCTCGCATGAGCTGTGCAAGAACCCCAAGATGGAGACGGCCACACTCCCATACTGTAGGCTTCACAACGGGAGGCCAAAGACCAATGGGTGACCTCACGGTGACTCTGTCCATATCTTTATATGGTCTATGGTTCTGTATCTGCACAGGAATGGCTACATGTTCAGGCATCGCTCATCAAGTCGGAGCGAGAAACACTGGCGTTGACATTTTATACAACAAAGTTGAAATGAATCTCATACAGGTTTTAATTATATTACCCAATTGCCACTGAAGCGCGGTGCGGTAACACTGCTGTGTTTTTAAACTGATTCAATGTTTGAGTCTTAATTTTGGTTTATGCCACTATTCCATTCTTTTATTCTGTCTGTAATAACCTGTCATAGCTTTTGCTATTTCTTAGTACTGTTTTGTTCACAGTTTTTTTAGTAGACCGTAACAGTTGTTTTTCTCAAAACATGCCGGTTAAATGAAGGAAAGAGACAAAGTACAAAATAAAAAGAGTACAACACATTAAAAGATAAACGGTTTGTATCTTTGACACAACACAGCAGAGAATACTGCCATGTCTCATTCTGCCTGTCTCTGTGAAGGTGTTTCTCTCACTCGACGACCAAATAAACCTGCGACCACAGCTCACCATGTTTACTATATCTCTCTGGGGATAAGACAATATGGCTTTCAATCATAGGACAATAACCCAGACAATAAACCAGACACAACCAGACAATAAACCAGACCAGACACAACCAGACAATAAAGCATCCCATTATGAGGTACTATTTTAGGCACCACCGTCCTAAGCCAAATGAATGTCAAATCAATGTTGGTCGACAGTGGACTACTTTAGAAAGTTTGTTTTTAAGCTTTTTGGGTGTTGTTTATTTATTATCTGCTCTGGCCTTTCCAAATGTAACACAGATATCATACTAATAATGATCCAACATGATGTATTATTATTATTTCTTTTTTAATGAAAAACACAACATTGTCTACCCCTAACCCCCATCCCCCCGCGCAGCGACACATGCACCTGAGGCCTTCAAAAAGCCAGGGGCAACCCTGGCAGACATAATGCTGACACGGGACCAGGGGGAAGAGACAGAAGGCTCCCGCTGCGACACGGCCCAAAGCGAGACGCCAAGTGAGCTGGGCTGCAGGAAGGCCTCCGCCCCAGCAGGGTGCGACACTCAGATCAATATTGCAGAGTAATCGAATCGCTCAGATTCCTTCCTGCCGTGGGAACGGGACAGAACATGCGTGCCTGCGAGGCACCCCTCCTCTCCTCACCACAGCTATTGTAGGATGCTTGAGTCTGTCTTCACATAGGGGGTCAAACTCCACGAAGAAAGCACTTGTGGAGAGGAGAGGACCCCGGAGTTTACCTCACACTTGCTGCCTCCCACCATCCCTCCCTCCCTCCCGCCTGAGAGGGGAGAAGGGACCGGGGCACTCCTCCCTCCTCCCTGTTACATAAGCCCGCTCCCTCTTGCCAGATTTGTTTAAAATTTGGTTGTGTGAAGCACAGAGTGCAGGGCCAGCAGAGGAAGTGGAGCCACAATCTGAGATAACAGGATATAGAGGAAGTGTGAGAAAGTGGAGAGATGGATGATAGATGTTAAGGAGCAGTCAGGTGAGGGAACAGATCATCTCACTCGCTTGAAAAAGCATTCACATCTGTCATAGCATAAGAAATACAAGACTTCAGATTCTAGCTTGACCACAGCGCCTGGATATTCAGTTGTAATGTGAACAATAACTGCAACATCCTTATACCTGATTTACAGCCAAGTCTCACTCTCACGCAAAGACTACATTACGCAACTGAAATACAAGTCAAACTGACAACTCTCAAAAACACAAAGTGCTAAATCAGCCCTAAACGTCTCCTGCAAAAGCGCGACACTGCTGCCAGCTCACACAGCACAGCGACCAGCAAACAGAAGAGCGGCAAAGAGTTGCCGCCTGCATCCGATGAAGGCTGCATCATGCGTCTGCTGCCCACAAACATCACTGAACGCCCCAGATCACCACCGTCTCTCCCAGGTCCCACAGAGGGCAACACGTTACCTGAGTGCTCCTCTAGTGCTGTGCAGACGCAACACTCTCGCTGACCTCTCGCTCCACTCCAGAGCAACTTCCCACAGTCAAGCTGTCATTCTCTGCCTTTTACACAGAAAGACAGACTGGTATCCCCGCGCTTCTCCTTCCCTCTCCCGTCCCCTCTGTTCCCTGGCTCTTTTCAGCAGCAGCCTCTCTCTTTCACTCCTGGGAGCTTTGACCATTTAAGGAGAAGGCTCTGGATGCCTCTTTGGGGCTGCTGTGGAGTGTGTGTACGTGAGTCAGTGTGTGTGTGTGTGTGTGTGTGTGTGTGTGTGTGTGTTCTCAGACTGCTGCTCCACTGAGCCTTGACTGATCATCCCTCAAAACTGAACTGAAACCTGGAGAAAGCTATGTTGTTCTTTCTACTGAGATTATTGTTGTTATTGTAATCATTGTGCGGACGCACGGAGTCGGACAGTGGGAGCGTATTTGTGTGTAGTGTATGTGTAGTGTGTGTGTACGTGAGAGAGATACAGAGATAGAGATTTTGTCCATGTACTCTGTGTTTACTCTACTAGCCAAGTGGGAGCCACGCATCCACTTCCGATCTCTTCAAGTTCATTATTGTTTGGTATAAACGACAGCGTCGAAACCGCTGTGCCGTTTCTGCAGATACTTTAGCGAGACCAGTGGTACAGTGAGATATTGGTTGTGGGGTGTTGTTGCTGATCGTACATTTTCTTCTTCTCCTGACTGTAGTGGGAAAACAGCCACATTGCCTGGATGGACACAGTTGGCATTCAGTGTGAATTACAGCACCAGACTCAGTTGGATTTTATGTGCGAATAGCGTGAAGGAAGCGGCTCAAAAGGATTGGGTGGCTGAAGCCCAAATATAGGGTTAAGAGACATCAAGGAACATCTATGGAAGAATATTAGATGTTCTTCTTATGTAACAAAGCAAAGTGTTAAGTCCTGATCTGGTTTATGCGTTGTGAATGCATTGTAAACTAGATTTAAAAAGTGTTACCCGAAGGAAAAACGTGACGATTACAATGTTATCTCTATATTAGAAAAGGGATACGTTTGAAAGAAAGTGATCATTACTATGGTGCCTCCCACAGAAATGGCATCTATCACAAACCGGTTTTAGACGCACACACACACACACACACACACACACACACACACACACACACACACACACACACACACACACACACACACACACACACACACACAATCACACAGCATGGAACTTCTATATAGAGGAATAATAATTAGATCCTACAGTTTTTCCTCATCAAATAAGCAGAAGGGAAGCTCACCTTGCTGCAGCCGCCTCGTCCCGTGACACCTGTTGGAAACAGAGCAGAGAGTGAAAACGGCTGATTTGCATTTAACAGAAAGCCTGTGCAATGCAAATGAGTGGCGCTGTTGAAAATAAAAAATAGATAAAATAAAATAAAATAAAATAAAATAAAATAAAATAAAATAAAATAAAATAAAATAAATAGACAACAAAAGAAGAAGGTTGCAGTCCTGTGATGCTGACAATCGCAGTGTGGTCTTCATGTGATTCTGATGGTTGTTTCAGGAAGTACTTCACCCCCTGCTAGGGGCAACAATAACCTAGCAACCATTTACATGAGGCGCTTGATCCGCCAGTTGAAAGCTCTTGGCCCAAGTAAGAAGCTATTGTGTGTTGTCTCCTTTGGAGCGCTCAGGAAAAGGTCAGTCATATTGTGATAGCAAGCAAAAAGGGCTGAACATCAGTAACTTACAGACATTATGAGGAGCACCACTACAGCTGAAGAGTCATGTGACTTTAGATGACTAATTAAGGACCATAATTACATTTGGTTAAAACAAACCAATTAACTTATTGCATAACCAAAACACAGTTTCCATATTGCTTATTTGATGATGTCACTACTCTTACTCTTGAAAAGGAGAGATCGGACTCGAAAACCACTTTGTAGAAATGTGACATTTCACGTACAGATTCTTGAGAAATAATTAGTGTGGTGAGACCATTGGTGAGACTGAGAGAAACGCCCTGATGAAGATGTAAATAGTTATAAGTTCATGTGATCTTGACTTCCACACATTTGTCCTGACTGAACTTCCTTTTGTCATCATAAGACACAGATAGACTCTGTCATCCTGCCCATACGGCAGTGCCTTGGTGTCTGGAGAAGCTCAGCCTCACCATGCACTGTCTCAGGTACAGGCTTTCCTTTTGATCCTTTTCACATTTGTGTAGCGGTAGATTCTCTGCCTACCAACACCACCGACCTAACACGAGGGTCGCAGGTTCGTGCCCCGGTGTTACCTCCGGCTCGGTCGGGCGTCCATACAGGCATGATTGGCTGTGTCTGCGGGTGGGAACCCGGATTGAGGAGGGTATGTGTCCTGGTCGCTGCACTAGCACCTCCTCTGGATGGTGGGGGCGCCTGGTCGGCACGGAAGGGAACTGGTGGGAATAAACCCTTTTCACGGGGGCCATTTTGTGTCGAAAAGGCAGAATAAACACAGGTGCAAGCAAAACACTAATGAGGGTTTCCAAATTGCAAATATGGAAGTTTGAAACCCTCATTAGTATTTTGCTTGCACCTGTGTTTACCCTGCCTTTTCGACACAAAATGGCCCCTGTGAGAAGGGTCTATAGTGTGAACCTCACACGTGCTACGTCCTGCCGGTGTAGCTCCCCGCTGTCAAGTGAAAAGAAGCGGCTGGCAACTGCGCATGTATCGGAGGAAGCATGTGTAGTATGTGTCTACGGCTCTCCGCACAGTCGTTGCCCCAGGGGGTGGGGCAACGACTGGGGTTAGCAGGGGGAATTGGCCAATTACAATTGTAAGTGTGTGTACTGTCCAGCTTACACACACTTACACACTTACACACACACACACACACACACACACACACACACACACACACACACACACACACACACACACACACACACACGTCTTCTAAAATAGTTACATTTACTTAATCTCCAATGGTGCTTTATTCACCAGTGCCACGCAACCTTCAACAACAAGCCTGTGTCTTGTTTAAAACGATGACAAAAAGCCCCCCAAACGTCTTCTATCCCTTTAAATAACTTCATATGTTATGTTAGTGTGTTTTGTTAACCTGATCTGCCTATTCCTGTTTTAAAAGCCCACGTTAAAGTGCTTTATTGATATAAAACAGATAAAACAGATAGAGGAGGCATACAACATAGCTTTAAAAGCCTTAATGGAGACAAAGTGACTGTCCAATCATAGTGTTCCCATGATGTCACATGCCATTTGCCCCCAATATGATGCTTTACCCACAGCTCACTGGCTGTGGCTGTCACTTGATTATAATCACCTGTTCATTTATGACAGTCACCTGTTATTGTCCTAGCAAGATGGCAGTGTGGTGATGTAACAGCACACTATGAATACTCATCAGCGGTGGGGGGGGGGGGGGGGCGGGCAGACGCTATGGCTCTTGTATATTCAATAGATCTTTATTTCCATGGTGAGAAGAGGCAGAGGGTTCATTTTGTGGCAACAGCTGTCACATCATGCCAGCTGGATCATGGACATGGTTTCATTTATATATATCAAGCTTGAGCCAATGCTGACCTCTTTGGCTCCCTTTATGGCGAGAGCTCCCATACAATTATACCTTCTACACATTGTATGCTATTGCATGCATTGTATTAGGCACTATCTACATCTTAAAGTATTTCAATCTCAAACTGGATTCTGCGGCGCACATATCAGGTACTATAGATGCAATATCTGAAGTGGAAGTTCAATACTTCTGCTCTCAGGGTTTTGTTCTAGATGTGGTGCTTCATTTGCTAAGCAAAGAGTATCCCACAAATGCTCTCAGAACAGCTCAGGCTGAAGCATATTTTAGACAGGAGGCTCTTCAACAAACTAACAGGATGACTACTGTATGTTTCTATTACTGTATGCCCCCGTCCCCCCCCCCCAAGCCCACCCACTGATTCTCAAGCAGCAACCTTAACATATTCCAAACTTCTCCAGATCACAAATAAACAATGAATCTGTGGCTTTGCTGTCAAAGGCTGTAAGGGACTGTCAAATAAAGCCACCCCCCCTGGGAGGGGTTGGGGCATATGAGGAAGAATTTTAACTCCCCAATAAATTGCATGGTCCTTCCTGAAGGCTTGGAGAGAAGGAATGCTCCTTAAGTCCTTGGACTAAAAGGTTAGAGCAATGCTGATAAAATTGATTTATTTAAAATAATAAAAAAATAAAATAAATTTATCAATACTGTATACTGCAGATGGCTTATGGCTACAAGGCATAGGAAGGGATAAATGACAAGTGTTTGCAGAAAGATGCTGGGGACTTTATGCTTAGCTTGTTCTTGTAGGATAAATCGATTTAAAAAACCATGACCAAGGAGCGATTAGTCCATGTTAACTCCTACAGTGATGCAAAGGTTTCTGTTGGCCCTAACCCTAACCCTAAACCTAGTTGATCATATTATAATATGCATAGTAATGCATCATTAAAGCCACGTGATAAGTCTTCTTTGCATCAAGGTTAGAAGGCAGAGTCCTTGGAGTTTCATATAGTCACTGCTTGGGCCCACGGTGAGGAGTCTTAAGTTCTATTTATAGAAAGTTCTTACAGATCTGAGGGAAAACGGCTACATTCTTCTGCTCACATTTCAAGCATTGCTTACTTTTCTCTCACACGTTCTGCTATTTCTTCGGTCATATCCTTACTTTTCTCTCACACGTTCTGCTATTTCTTCTGTCATATCCTTACTTTTCTCTCACACGTTCTGCTATTTCTTCTGTCATATCCTTGCTGTAATGCACCCAAATTCCTGCATTGCATTAACTTGCGTGCAGCATGAGGCACTGTGTTAGATCACAGGCTTCTTGGGCATCTCAGAATAAACTTTGCCCAAAGCACTTTAGAAACACTCAGGTATGTAAATGGAACTGGGCTGTACCAAAGGCACCAAGGACAGGCAGCACCGGCTCATAACAGATAGCGGTTTATAGACCTATAAATGAAAAAAAAAAACTTTAACAAAACATTGAATGAATCTCATGTTATGTACTTTAAAAATAGATGACCCTCCTCATGGCTACATAAAAAAAAAAAAAATCACATTGCCCTCTCCTAACTTCCTCCAGACCACTATCATAACTAGTGTGCAGTCCCTAAGAGCTTTCTCTCTCCCTACTCACGCTACCAGCTGTTCTGTACAATGTAAATATTGGCTGTGTCTATTTTCAGACATCCTCAGGGATTGCCACGAGAAAGGGAAGTGGTTTTAGCGAATGTGTCGTCCAATATCCCCCCATAATCATGATTATTCTGCAATAAAGAAAATCTATTTCTGTAATGCGACCGCATCATACCATTCATGGGCAGAGGATCAGCAACCTCTGGGACTACGGGAGGTGGAGAGGAGCTCCTCTGTCTCTCTCGATCTTCAGCCTCCGTGTCAGACGCGGCCGGAAAGCCTCTTGAATCTGTTCCCAGATCAGTTGGCTCAGTGGGAGTTGGTGGCTTCAGGGAAACAGGAGAGAAGAGAGAGGGGGAAAAGATAGATCACTGCCCTCTGCAGGAGTTGTTAAGAAGGACAAGCAGACCGTTTTATGTCCTAATAACTGGAATAGAGTGAGAATGTACATTGTGTGGAAAAAAACAACCTTCGACACCACCATGACTGCAACTGCACCACTGCTGCTATACTACTACTTTAAATAGTGATTATAGAATTTATTCACTTTTTTTTGCAAAGCACACACACACGCATGCATACACGCACGCACGCACGCACGCACGCACACACACACACACACACACACACACACACACACACACACACACACACACACACACACACACACACACACACACACACACAGACACACACACACACACACACATTTCCCTCTGACTTTATGGATTACAGTAAACAGTTGCTTTGTTTGCAAGTCATGTGACAACCTCATGCATCTTATAGTACAAACATGATGTGATTTTTTTTGTAGGATTTTTCACCA
The DNA here is from genome assembly GCF_964638095.1 of Poromitra crassiceps. Taxonomy (NCBI): domain Eukaryota; kingdom Metazoa; phylum Chordata; class Actinopteri; order Beryciformes; family Melamphaidae; genus Poromitra; species Poromitra crassiceps. The sequence goes on from NC_139633.1 coordinate 18,781,194, forward strand.
AAGGATTGTAATAGTTGACAATGTCTCATATTGATTGTAGCACATTACATTACACATTGCATTTGTCTTGTCCAATTTTATGGATTGAGGACACCTTTGTGTATTTGTGTTACAAGTGTGCAAAGGCTATATTTCATACATCGCAAAATCAAAAATCCAGTAACAGGATATAGATTTTTTTGCATTTGTTTTTTGACCATTATTTTATGTTCAGTAGTTTATTCTACAAATACAATGACAACACATCACCAAATGCATCTTAAAATTCTGAAACAATGTAAAATACCCCACTGCAGTTACTTTGACCTGGTGACTATCGTGATCTTCTTGACATATCTAGTTAATTTACAGCACAGTTTAGCTTTAATGTTGACATTAAAAACACAGACAAACCTGAGTTGGAGTGTTTTCTGTCATCCTGGCCTCCGGGACACTCGGCTGATCCTCAGTGTCTGCTGCTCGGCCCAGAGCCTCCTCCACCTTCTGAGTGATGCTCTCCATCCTGGCTTTCACCTGGCTCACCATCTGTTCACTCTGTCTCACCAGCCCAGCCGTCTCCAGTGCCCCAACCACCATAGCCTCCATCCTTCTGACGGTCATCAGGAGTCCGTCTGTGGTCACCCGCGCCTGGGTTTGTTCCTCCTCCTGTGTGGCTGCTCCACCTGTATCATCCACAGGATCTGGGGCCAGAGTTGCATCCCTCTGCTCCTTCACTACCTTCTCCTCAACCCGGTCCGGTTCTTCTCTGGCAGTGTTGGTCCCCGTGTCTATATGAAGAACTCCAACACCGGTGACCTGAGGGGTTTTCTGCTCCGTGACACGCTCTTGTGCAGTTCTCAAAGCAGCTTGCAGGTGGCAGACCTGCTCCCTCATATCAGTGACGGTCTGTTCTGCTCGCTGGAGCTTGGCCTGTGTCTCAGTGAGGGCCTGGCTAGACGGGGCGTCTCGTGTCCTGGGCTTTGCCCCCGCTACCCCGAGGGCCTTCCACCAGTTCACCACGGCCACCCTCCTGGCCTCTGGGCTCTGAATCTGAGGCTGGTTCTCCGCCCGCCTCTGCTCCTCCACCTTTTCTCCTCTCTCCTCCCACGTAGATCTCTGCAGCTCCAGCTCCTGCAGCCTGAAACCACCAGCTCATCTTTATAAACAAGTCCCTTACAGACTGTTATGTCTGCAGTTACCAAGGGGCCCTAAAACTGCACTTATCCCTAATAGCGCCTGAGACACACAAGATAGTAACCCCTATTGGTTGCATAATAGAGATGCCCATAAATACACTGTCAAACATCAAAAAAGCAGACTCTCTTTTTTATTAGCCGGAGGGAAGATTCTTGGAATAGTAACTAATATCAGCGAAATCCAGTCTGTTACCATAACAGGAGAGATGAAAGGGAGGTAAAAAACTCACATACACATTGACAAGCTGCTGCGTGATGCTTGCCTGTTGCTGCTGACTGTAAGGATAAGGCCTTTCAACAGAACCAGAGTCCTGTGTATGAGAAGACTGAGAATCAGAATCACTTTTAGAGGAGAGATAACGTATATTTTGCATACATTTTTTTTTTTTACCCTTTTATTTATACAGGGGGAGTCTCACTGAGAGCAATGCTCTCTTTTTCAGGAGCGCCCTGTTCACATTCAAACACACATTCACACCTGGAAGCTGACCAGTACAACCACAGTCTGATCTGCTGGCCACTGATCAGCTCCACTGGAGCAGTTGGGGTTAAGGGCCTTGCTCAAGCGCCTCAGTGGTGGTAATGAGGGAAGGGCAAGCGCTGCCTTTTCCCTTTCCCCACCCAGATTTATCCTGCCGGTCCCGGGGATTGAACCGACGACCTTGCGGTCACAAGCTCACTTCTCTAACCATTGGGCCACCACTGCCCATGGGACATTGAGAGTGACTATACTCACTTGCATAGTGCATACTGCATGGTACACTTTGTTGTACGTAATTAGCATCCTGCGTTGTGTGTTTAGGCCTGGGCGGTGCTCTCCTCACCCGGTCTGCGTAGTTAGTGTGGGGAAGGTGAGTGGACTTGATCCCGTGAATGATGCTCTGAATGCCGTCTCTGTGTGCGCGAAGGGGTGGCATCTTTATTTCCCCAAGAGCTCCATGCTGCTGCAGACAGAAAGGTTGGAACGATTCATTGTCAAAAGATTGCTAACATGGCAAATCAGTATCATGAAACTGCAGTAGAACCTCTAGACACTGTTCACTACCTGCTGCAGATCCTGCATCTCACTCTGCACAGAGCACTGGTTTGGAGGAGCTCCAGTGCGACTGTAGAGACTGTGTGGACTGATACAGTATCTGTCATACCTGTCAGCAACAGACAGACACGTCACACTCAAACACTGATGGAGGGATATAGATGAACAACGACATTTAGAATGCCCTCAAATGTATAATATTGATAGTTTAATTTATTTGATCATCAAAATTAATGCACAGCCATCAGTCATGCATTCAATAAAATCACAGAGGGTAACACATTAAGTTTCCAAAACGTATTTACAATGTGGTACAATGCAATTCATATCTAATTTTAGTGTGATATTTCCTCAATAATTAGCAATTATATTACAATGGCTCTTTCTCTTTCTTTGGAATAGCATTTAAATGGCTGACATTTATCTTTCCTAAAAACTAAGTAAGCGGACACTTCCCCCGCTGCTAATGGAGGATTCTATTTCAGCTTTAAGCTCCTTGGATGAACATGAAGTTCTGGTGAGTCAAGTACAATGGTCTTTGTGATACGCAGCTTGACTCCTGTTAAGACAGTAGATCTGAACAGCAGACTTACCTCAGAAGAACTTGGTGTGAATGCTCCTGTAACCTCATCAGCTCTAACTGCAGCCCCTTTCAATGACAGAAACAGAGGTGTTACACATGACAGCACAACGTACGGCCCTTTACCTGTCAAGATTTCATAAGAAATCAACATATGTGGGACAGTTTGGAGGAGCGTGGAGGATTTCATACTTAAAATTTTTATTTTTTTCCCATCACACAGCCTGAAATCATGATGCTTATGGGTACACACAGCTTGAAATCATGATGCTTATGAGTACAGCTGATGTTCTAAATATCTCAATCATCTCCATTATGTAAAGCTTGATCTGAGTATTGGAAAAATGCATTTGAGTAGTTTGGGCATCTGATATTGGTATTTTTTTAAAGGATGACACAGCTATTTAACCTGCATTGGTTTATTCTGTGTGACACGGTGTAACATACAGTATGCTGGATTTTCATTTGACGGTATATTTTAAGATGTCAATCAATATAGTTGACACAGCACACCAATAGGCCTAAGCTATATACAGTACATAATATCAGTTTACAGTTCAAGCTGGAAGAATTGACAGAGTTAACAGTTGTGCCTGCATACCTCAATGAGGTTGTGATTCTCCACGTGAGAGATCTTGATCTTATCCATAAGAATGTCTTTCTACATAGGAACAAAGACAAATAAGCTTAGAGACCAAAAAGAAAAGGATTTGCACAGTCAATTTTTTGATGAATTGAGAAAAGAAACATAATAACGACAGACCTTTGTGATTTCTCTGTCTCTTAGAGTCAGCATAACAAGGGTTTCATCAAGTTCAGCCTATGAACATTCAGAGGGGGTTAACTTTAGTGGACTCATAACTCAGGAGACGGACAGAGGAGTGTTTTTATGATCTGTTCTTACCCTCAACCCAGCGTTAACCTTTCTCAGTTTGTTGATGCTATCTTCAGAGACGGTTCTTTCAAAGGCGAGTTTTTCATTCTGTGTGGACATGAGAAATACTCTTGTATCACCTGTAATGTGCATCACTTTCACCTTTCTGAACGGATACTACACATGTTCAAAGAGCATACAAATAACCTTAATCTACAGACTTATGTTGAAAGTTAAAGTCTAAATTACCTTGTCTTCAAGCCTCCGAATGTGACATTTCAGACATTCAACCTCGTTGCTCTAAAGATAAAAACATTTCACGTAAATAATAACCATAACTCGACTTTTATGTCTCATTCCTTCCCAGTAGCTGACTCTTCGTTCAGTGTGTACCGTACCAGTTTGGTGCAGCTGGCCTGGGTGCAGCTGGCTCTCTCCTGGGCCTCCCTAAACGCCCACTGGGCCTCCTCCAGCTCCTCTGACAGGGATCTGGCTTTGGCTGCCGACCGCTGCACACTACAGAAACCGACAAGCAGACAGAGTTTCTTGGTTTACAGAGAATCAGCAGAGGATGAATCTCTACTATCTAATATCCGAAATGGCAAAGACCAAGAAGGAAAAGGGATTTTGTTCTGAGGCTATCTAACACATAGAAGGGTAAACCTACATATGTATCCCTACAGTATGTATCTCTGTTTCATTTTCCTCAGACACCGTCGGAGGGGAAAAAAAGTGGACAAGTGGAAAAGATTCAGGAAAAAAAAAGTTGATTCTGATTCTGACAGCATTCATATATGGCATGGTATAGTATTGTATGGTATGGTATATATTGTTTCAGAAGATACAGTATATGATAGTAAGATTCGTCAAAGAAGACCTCTCCCAGATCAGATATGCCTTATGACTGGGGGTGATCAAGTGAGACATAAAGGAAACCATATATCAAAAGCCTCATCCTTTGAGCATATATTGTGCCTTTCACCTGGCCAGCTTGGCACGTAGCTCAGTGACCTCCACAGTGAGCTGGAGATTTGTGTCTTCACACTGAGCCACCGTCCTCAACAGGCTGCTGTTCTGCTCACTCAGCCTGCGGTGGGTGTGCTTCAGCTCTGCCACGGTGCCCAGCAGCTCCTTCGCTTCACTGAGGCCAAATAACAAGGTGAAGTACGGTATTACTTAACCACCAAGCCTGATGATGCACCGATTATAAGGAGTAACAAAGTGATTAACGGAGATGAATAAACTCACCAGACACACTGGTCCCTTTCTGAGAAAGCAGTTTTGTTTCGAGGACTTGAGAAATCCAATCCTGAAAGTAGATCAGATTTAGTAAAGTGGTTTGGAAGCTGACAAAGGCTCAGTGTCAACGGTGTGTGTGCGAGCACAAGAGTGAATCCTTACTGTTTACAGGCACTTTAGAAGAGTCTGGCCAAGATACCTGACTGTCATCCGCATCAGTACTGAAAGATATGAACAGTCATTTGTCCCTACAGCAACTGCAGTTGTAAACCAAGAAAGTGTCAAATACTGATTTCCAGTCAATATTGTGTCAATAATGTGCATTAGTATTCCGCGATTCCTGTGAATTGGAATAATTATGTCAGTTTTAAAGATCTGGATTTGATGCTTGAAGACCTTCTTACAGCCCCATCCTCATTTGAGTTGGATTGCTCCGCCACAACGTTTGCTCACCTATGCTGGCTGCAGTGGACGATCCACTCCCTCATGGTGGAGTGGAAGGTCTCCCTGCTCACAAGGGGGTCCTGGCAATCAGGGTCAAGCAAGCAGTGCAGGGCAGCCAGCCTGTCCTGCTCAGGACTCTGGGCCGTCATGGTCTGCAGGAACTGCATGATGGTGGAGGCCAACACCTCTCCTGAAGATGACAGAGAAGTAAGAGCTAACGATAAACATTTAAAAATCATTATTTTCGTCAGTTTTGTTGATATCAAAATGAGCAGTTGTACCTGTGTTGTTGGTATTACATGAATCATAGGTAATATCAAGGAGCTCATGTTGAGAGAATCCACTTGTGTCCTTGGTGTCGAGCTCATCACCTGGCCCACAGCTGGGCGCTTCCCACACTAAAGATTTAGAATAGGGAAACACTTTGGAGTGCATTCCCACAAAGTCAAGTTGTTTGGCTTATACATGTTTGTTGGATAATTAGAAGAACAGATTAGCACCGACACTCACCGTCGTTGCCATCAGACATTGAGTTTGTTTCCACGCAGCTGACTCCTGAATCCCTGGAGTCTCCGGAGAGCAAAGGTGCTGTTGGACTGAGATTCAACGAAACATCAAACATCTGACCTCCATTCATGAAGTTCCTCGAGGCCATAACGCAGACTGGAGATAAAGACATGAGGATCCAGACAGGAGATAAAGACATGAGGATTCAAACCAGAGAGGCCATTTACACCTGGCGTTAACATGCGTTTTTGGTGATCAGATTGCAATCAGATTGTATTTTATCACTTCAGCCTGATTTCTTTTATACCTGCGTTTTCTACCATCAGATTGCAATCTGATTGCAATTGCAATCTGATTGCAATCTGATGGACGAAATGGTTGTCCTCTCAATCCGCATAAAGTTGCTGTATCCAGATTGAGAGGACACATTGCATTTACACCTGTGTTCAATGTGTACACAATGCATCCCTGACCACCTCCGAAGGTGGTTTGGCCGATCAGATTGCAATCCTTATTCAATGCGTTTTGGGGGTGCAATCTGATTGCAATCTGATCACAGAAAACGCATGTTAGCGCCAGGTGTAAATGGCCTCATAGATTCAAACTTATACATCTATGTGAAGTGAAAGGTCTAAGATGTTGGTAACTAACATGGCTGCAGATCTGAGTATAATGCTTACATATACGCAGTTTGGTTCTGGTCAGTGAGTAGTGGGCTATGTCTCATTTTCTTGTTTTCATCTTACAAATATGTAATAAAAAATAAAGTAAATAAGAAGAGGCTCATGAACTCGTAATGGCAACACTAAAATATTAAAAGAATAAAAGATTTGCAATAGCTATCTCAGACCAAAATCTCCAATACTAGAGATTTATGTCTCAAATACACAGGGAGGACAGTTTTCCGTTTTACTATTATGTAGCCTGCAATGCGATTAAAAGGAATATGTGTATTTACCTTATATAGGTCTAAAGAGTAACAAGCCATAAAAATCAACTCTTACTTCTCAGTCCAGGACAGCTCTTCTGAAAGAAAACAAATATTGTCACTCAATAAATCAGGAGGCTAATTTCTCAGGGGATAATGTGTTGCTAACCTGCCTCTGAGTTGCTGTGATGTTAGCTAAGTCTTCAAAATGCTTTGAAATTGGTGTATTCCTTGCCTGCTTCCAGTGCTTCACATCAAAACCAGCTGACATCCTCGTCTCTCCCTACCTCCCCCTTCCTTTCTTCCTCCTCCTCCTGTCAGCACAGGCCTGCATCTCCCTGCCTCCCCCTCCCTTCCTCCTCTTGTCAGCACAGGCCTGCAACAATCAGTTAATGGATTGTAATCAGTTTAACATATCAAATGGACAGGCTGCAAAAGAAAATGTATTTACCCAGCATAGAGACCAGGCAGATGAAGATTAAACTATCTAAAACATACTAGGCCTCATCATGCAGGTTTAAGGTCAGTAATAATCAATGCAGAGATAGGAGTCAAAATGACTTAATCTTTCAATCTTTTTTTATTAATAAGCATTCTTCCTCTCAAAAGTGTTGGAAAAAAAATCTCACTATAATAAGGTGGAGAGGTTCGGCACAGCACGCAATTGCTCAACTGCGCAGTTGGGCTCAGGGTGCGGCGAGTGTGCTAGAAATGAGCACGTGACCTAGAAATGAACGGGCAAATCAAGCGATATTTCTAAATAACATGGTTTAGTATTCTCAGATTCATTGACTTTCCAGTAAAACAGAGCAAACTACTTCATGTGAAGATGTGATCACTCGTTTGAATGACAGGTTGACTGTTCACTTGCAAGACGATATGTGAGAACTGGATTTGCTTGCCCTTCCCACTAAGACAAATGGATGAAAAGTGAGCGCTTTGTCATACACATCCAGCAAATTCTCACACACTTGTGGTTGTTCCAAAATATCTCATCCATCCTTTTTCTAAACCTTGAAAATCTGACCTTGGCCTTTTCCTAAACCATGACAATTTGACCTTGGCCTTTTTGTAAACCTTGAAGATCTGACCTTGATGGGCTGTCTTCTCCAATACTGAACAAATTTAAATAATCTATTTACAGCTCCCAAGTCAGTTTTTCCTGAGAGCAAATAGTTAGCAAACACTTCTTCTCTGGATGTGATATTTCACAAATCACAATTACAGAAGGCGTGGTCAAAATAATGCATAACCCTAATTAACATCAAAATACTAGTCCTGAACTGTGCGTCTTGGGATATACTGAGCCGTTGAAGGGAAACCTCCCAATTGTTTGAGGGATGAAACCTACACTGTACTCAAGACTTCCCAAAAAGGTTCAATGATGTTTAGAGCAAAGGGGAGACCATGGAAGAGGTTTGTCTTCATCCTGCATCCAAGAACTTTTGTTTCAAGTCTTATGCATTTCATACGGTGTGTGAAGAGCAGACAGCAGAGCGATTGTTTGCACAGGGTGGTGTGCATAGGCTGGGATGTGTGATTGTACATCACTCATCTTAACACAGGCTGCTCATTTTAACCACTGAAAGCCAAACAGATTTGATACACCCGAGTCAGGTGCTACATCTTAAGAGATGTGAGCTAGCGAAGGAAGACCCATGATACCGCTTACGCCAATAGCATGAGGCGGACTCGCACGTGATCACAAGTCACAGGATTCGCTTTGACAATTGTTGGGTAAACATACTCCCGACAGAAACACCATAGACATTCCTTAAATTATAACCGACCAATGAACACATGTACAGTAGTCTCAGTATGTTTATTTCAAAATCCAGTAAAGCCATTTATGACATCTCCAGATGCAGCTGTCGCCATGCCAGGTGATAGACTCGTACAGTAATGCCTAGAACAGGCCAGGGAACCTGAAAACACACATTTAACAATTCATGCACAGTAAAGACATTTTGAGGTGAGTCGGCCTCAGACTTCGTAACATGTGCATCAAACAACCTTGATCAAGTTGGCAAAACTCATCCAACTTAAAAATGTTAAAAGTCGCTCTTACCCGTCTGCAGGCATTGATTGCAGTGTGTTCATCTAGTGCTTAATACTGTAGTCATATGACAGCGGCTGCCACTCGGGCTGGGAGCTGGGCTGTCCCTCGGGCTGGTCCTCACTGGTCTGGGGAAGAAATCCAAGAGAAGCATCTCCCTCAAAGGAGACAAAATCCCACATGTCAGCTTTGCTTTGGTGAACATTGTTGGGATCAGCCTGGGGCTCGGCGCCGGGCTGCTCCTGGTCGTCAGTGGGCTGGACATTAAGCCCAACAGCAGCACCTCCTTCAGACGGAGAATCCCACCTAACATTGTTGGTTTCAGGCTGGTTGTCAGTGGGCTGGTCGTCAGTGGGCTGGTCATCAGTGAGCTGGTCATCAGTGAGCTGAACATTAGATCCAACAGCAGCACCTCCTTCAGGGTAGGGCTCATAGCTGGGCCTCTCCAGGGGCTCGGCCTGGGCCTGGTAGCCGGGCGTCTCCAGGGACTCGGCCTGGGCCTGGTAGCCGGGCGTCTCCAGGGGCTCGGCCTGGTAGCGGGGCGTCTCCAGGGGCTCGGCCTGGGCCTGGTAGCCGGGCGTCTCCAGGGGCTCGGCCTGGTAGCGGGGCCTCTCCTGGGGCTCGACCTGGTAGCGGGGCCTCTCCTGGGGCTTGACCTGGTAGCGGGGCCTCTCCTGGGGCTTGACCTGGTAGCGGGCACGCCTCTCCTGGGGCTTGGGCTGGTAGCGGGTGCGCCTCTCCTGGGGCTTGGCCTGGTAGCGGGGGCGCCTCTCCTGGGGCTTGGCCTGGTAGCGGGCACGCCTCTCCTGGGGCTCGGCCTGGTAGCGGGCGCGCCTCTCCTGGGGCTCGGCCTGGTAGCGGGCGCGCCTCTCCTGGGGCTCGGCCTGGTAGCGGGCGCGCCTCTCCTGGGGCTCGGCCTGGTAACGGGCACGCCTCTCCTGGGGCTCGGCCTGGTAACGGGCACGCCTCTCCTGGGGCTTGCCCTGGTAGCGGGGGGGCCTCTCCTGGGGCAACCGCAGGGGCTTGGCCTGGCCGCTGGGTCTCTGCTGGGGTTTGGCCTCGTCGCTGGGCCTCTGCTGGGGCTTGGCCCGATAGCTGATCCAGCGCAGGGGCTTGGCCTTGTCACTGGGTCGCCGCTGGGTCCTGGCCTGGTTGCTGGGCTGCCGCTGGGGCGCAGACAGGGGACGCTCAATTCCATAACTTGATAAAACTGGACCAGACTCAGTGGTAGGCTTGTAATTTCTAGAGGGAGCATAACTGGGACCATAACCACCAACAGAACCTCCAGGCAGTGCAGAATCTAGTTGCTCATAACTTGTAGAGGCAGGTTGCTGGCTGCTCTCAGAATCCAGAGTGGGCTTCAAAGGTTTAATGCCACTCAAGCCTTCGCCTCTGTAGCGTCTGATAAGTGCTATAAAAAAGGACAAATATTAAAGTTTTGTAGTAAACAATTTTAAGTGTAATCATGCAGTACTGTAGCAGCTTACCATGTGCATGTTGTCCAAAAGCTATCATCAAGAGGAAGAGCACCCTGAAAAGAGAACACTTGTAAATACAAGCAAGTTATACGTCACCAAAATCATTATGTGTTTGAGAGAAAAATGTCCACATACAAAAAGGTACTACCTCACACAAATGCCAACAGCCATTTTTCAGCTAAAACCATCCACCAGCTTGTTCAGCTTGTTTTTTTGTAGCCAAACAACAAAATCATATACTACCGGTCCAACCAAGCTTGATGAATGCTGCAAACCCAGTGGTCCTTTTAAACTGTTGCTGCTCAATCACTCTGATGAAGGGATTGGAATCAGCTTGGAGATAGACGCAGAGTCCATGTTGACAACCTAGAACAGGTGTTTCCATTTGATTAATAAATGTCACTATGTTCAAGTACTAGAACCATAGATAGTCAGAATTTAGCAATTTGCAATTTGTACTCCAGCCAGGCTCACTCTCCTCGCTCACTTCAATGGTCAAGTGAATTAAGCTAAATCTAAATGATGAGTAAGTAAAATGCAAATTAAATTATTATGATTGTTGTTATTTAATGTTTGTTTGTTACAAACAAACAAACACAGGAGAAGTATTGTGAAACTGCAGCCTATGATCGACAGCGCTCACTCAAAACATTGTAGTAGTCTCCATTAATGAATAAAACAATATGTTTTCACAGACTTGTCAGTCCTGTCCTAGCAGTACTAAAAACACTGCAACGGGAAATGAGCTGGGGTTCAATTTAGAATGTTTTGTTGAAGAACTACTCTCTCTCCCTCAGTCTCTCCCCCTCTTCTCTCTCCCTCCGTCTCCTCCTCTCCATCAGTCTCTCTCGTGACTTTGTGTGTGTGTGTGAGTGAATTTATGGGGTGTATGACATCACTGATGATGTCATCAGTGGGATTTATGACATCACTGATACATCATCAGTGAAATCATCACATAACTATTGCCTTGTGTGTGTGTGAATTTATGACATCACTGATGATGTCACAATGCCTATGTATGACATCACTGATGACATCAATGCCTATGTATGACACCACTGATGACAGCATTCACTGATGATGTCATCAGTGACATCATCACTGAACCTTGTGTGTGTGAGTAATTCACTGATGTAATTTATGACATCACAGTGGGACAGACAGAGAAACAGAGACACAGAGCCCCAGCTCCCATTTATATGCTGATGATGGTATCTTTCTTCCATTGTGACATCATCAGTGATTTCATAAATTCCTCGCTATTGTGACATAATCAGTGATGTCATAAATCCCTCTCTCCTTATTGTGACATCACCATGACATAAATCCCCTCATAGTGACATCATCAGTGATGTCATAACCCCTTTACTTACCCATTGTGACATCATCAGTGTCAGTGATGTCATAAATCCTACCCTGTGACTAGGTGGTGGTAGACTAGATGGTTTCTAGTAGTCAGACTGTACGTTCTCAATCCAGGAGAGGCCCAAGGCCCTCCTTTGAGAGAGAGCCAGGTGACGCAACATCTCTACATGTGTTTGCTACTGCATGTCTTCTTTTTACCACTGTGCAGCAGCGCGTGGTCAAGAGAAGGCTTTTTTGGGTGTCATTCAGTGAGGAACAGATCACAGATACGATGTCATCAGTAATGATGTCATCATCAGTGATGATGTCATGCCAAATATTTTGGTGGTTTCATCCTCGTCAGGTATTTTGACTCTTGACTGTGAGGGCCAAGTCTTCATTAGAAGGTCCTCATGTTTCTCTCTGAAACAGATTCTGTTGAAAAGTTCTGCGTATGTTCTGTCGTTGCCTACACAGCTGAACATCTGCCAGAAATTGAAGATATCGAAAACATATTTAAACCTGCCGAACTTGGGCAGGTTTGAAAGATGTAGTTTACGCGAATGGGCAGCGGGGCTTGAGTTGCATGAGGTCGCCTGGTTGCTACATGTCATGACGGTCATGACTCATGACGCACGTGGGGAGGGACTCTTCCGTCATGTACACACTGAGCTGGTCGGACATAATTTCCAGAACACCGTGTTTGTTTCTAAGCGGAAGTAGCCGCGGACTAACCACGGGTTATCTTCGTTGAACAAGTAGAATAAAAAACAACAGAATTGTGTTTTTTTCGTCATCCAAGATGTCTCGGGGTTCTATTGAAATCCCTTTACGGGACACGGATGAGGTAAGAGACATCTAATGTGGAACCCTGATTTGTTGTGAATGTTTGGCAGTGTGAGACCTGTGTGGCTAGCCCTGTAAGCTAACATTAGCTAACTCCAACTAACAGCGTAATCAGTTTTCGTATACATTTTCAATTGTTTACATTTCTAATATATGAGAGCAGGCACCGGTGCACACTGTTAGGAAACATAAGCTAAAGTTACTTATGTGTTGTGTCATGCAGCTAGCAGCTACAGTATAACGACGTTATTTACAGTTAAACTGTATAACGTTAGTAGGTTGCAAGATAGCTATTTGGTTAAGGCAGCCAACAGATGTTTAGGTAAAATGTGAAATTCCACATCATACTATTTGCTCTTACTGTACATCAGCAATCATCAATTCAAAAATTCTCAACTCACTCAACAAAACGAACAATAACGTTAATAACGTTAGTGTAAGTGTACCTGGCTCATGAATCATAATACATTTAAATTATGCATTTTATTTATTCTGTCCCGATTTTGACTGCTCACTACTCTAACAACTTGTATCCTGCAGGTTATTGAGCTTGATTTTGACCAGCTACCTGAGGGAGATGAAGTCATCAGTATCCTGAAGCAGGAACACACGCAGCTGCACATATGGATTGCTTTGGCGGTGAGTAAATGTTGCAGATTTGGATCATCATAATCGGAGGAGTATATATTCTGCCATATGCATCAAAAGAAAATAAGGTATATATACACTATACTTGAGCAAAGGAAATGCTGGCAGCTATTGAATCTTAAAGATAAATAAAATGAATAGAATCCAGATGTCAAACCAGATTTTTTTTTTACCTAGTTTCACAATTCTAAGAGTTTTGCATATTCTCTACTATTCAGTTGGAGTACTACAAGCAAGGCAAAACAGAGGACTTTGTCAAGCTGCTGGAGGCTGCCCGTATTGATGGAAACCTTGACTACAGAGACCATGAGAAGGACCAGATGACCTGTCTGGACACACTGGCAGCTTACTATGTCCAGCAAGCACGCAAAGAAAAAAACAAAGATGCCAAGAAGGAGCTTATCACGCAGGCCACTCTGCTCTACACCATGGCAGACAAGATCATTATGTATGATCAGGTAAGTAAAATGTCTGGGAAAGTACCGTAGTTGGTAATGGGGAAAATCAGTCAGAGGCTCAAGGTTAGTTGCATTTTCAGTTAATACAACATGCTCTTGTCTCATTCAGAACCATTTGTTGGGAAGAGCCTGTTTCTGCCTTCTGGAAGGAGATAAAATGGACCAGGCAGATGCCCAGTTCCACTTCGTCCTCAACCAGTCCACCAATAACATCCCTGCTTTACTAGGCAAGTTGGACATAAAAATAAAAGATTGATCACAAACCTCTGTGACTGATTCACAGGAATAACCACACCAATGTTGTTCAACAGGTAAAGCTTGCATCTCCTTCAATAAAAAGGATTATAGAGGAGCGCTGGCATACTACAAAAAGGCTCTACGTACAAACCCAGGCTGTCCAGGTAAACCCATTCCTGACATCAGTGATGTCATTATCAGTGCCAAACTTGGGCTGTTGAAAGACGTAGTTTCCTCGAATGGGCTTGAGTTGCATGGGGTCGCCTAGTTGCTACATGATGCACGTGGTCCTGGGCCGAAGTTGTCCTTGTTTTCTAACACACCTTTCTCTGTCACTGACTAGCTGAAGTAAGGCTTGTTTTCTAACACACCTTTCTCTGTCACTGACTAGCTGAAGTAAGGCTTGGGATGGGCCACTGCTTTGTCAAGCTCAATAAACTGGAGAAGGCCCGTTTGGCGTTCGACCGAGCCCTGGAGCTCAATTCCAAGTGTGTGGGAGCCCTTGTCGGCTTGGCAGTACTCGAGCTCAACAACAAGGAGGCGGACTCCATTAAGAACGGAGTGCAGCTCCTCTCAAAGGCATACACCATCGACCCCAGCAACCCCATGGTGCTCAACCACCTCGCCAACCACTTCTTCTTCAAAAAGGTAGCCGCTCGCCTGGTTTCTGTCTCGTAAGTCTAAACCTGAGTGTCATTTAACGATTACATTCACACCTCTGTATTTGCTGTCACTACCAGGACTACAGCAAGGTGCAGCATCTGGCCCTCCATGCTTTCCATAACACAGAGGTAGAAGCCATGCAGGCTGAGAGCTGCTACCAGTTGGCTCGCTCCTTTCATGTGCAGGTAAGAGCCTGACCAATCCTGAGCCAGATTACTATTAGTTCTGTAACACTCATTAAGCTGGATGTTACTGTTAGTTCTGTAACACTTATTAAGCTGGATGTTACTGTTAGTTCTGTAACACTTATTAAGCTGGATGTTACTGTTAGTTCTGTAACACTTATTAAACTGGATGTTATGGTTAGTTCTGTAACACTCATTAAGCTGGATGTTACTGTTAGTTCTGTAACACTTATTAAGCTGGATGTTACTGTTAGTTCTGTAACACTTATTAAACTGGATGTTATGGTTAGTTCTGTAACACTCATTAAGCTGGATGTTACTGTTAGTTCTATAACACTCATTAAAGTGTAACTAACCTCCAAAACACTTTTTTTCAGCTTTTAACCAATATATATGACTTTGGGGGTGATGTGTGAAGAATTCTGGTCAGAATTTCCACATTTGACACCAAACTGTTGCCATTTTACCATTTGTATCATTTTTCAGCAGCATACCTGGCATAAGCGCCCTCTTAGGGTCAAAGACTGCTTTTTTTTCTTTTCTCAAATGAATGGGAGATTAGGGGCACACTGACGTCACAGTGCCCCCAAAGACTATGGGATTTCAAGATAATTACTCCCCTACCCCCCCTGTACCCTTTCGGCTCCTCAGAACTCCAAGCCTATTCCTATTGAAGTTTGCTCTTAAAATACTGAACCAAACGTCGTCAAAGTTGGCACATGTCTTAATTATAGTTAGTTTCCCGCTGAATGTGTCATTACTTTATTGATATCTTACCTGGATAAGCTCGAATGATGATGTTTATATTATCAGTCCGAGTTGCAAGCACACTGTCTCCAGCCCAGGCAGGCGAGAGTCGTACTGTTACATGGACGAGCCCCAAGCTCCGCGGGCGCGCGCAGCAGGCCAGCAGCAGCTGGGCTCTCTGTGCTGAGAGCAGCAGAGAGAGCAGTCTGATATTTCCGCAAACAAATATGGTCGCAGTTTAGCGCACATGTAAAATATAACGCTATATTACGACGTGACAACGTGACAAAGCTTCTCTAAACACATCGGCTACTATCATATTTCCCTGCATCCCTCCTACTGAGATTATATCGGTAATGATTTTGGACAGACTGAATGCGCGGAGGAGAGATCTGCACTGCAGCTGTGCCCTCTGAGAGACACTCGCCTCGCTCCGACTACTGTGCCCGTCTGTGAAAAGCGTCCTGTCCAGTCGCACCTTCGCAAACAGATGCGGGATTCCCTCAATCCTGTACCCAATCTCAGACTGTATTCTCTAAATCGCACACCAGCTATTTCTGTCTACGTGGAGAAATCTCGCATTGTGTTACCCCAGAGCGAGAGGTTTGTCCTCACTGTGTGCTGTGTGCTGCGAGCAGCGAGGCTCTTAACGTAAGTTTAGACAAGCCACATGCAAGCCACGCACACACACATGGGACAAAATGGGACAAAAATAATTAAATTTCTAGTTCGCCACTGAATGGCCAAATTGATATAACTATCAACCATTTCAGGATTTTCTGTTTCCATACAGGCCACCAGCGTTGGCTAGTTGATGATATTTATAAAGATATCGCCCCTCTCAAATAAATTATTTTTTAGGCAGTAGGCAAACTGTAATGGCGTCGATTTCCGAAAAAAAATCTTGACTTAACACAGCCAAAGAGTCTAGTATAGACAAGAGTATATGTCATTTCTTGGTTTTTTCAATAGGTATTTTCAAATCACTGTTCTAATACATATCTAGGGGGTTAGTCCCCCTTTAAGCTGGATGTTACTGTTAGTTCTGTAACACTTATTAAACTGGATGTTATGGTTAGTTCTGTAACACTCATTAAGCTGGATGTTACTGTTAGTTCTGTAACACTCATTAAGATGGATGTTACTGTTTGTTCTGTAACACTCATTAAGCTGGATGTTACTGTTAGCTCTGTAACACTCATTAAGCTGGATGCATCTGATATTTCTGCTTTTGTTTTTTTTCCCTTAGGAGGACTATGACCAAGCCTTTCAGTACTACTACCAAGCCACTCAGTTTGCCTCATCCACCTTTGTGTTGCCCTTCTTCGGACTGGGACAGATGTATGTGTACCGAAGAGACAAGGAGAACGCAGCGCAGTGCTTCGAAAAGGTTTTAAAGGCCTACCCCAACAACTATGAAACGATGAAAATCCTGGGGTCTCTCTATGCAACGTCTGATGATCAGGAAAAGAGAGACATTGCCAAAGTATGTACCCTACGAAGATTGTCCCATCACAGTTGTTGTCACTTGGATTAGTAAGACTTTTGTTAATCTGACTTGCAGTACAGCTTGAGGAATGTGTACTTATCCTACTATGATCCTTTCTGGGATATTTAGCAAATGTGCCTATTGGAGACATGTGGCTGTGCTTTCCCAGGGTCATCTGAAGAAGGTAACAGAGCAGTACCCAGATGACGTGGAGGCGTGGATTGAGCTGGCTCAGATCCTGGAGCAGACTGACATCCAAGGAGCTCTGTCCGCCTACGGCACGGCCACCCGCATCCTGCAGGAGAAGGTGCAGGCTGATGTCCCGCCCGAGATCCTCAACAACCTGGGGGCTCTCCACTTCAGACTGGGCAACCTGGGAGAGGCTAAGGTACCTCACTACCCCTCTGGGTGGAGTTAACCTGGTAGCCTGCTATAGCTATATTGATCGGGGTAATAATCATCAGCCACTGCATCAACTGTGTAGATAGCATTGAAATTGAGAATGTACTACATAGCATAGCAGACAGTTATTCACACTGGTAGCAGGAGTAGTTGTATCCATGATGAAGTGCACTGAAGACTGCAGATGCTAAGCAAACGATTGCACTATTTCAAGGTTGGACTGTGTCTTCTCGTCTATAGAAATACTTCCTTGCATCTCTGGAGCGAGCCAAAGCCGAGGGAGAGCATGATGAGCATTACTACAACGCCATCTCTGTCACCACCTCCTACAACCTGGCTCGCCTGTATGAGGCCATGTGTGAATTCCACGAAGCTGAGAAACTCTACAAAAACGTCCTTAGGGAACATCCCAACTATGTGGACTGTAAGCATACGACACAATGCGTTAGATTAGGCTCCTCTTTTTCACAGTCTAATGTTGTGTGTGTCCGCTTTGAACTTATCCTAGCTAGTAGCCTTATATTGTTATTTAGCATTTCTGCTGCTATTGCATGGTTAAATCAGCAAATTTTATTTCATTGGGGGGGTTGGTATACGCAGTGGAAGTGGTCCCTGGGAAATTTGGTTTGGTACCTAGTGGTACTTGGATGGAAAAGTTTGGGAACCCCTGCATTAGAACATTCTACAATGAAAAAATGTGATGGCAGATAACGAAATTGTCTTTGTACTTGAAATACACAGGCTACTTGCGTCTCGGAGCTATGGCTCGCGACAAAGGAAATTTCTACGAAGCTTCCGATTGGTTCAAAGAAGCCCTGCAGATTAACCAGGTATTTTCGTCATCTGTTGTTTGATAGTGTAACTACCACTCCACCAGAAGCCAACATAATCTGATGCAAAATGATGATTATATTCACTTTATTTATTAACAGACACAAGGTCCAGTATAAAAACAGACAATACATAAAATCATAACATATACATACCCCAATACATTACATTAAAGAGTTGTACCAATGTGCCCAAATGCTGGACTGGTACTTAATAGCACTGAGACCAGGTTGAGACAGCAGCATGATAATCAAGTTCTGAGACACATTAAGATGACGGATAAACTTGTAGGTCAGATTTCCCAGCAGGGCATGAAAGGTGTAGACTCCTGCACCACAAAACATTTCACTAGCACTGCAACACCTTGGCTTTCTGAGCAGAATCCTCATGCATTGTAAGCAACCTGAAGCTTTTGAATGCTAGCCTGCTTAAACTTGACCCACAGGGGGGCATTATTTATATTCAAATGTTGGTATAACATTATCACTATTTATACTCTATACTATAGAGTAATAAATAGTGATAATGTTATACAATACAGATTTTCTATACGGTGTAGTACTGTGTGCTTTGTCCACATGATCTGATGTCTACCATGTTGTGCTGGACGCAGGATCACCCAGACGCCTGGTCCCTGATAGGGAACCTTCACTTGGCCAAACAGGAGTGGGGGCCGGGCCAGAAAAAGTTTGAGCGCATCCTGAAGCAGCCGTCCACACAGAACGACACCTACTCCATGCTGGCTCTGGGCAACGTGTGGCTACAGACCCTGCACCAGCCCACCAGAGACCGGGAGAAGGTACAGAACAAAGAAATGACAAACGGCACAGTTGTAAATGTAGCACAGGAGATCACATATAATGGTATTGATTAACTCTCACACTTAATGGTATTTCCAAATAAATGATGACATCTTTGTATGGGAGTAAAAAATATGTATAATATATATAATATATAATATATCAAAATACATCAAATCCAGTGACAGTGTTGTTTTGACAGGAAAAGAGACACCAGGATCGAGCCTTGGCGATATACAAACAGGTCCTGCGAAATGATGCCAAGAACCTCTATGCTGCCAATGGCATTGGTATGTTGAACTATATTTTGTGCTTTTTCCACATCTCTGATCATTTCTGCAAGTCAGCAATCATTAGCTTATGTGTATATGGTGTAGTAACCCTGAATATGTTTTGCCCAGGTGCTGTCCTGGCCCATAAGGGCTACTTCAGAGAGGCACGTGACGTGTTTGCCCAGGTGAGGGAGGCCACAGCAGATATCAGTGACGTCTGGCTAAATCTGGCTCACATCTACGTAGAACAGAAGCAATACATCAGCGCTGTGCAAATGGTAAGGGCCTTATTGTGATGACCTTTTAAAACCGGTGTCTTTCATTCCATGTTTTTTCTTTTTTTAATGTAAAGTTCTATATAAATTCAATGTTTTTAATCTGCTGCACAGTATGAGAACTGCCTGAAGAAATTTTACAAGCATCAGAACACCGAGGTGCTGCTGTACCTCGCCAGGGCACTCTTCAAATGTGGCAAACTCCAGGAGTGCAAGCAGATGTTGCTGAAGGTAAAAACCAAAATGAAAAAGGCTTTTCTTGTATTGCTCTACAATATGAGGGTATATAACTGTCCTTTATGATGTGGCGTTTATAAGGCACGCCATGTGGCACCCAGTGACACGGTGCTGATGTTCAACGTGGCCCTGGTGCTCCAGAGGCTGGCCACTCTGGTGCTGAAGGACGAGAAGAGCAACCTGAAGGCTGTGCTCAGCGCTGTGAAAGAGCTGGAACTGGCTCACAGGTAGCGGCGTACACCTTGCCCTACGCCTTCTAGTCCCATGCCCCTGTTCTCCTCAAGCTAATTCTCCTATTTGATCTCTCTCTCACCCTCCTTCTCACAGGTATTTCAGCTACCTCAGCAAGGCTGGAGATAAGATGAGGTTTGATCTAGCGCTTGCCGCCTCCGAGGCCAGGTAAGTCTGAACTTCCAGCCCACCCCAGACACACACACACACCACACACACACACACACACAGACACACACACACACACACACACACACACGTTGAAGGGGGGCTTATCGATGTGTTTGTGGATGATGGTTGCAGGCAGTGCTCTGACCTGCTCAGCCAGGCTCAGTACCATGTGGCACGGGCCAGGAAGCAGGACGAGGAGGAGAAAGAGCTTCGGGCAAAACAGGAGCAGGAGAGGGACTTCCTGCGCCAGCAGATGAGGAAAGAGCAGGTCTGTATGTTTTTGACCACAAACAAAACGTGAAAGCTTGGACAGACAATTTTGCTTCTATTTTGAGTCAGTGTTGTAGTCAAGTCTAGTCAAGGCTCTCGGGTCCGAGTCGGCTCTCCAGTCCTCAGTGTTCAAGTCCAAGTGCCAGTCACACCAAAGAAGAGTCCGAGTCCAGTCCCCATTACCTGAGCCGAGTCTGAGTCCTCAAAGTCGAGTCTGCAGGCTTGGAATTGCGTAATTTTAGGGGCAAGGATAATTGACCTTCGGTGTCACACGTTTTTTTTAGGGCACAAATGCCATGAGTGAAATAAGAGGATTTGGAGCCTACAAATAAATAACTTGACTTTCCAATAAGAATAAAAAAAGAATGACATGAAAAACATAAATCATTTCCTTAAAAAAAATCATTTGAAGTTGTCGTATGCCTCCCTAATGTTATGCTGATTAATGATAACATTGACTGTCCGGCCTTTACATTATTTGTTAATTGTGTCTAAACTTTTACAGTCTGTGTCTATAAGGAGAGGGAGGGAGAGATGAGCAGGCACACAAACATGCAGAGAGAGAGAGAGAAAAAGAGACAGATATGTGTGTAATGTCCTTTTTCTGCCAGTCTGGTGTCTAACATTATACCAGTAAAGTCAATAAATGTGTTTCTATACGACTAATGAATTAGGCGAATATCAGCACTCACTCCCACTCCTGTCGAATGCTTAATTGATGCTTAATCTTTATCAATTAGCAAGTTCGAGTCCTTGTCTCAACTTCAGAGTCTGAATGCATGAACGCTTGAGTCCAAGTCTGAGTCGGACTCGAGCCCTTACAACACTGTTTTGAGCCACAATAAACGGCATCTCATTGTTTGGTTGACTTTGTCACCCTAAAAACTCATCAGGAGGACAAGCGGAACAAGGTGACTGAGCAACAGAAAAAGCTTCTGGAGCAGAGAGCCATGTATGTGGAGAAGACCAAGAACTTGCTCTCTTTCACGGATGGAATGAAGGAGACGTCCAAGGAGAAGAGGAAAGGTGGTGGACGTGTGAGTTTCAGCACAGACAGTACAACTTTGTGGAAACGGGTCGAAACACTGAACTTCTTTGAATGCGAATAACATAACTTTGTTTTTTTTTCCATTCAAGCGTAAGAAAACTGGTGACATGGACGAGTTTGTCAATGATGACTCTGATGAGGACCTGCCAACGAAGAAGAAGAGGAGGAGAAAGGGTGGCAGCGGTAGTGAGGATGAGTCACGCAAGAAGAGACGGAGGTGATTCTGCTGCAGAGAATGAGCATTGTAGTTTGTTTTGGCCAAAGGACTTGTGTGCTTCCACTCAACTTTTGTACATTACATTACCGTACATTACATTACGTCATTTGGCAGACGCTTTTATCCAAAGCGACTTACAATAACACATTTTTGTCAGCAATAGAGCAATCTACTATGGAGCACAGTCTATGATAACTACAACTTCTGAAGGAACAGTGGTACAAGTTTAGGTTAGTGGTACAAGTTTGGGTTAGTTACTAAAACTCAAACTAAACTTACCAATTATACCAGCAGAGTAGAGTAGAGTAAAACAGATCAGTACAGCACACTAGACAGCTTAGAGCAGAAACTCAAATGTGTTTGTCCTGTTGTTTTAGACCTACCAAGGGAGGTGATGATGGCAGCGACGATGAGGAGGGAGGATCACGACCCAAGAAGCAACGTAGACCCAAGAAGAAGTTTGAAAAGGTTCCTTTTTGTTTTTGTTCTTCTGCCATCATTAATGCGCTTTAATTGATTTACATTTTTTCAAGCTTAATTTCTATGAATCTAACATTTCTGTCTTTTTTTTTTAGCAGCAGCCTGAGCGTCTGCCACCTTCACTCAAGGGGAAGATCAAGTCTAAGGCCATCATATCATCGTCTGACTCATCTTCAGATGAGGATGGCCTGAAGATTGCTGAAGACAGGTAAACAGATAGACTTCGTAGACTGTATTTCATACAGTATTTTACACGTGGGGGCGGAGTCTGTATCTGTTACTTAATTTGAATTTTTATTATTGCCCCTTTCCCCATGTAGACCCCAGAGAGAGAGTGCTTCAGGATCTGATGAGGAGGGCGAGGGCGGCCACAGGAAGCGCATTGCGTCCGACAGCGAGTCCGACGGCGGTGGGAACCGCTCTGCCAGTGGGAACCGCTCTGCCAGCGAGGCGGGCAGCCCCCAGCGCTCCGCGGGCTCCGACCAGGACGACTCCGGCAGCGACCGGCCACCGAAGAAGAGGAGGCCACAGCGGCAGTCCGACTCTGAGCAGTCGGACAACGAGAGCAAGAGGAGTCGGTCGGGATCGGACGACGAGTCACGTCGCGGTTCACCCCGCGGTTCGCCCCGTGGTTCGCCCGCTGCAGCTTCGGACCGGGGATCGGACCGAGGCTCTGATCGGGGATCGGACAACGAGGGCTCGCCACGCCGCTCTGACAACGGCTCAGAGCCCGAGCGGTCCAACAACGAGGATGACAGCGACTGAGACTTCCAAAATCCCTAACAGACTTGTCTCTTGTAAAGATGAAAAGGCATTCTCTACATCTGGATTTGTATTGTCAATTAAGCGCAGGGATTTCTGTCCATGTCCTATATTGGAATTAGTATAGTAAAGTGTAGTTTTGTAGTGCAGTAATATGGCATATTCCTCACTACTTATTGGTTGTCAGCCTGTTAAATCCTGTCTTTTCTTAGATGCTGTGCCTCGCTGTCTTTTTGTTAATGATACATCAACTGGTTTACAGTAAACCATCTGAATGGTGTAAACCTCTATTTTCTATCTCAGTCTCGGATGATCAAAAGAACAGACAGTGGCCCAAAGACGGGTTGATGGTTAATCAGAATATTATGTACATTAAAATTTTCAAAAACATGCAAGATGTGTATTCTATTCTGCTCCTATATCATGCTAACACATACTGTACTTTTTGGCCAGCAACACAGTTTTGTCTCTAATTAGTTTGTGTGTCAAATGACACATTAGAGGAGTTTAAAGTGCAGAAAAGATCTTGTGAATGTGCCATTCCACGGTTGTTTCTAAGACCATCAAACCCTTAACCTGATGCTGCCACATGGATCTCCTGCAAATCCAGCTGACTCACGATGTTAGAAATCCCCTGAGCCATCACAAATTCATTTTCTAACAAAATAACTATGATCCTACTGAACAGTTTAATAGACCCTTTTCACGGGGCCCATTTTGTGTCGAAAAGGCAGGATAAACACAGGTGCAAGCAAAACATTAAATGAGGGTTTCCGAATTCCAATCATGGAAGATGGAAACCCTCAGTGTTTGCTTGCACCTGTGTTTACCCTGCCTTTTCGACACAAAATGGCCCCCGTGAGAAGGGTCTATTGTTGACATAGTTAACACATTCAGTGCCAGCGACGCCATATGGCGTCATTAGAAATTTACCGTACAGTGCCAGCGACGCCAAATGGCGTCAATAACTCGAATTTTTTTTTTTGACGGGGGGGTGTCGATCTATGCCTCTTACATCGCCTCTTACAGTATCAGAGGTATTGAATGTGTCTAACCTATTTTACAGAACCCTTAGGTGGCGACAGCGCTCTCCAGATGAGAGAACGTGGAGTGAAACACACAGAAGAAGTCATTGGGGGGAAGGAAATCGCATCGCATCCGTCCGTATGCAGCGGCTTCATTGAAGCAACGTTTAGCTGTGCCCCTGCAGCAGCCAATCTGCTATCACAATTGAGCACCTCGGTGTCCGCTGCAACAGCCTCCGTGCCCGCTGCAACACCCATTTGCATGATCAGCCGTGGATTTGTTATTATTCTCAACTTGAAGCATGGGAGCTGGTACACGCGGCTGTAAAAAAGCAGGAACTAGCGGACTTTTTCAGTGCTGAGCACAGGCAGAGAATACAGCAGAGCAGAGAGACACTCCTCCCACAACGGGGGGGGGGGGAGGAGGAGGGGGGGAGGTGGGCACGCAGAGCCAAGTACACAACACAGACCCAGACAGCAGGACAGGGTTGGCAAACGCAAGCCAGAATATCCGATGCCCACCAGCAGCAAAAGATCAGCAAGAAGCTGCAACCAGCAGCGCATGCAGGCGCCAGCGCTGCTGGTTTCAGCTAAAAATATTATTCTTCCAAACAAAATTCCCTTGCCTTCACTGTTTTATTGAAGGAAATTATTTTTGAGGTGTGACTACATCAGAAAATTAGCTTCAGAGTCAGTGATGTGCTTGAAATGTTTAATTTCACAAAAGGCTCATTATCTCAGCTCGTAGAAAAAAAGCTCTGTTTTTCGTTCAATCAAGCTATCTTCTCCGGCTCATAACTAAAGAACGGAAAATGGGATCAATAAACTTTTTTTTGCAGGTGATAGAAGAGAGTCTCATCGTTATTTGTGCGTGTTCAGTGTTTACATAGTAATTATTAAAGAAATTATATGACTGTTTTAAAATGCATTGCGGCCTATGTGGCACAGCAAGCAACCTTTTGCCCAAGGGCCGTGGCACTGAAAGTGTTAATTGATGTGCTCATCTCTTACAATGGGTATTTATATTTTCAAAATGTATTTTCAATTACAGTATTGGTTTCTGTGCCAAGAAGTTAAGACATAGATCATTTCACCAAAATTCTGTATTATTTTTTTCTTCAAAAACCTGCAAAATAAAAGGGTGGTTGAAAACAGGAGAAAAGGTTAAAAAAGGGACAATTACGGCCGTCTCCAACATTCCACCACAACTCTGAATACAGTTCAAGGCCCAAGTGTCCACCTGATGCAATGTGGAAATCTATAGATATAGGCTATTAATCAGATAGTTTCACCAAAATTCAGTATGGTCAATGTATATACGATCTACATAAACAGGCCATAATCAGTTTGGCCACCCCCGCAGTAGAGTTATTTTGACAGCAACTATATTGTTATTCACATGGAACATTTGGATAATTAATGTCTAATAACTTGGCTTCCAACCAGGGCATCCTACATTGACTATACAGAGCACATTAATTTTATGTATAGCATAAACATGTCCGCAGTGGTTACTATAGTTACCATGTAAGATGCCTGTAGGTCTCACAATAACATACATAAACATACCTCAAAACAGATGTATTGTAGAATATCCCTTTATCACATTAATTTTCACTTCTGAGAGAGCATGCCCCTCCACTCTTTATTTTTTTTAGCTCAAATCACAATTCTTGCATTGTTTTCATGGTGCTGTCAAGATGCTGCGGTGAGGTTTGTGGTTCCGATAGGAAGCAAGGTATTAAACCTATTTTGGATTAAATTACCAACATTTTCCAGGTTGGGCATACCAAAATTTGCAGTCGAAAAAATTACACGTTTACTTTGTGTTCGGTTGGCAGATAGCTTGTGACAAGTGCAATTGTGACAAGTGCAAAGAAAAATCCCCAGGACAAGAAAGTCAAGTGTGTAACTTTATTGAAAGTTGAGCCATAGTTGTACATTTAACTTTCCTAGCACTTACAGAACATTACAATAACACTCTTGAATAGAAAGTTTCATTGTACAGATCCATTCTTTGTGATTTCATGAAGATGAAAGATTAGATACAATTAAAAACTCATCTAGACTAGGCAAATATGGCAAACAGACATAAAATTTCCACACAAGGCGGTGGAAAATCATTTAAAAGTCACGTTACATTTTTTTTGTAGCATGAGATGGAAATTAATATTACAACGGAAGAAACCAAGTTGTGGCCATTATGTTAACATGTTATAAATGAGGAATTCAAGTATAGTTTGACATACAGGAGAGGTACAGAGCAACAGGGGTTGATAAATTAAAAAGGCCGCATAGATTCATTTCTTCCGGCAAGAGTTTCACACACTGACAAAAAGCACTTAATTCATTGGGATCATTTCGGTACTTACAATCAGTATAGATGGTGCAAGTCAAACAGGCGATTTGGGCACAAATCCAGACTAACACAATTTCATTTGAAATGAGACAAAATAATTTAACTTCAAGCATGAGGTAGAAACCAAAACCTACCATTATAATTATGGCAACCAATGACTACAGTTTAGGATCATTTGTAACAAATCAAGGGAGGTGTGTGTATGAATATTGCAACAACTCATGACAGGATTATGTTGAGCAAAGTGCATCTCTACAGTGTTGCAAATTGATAACAAAAATGCAGCGAAGCAGTGTGAAAAGATCCTTTTGCAATATATGTTTGAGCCATTTCTACTGTAAATAGTGTAAATGGTTTGACTAATGGCAGCACCTAGTGGCCATGCCTGCTGGATGTAACGGGAGATAAAATGGTACAGGCTTTGGCGCCTTGCCAGCTGTTTTAACACCGTTGAAGACACTCGACTGCATTTACAATTTCACTCGTCATTTATTTAAACTGATCGTTTTTACGTTATTCTCCGATACACGTTTTGTTTGATTTGAACTTGGTTGAAAACAACAGTGTATCAGTTATCAGCTTCATAACCTTCATCCGTTTCTGCAATAGCCTATACTGCCTACAGCCACTGAGAACTGTAAATATAAAACCATAAGTAAATCTACATAAAATAAAAATGCGCATTGGACCTGTGCACTCGTGTTTAAGTGGATGATGGAAACCGTTAATAAACCGTATTACAATTAATTTGCAATGATGCAAAAATATTTCAAGCTCCTATTGCTACAAGCCTCATTCAAGCTGTTAAGTGAATGATGGTTTAACATCTGCTTTGCCAAAAGAAAGAAAACAAGTGGGTGGGGACGCTGGCTTAACATGTCATAGCGGAATGAACTGTAACAGTGGTTAGGAAATGCTTACAATGAGGAGAGAGAGAAGGGGGGGGGGGGTTAGGTTGAAACAGGACAAGACACAAGGAGACAAAGGAAGGGGTGGGGGGGGCTGCATCATTCATTGGATCTTCCCACCACAAGGCTTCGGCCAGTTCCTCAGTCACCACCAGCACCAGCACCAGCACCACCAGCACCAGCACCAGCACCAGCACCACCACCACCACCACCACCATCATCATCTGACTCCTCTTCCTCAGCAGTCTCCAGCCAGGTCAGCCACTGGTTCACCTGCACCCGAAGAGAATAGCAGCATTAGGTGAAGCTATTTGGAAGTGCATCATAGAAATGGGCTTCAAATTCTAGAGAAGGAGAGTTGCTGTTCACCTGCTGATGACCAATGTGAGACACTGTAAATACAAATTTTAACAACTGAACTCATTAGCAATGCAAACACACTCACCTGAAATAATCCTTTTCCCTTCCCAGGAAACTCTTGGGTGATATCTTCTCTCCATGCAAGAAAGGCTTCTTCTTCAATTATTTCCATATCATAAAAGTTTACGAAGTAGCGCAGCAACATGCCTGGAAATCAGTAACAATAAAACGTAGTTAACAGCATCTGTAAAAACTGTACTGTGAGACAAATATACAAACACACACAAACTTAACATTTAAGTTGCTACAGAATGTATTGGACGTAGGTGTGCACATACCTTTGGGGAAATCCTTAACATTGCAGTGGACCTGCAGAGCATAAATGGCACTGACTTGCAGGTCGATGTGATCATGCAGAAACTTCTGCATCACTGGCTTGAAAGCCAGCAGCAGCTGCTTCTCCTGATCCAGCTGTTCCTTGGTGGGCACTGCAAGCTGGTCCTCCTCCTCGTCGGCATTGATCTCATGAACAATGTACTGCAAGAAGCTGACAAAGAAAGGACAGGCGAGGCAACTTTGTTTAGTTTGGGAATAGATTCATCAAGAAAGTAGGGAGAAACATAGCAAATAGGGATGCACACAATTAATCGAAAGGATTTACTCGAGCAAAGAAAATTTACTCTATCAAAACAAAACATAAAAGCAACGCATTAAATGGTATTTTCAAATCATTTTTCAATTATCCTCCAGAGGGTGCAATGATATCACTGTAACAGACTGTGTTCAGCGTGTATGCGAGGCTCTGGGTTTGTCCCCTCGAGAGTTGCCGTACAATAGGAAGTGAGGGACTTTGTTGTTGACCAGAGAGCTGGTGTGTGCTAACGCTAGGAGCTAACTGAGAATGAATGTGGGAAACGTGTTATAACGTTACAGCCTGACTCTCGTTTATTGTTTTAACAAAGTGTAAGTAATAGGCGGACCCGGACACTCGGCTACATCACTATAGCCCTTTTCAGACAAGTCATAAGATGCTGTTCAAGTAGAACAGTGTTCATTCGGATAAATTGGCTCGCCTGGAGTAACCTCGCGTCACAATCTGCGTGGGTAAGTGAGCCCCTGCGGCCGTCGTGATGGGGATTCTGGGCAAATGTTGACATGTCTAAAAAGTTATGCCTCCACGTTTTTATGTGTTTCATAGCGTAGGCTATGCAATGCTGTGAGAAATATACAATACATTGCTGCTGCATAAATAAACGTTTTATTGGGGAAAAAACACATTTGGTATGGTTTGGAAAATTTTGTATTTTTAATTACAATTAATCGATTGATTGATTGTCAACATTAGCAATGATTGAGTTTGGAATTTGTGGAAAATGTGCATCCCTAAAATACATTTTATCAGCAGAAACTGATACTTTGCCTACTGTTGTACCTGGTCATGAGGATGTTGACGAAGCCTTTGTCAGTGTGGAGTTTGGGGGAGATGTTGTCCTTGATCCACTTGTAGATGGACTGGGGAGAGGGGTCTGCTTTGATCTGCTTCAGCAGCTCCTTCTCCAGCTTCATCAGGGGGAACAAAAAGCTCAGGCCTTTGCCCTCCAAGATCTCCAACATCCTGTCCTTGTTTTGGTCGATTTCTACAGGAGTTGAAAAAATAAAAGAATACACCCATCAGCAGCAGCAAAAGGCTGAGACTTTGAAATGGAAAAATGACTATGAAGGCCGAAGGAGTTGGGGCTCGAGCGACAGTAGTTGTTTAGGCCATATGAGACTGTGGAAACTGGGTTACTTGCCCTGACCTCCCCAGGCAGTCTGGGGATCCAAACCGGTCACTGTAATAACTTGGACTGTAATAATACTCTGGGACGTCATTGCTTCCTATATTATGGACATTGCCTTTTCTCCTGCAATCTTTTTGTACCTGGTCAATTTAGGTGCAGGATAGGCTGATCTTAGAGAAGGGTTTCTGGGCCTTGAAGTTTGTTCTGGGCCTGAGCTCTGAATGTCGTCAGAGATATCCATGTTCACTTTTCAAGTAAATGCAACAACCCATGAATTCGTATTGTTCTTATATGGCCCATCAGGGTTCCCACCCTTTTCTAGAGGGCGGGAAAACAGACTCAGTGCGGAAGTGATCAGAGGGGAGCCACACAGAAAATAGAGATTGCAGCTCCTAATTGTATATGCTTGGCAACATTCAATTTAGTTCAAATTTGACTGGGTGGTTAATAACAAATCTTCCTGGGGTGTGACAAACTCAAAACACATATTTATGTTGCATTTAATTGCCAAACGCATTGATAGGAGGGCTTGGACATACCAGGTAGCATTCTCTGCATGTTGACCTTGCTCTGCTGGAACATGTCAGTCAGCCAATCACGATCCTTCAGTTTGGCCGTCTGCTGCAGGCAGAGCAGGAAGAGGGGGAAATGGGTGCCATTCTCCAGAGGATGGGCCAAGTCCGCAATGCTCACCAGTTCAGCAATGATGGCGCGTGCTGCAAACTGGGCCAGGTAGGACTTCACCAGCGGGATGTCCACCTCAATATTGGGACACTGGTCCAGAACACTCAGGAAGGCCTATCAAAATATATCAAAATGTTAGCACTGCTGTGTTGATAAACCAAATCTACCCAACAGTGACATCTCACCTCTGGGCGCACGAGCAGCTAGTTTTGGGTGAACTCAAGCTGTAATTGTTTTTATTCTGTGGCCCAACAGGTAAATTAGGTCTCTAAACTAACATTAGTGAAAGTGTTGTTAATTAATAACATATGAAGGCAATCAAACATGCATTTTACACTTAACCATTTTCTCTTTATCTCAGGTGTTCATCTCCCAGTTTGCTCTGCTCCATTAAACTGTATGACGTGTGTTGTCTACCCGGACGATATTGTAAACAATTGGGTGATTCAGGCTATACATGCGCAAAGGGTACCAGACTGACCTGCATGAGGTTTTCACCGGTGACAAGGCCCTCAGTGCAGAGTGCATGGATCAGCGTGCTGACATGTTCCTTATCTTCCTCTGGACGTTCAAGAGAATACACTACCATCTTGTTCAACATCTCAGACAGAAAATGCTTGGGCGCCTTCATCTCCCTCACACCATGCACAGCCTCAGCCATGTTCTTGCTGTTGAGGTAATCTGCTACTAGGGTTTCCTAAAGGGAAAGGACCATCAAACATTAGGCACAATATACACACACATGCGTATTGATGAAAAGTGCAGAGCTGAAAGAAGTGCAGAGGATGAGGAACTTACAGTCATTTTAAGCAATTCTTCCTTTGCAGGAGGTGGTTTCTTATTGGACTTTGGAGGTTTTTCCTGAATTGGAGGAGGGTTGGTTTTCAGTCCAAGCTGTGGAGGCTAAACAAAGCAAAACATCCAAAGGATTCTTAGAGCCTGGGGCTACTATATCAATTAAACTTTGTTGTTTGTTAAATAGAAGTGCTGTGCTACCTGTCCCAGTGGTGGAGTTTGTGTGCGTGGAGGCTGGGCACTTGGAGGAATCATGGTTGGTATCTGTGGCTGCAGCTTTGGCACTTGGTTTTTATTCAAAATGAATGACTGTGCTGGCCTGAGACTGATCTAGAATGGTAAAGAAGGGATGTGTTTATTCATAGTATCATTTTCCAAAGCAAGGTCCTTAACATGACACCACCACTAGTGCTCTGGAAGCAATGAGAGTACTAGAGGATCCATTAGCCATAGTCTCTAAGCATAGAATGCCAGTTCCAGTTAGCTTGTATGTCAAAAGGTTGATTACAAGCAGGGCTATGGACAGCTTTTCCTAATACATTTCCCCATTTCAACATTGGATACTTTTGCAAACCTGAACTGAACAGCTACATTCCCCCCCCCCCATTATTTGGCAGGTCTTTTAATCGATATATAAAAAAGGAATAAATGTGGGAGTTATACCTTTCCATATGAATGTACTGTATGAAGCTATGTGGGAGTTATACCTCATCCGCGTTGAGCTGTCCTTTCTTGATGAATCGTGGAGCCATATCCTTGGATTGAGACTGCAGTTGCATCGAGTGACTCTGGCTCTGGTTGAAGAAGAGTGGATTCTGCCCCTTGGAAAGAGATTTGATCAAATGGTTGGTTGCCAGTTGCCTAGGATTCCACATATCAAAATACTCAAGAAGACATAAGGGCTTACGTACTTGGTTTGACTTCATGAAAGGTTTGCCTCCGATGTCAAACTGGGACTGGGGTAAAGGGGCGGTGTGTCCATTATGGCCATTGAAGAGTGGGTTTGTGCGGTGACGTCCCATGGTAGGGGAATAGCGGTCCTGAATGACTCCTGGACCTGTGCCAATGCCACTTCCCACTGAACAAGAGAAAAGAGAGCAGCCTTTACAATCAATCACCCGTTGCTTTTCTTAAAGAGAGATTTGACTATCTTGAAGAAGCACAAGACTATTATACCACATTTTATGGTGGACTCAAAATGATATAATTGATATGATCTTCTCTATACATAATAAGAGTTCAAGTTGTGTGTCTGTATGTATGTGTGTGTATCAGTGATGTGCGACATCATCAGGGATGTCATAAATCAAATAGTGACATCAGTGATGTATAACTCTCTCTCTTGACTATAATTGGAGGGCCGATTGCCCCGACCTGTACAAAATGAATTGAACAGTCGTCGAGGTCGGAAATTTGGGTATCATTTTGAGCTCCGGTTTGTCCGAGTTTATGTCATCAAAGTGTTTGTTGACCTAATTTGAGGTGTAATTATGCAATATGTTATTATATTGTTTTGATTTAGCTCCGATTACAGCAATGTGTTTGATGTATGACAGTGATGTCATAAATCAAATGTTCATGATTTTGGTCATGTTTTCATTGTGACATGAAAACCAATTGTAACCTCATCAGTGATGTCAGTTTCTCACCGAATTTTGCCTCCAGAGTCCGACATTAGCATATATTTTTTACAAGACCCTGTGCAGACTCACGGCGCTCCCTCTAGAGGCCATCTGACGAAGTGCATCACCTTACAAAGCGTTCATGACTGAGTGACTGCGTGACCTGAATTTGGCTCGTGATATGCTCGGCAGTGCTGCGGGCAAGACAGGTCGTCAACAGTGGCACATGCATTAAATTGTTTTCATCTGTCGTCGTTACAGTTGACATACCAGGCATTTGTCCAAACATATCAGCCAACCCTCCAAGAGTTTCCCTGTCAAATTTGATCCTAGTTGGCATGAAGGCGCAGTCGATAAAGAAGTCAGTCCTCATTCCCTGGGACATTGATGGAATAAAAACACCCAAATCCTGCGAAGTACATGTTGGAATACACTCAGAAAACAAGAAGACAGGTGCCGGTGGACTGCTTCACTAGTACAACAATCAGTGTAAAATCATTGTCCAGGCAGAATGGTTACATAGCATAAAAAAAGGAAGAAAAGCTGGATAGTTCAATGAATGTTTGTGATTATGAATGCTTCTTACAGAGTGTCAAATGAGTGATGGATCCATCAATGGGACCTCCATTACAAAGTGTTCAGGGAGACTAACCTGTACTGCATCCTTACGAATCTGGTTGATCGTCTTTGGTCCATTGTCGATAAAAGCTTTGCGAGGCACCCAATTGTTCTCTCGCAGCTCCACTGAGTCCTGCACCAAGAAGCGGATTCTTGCTGGCAAGTCCTTGTTGTTCATTAAGGATCGCATGCGGCCAAAGTACTGATTCATTAAAGACTGGGGGGGGGGAAATAGTTTTGTCATCAAATTCAAATTGATCAAAAGGAATTTCAATATGGAGACTTTCATTCAAATTATGACCTAATTCTTACCCTAGCCTTTTCGTGATCAAGTCTAGGCCCGACTGTTCTCATTATCTGACAGAGGCATTCCAAATCCTCGCCCATATCCTTGAGTTGGATTCTCTTCTTCTTTTCCAGAAGCTGAAATGAAACAACACAATTTTAAATACAGTTTCCCTTGGATCTTTCCATGATGTTTGAAGTGAAGTAGGGATGGGGCCGATCCGATCCAATATCGGTAGCCGATATTGGCACGGATCGGAATCGGGGGGAAAAAATCTTCAATTCCAGCGGGCTGGCCGTAATTTGCCCATGTATAATAGTATCCTTCTTTGCCTTGTATATTTTCTTAATTTTGTCTGCTTTTTGCAAGGTATATTTAAAAAAAATATTTAATTGGCCAAATCTTTGCCTATACTGTATATTCAAGAAAAATATTGGTATCGGCATAACATCGGTATCGGCAGATATCCAAATTCAGGTATCGGAATCGGAAGTGAAAAAATGTGGATCGGTGCATCCCTAGTTTGAAGTGGCCAGTAGTGTGGCTTTACTATTTCCAGATTAGAGCTACAACGATTTTGGCTAGGAAAGTATTATTGGAAAGTTATTTGCCGCACAGAAACTCACTAGAAGTTGCCAGATTGACAAAAGCGCATGATAATTTGCATATCAATATATAAGGCTGCACTCGTTATGCACGCTGCAGCATAGCCCATTTGTTTTGGTGCCAACCACCCGGGCCAGTTTCGGCATATGCCGGTAACAATTTACAAATGGACCATATCCTTATAGTCCCTGCTCTCTGCGTTGGAAGGGGTCTATGCTGTGCGTGGGAAGTGGGAAGAAAATCGCCATCAGCCATGCCAATATATTACCAAAT
This sequence comes from Poromitra crassiceps, assembly GCF_964638095.1. Taxonomy (NCBI): domain Eukaryota; kingdom Metazoa; phylum Chordata; class Actinopteri; order Beryciformes; family Melamphaidae; genus Poromitra; species Poromitra crassiceps. Next base: position 18,815,444 of record NC_139633.1, read on the forward strand.
GCCTTGGGATTCAACACATTAATATTGCTTCCCGTGGGGCAGAAAGAGTAGCGAGATTTGTCGCTAGTCGCTTTTGAGTCACCAGGGGGGTCTGACATCTTGCCAAGTTGGAAAGTGTAAATGCCCTCGCTGGGCCTACATCCCTAGATGAAAAGGTTAACTATGTCCCAAAGGTGCAGTCTCTGACACAGGGGATGACTGTCGCCAAGAGACTCATTCTGAAGGAGTGGAAGTCTTCCTCTCCACCTCCTTTTAAGCTGTGTCTGACAGACATGTTTTCGGTTATACGTATGGAGAGACTCTGGTTCCTGAGGACCAATTCTCTTGTGAAATTCTCTGCTATTTGGGACCCATTTCTGGCCTACTTAGATGGGGTTGAAAGCTTTCCCAGGTGACTTTTCATGGACCCCTTGCATGGGATCCCACGCACATCTCTTACAAGCACAGTAAGCACTTGATGTGGCTGATAGCACAATGCTGTAACATTGGAATGTTGATATATATATATATATATATATATATATATATATATATATATATACATATATACACACCGGTATATATATAAATTATATATATATACATATATATATATATATATATATATATATATAAATATATAAATATATATATTTTTTTTTCCCTCTTGTTTTGTTCTGTTCTGTCTGAGCCTGTTTTTGTTCTGAAAATTGTAAAATAAAATAAAAAACTGTCCCAAAGGTTGTTATGATGTTTTAGGCAACTAAAACAACTTGGTTAAGGTTTGGCCATGGTTATAATTGGCATTGGCAACACTGCTGGACCATGTTCCGGCCGACCACTAGTGGAACGTCACTCACTCACTCAGTGACAGTCACATTTATAGGGCTGACCGCTGCTGTTGCGGTCCAGCCAAAAACAAGCCACTTCTGTCCGAGGGCTGATTCACATAATTTGTCCCAACAGGCATTGCCTGTGTTATGCGTTACCATCAATTCTTTGAGTTAAAATGTTTGATAGAAAAGATCAAATTGGATAATCATTAAGTGAACAGCTCTGAACTGACTGTTTTGATGCCCCTATGAAGGATAGATTCTGAACTTACTGTTTTGATGCACCTATGAAGGATAGATTCTGAACTGACTGTTTTGATGCACCTATGAAGGATAGATTCTGAACTGACTGTTTTGATGCACCTATGAAGGATAGATTCTGAACTGACTGTTTTGATGCACCTATGAAGGATAGATTCTGAACTTACTGTTTTGATGCACCTATGAAGGATAGATTCGTGGATAAGATCAAGTTTGCCAAGTTCCCCAATGAATTTGATGTTGCCCAGCATCTTGATCTTGGCAATACCACGCTGCTCCTCCTCCTCAGAGGTGAGAGGATTGTCATGTTTGTCATAGACTACGGAAACACAATTAGAATATAAATAAGGAACAAGTGACCCAAATGTACAGAAAATCAAATGCATCTTCAAAACAATTCACTCACTTTCAACATTTCTGGTGCGGTTCTCAAATTCATCTTGAAGCTTGGAAATCAGAAGCCTCCTGAAGGTCTGTAAAAGCAGAGCATGTGATCAAAATGCAGACAAGAAAACACCTACTGTAAATCGTGGTGTTGAGAGCATATTCAGTGTTTCCCCGTAGAAAAAATTTCAGACCTGGAGGGATTTCGAAACGTACCCCGACCCCAACGGTGGGGGCCCTCGCTGGCGATGCTAAACTTTTAGCTAACCTGTTCGCATCTATGTTCGCAATGGCATCCCAAGTATCATCATACTATTAGGGGATGCGATGCAAACAGTTGTATTATGGGATGTGTGTTTCCCAGGCAACGACACACGTTGACACGTTTTGGAACAGCGCCACACGCTGGCATGATGCTCCTAAAAGCAAAATGCTTATTGTTTTGAATGATTTGGCATCTTCCATTACTGTCAACACCAGTATTGTTGTATTGTAATAATATGCCATAAAGGTTTATTGAAATTTTGGGGAGAGCAGTTTTTTTTGCATTTCTTTTTCTGGCCTGGCGGGGGCGTCGTTGAATGGTAGGGGTAACACTGATATTCTTGCACAAATCCTACTTACGGTACTCTGCTTTTGTGGTGCTTGAATCTCTGGTGATGGGCCGTCAAAGTTGGGTGCATCCTCTGCCAAGCGCAGACATAGCTGTGCATAGAGCGAGCTATACTTGGGCTCTTCAAGGGCTTTGTCGACAATCTAAAAAGGGAAACAAATACTAAATAAACAAGGTGCCCGTGTTGAGAAATCACAAGTAGAATACATGAGTAGAGATAGAGAGAGTACTTGCCAACAAGATGACTCCTTTTAAGACGAGTTTTGAATCTACGCCTACATTCAGGAGCTCAAGGCATAACTTGTCAAACTTCTCCGGGGTCAGTTTATTAAGTATGCTAATGGTGAAAGAGAACAAAGGGTACAACATAATGATGATAATAATAATAATAAATGCACATTTCAAAACAATATGCCTGCCACAAAAAACACCAATTTATCATTTGACAGACACTGATTTCCAGTGGAAGAATACTATGCAATACTGCGATTGAATTATAATAATAATTATAAGAATTATGTGATTGTGATTGATACGGCAAAAAAACAAAACAGGCAATAGTGTGCATGAGAAATGTACACAGTATGCAGGTATAATTGGAGTAAATATGGAATTGTTCTGTATTTGTTTGGAAACATACCCTCTCACTTTCCTGAAGATTGAATCATTTTCCTCTTTGTCCACGGAGGCGATGACATCTCGTCTAGTGCTTCGAGAAGGTACCCATCTCTGAACGCTAGATCCTGGGGCTTTCCCCAGGAACTCGCTGCAACACACACAAAAAGACAGCTGATATTAGAGACATATTACAAAGGCAGTATGTTATAGGATTACTCCTAAGCAGTAGTGAACTGATTATTGGTGGTCGAGTTACACTGGCCTTGACAGACTTCACAGCTATGCCATTGGTTGCAAAAAAAACAAAAACAATTTAGCTTAATCTGCGATAATCTCTGAGGAATGTCCATTTATTGCAATAAGAAATGCAAATTAGTTACTCGGTTACTACGGTCCATAACTCATTAGGTAACCGTCTGTCCGTCTCTGTGTGTCCTTCACATATTTCGAGAACCGTTCGTCCAATCGACTTCACACTTGGCGAGTGTGTTGCTGGGGACAAGGATGTGCAGTCTCGGATTTGGTGTAATTTGGACACGCGGTACATTTAATATTAAAGGGATATGCCACTTTTTCATGGGTTTAGCTCATTTGCCATATCCCCCACCGACATAACCAAGGTACACCATGCCTTTACCGTCACTGTCCGAGCAGTATACAGTGAGCTACAGTCGTGAAGTTAGTAAGTATCGCCTTAGAATGGAGGCCAATGGTACACCCGTTCAAAGATCTAATAGCACCAAAATACATGTTGTGCTTCGCGTACTCACCACGAGATGTAATCCAAATACGGAGAAATGATAATTTTTTTAAGGTAAATACATAGCCATAATTACTTCATACAGCAGAAGCGCTATTTACAGGCAAACAAGGAAGTAACTCGGTGTGGGGATTTACTCCGAAATTGACGTTTCACGTAACTATGGATTAATATTTCATCTCGTGGTGGGTACCCGAAGCACAGCATGTATTTTGCCACTATTAGATCTGTGTTTTTGGTTATTTTGAACAGGTGTACCATTGGGCTCCATTCTAAGGTGATACTTTCTAACTTCACGACTCTAGCTCACTGTATACTGCTTGGACAGTGACAGTAAAGGCATGTGTACCTTGGTTATGTTGGGGGGGGGGGGGGGGGTATGGCAAATGAGCTAAACTCCCAAAAAAGTGGCGTATCCCTTTAATATATTTTGACTAACGTTAAACAAGCACCACATGTGAACCGGGCACTGCACCAACACCAACCAAAGTTATTTAATTTCAGCTCGACTTTAAGACTTTTTAAGGAGCCGCGGGAACCATGCCTTTGTCCCAGATGTGTTGATGAAACTAAGACAAAGATATTGATATGCAAATTTGTGTTCAAGGATCAGTGAATAGACTTAATGGATATGCAATCATGATGTGACTGGGTGTTCCATCGGAAAGGAAAATTTGAAAACGCACCTGTTGCCGACAGTCTTGGGATAGTGCAGGGGTGCACCCCCACCTCCTCCTCCTCCTACAGAAGCACTGTGATACACACGAGAGGGATAAAGTAATTACCTTAATATTTAATTGTGTTAAGAGCTGAATTAAGAAAAAGCGAGAGTCCACAGAGGCACGTTGAAGCAAAGTCAGTTAAGGTGAGTGAGAAGGTTTCCAACATAAATAATTTAACAAGATGTAAATGTTTGATACCTCAAACGAGAAGCACCCCCTTCTACGGCCACACTCTCCACTTTGGCGGCTTGACAAAGAATATTGAAAAGAATAATGTTCTAGGGGGGGGAAAGGCAACAGCGACCTAAAAGTGGAGACAAGACAAGTAACAAGAAATTAGTTAGCTGCCAACAGTTCATGAACAGTCTTGTAACTAACCCGAACTCAAGATGCAACCATTGAGCAGTAGAGCTGCCAACGATTAGTTGATCTACAGAAAATGAATCGCCAACTATTTTGTATAATCGATTAATCATCTAGACCATTTTTTAAGAAAACAATACAAAAATTATTTCTTTCTGGCTTCTTAAATGTGATTATTTTCTGGTTTCTTTAGACTTCTAAACTGATTATCTTGGGGTTGGGACTGTTGATCAGAAGGACAAAAGATGACATTTGAGGATGTAATCTTGGGCTTTGGGGAAAAAGTGATGTTGTTTATTATCACCATTTTGTGACATTTTATACAGCAACGGCTAATCAATTAGTCAAGAAAATTGTAGTAGTTCTTATACGGAAAACCTGTAGTTAGAGCTCCAGCCAGATGGTGGCGGACAATCGCGCATGCGCAGAGGATCCGGCCGGTAGCGAGTCGACTTTCGCTGCCCACAATTCGCAGTTTTGTGGTTAAATGTATAAGATGGTGACCGAAATGGAACACACAGTGTAATCTTTTCTATGTAACGTTATCTCCATATCAACTTCCTTGCCACAAGGTAACATTACATTAGTTAGCTACGTTATGGAAATGTACACCCAATTTTATTGCCTTTGTCCGGACTCAGGATGTCCAGACGCAATAACACAGCGACATCTTGAGGCTGGACTGTAACGATAATCTAGTTAGTGGAACATTAACGTTAGCAGTAACAACCCATCATTTTTGCGTGAATTTGCGAGCTTTAATCAAGTAACACTCAAAAGGCAAGTTAATGGCTGCCATCCTATCACTTAATTAGCTAACGTTACAGAGCTAGCCTAGCCTTTGTGGCACTCCCTAGCTGCGTCGTGTGCCCGATATGAATTAACGGTAGCATTTAACGTTGTCGTTATTTCCTAAGCGTTGGAAATAGTAACACAGTTTGTCTAACGCCAACGTTACTTCAGATAGCAAATACGGGTTAGCGTTTTACCTCATGGATGTAGGTTAGCTAACGTTAGCAGACTGAGCTAGCCTGCTTCAGGCATCAACAATACTGAGGCCATTTTCCAACCCGGTTAGCTAGCGAGCAGATAGCAGCCCGACAAGGCAGGGAAAACAAAGGGAAACACTGAAAGAGTCAACTAATCTTACCGTCACCAAAGGGACGTCAGCGTTGTTGTTGTCTTGTCGACGATGAGAAAAGAAATAAAAAGAAAGAGAGATTAGAGAGCTAGAAAAGTCGTGGTTAAGCAGCAGAAGCACGGCCAGGCGGAACTCGGAGGCACCGGTACAGTGAAGAAAGAATGCTGACTATTCCTCTACGTCACCCGGTGTTGCTTTATGTGTGCGGGCTACGTCATCCTCCGCACCCGTTTCACGTCACATTCATAAAAACTCACAGTTAATGTCCTTAATCCACCTTTGGGGTGTGTGTGTGTGTGTCTCTCTCTCTCTTTCTGTGTGTGTGCGTGTAACATTTATAGGGACCTGAAATGAACTGTATCAGATAGTCGGTCAAATGTAATTCACCGGTGTCTCCCTGGGGAAACTGTCTGTTTAGTGAAATACAACACCACCTTTATTCATTCTTCAAATAGGCTACATGTGCTTTTTGTGTGTGCACGCCTTTTGTTGTATTTCACTTGGCTGTGCATGTCTTTGTTTTGATTTTGAAACGATCTGTGTTTGCCTTCCTCCACAGGAAGGTTGGAGCCACAGGGTCAACTACAGAACATCTTGCCCCTGGAGCTAGGGATTCAGCGTTTTTGCTCAAGGAGTCGGACACTGTGGCAGGATGGATGGTTGCTGACATGGGACTTGAACCCAGGTCTTACAGTTCTAGTACAGTCTTTCTGCTCTTTAATCTTGGTCCCCATGACACAGAACCTACTGGGTTTCAAACTATATCGAAACACAGACTATTTAACATCTGGGACACCACAGGTGAATGCAATTAACTATCTCATTGGATAGAAAACCAGCAGGGCCGTAGTGGAGGGTAAATGCAGTTTACCCCCCTCTTTGAAATGAGACAGATAGTTTACTCGCCTCTTTTCAGATCACCTGTATCAATGAGGGGAAACAAGGTGGGTAAACTACTCACCTTGGATAGTTTACCCACCTCTGTATTTACCACTACACCCCTGAAAACCAGCAGTGCTTTGCTTCCTGGGGATCAGGATTGGAGACCACTGCACTGCACCTGATGCCCAAAAAGTGCCTTCATTTTTATCCACTTGGACTGATAGCCTGACCCCCCGCCCCTTAAAAAATAAAAGCTTTATGCACACATGGTTATTAATACAGAATGCTAGGCAACAACTTGTTGATGTAAACCTACAAGGGACAAACTAATGAAATCTTCTACTTCTGACCTGCTCCTCACCCTTCTTTCTCCTCCTTTCCTCCTCAACACCAAACTTCTCACTATCGGCCATGTGTTTTCACAGAGCTCTGTGAGAGCATACTCTGATTCAGCTTGTTCTTAAGTTACCAAACACATCTAAGTTTGCCAAGGCTATTTCAAAGTTGACTAGAATGGAGGGGGGTACTGATTATTTGACAAGGAAGTTCCCTTGATTGTGTGTAATGTGACACCGTCTTATTGTTCACATTGATTTGGCACAGTGAGTGAGTCAGTAGCTCCATCTGCCAGTAAATGACTGTAGGGCAAGAGCAACACCCCTTTGTGGCTCAGGTTACACTGAGAGCCATACACCCATTATGCAATAGAGGATATTGTAACATGTGTAGTGGGGTAGGCTTAGGCTTCCCCTGCAGTTCTGCCACACCCCTAATGATCCCTCGTTAGGTGAGCCACACAGGTGAGCCACCTTAACACTAATCAACCAGCCCATTTAAAAGGGAGACATGGCTTGACAATGGCAGGCTTGCTTGATGTTGCTGAGGGAGGGAGAACCAGATCATATGGTATGTGCTTTTAAGAATGTATTTCTTTTGGGATGTGTGGGCTGGTGTTAATGTTTGATATTTTGCAGGCGTGTGGCGGGCGGATCTTTCTTCACACAGTGGCAGCGCAGGGAGACGTGCGGCACCGACTGGTGCGTGCTACTGTAGTGAATGAAGGTACGGCGACTGCCTGTAATGTCCTTGGTTTTAATTTATTATTAGTAGTAATGACTAACTGTATGTCTGTCTTGTTAGGAGCTACTGTGACATGAGCCGGACATGAGCCAGTCTCCATGCACCTCGTGCAGCACCATGAATGTGGTTTGGTTTCCGTAGCTCGTAGGCCATGGAATAAGGGGCCTGACGATTGGGTGGCCTTCCACATGGCTTAGACTGCTGCACTTGGTGGAGGAGAGGCTCTGCAATTGCTGTTTTTGTCCTGTAGTTTTTGTTCTTTTCAGTTGTTTGTTTATTTGATTTTGATTGTTTATTTTGTTTAACCCAATTGATCATTATTTTAGAGATTTCATCTTGCCAGTTACAGCATGGAGGGCGCCATGGTTCTGCAGGTGGTTGGTCACTGGGTGTGGGCTTATCCTGGGTCCCCTTAGTGCATGTTATAATTTGTGGTGCATTGTTTTGCGTTCTAACCTGTGTTTTGCTTTGCAGTGAGTGTGCCTTATTGGTTTATTGGTGGTGGTGCAACCCCCTGACCCTCTTCCCCCTCACTCACCCCCCCTCCCACCTGTGGACTCCATTGGCACCCCCTGCTGTACTGGTAATTTTAGTCTATTTTGATCATTTTTAATCTGATTTATAATAAAGAAATTGTTTAATTGTACTTTTCTCTTGCAGCTGCTTATGAAACATTTACTTGGCATGTTGCCTGAACAAATCTGCAGCTGATTTGAAACATTTAATTGGCAGGTCATCTGAACAACAAAATAAATAAAAACATATTTTGTTGAACCTGGAAATGCACGTCTCTGCTCCATTCCTTTTATGAAACCTGATGTTGGGTATTCTCTTGACTCATTGATGTGATATTCTCTGGGTGAAATTCCCAGAGTGGCGTTGTCTGCATACTATTTGTCCGGGCCTTAGTGCCCTGGTTACAATCTGGCGTTAGTCGGCAGGATTTGTAAAGCAGAGACGTGTCATTTTGGTATTTTTCGGTCAGTTGGTTTACTTTGTTTTTTTCTACCATATGTATTTTTGTTGTTATACTGTGTTTTGAAAAGGACAAAAACAGCAGTTGGCCTGGGATTCCACTCAGAAGAGCGACCTCTTCTGGGGAAGATTCTGCATCGCGCTCTGGACTTCTGCCATGGGTCTGGAGGATCAAGAGTGGGACCTAGTGATACATCTTTGGACTGAAGGAAAACCTGCTCAGGAGCTTGCTGCAACCTCTTGGTTCCCTGGGTCTGGCGTGTGGCGGGCGGATCTTTCTTCACACAGTGGCAGCGCAGGGAGACGTGCGGCACCGACTGGTGCGTGCTACTGTAGTGAATGAAGGACAAAAACAGCAGTTGGCCTGGGATTCCACTCAGAAGAGCGACCTCTTCTGGGGAAGATTCTGCATCGCGCTCTGGACTTCTGCCATGGGTCTGGAGGATCAAGAGTGGGACCTAGTGATACATCTTTGGACTGAAGGAAAACCTGCTCAGGAGCTTGCTGCAACCTCTTGGTTCCCTGGGTCTGGTAATAGGATCTTTTTGCTGTTTAGGACCTGGAATTGATTTCCTTATGTCCCTGTTTTTGTTTTATCGGTGGGACACCGATAGAAGTTGGGGGGGTAGATTGTAGTGGGGTAGGCTTAGGCTTCCCCTGCAGTTCTGCCACACCCCTAATGATCCCTCGTTAGGTGAGCCACACAGGTGAGCCACCTTAACACTAATCAACCAGCCCATTTAAAAGGGAGACATGGCTTGACAATGGCAGGCTTGCTTGATGTTGCTGAGGGAGGGAGAACCAGATCATATGGTATGTGCTTTTAAGAATGTATTTCTTTTGGGATGTGTGGGCTGGTGTTAATGTTTGATATTTTGCAGGCGTGTGGCGGGCGGATCTTTCTTCACACAGTGGCAGCGCAGGGAGACGTGCGGCACCGACTGGTGCGTGCTACTGTAGTGAATGAAGGTACGGCGACTGCCTGTAATGTCCTTGGTTTTAATTTATTATTAGTAGTAATGACTAACTGTATGTCTGTCTTGTTAGGAGCTACTGTGACATGAGCCGGACATGAGCCAGTCTCCATGCACCTCGTGCAGCACCATGAATGTGGTTTGGTTTCCGTAGCTCGTAGGCCATGGAATAAGGGGCCTGACGATTGGGTGGCCTTCCACATGGCTTAGACTGCTGCACTTGGTGGAGGAGAGGCTCTGCAATTGCTGTTTTTGTCCTGTAGTTTTTGTTCTTTTCAGTTGTTTGTTTATTTGATTTTGATTGTTTATTTTGTTTAACCCAATTGATCATTATTTTAGAGATTTCATCTTGCCAGTTACAGCATGGAGGGCGCCATGGTTCTGCAGGTGGTTGGTCACTGGGTGTGGGCTTATCCTGGGTCCCCTTAGTGCATGTTATAATTTGTGGTGCATTGTTTTGCGTTCTAACCTGTGTTTTGCTTTGCAGTGAGTGTGCCTTATTGGTTTATTGGTGGTGGTGCAACCCCCTGACCCTCTTCCCCCTCACTCACCCCCCCTCCCACCTGTGGACTCCATTGGCACCCCCTGCTGTACTGGTAATTTTAGTCTATTTTGATCATTTTTAATCTGATTTATAATAAAGAAATTGTTTAATTGTACTTTTCTCTTGCAGCTGCTTATGAAACATTTACTTGGCATGTTGCCTGAACAAATCTGCAGCTGATTTGAAACATTTAATTGGCAGGTCATCTGAACAACAAAATAAATAAAAACATATTTTGTTGAACCTGGAAATGCACGTCTCTGCTCCATTCCTTTTATGAAACCTGATGTTGGGTATTCTCTTGACTCATTGATGTGATATTCTCTGGGTGAAATTCCCAGAGTGGCGTTGTCTGCATACTATTTGTCCGGGCCTTAGTGCCCTGGTTACACATGCATGACAAAGATATCCGGTGTTATCACAGTGGTTTCACGAAGATATTAAGATGTGGTTTGACAAAGTCTGCTGGTCGAACCACTAAATTATTATAGATCTTATGAGTAATTTTAGTGCTACAAAACAAAAGAGGAAATTGTAAGCCAGCGCATTACGACTGAATTGTCCGGTTAGTCTTGCATAGCAGACCTCTCTCTGCACTTGTGTTATATTTTTGCATTATGTCTGGCACTGGCATTAGGATCAGTGTTGGGCAAGTTACTTTCAAAATGTAATATACTACATATATTACTACTTTCATTTGAAAGTAATAAGTTACTTTACAATATTACTGTCTGTGTAGAGTAACTCGTTACTTATTACACTACTTTTGCATTATTTTCACCAAAATAACTGCAGTAGCAGAATGACATCGCCTCCCCGGAACATCCCGAAAAATAATTTATACCGTCTGATGTCAGTGTAAACCGTCCGAAATTCTATGTTATCTTTTTCCTTTGTTACTGTATTCTCATCTATAGTGGTTATTTGCATAAAAACACATACATTTGATTATGAAATGATTATATCTTTATTTTAATTATGTGCTTTGATTTAAAAAAAAAAATAACTCAATGTGTAACTTGTCTTTACTTGACAAAGTAACTGGTATAATATTACTGAAATCCTATTGTAATAAGTTATATTACTGAGTTACTGCTAAAAGTAATATATTACATGTAATATATTACTTTTGTAATGAGTTACCCCCACCACTGATTAGGATATTCATGTGTCAAGAAGAAGCTGGGTGGTGATGTGAAATACACAATGTACAAAATATGAAGAACCCTTTTGCACCGGCGCAAACCCACAACAAAAGTCTCAAAGCGTTAACAAATACTTCTCTAATCTGCTTCTCTTTCTCTCCATCTCCTTTCTGATTTGGATATCAATTTAATAAGACAAATCAAGAAGGGATAATGGCTTTCACCGTGCATTCACCTCTTTAGTGTACTTCATGAAAATGGTAAGTTTCCCTCATAATTTGTACATTCACGACTTTCTCTTCAGAGTGCTGTATCTCATCCATTCACAAAGTCCTGGCCAGTTACAAGTTAAAACACTTAAATCAAGAGTCCCTTTACAACCGGTAGTCACAACCAGTGAAAAGGAAGCCTGCTTGATATAATATTTTCTGTTCATCAGATTATACACTCTCTATGTGTCCTTTCAATGTTGATGTTGCTGGGAGGAATTCACATCACCTAAAAGTAGCTGCAGTGGGGGTAGACGATTTGCCGATATGAAGATGTATCATGCAACAGGAAGACCTCTGGGGACCTGAAGTGCGTCTGAGTAAGTTATTCCACACTGATAGATGCTGCCTTCTGCCTTGTGGTCTGATGAAAAAGTCACTGCCCAAAACTCCACTAATAGATGATGATAGACTTGACATTCTGAGAATAAGAATTGAATGAACTCGATGAAGGCTGCAATCTTTTTGAGAGACTGTCTTTGTCCTTTCAGCACCTTTTCATATGGAGCAGTGAGCATCTACACATACATTAGCTTATCACTACAAAATATACTATATATATATATATATATATATATATATATATATATATATATATATACTCTTATTGACATCGACTAATATACCTAACCTAACCTTCAAAGCCTTTTGTTCAAATCCACAGTCTGTTTATTGTATCCTACTCCATTTTCCTTTTCATCTAGCAGGGTATCCGGGGTATACTTGAAAAAGTTGATCAATCATTTTATGGAAAATTAAGGCCCTTAAAAAGTATTAAAAAGTCTTAATCACCTTTTGATGAGGTATTAAATGTTGTAGCTATTGTGCGGATTGTGTTAAATGGACATATGATATAGTCTCATGTCGATCGCAGACCCCTCAATTGAATCGAAATTGTATCGTGGCAGACTTTGTGATAGCAGAATCAGCAAATATTGTATTGTTGTCCAGAAATCGATATATAATAATATCGTATCATGATGAAACTTGTGATTGTGATGTGACGAAAGTGGCGTTGAAAAGGTCTTAAAAAAGGTCAACTTCAGGATTCCTTTATATACCCTGTCTAGGGCAGTGGTTCTCAACCTGGGGCTCGGGACCCCCCTAGAGGGTCGCAAGATTATTTTGCGGGGTCGTGGGAAAGAAAATATATATATATTTTCCTCCATTGATGATTAAATCTCCCATACCAATGATTTAATGTATTAAAAAGCTATATAAACTATAAAAATGATTTCAGTGAGTGAGAGAAATCAGTGTGTGAATGCATGCGGATTGTCATTGGGTTGGGTAGTGGTGGGAGGGGGTTTAAAGTTTTTTGGGGATCGCGCCTCAAAAAGGTTGAGAACCCGACTGGTCTAGAGAGTGGTAGAGCTTTTCTATGCCCTGCTTTATCTCTGCTTTACCTCTAGGGGGCGACATCCATCATTCATCAATCAAAAGCAAAATGAAGCCAGTTGTATGACAGTAAACATTCCACTCCAAGCTAATAAGGCCCAGTTTGCCAATAAAGCCAGCATAGGCTAACTCTACACACAAGTGGATGCAGTATAGTTCCAGCATAGGCTAACCATGCACACAAGTGGATGCAGTATAGTTCCAGCATAGGCTAACCCTGCACACAAGTGGATGCAGTGTAGTTCCAGCATAGGCTAACCCTGCACACAAGTGGATGCAGTATAGTTCCAGCATAGGCTAACCTTGCACACAAGTAGATGCAGTATAGTTCCAGCATAGGCTAACCTTGCACACAAGTGGATGCAGTTCCAGCTGGATCTGATGAGAAGTCAGTATTAGTACATTGCGGTGTGCTTTGTTTCACTTTGGTAAAGGCTTCAGCAATACGTTTCATGTTGTTTGGACCTTGTTAGGGCTTTTAATATTCAGTATCCAGATATTGCATGTGAATTATAATTAGACACAGTATTTGTTTCAGTATTGGACTAAATGTGCATTTATGATAGCTTATGTAAAACATCTCAGATCATGGTGCTCATGCTCAATGAATGGGTTAGAATTTCTGCCTGTGTTACCGTATCTGACTCACTTTCCCATTCCAGTGTATTGACTGAGCTCTTGTTACAAAGCATAACAGTAGGCTATGTGACAGCTAAAAGTGTACTTTTAGAGTAGACTGTCAACTGCTGGATTACATTTGTGTTGTAAACATTGGAATAAAATGTATATGCACTTTGGAATCTGAAAGTTGCAACTACTTTATATTACATTAGTAAACTAGTCGTCCTACATACTGTATATTCATAATCTACTATGGGTGGGGGGAGAAATCGATACAGCATAGTATTGCAATATTTTGCGTGATAATATATCGTATTGCACAAATGCCAAGTATCGCAATACTTTATTATATGAATTGTCAACTGCATGCAACATTTATGGCAGGTTTTTATGACAGTGTTGGTCAGTCTGACAACCCCATTTTGCTGCAATACAAATGATTGAAGTAAGATGAACAGACTGGAAACTTGATCTCATTAGATAAAACAGATGTTGACAATGTTTTTTCCTTTGGGGAGATCATTTACAATTGAAAAAAGGTGATAAATTGCAATATATCACAATATTGCAATGTTCAATATATCGCAATACTAGCATATTACAATATCGCAATACTACCCACTTTCCCAACCCTATAATCTGCAGACTTGGAAAAAATCCTGCCTTGGGGTATTATGAAGGAGCACAAATTACATTATTTCCATTGCCCGGCTGAGATTTGAGTTTTATTTATTTAGCTTCAAGTTATTTACAGCAAAACTGGCAATTTAGAAAAATTGACACACAGTTATAGTTGAATAATTGATTATTTGGATAGTGATACAGTGTTCAAATAGTGCAGCAGCCCCCTAGTCTTTTTCTGTATTTTGTGGTGTTACAGTCTGAATTCAAAATTGATTAAATTAGGATTTTGTGGTGCATCCAAATTCATTTGAATATCCATTAAGATGTCCCTATTATACTAATATTAATGGTGGTTGCAGCATCATGTTCTCAGGGTGTTTTTCAGTGGCAAGCACGAGGAGACTTCTAACGATAGAGGGAACAATGAATAGAGCAGGCAAATTCCCAAGTAGATCCTATACTTCCAATGCCAAAGATCTAGACTGAGGTGATGATTTATGCGCTCCAGCCGGACAGTGACCCTGAGCATTCAGCCAAAAGGCTTCAGAACACGAATGTGAATGTCCTTGAGTGGAAAGAACAACAGCTTTAATTAGACCAAATGCATTTTGAAACGCGTTGCGTTGGTCTGAGTAAAGTTGTTGATATACTATATAGGCTTTATGTCATATAACTTTACAAACTGTCATATGACTTTCCATGCAAATTCATCCATAAATTGTGGAATAAATTAATAAGTTACATTATGCCATAACACACAAATGAAAACTATTGACAGAGCCATTTTATACTTGGTATTTTTCCATTTCCCTCTGCCAAGCCCAGGCCCAGAAAATCTAAAACCACTGATAAAAGAATTAAGAGCTTGTAGGAACGATCAAAGGGACATAACATGGGCATTTGAAATGTATTGTGTGTTATTGAATACCTACATTAGTTCCTGAGCAAAACTGCCAGTAGATGGTGCTAGAGTGTTTTCTATAGGACTTTCAGTATTGTTAAAAAATACTCTGTCACTGTTGTTTATGGCAGTGACTATGGCAGTGACTATTGCGTAAAAAAAAGTAGTCTTTTACCATTTGACTACCCTCAAAGTAAACTCAAAGGATTGACAATGTGGATAGTTCCTGTTTTTATGTGATGTTCAGATTAGATAGTAGAACCTGTGCCAAATCGGATGAAATCGAATCGACCAGATGAAGACATACACATGGAATCTGTGGTGCAAATTTTTGATTTTTGCAGACATCCTATCGGTCCTGCTTAGAGTCACCAAAGTTTATGATAGCCCATGCCCTTTCTCAAATAATCTGCTTAATGGGGCCATTTCTAGTTTGACGTTGTCCGAAAATGGTACGCACACATTTAGTCTTGGATTGGAAAATAAAAAAAAGAAAAGAAAAAGGTGTTGGATAACACATCGTGGCAATAATTAATTGTCCCTCCCATTCAATTTTTTTACAGCAGTGTCTTGTGTGCCAAGTCCAGGGTCAAGCCACCTGTGCCAAATCGGATGAAATCGAATCGACCAGATGAAGACATACACATGGAATCTGTGGTACAAATTTTTGATTTTTGCAGACATCCTATCGGTCCTGCTTAGAGTCACCAAAGTTTATGATAGCCCATGCCCTTTCTCAAATAATCTGCTTAATGGGGCCATTTCTAGTTTGACGTTGTCCGAAAATGGTACGCACACATTTAGTCTTGGATTGGAAAATAAAAAAAAGAAAAGAAAAAGGTGTTGGATAACACATCGTGGCAATAATTAATTGTCCCTCCCATTCAATTTTTTTACAGCAGTGTCTTGTGTGCCAAGTCCAGGGTCAAGCCACCATGGAAGTATGGTAAGTATACAGTATGACCATACTGTATAAATTGCTAATGTGTTCTTCAAGTATAATGACCCTTTTCAGTTAGGTAATGGATTCCTTCCTGACACACTGATATTTGTTTCATGGCTTTTCTGTTCCTGGAATGCTGCGAATGAAAAAACACAATGAAAAACCTACGCACACGCACGCAAATACACACACCGGGGAAAAAACTTGCACATTATTTCTTCAATGGACTAATGTGTCAATTTATATTTTGTTCTTTCTGCTTCTTTGCCCCCCTTTCCATGGTATGCGCATGACACATGAATAAAAATCAATCAATCAATCAATCAAATCAAAATAATTTTCAGGGGCATCATACAAGCTCCCTCAGGGTTCAGCGTGATACTTTCCATGATGAACGGGTCAACAAGTTCAGAAACCATCCATTAAGGAATCGGGACAGCAAGGGAAGAATCCTCTTTGGAATGCAAATTTAATTGACTGAACTCTCAGCATAAAGAACATGAATCACATTAAGAACAAACCTAGCTTAGCTGAATTATTCATCTATATTTGCCTATTGAAATCCCCCCCCCTGCCCACGTAGGTTGTGTTGAAAACTCAAGGCGTCGCCCTGACCCGCGGCTCCCACTACAGCGGCTTCTCAACAGAGTCACCTTTAAAACCAAGACCTCCGCATGTCTCTCATTGACGACATGTGGGTCGCCTTGCGGGCCATCTAATTGGCTCATCTTGATTGCTGATGTGTGGCTCATAAAGCTGATTGGCAGAGCGGGTGTGCGCATTGAGATATTATTGCTGATTAACATATGGGACTCCCAAGCTCGCCCATGCTGATTGTGTGTTTCGACATTCTGTGCACACACGCCGCGAGGATCTGCTGAGGCAGAGCAATGGTGGCTGCCTGACGCGCCAAATTGTGTTGGGCTTGAGGGACTGTCGGAGTCATCAGTGACAAGCCCTGTGTCTGATTCCAGCGATGCTTACACATTGACTGCATGGGCTCCACCTGGGGGAGTGGGCTGCAGATGGAATTAGCATGATATTCTTGTTTGGGTACAGGGAGAGACTGTTCCCTGGGGTGTAGTCAACATTTTATCTGTAAAAGAGACCACCTACTAAGCATCCAATCTTCTCCATTACAAAACCATTTCTTGTAAGCCTATAATGCCGCTTTGATGAGCCTAGATCTAGGTGTTCTTGTTGCAGTGTAAGTTTTTATTTCTCCCTCATTGCTATTCAGTGTTTCCAACCAGACACATTCCTCACTTAGTGCAACTGTTATGTATTTCAAACACTAGTTTGAAATAAGTTTTGACTACTGCCCAGCTCAAGTGCAGTGAAAAATGATCTGAAAAGGCTTAAATTCACATCAAACAGAACTTGGATAATCAAGACCCTCTTATTTATATCCCCCTGGAACATCTGCGAGTCACAATTTCCTGGCTATCTGTACACTACTTTTTCTTCAATGATAGTAATGATACTTTTTTTAAACAAAACATGCCAGGTCAGGTATGATTTAGTCTAGGTTCCCAGACAATTGGAGAGCTCCGCCTACCACTACCTTATAGTTGAGCGATGCAGATAGAGACTGAACTGAGTATAGAGAGGAAAAGTGACCACCTACTGTACTTCCTGCTTCAGCACTGTACATGTACCAGAGATTTTCATTTTCATTTATTTTCCCATAGACATTTCGTAAAATGCGTATAAAAATAGTTTTACTTGTTCAAACCAAACGGTTCAGATATATTTAGAAACAGGAGAGACCACATAACATTCCACTTGGACCAAAACGTAAAAAAAAATCATTAAGAAAATGTTTTTTCAATGTCGTTTTTTAAAGTTTTGGTCCGAGTGAAATGTTCTATGGTCTCTCCCCATTCTAAGCTGTTAATGTGTCTGTACCTATCTAACGGGCTGTGAATGTCATGTGAAATAAGGGGCGGCTGTGGCTCAGGAGGTAGAGCGGGTCGTCCACTAATCAGAAGGTTGGTGGTTCGATCCCCGGCTCCTCCAGTCCGCATGTCGAAGTGTCCTTGGCCAATACACTGAACCCCGAATTGCTGCCGATGGCTGTGCCAGCACCCTGGGTGGCAGCTGGCCACCTTCGGTGTCTGAATGGGTGAATGTAGGCACATTGTAAAGCGCTTTGGATAAAAGCGCTCTATAAATGCAGTCCAATTACCATCCATGAATGTGTCTGTACCTATCTAACGGGCTGTGAATGTGTCTGTACCTATCTAACGGGCTGTGAATGTGTCTGTACCTATCTAACGGGCTGCGAATGTGTCTGTACCTATGTAACCAGCTTTGAATGTGTCTGTACCTATCTAACGGGCTTTGAATGTGTCTGTACCTATCTAACCAGCTTTGAATGTGTCTGTACCTATCTAACGGGCTGTGAATGTGTCTGTACCTATCTACCGGGCTGTGAATGTGTCTGTACCTATCTAACGGCCTGCTAATGTGTCTGTACCTATCTAACGGGCTTTGAATGTGTCTGTACTATACCTATCTAACGGGCTGCTAATGTGTCTGTACCTATCTAACGGGCTGTGAATGTGTCTGTACCTATCTAACGGGCTGTGAATGTGTCTGTACCTATCTAACGGCCTGCTAATGTGTCTGTACCTATCTAACGGGCTTTGAATGTGTCTGTACTGTACCTATCTAACGGGCTTTGAATGTGTCTGTACTGTACCTATCTAACGGGCTGCTAATGTGTCTGTACCTATCTAACGGGCTGTGAATGTGTCTGTACCTATCTAACGGGCTGTGAATGTGTCTGTACCTATCTAACGGGCTGTGAATGTGTCTGTACCTATCTAATGGGCTGTGAATGTGTCTGTACCTATCTAACAGGCTTTGAATGTGTCTGTACCTATCTTAACGGGCTGTTCATTTGATCAACTCACTCAGTTAAACACATGCATGTGATTCCCTAGAGGGGCCATAGTGCAGCGGCAGCCAGAGTGGATGAAGAGAGTCTTGCTCAAGGACATTTTGAAAGACATGGACTGACAATAGCATGTGGGTCTTACCTTTACAGTTATGGGACAGTTTAACCACCAAGCCACCCTGCAGCCAAAAGATGGCCTAGTGCTTATTCCTGAAATAGCATAACCCACTAATCCAGTTGACAATGCACAGCACATAAACCCAAGGTATCATTGTGTGACAGACAATTTCCTTTGGCCCAGAGAAACAGAGGAGCTTCTCGTACCTCTGTGTGCAATCAGCCTTGGGTGAACTATTTGCTGGCATACACATTCTGTAAGGACAAAGAGCAAATGTACTCTGCCACTGAAAAACATCGTCCCTCCATCTCTGAACAAGTAATAAACTCATTTATCAAAATCACTCAATGGCAACGGCAGTGAAGCAAGATTGTGAGTGTGAACAGCATGTGGGGAATACAGGTATTAGCTTTGTAATGAAAGCCTATTGCCAGTTTCCTACAGTATGGCTGTTCAGCGAAGGCCTCCTGCAAATAGAGGAAGCAGTCCACTTTTAAGAGACTGGAGTTTCTATATTGTCTTGCCCTGAATTAATACGTCTGGTGTATTATTTAATAATGTCACAATGGCTAATTGTATTTTCGGTGATATACTGCCTAAGCCCTCAGCACTGCCCTCCTTAAATGCAAATCATTGATGGGTTTTTTTCCCACCTTTTCTTGCATCTCTCTAAAGTGACTAATTACGCCAAACCCAAATCTCCTTTCAAACGATTCTAATAACTGTAAGAAATTTGAGAGCTAGATTTATGGCTCGCTGTGGCACATAATGAGAGTTATTATACGCACTGAATGTATAAAATATTAGGCACTTCTTACTGATACTGCGTCGCAGCTCTTTTTGCACACTCCGCATTTCAATTGTCTCACGCGTTATCTAACTCGCCTGCTTCTCTTTATCTCCACCTCGTCCTTTGTGAGTCGGTAGACATTTAATAATGGAAATCAATAAGGGATAATGGCTTTTACCTGGATTCACCTCATTTCATAAAAAAGTAACTGTCCCTAATAACTTTGTACATTTAGTGTTGTTGTTAGTTAGTTTTTCCTGCTTACTCTGTCAGGTCACTGTATCTTACTTAGGGATGTGTTTTCAACTTGGTGGATTTGATAAGGGAGGGGGGGCTTGATTCCAGGGGGCTGTAGCTGAAATCTGTTTTTGAAGAAGAATATGTCACATGACTATGTGACTATGTCACATGACTCACATGCATTCAGAGCATGAAACGGCACGCAGAACCCGAAGAAGCAGCTCTCATATAAGATCATTTGCATTCTTGAAAATATTGTAGAACATCTAAAAAAGAAAAAGGTTTGTGTGTGTGTGTGTGTGTGTGTATGGGGGGGGGGGGGGGGGTGAACCACCAGAAAATAAACAAATAAATCCAGGTGATCAAATCACCAGAGCCGCGCCATTGCCTCATTTACATATTTTAACACCCATACACATCTGGTGATAAAAAAAGAAGGATTATAAATAGGGCACCTCCGGCCCAGGACCACATGCGTCATGTAGCAACCAGGCGACCTCATGCAACTACATCTTTCAACAGCCCAAGTTTGGCACTGATGACATCATCACTGATGACATCATCATCGTTATCCACTCCTGACTGAATGAATGCCTGACTCACCCAAAAATGCCTTCTCTTGACCACGCGCTGTGCAAGTGGTAAAAATAGCATCACAGTGTCCAGAGTAGCCATAAGGTTAAATAAATAAATAAATAAATAGGGTTTCCTTTTACAGACCGGTCAAGTTGCTTCCACTCCGGGCTGAGTCATCAGCCCTAGAGATCGGTAGATCCACTTACAAGTAAACTTTACTCAGGAGGAGTAGATAGGGAGAACATGGAGAAGCTCAGTGCTATTCATTCAAAGACATGTACTCTGTGACTTGCTCTGACATACATACATATACATATATATATATATATATATATATATATATATATATATATATATATATATATATATATATATATATATATATATATAATATATAGAAAGCCCTACTCTGTGTGCTTTGACAAATCAGTTCTTGCTCTTGCCTTTCTGGCACAGGATATGTCATCAGGCCTCTGAAGCACTCAGCATTAACTAATATAGACGCAAGTAGAACTTTTTCAAAAAGCGCTGAGATTTCAGGACATTGACGGGGTCAGATCATTACTCAATCACCCCCCCCCCTTCCCGCCCCCGCCCTCTCTCTTGGAAGGTCTTTTCACCAAATTGCTGAATATTCATTATCCATACAGCACACATTGGAAACACCAATATCGCTGATGCTAGTATATATGGCAGGATTGAAATAGCACTGGATTCAATTTGTAAATTTGACATTACTGAGAAATATGCTAGGTTACACACTTCCATAACCACTTTCAGAAAATGAATTCAGAAACCTTTGCACACTAGCTGTTTTGTTTCTCAGTATTGCACCTTGCATCTATTTTTACATTAATTGGTACCAAGATGTGAAAAAGACGTTCTTCCCCCCTAAGGACATTAAACTCATATGATCATATCATTTATTGAATATCTGTTATGTTGAGATGATGTAGTTTATGGAATTCATTTGAATTACCCCTACATAATAATATGAACAATTCATGGCAATAAGTAGATTATTGACACCACAACATTTATGCCCTTAATCTTTTGTACATCTTCCATGCCTCTCCATCCTTCTCCATATGAGCCACCCTCCTCCTCTTTGCAGGCTGAGACATATTGACACTGACAGCTGACTCCCACATGGCACAGGGCTGGGTTTTGTTCCTGGAGTGTGCTACAGATGTTGACAGATGTCACCCAGCATAGGCCCAGACAGGGTATAGATCCCAGTAGAGTAGAGTGACAGGGTCCCAGCATAGGCCCAGACACGGATAGATCCCAGTAGAGTAGAGTGACAGGGTGAAACCTCAGCTGAGCAGCTGGGGTCGACCAGCTCCTGCTCCGTTCAAGCTGAAGTAAATGCGACTGGGTCTTAGACCGTCTGCTCCACGCAGGGGGGAGTGGAGTGCCTGTCTGTCTGCCTGTGCGTTAAAACTCCGGCAGTCTGCTCTGGGAAGGACTTTAGCCCCCGCTGCAATTGCAGTCTGTCAGCACAAATCAGACTCATTGTCGCCCTGGTTGAAACAAACTTACCTGGAACCTCAGCCATTTAGCTGTTAACAAATCTACTTTTGGGCCCCAGCAAAGCACATAATCAACCTGCTATGCTGTAGGGCTGCTGTGGCAGGGGTCGGGGGTTATTGTCAAAGGTTACAGCACAACCACACTCGAAATCTATTTTCTAGAAGAGTATATGACATATATAATAGTACAGCATATAACCACTTCCCAGCTTAATATCAAATTACTTCCTGTCATCACTAAATGGCCGAGTCAGTCAAATAACTAACAGTAGTTAGTTATTTAATTACACAGAAATCTCTAACTTCACACAAAGGACACAAAGACTTAACAAATGAGTATATTTCAAATCTTTCCCCTCATTGTAACCAACTTCATTCTTTCATGGTTCAGGGTTTTGCAAATTTGAGAACCATTCATCTGCCTTCTCAGACATGACATCAGCACTCTGTCGCCCTCTTTGTAGTCAGGGATACTTTAAGAATTATTCAACCTGATGAGGAATAAAAGTTCATTCTCCGCTCTCTCCTTCAGCTCACTTTGCTTTGAGTCTCCATTGGTTCTGCTTCCTTGGGATTAGGACTGATTGCAGAGAAGTGTCTGCTATGTCTTCTTGGGTGATCTTCAGCTCTTCTCTTCTGCACTGTGCAGTGAAGTGCTGAATATGCTCAACTTGCTCCCAGAATCAAATTGCTAAAAAAGTTAGGCTTCTTTCTCTGGAAAAAAAGAAAGTGACTTATCTCATGTCGTTAATAAATATATGACATTAGATATTGTTTCGTTACCCCTAAGCCTAAATGTATAGGAAACTGCAATTAAGAACACATCTTTGGTGAAAAGTGAACAGAGAGCAACTATTAATATCCATGCTGCCGTAGTGAGGGCAAAGCATGCTATGGGGAGTTGTGTTGGGCTGTGGCTTTGTCATACAAAATCAATGCTATTGTATTTGCTTCACAATGACTCTATTGTGTAAGGCACGATTTTGTGTCACTTTTGATAGCTATCAAGTAAGCAGCGCCAGACTCTGTCTTACTCATCCCTTTGAGTTCAGCACGGTGTTTGACAGGATGTGAAGTTGTTCCCAGGCACTGTGTACTGCTGGAGTCGTGTGACACTGAGCTGTCTGGCAGTGATCTGATTCTCTGCAGTAGATGTTCCGTGTTTGCAGACATCCTGGAGGTGGAGCAGGCAGAAACAGAGAGGCTGCTGTCTGTTTCTCTCACCGACTTGAGAAAAAGGAGTTTGGGGAAATAAAAAAAAAATGTGGTGGGAATTCCTATTTCACAACACCTCTGGAGAGTGCAGCAACAAATCATGAAATTGGATGCAAATGTAAGATGGTTGTGATCCAGAATTGACATTGAAATGTCGGGTCCATTAAGGACCCAAGTGGACCTGGCGAGTGGCTGTCACAGCTGTCAATCAACCCTTTTTATATCGTCAAATCTCACTACTATAATAAGGTGGGCAAAGCGCGCAATATTTCTAGTAACTAATTCAAAACTAATGTCGCGAGTGGAACTGTGGTTTATGACTCTGAGATTGGGCTCCTGCAGCCAGAAACATTTGTTTGGTGTGTGGTGTATATTATTGTCCAGGGGGGCACTGTATTCTCTCACTGACGTGATTCTCAGGTGATCCGCCCTCTGCCCCGGGAAGCGAGTGATCAGCCTGCCCTTATAAGGAGGACGCCGACCATCCACGGGGAAGACAGAACCCAGGAAGAAAGGGACGACGGGGAGAGCAGACTGGAGGAGCTGGCCGCATCGGGACGAAACCCACACACAACGCTCGCTAAGCCCGCCACAAAGGGACGGTCTGACCTATTCTCAGGGAGTGTGTGGCGTGTCTTGGACGCAACTGTGTTATTGAGTGCTCCTGCTCTGTGTCTCTTAGTGAACGTGAGGAGCCGGCCGGACCAGATCGACGCCGATCTACTGCTGCGCTGAGACTGCTGTGCTGCTCTGCAAGACGACCGACACCCATACACAACGCTCGCTAATCCCGCAACAAAGGGACGGTCTGACCTATTCCTCAGTGAGTGTGTGGCGTGTCATAGGCACAACCCGTTGCTGAGTGTGCCTGCTCTGTGTTTTTAAGTGACTCCGATCTACGCTGGTGTGGCCGACGGTCCCCGCCAGATTGCCGGATCCCTACCTGCTTGCCGTCCTCTGTCTGTCTGCTGCCTGCTTGTTGGCCGCCCTCCGCCCGCCTGTTACCTGTGGCCGTGTGGACGTTCTCCGCCTCGACCCCCGCCGCCATCGCGCCCGGGCCTGTTCCATCTGCCCGCCGTTGCTCCAGCCTACTGAGCTGGGGTCCATTGTCGGGGCGATATCCAGCCTGCCTACTATGCTCTGATAAGTACTCTTACCGTTCATATTATCCCAACTCACCGAAGGAACAGAGTGAACGTCGTGAGTTGGGACGGACATTTTAAACCTTTTCTCTTTTCGTTGTTCGTTTATTTTCTCCTTCTGCTCAACGCTGCTAATGTAGCTCGTGTTCATTGTCGGTCACGTGACACTCTAACTCAATATCTATGGGATTGCCCGTCCTAAGATCGCCCCTCTGTTAATGCTGTGTCCAGTTTGCTGTGCTGTTTGAAGTGGTCTTTTGCAGTTGCCTGCCATAATATAACAGGGTGAAATAATATTCTTATGCAGTGTGTCTGCCGTAATATATTGGTGTGCAGTGGTATCCAGATGAAATGTCTGACTTTGCAGTGGAGTGTGAAATGTTAATTCCTGTTGCTGGGAATCTGTGTGCTGTGCTGTGTGAGATCTGTTCATGACACACGTCCTCGGAGGGCCTAAATCGACCAGGAAAGCTAACATAGATATTTGAAATTGCAAGTGCCTATGTGATCTGATAATTGACTACGATAGATTTATTTTTGTATTTTATCTGTTGAATAAAACATTGTATATTTTTGTACCGTAACTCTATTGGTTGTTGTGATTATTTGAAGTCCAGGAGATTTTATTGTTGCAACAGGCGACACTTTTTGGCGTTAGTCGGCAGGACTGGACTTTCAAAAAATCACAACAATGTCGATAGACGGGCAATCCCAGAGTGGGCCTAGCCAACTCGGTGAAGCAGAAACTAGTGAAACAAATAATAGTGGCGGACAAACGATGAATGCAGTGATGATGCCTTGGTTCATGAGTGCATCATGGGTACCAAAATTCACAGGAGAAGGGGTAGGAGTTGAATTTAGCACATGGCGGGCCAAAGTAGATTCATATCTGAGGGCACAAGGCCTCAGCTCCCAACAGTCAGTGGATTTCGTGCTGGATGCAGTAGAGGGGCGAGCTCATAGACAAATGATGTTGCTGTCCCCTACTAGAAGGCAATCACAAGTGACTATTCTGGAAGAACTGACGAGACTTTATGGAGACCGAAAAACCCCAGCGGGTTTGAGGTCTGAATTCTTTGACTGCAAACAAGAGATGGGGGAGGGGGTAGACACGTTCATTCTCCGTCTGTCTGAGTTATTTTCCAGGTGGCAGAGGAACGACCCAGGCAACGCAGGACCGAAAGATGAGGTCTTAAAGGCACAGTTCACCAAAGGCCTACGGGATGGGATACTTAAACTAGAACTGGAACGATACCTACGCCGGTCCTCAGATGCCGCCTTTGACAGTCTGTGCACGGAGGCTAAGGCCCTGGAGAAGGAGGTAAACCGTAAGGAAGCATGGGCCTGCCGCTCCTATATGGCGCCACCAGCTAGCCAGGTCCCCCAGGAGGCGATGGCACCCCCTGACTGGCAACAGCTTAAAGAGACGCTAAGGGCCGAGCTAAAACAGGAGGTGAAGGACCAAGTGACACTACTAGGAAAAACAATTGTGCAAGAGATCTGTGCCCAACTGCCAGCCATGCTGCCAGCCCCAGCCCCCACTCCGCAGGCAAGTCTATTGTTCCAGCCTAGACAATCAGCCACTAGGGGTGCGCAGCCCTTCCAGTGGGACGAGCAGGGCCGCCCCGTCTGTCGGGACTGTGGTGAAGCGGGGCACATACAACGCTACTGCCCTCGACGGCGACCCAACGCCGCGGGTTTTCCAGCTCGCCGGTCGCTGCAGGGCGAGTGACCGGTAGTAGGGAGACTCCAGGTGTCCCAGATAAGCCCTCTTTTGTTGGCCAGTGTCCGGAAGTGGAGATGATGGTGAGTGGAGTCAAGATTCCATTCGTTTTAGACACTGGCTCCCAAGTAACCCTGTTGAGTTATTCCCTTTTCCAGCGCTGTTTTGGCGAGAACCAGATGGGGGACCCCGCTGAGGTGCCCTGGCTCACCCTCAAGGCAGCAAACGGCCTCCAAATTCCCTACATAGGCTATGCAGTTTTGGATTTTGCGACGGGAGGCCTTGAGGTAATTAAGAAGGGAGTATTGATTGTAAAAGACGATTGTATGAGCACCAGACATGGTCTGCTTGGAATGAATGTGATCTCCGAAGTTTGGCAGTGTGTCTCCCACAGTGATCATCCAGGTGTAACAGCATTCACCTCTACGTGGCCTAAGGCGGTCCAGAAGGCGTGGGCCAAGGCGTTCGCCGTCTGCAGGGGGGCCCAGGCAGAGGGGTCCCCGGACCCAGCCCCCGGCACCGCAAAACTGCCCCGTAGAGTCTCCATCACTGTACCTGCTGCTACAGAGATGATCATCTGGGCCCACGTCTCTCCATCCGTGGCTTCTACGGCGGGCCCTGTACTTGTGGAGAACCTTTCCACGGATTCCCATCGGGAGGGGTGTGATTGGCGGGTGGCGCGGACACTGAGCCTAGTCCAAGGGGGTAAGGTCCCCTTACGTATCTGTAACCCCAACCCCTTCCCTGTGTACCTCCCCTCCAGGCGGGCGCTTGCCATGGTGACCCCGATCGACCCCGGGGATGTTGACAGAAAAACAGAATTGACTCTGGACCACACCGCTCCCGATGTGGTGGAGGTGAATGTGCGGTCAGTGCAGACGGAGGCGCACGCTGATCTGCCGCCTTGGGAGCCCAAGTGTGAGGGACTTACAATGGAACAATCCAATGGTTTCTCTGCTATGTTGTCAAGGTGGCGAAATGTTTTCGCGGCTGATGAAGAGGATTTTGGCTGTACAGGGCTCGTGCAGCATCGGATCCACACTGGAGCTGCACCACCCAGCAGAGAGAGGTACCGGCCGGTGCCTCCCACTTTATACTCAGAACTGCGTAGCCTACTACAAGGTATGTTGGCAAATGGAGTGGTGCAGGAGAGTTCGAGCCCTTGGGCGGCTCCAGTGGTTCTGGTCAAGAAAAAAGATGGAACATGGAGATTTTGTGTCGATTATCGCAGATTGAATGCTGTAACTCATAAAGACTCTTTTCCTTTACCCAGGATAGAAGAGTCCTTGACAGGGCTGCAACGGGCGGAGTGGTATTCTACCTTGGATTTGGCCTGCGGCTACTGGCAGGTCGAGGTGGCCCCCGCTGACCGGGAGAAGACGGCGTTTACCACACCGGTGGGCCTGTATGAGTTCACAAGGATGCCCTTTGGATTATGCAATGCTCCAGCGACTTTCCAAAGACTGATGCAGCGCTGCCTGGGCGATAAGGTACACGATCATTTATTGATCTACCTGGATGATGTGATTATCTATTCCTCAGACTTCGAGACTCACCTTCACCACTTGGAACAAGTCTTTCAGCGCCTTCACAGTCATGGTCTCAAACTACAGCCGAAGAAGTGCCAGTTCTTTAAGCGGCAAGTGATATATCTTGGACATGTCGTTAGTGGGGAGGGCATTGCTACTGACCCCAGTAAAACCTCTGCCGTCCAGAATTGGCCCATCCCCCGCACCGTAAGGGAAGTTAAGTCTTTTTTGGGTTTTGCCGGTTATTATCGGAGGTTTATAAAAGGCTTTTCAAAAATTGCTATTCCATTAAATCATCTTACGCATGGTACCAGCGGTAACAGTACGGCCCCAGTCACCTGGCTCCCCGAATGTGACACTGCATTTGAGCAATTGAAGCACTCACTCCTTAACGCCCCGATCCTGGCCTATGCCGACTTCACCCAGCCATTCAGACTGTATGTGGATGCCAGTCTGGAGGGTCTGGGTGCTGTGCTGTCTCAAGAGCAGCATGGCCAGGAGCGTGTCATCGCTTATGGTAGCCGCAGTCTTATCCCGACCGAGCGAAACGATCAAAACTATAGCTCGTTTAAATTAGAATTTCTGGGGCTCAAATGGGCAGTGACTGAGAAGTTTAAGGACTATCTCTGGGGGGCTACTTTCACGGTGTACACTGATAATAATCCCCTCGTTCATTTGGACACTGCTAAATTGGGGGCTGTTGAGCAACGCTGGGCAGCCCAGCTTGCCAATTATACTTTTGACATTAAATATCGCCCTGGTACCAGTAACCGCAATGCTGATTTATTGTCCAGGAACCCAGAAGTAGTGGCTGCTAAAGTCCAGCAGACTACCGGAGAGCAGTGCAACGACCCCGGGGCTCCAGAGGGGGACTCACTTGGCCAGTTGGACAATGAGGGCAGAGCATGGCAGCGCCAAGACCCAGATCTCAGTCTGCTAAGCTCTTGGGTCCAGACAGGTGAGCGGCCAACTCTCGACGTCAAGTCCTCCGTCTCTCGTCAGCTGCGGCAGCTGTTAAACGAATGGGATCATCTGCGGCTGGTGGGCGGGGTTTTGGTCAGACAGCTGAAGGAGCCAGATACGGGGATACTGGGCGAGCAACTTGTCCTCCCACAGTCTCATTCACAGGAAGTCTGGAGAGCCTATCACCAAGCCCTGGGCCATGCTGGGGCAGAGAAGGTTTTGTCTGTTCTGCGACGAAGATTTTTCTGGCTAGGTATGACAAAAGACATAAAAATATGGACATCTGCATGCTCTACCTGCGTGGTGAGTAAAGCTGGGCCCAAGTTTCGAGCCCCACTACACTCCATTAAGTGTAGCTACCCGTTTGAAGTAGTGGGATTAGATTATCTCTCCCTGGGCCGGCCCGCTGATTCATTCCCCTACATTCTAGTGATAACTGATCTGTTTTCTCGCTATGCTTTGGCAGTGCCGACCCGTGACCAGACCGCCGTGACTACCGTGAAGGCCCTGACGACAGCCCTAATTCAGCCGTTTGGGTGTCCTGAACGCATCCTGACAGATCAGGGTGCCGCGTTTGAGTCCTCCCTCATGCGACAACTATGTGAGACGTATGGCTGTAAGAAGACCCGGACTACCCCCTACCACCCTCAAGGTAATGGGTCTTGTGAACGCTTTAATCAGACCCTTCTGGGGTTGCTGGGTTCCCTGGAGGTGAGCAGTCAGAGCCAATGGCACGTCAAGCTTCCTGCCTTGCTGCAGGCGTATAATAACTCTGTCCATTCTAGTACAGGCATGACCCCCCATTTCGTGGTTTTCGGACGACATGCTCGTTTGCCAGTGGACCTGCTGCATGATGTCAGCCCGCCACAGCCGAGGGAGGCCTTGGAGGGATGGGCCTACCAGCACCACCGTATGCTGTTGGATGCTTACACTCGAGTCCAGGCTAACGTAGAGCGTCGTCAGACGTGGGACCAGCAGAGGTACAACCGGTCAGCTAAGGACTTGCCCCTCCTGCCTGGAGAGCGAGTCTTACTGAGGAATTTTCGGAGACGGGCCCAAGGTAAACTGGCTCCGAGGTGGGTGCCCTCTCCCTTTGTGGTGGTGTCCCAACCAAGGCCGGAGCAGCCGGTCTATGTTATTCGCCCAGAGGGTAAAGAGGGGCCCACTCGTACACTACATCGTAATAACATCCGTCCCTGTGATTTGATGGCTGAACCTACGGTTCCGGAGGAACAGATAGAGCCCCCCGAGCCAGTCGCACCCGCCCCGTCTTTTCCTATACCGGGAATCCACATTAAGTTTCCGCAGCAGACGTCTACGGCTGGTCTCAAACTGCCTCCCAGCCTGCCTACAGCTCCATTTGGCCTCCCTGCTTTTAACACCCCTGCCCCTTTTGACTTTGCTGCCCGTGGCCCAGCCACTGTCGAGGTGCCTATTGACATTGCCCTTGCGCCCATTAGTCCCCCTTCTCCTGTAGTTCCGCCCAATAGTCCTGTTGGTTTGCACCTTCCTGAGCTCTCCTCTGAAATGCGCACCGAGTTGGTTTGCCCAGGTAGAATGCCCGATGCGGGGGTGCTGGAGTGGGACATGGGGGGTGATCAGAGGGAAGGGGCCAACCATCCGTCACCAGAGTCTCAACCCCGCCGATCCCAGCGTGATAACATTGGGATACCACCGAGTCGCTATCGGTAGATTGGTGTCCGGGACGACCACCCACAAACCTGGGGGAAAATGTCGCGAGTGGAACTGTGGTTTATGACTCTGAGATTGGGCTCCTGCAGCCAGAAACATTTGTTTGGTGTGTGGTGTATATTATTGTCCAGGGGGGCACTGTATTCTCTCACTGACGTGATTCTCAGGTGATCCGCCCTCTGCCCCGGGAAGCGAGTGATCAGCCTGCCCTTATAAGGAGGACGCCGACCATCCACGGGGAAGACAGAACCCAGGAAGAAAGGGACGACGGGGAGAGCAGACTGGAGGAGCTGGCCGCATCGGGACGAAACCCACACACAACGCTCGCTAAGCCCGCCACAAAGGGACGGTCTGACCTATTCTCAGGGAGTGTGTGGCGTGTCTTGGACGCAACTGTGTTATTGAGTGCTCCTGCTCTGTGTCTCTTAGTGAACGTGAGGAGCCGGCCGGACCAGATCGACGCCGATCTACTGCTGCGCTGAGACTGCTGTGCTGCTCTGCAAGACGACCGACACCCATACACAACGCTCGCTAATCCCGCAACAAAGGGACGGTCTGACCTATTCCTCAGTGAGTGTGTGGCGTGTCATAGGCACAACCCGTTGCTGAGTGTGCCTGCTCTGTGTTTTTAAGTGACTCCGATCTACGCTGGTGTGGCCGACGGTCCCCGCCAGATTGCCGGATCCCTACCTGCTTGCCGTCCTCTGTCTGTCTGCTGCCTGCTTGTTGGCCGCCCTCCGCCCGCCTGTTACCTGTGGCCGTGTGGACGTTCTCCGCCTCGACCCCCGCCGCCATCGCGCCCGGGCCTGTTCCATCTGCCCGCCGTTGCTCCAGCCTACTGAGCTGGGGTCCATTGTCGGGGCGATATCCAGCCTGCCTACTATGCTCTGATAAGTACTCTTACCGTTCATATTATCCCAACTCACCGAAGGAACAGAGTGAACGTCGTGAGTTGGGACGGACATTTTAAACCTTTTCTCTTTTCGTTGTTCGTTTATTTTCTCCTTCTGCTCAACGCTGCTAATGTAGCTCGTGTTCATTGTCGGTCACGTGACACTCTAACTCAATATCTATGGGATTGCCCGTCCTAAGATCGCCCCTCTGTTAATGCTGTGTCCAGTTTGCTGTGCTGTTTGAAGTGGTCTTTTGCAGTTGCCTGCCATAATATAACAGGGTGAAATAATATTCTTATGCAGTGTGTCTGCCGTAATATATTGGTGTGCAGTGGTATCCAGATGAAATGTCTGACTTTGCAGTGGAGTGTGAAATGTTAATTCCTGTTGCTGGGAATCTGTGTGCTGTGCTGTGTGAGATCTGTTCATGACACACGTCCTCGGAGGGCCTAAATCGACCAGGAAAGCTAACATAGATATTTGAAATTGCAAGTGCCTATGTGATCTGATAATTGACTACGATAGATTTATTTTTGTATTTTATCTGTTGAATAAAACATTGTATATTTTTGTACCGTAACTCTATTGGTTGTTGTGATTATTTGAAGTCCAGGAGATTTTATTGTTGCAACAGGCGACACTAACTTATCAGAATTGTTTTTATTTGAACCTACATCAATCAGTGTGATAAGAACTACCTAAAATGACAGAAACCATCTTTTGGAAAAACGTATGTGGCGTCTAGTTTGATTTTCTTAGTTTGGCTCATGTTACAGGTCTTTGGGTATGCCTGAATACCCAAGGGTCCGACCCGGACCCGGCCGGGTCTCGGGTCCATTCAAAAGAAGCGACTGCAGGTCGTCTGGGTCCGACATTATCGGTTCTGTACAGGTCTGGGTCTCAGCTTGCTAATAATAAGACGGGTCCGCTTCGGTTCTGTACTACATTTCCAGGTCTTTTTGGGTTCGGGCATGACTTTTTGGACCCGTGAAGACCTCTACTGTGATCAGTACAGCACTCGATACATAGCACTCATATACTGTCATAACCAATCTCTACAGGCTTCTCAAATCCTCATTCTGTCCTTTAAGGCCATGGCACACCAATCAAACATTCTCAAACAAACACCAACAAACACCAACAGACAATTGTCTGTGAATGTTGGCAGATGTTGGAGATTGTTTGAAAGCATGGCACACCGACCAAACATATTCAGCACAACAGTCACCAAACATGTAAAAAAGAAACACCAGAAAAATAGAAACTGCACTGTGTTACAGCACATAGAAGATGGCTCAGACTGACAAAGTTAGTTATACATCTGTCGAGTAATACAATGATACACCCATTTTAATTATTTTGTAGCGACAGATGGCCTTAAACGCCACACTCACGTGACGCTTCTTGAGAGAGAGGTGAGGTAACTGCATCTTTCTGCAGACTTTATCGAGGGACCATGAAGGCGTCATGTGACAGGCAACGCTAGTTGAAGCCTGGAGGTCCTGCTGATGACAGCTGCAACAGTGTTTTCTCTGCTATCAACCTGGTTAATCTCGCTATATTCTTCATCACAGCGGGTCATTACCATGGACAGTATTACCCACTGTGCACTTAATCGTGCACTAGTTCTGCATAAGCACCTGCAGCTCTCTCCTTATTTTACTGACGTTCTCAATGATCACACGGCTGTTTACATGTGTTTCTGAACGGCTAGCTAGTAGCATAGCTCGCTGTTAGCCGTCATGGATGTTCTCTCTCTCCCTCATTATGTAACCTTGCTGCGCATAACATTACTTATTTGCGGGAGTGCATGGGAGAAGTCTCCCGCTAGTGTTGTTGATGCCCAGTGTGATGGCACATGGTTGGCAGAGAAACGTATTGTAACGTATCCGGTATCTCATGAGGCAGAGGCTTCTTGATGGTACAAGGGTCTTTATTCACAGTTAGTTATATTACAACTCTCAGCGGTTGTCACGCTCAAAGCTAGCAGCTTTCCCTTCGAGTAGTGTGTGAAGACTGACGCGCATGCTCAGTTCACTCCGGAAGTATCCCCACAGCATAGTGTTCCCCAATACAACACTCCCACACATCAGTTCCTATCTGCAGTCGAGACACTACCAATGCTCACCCCTGTATGTGTACTGCTGATTCGCTACATACTCCCCGCCCAACAATAAGGTCAACGCCCACGTTGATAACACATCACACACCCCCTTGTACCAAAACATCTTTTTTTTCTTTAACAGCTTCTTTGTTTTTTTTTCAATCACAGCATGTTGCACTCTCAGACTTCCCCACATCTCCTCCCCCACAATATCTCATATCATGCACCTTTTTTTACTTTCTGTTACAACAATACAACATCTCCAACCACCATCTCCTCTCTTTTTTTTTTTTTTTTTAGTACAACTCAAAGTTGTGGAATCGTCCTGGAGCCCTTGGCTCTCTCCGTGGCCGTGTTAGTCTCTGTGAATCTGTCTGCGGGGCTGATCCCATCTGCAGTGTCTCTGGGCTTTCACGTCCCTGGGTGGGGCCCGCCCGGTCATAGCCGGACGCCCCTCTCTGTGGGAACAGAGTCCTTCTTTCAGCCGGTCTAGGTGAAACCGCCGGGCGGCCGAGATCTGGGGGAAAGGTGCACCCCCCCCGGTATGGGGCCAACCTGTCTCTGTGGAGTACCTTCCTGCCACCAAGTGGCATCTGCACTCGGTACACCACTTCCCCCATTCTCTCCATGACCCTGCATGGGCCTGTCCAGTGACAGTCCAGTTTAGGGCTACGCCCTTTTTTTCTCTGGGGTGTGTACACCCAGACCAACTCCCCCCCCTGGAAATGGTTTCCTTTTGCCCTCACATCATAGTTCCTTTTTTGTTTCATGCCTGCTTTCTCTAGCTGGTCCCGAGCGAAGTGGTGAGCGGACTCTAAGCGATCTTGTAGCCTCCTGGCGTACTCTCGCCCTGGGGGAGCGTCCAGTGCATCTGGTGGCTTGCCGAACGCTATTTCTGCTGGTGTCCGCAGTTCTCGACCTAACATGAGCAGAGCTGGGGTGCAGGAGGTGGACTCGTGTGTGGCGGATCTGTAGGCCATGAGGATGAGCGGCAGGTGCGTGTCCCAGTCCCTCTGGTGTTCCTCCGTGAGGATGGCCAACTGCTTTTTCAGCGTTCTATTGAATCTTTCTACAAGGCCATCGCTCTGGGGGTGCAATGCTGTGGTCCGTGTCTTTTTAATGTTCAGTTTCTCGCACATGGTGGCGAACACTCGTGACTCAAAGTTTCTCCCTTGGTCACTGTGTAGGGTCTCTGGTGCTCCGAACCTACTGAACATGCCGGTTACTAGTGCGTCGACCACCGTCCCCGCCTCCTGGTCGGGTAGTGCGTACGCCTCTGGCCATTTTGTGAAATAGTCCATGGCGACCAGGACGTACTTGTTCCCACTGTCTGAGCAGGGAAAAGGTCCCATCACGTCTACCCCTACCCTCTCCATGGGGGCTCCTGCTGCTAACTGTTGAAGCGGGGCGCAAGACTGATCTAACGGGCCTTTGTACGCTGCGCAGAGGTCGCAGCGTCGACAGAAGTCCTGTACGTCTCTCCCCATCCTCCCCCAATAAAAACCTTGTCTGATACGGCGGAGCGTTTTGTTTACCCCAAAGTGCCCAGCCCCTACAGTTCCATGGCAGCTCCTGCACACCTCCTCCCTCAACGTTGTCGGCACTACTTTTTTCGCCACTTATGCTCTCCTGTCGCTGGCTCCTTCCAGGACTTCATCAGCACTCCGTTACTCAAACTCAGGGTGTCGAACCCCGCCCACAGCCCTTTGGTTGTGTCGGTGGCCCCCGCCACCTCTTCCCAGGGCGGCTTCTGGCCCTCTTCTGCCCATTGCAGTACTGGTGACAGCTCTCTGTCGTTTTCTTGGTGGCCCCTCCAATCCGCTGCCTCTGCTACCCGCAGCGTCCTGCACACTAGCCCATCCCCTGTGTGGTTAGGGCAGATCCTAGCTTCCTCTTGGAGCTCTCTCTCTCTTCCTTCTCTCTTTTCGCAGTACGTACACCCTCTCTCTGCACAGGGTCGTCGTGACAGGGCGTCTGCGTTGACGTGGCGCGCCCCTGCCCTGTGTTCTATCGTGAAGTTGTAGTCTGCCATTTTCTCTAACCAGCGGCACACTTGTCCCTCCGGCTCTCTGAAGGACCATAGCCACTGCAGCGCCGAGTGGTCGGTCCGTATGGTGAACCGTGGCTGTCCCAGGAGGTAATATCTAAAGTGTCTTAGTGCTTCTACTACGGCGAGGAGCTCCCGGCGGGTGACGCAGTAGTTACGTTCTGCTTTATCGAAAGTCTTGCTATAGTACGCCACCACCCGCTCCCCGTCCGGCCCCGCCTGGGACAGCACGGCCCCCATACCCCCATTGCTGGCATCAGTGTCTAGTAGGAACGGCAGGGCGGGGTCTGGTGCTCTAAGCACTGGAGACTCGGTCAGTGCTTTCTTGAGGGCTTTGAATGCTAGGTGGCATTCTGTCGTCCAGTGGAAGTCTGCGTTCTTCTCTTTTAACCTGAACAGCGGTTCCGCTATTTTAGAAAACCCGTTCACGAATTTCCTGTAGTATGCGGCTAGCCCTACGAAGCTCTCGAGTTCGCCTTTGTTTCTGGGGGTGGGCCACTCCATGACCGCCTGAGTCTTCTCTTCTAGGGTGCGAATGCCCCCCGCGCCGATGCCATGCCCTAAGAACTCCACCCTCCTCTTCAGGAAGTGGCACTTGTCTGGATGTAACTTTAGACCCGCCTCTGCTATCTTCTGCAGGACTTTTCGTAACGCCCCCACTGCTGCCTGGAACGTGCCCCCGTGTGTCAAGATGTCATCTAAATACACGACGCATTCGGATCGGGGAATGTCTCCCAGCAACTTCTCCATTAACCTCTCGAACGTTGCTGGTGCGTTGCACAGCCCGAAGCTGAGTACTCGAAACTGCCACAGCCCCTTCTCTGTGCGGAAGGCAGTCTTTTGCTTGGCATCGTCGCGGAGGGGCACCTGCCAGTACCCGCTACGGAGGTCTAGGGATGAGAACCAGGATGACTCTCCCGCGGCGTCTAACAGTTCCTCTATGATGGGCATCGGGTATGCGTCTTTTTTTGTCACTTTGTTCAGCCCCCTATAGTCTACACAAAATCGCATTTTGGGGCTATTTTTCTTTTTCACCAGCACTACCCCTGACGCCCACGGGCTGTCTGATGGCTCAATGATCCCCGCCCGCAGCATGTTCTCTACAGCTTCGTTCGCTATCTCTCTCCTCGCCGCTGGGACCCGACGGGGATATGACCTGACGGGTCGCGCCCCCTCCGTGTCTATTTCGTGTTCCACCAGGTGGGTACAGCCTAGCTCATCATCTGACATGGCGAAAATGTCTTTATATTCCTCTAGTACCCTCCACAGTTCATCGCTCTGCTGGGTCTCTAACCCTTCGCTCTGGCGTTTGTGCAATCCCCTGAGCATCTCTAACCTCTCTCTCTCCCCCTCTGCCTGTTGCGCTGGCTGAGGGCAAGTGTTTGGAGGTGGGCTAGGGGTGGGGCTTTGTGGAGGGGCTTGGTCTGCTGGGTGGGGCTCATGCACTACGGTGACGCGATATACAGTGATGTTATTTACATTAGCTCTCTCCTCTGGAACGGTGGGAGGGTGGCCCATCTGGACTACTGGCCCCCCTGCAAATGTCAATGTGCTTTTTCCTAGGTCTACTGTGCATTTGTTTAGCGTCAAGTAGTCTTCCCCTAGGATGCAGGGTCCCGTCATTTCTACCACCCACACCGGAAAGTCCACTGTCTGTTCCCCCACTGTTATCATTACGTGTCCCCTCCCCCTCATTGGCATCAACTCACCGGATACTGTTCTTAGTAGTTGTGCTGCTGGCTGCTCCAGGCGCGTCCCCTCGGGCATCATGTTGACGTTCACCAGCGTTGCCGTACACCCCGTGTCCACCAGGGCGGCGCAGTATCTCCCCTGTATGTAGACTGGAACATGGCAGCCGTTCATCGCGCGCGGCCCGCTCTGCATGCTGACAGCTCCGGCGATGTCGTCTACTTCGGGGCCCGGCGGAGCCCCACCTCCCCGTTGCTGTCGGTGGGCCCCCTCCTGCGATGATGTGGCTACGGGGACTGTGGCATCGTAGACCCGTCTCGCCCCATCTGGACGGGCCCTGTGCCGTTTCCCTGGTTCCACGCTCTCCGGCGGCAGTCTGCTTCCCGATGTCCGGGGCGTCCGCATCCCCAGCAGATCATGTTCCCTCTGGCCCAGCTGTTGTTCCGCTGAGTGGGCTGTCGAGCGGGGTTGGGCTGCAGGGTCGCTCTGCGGAGCAGTTGTTCTGTCAGCTGTTGTACTGACTCGGACAGTTCTTTCACCCTGTCGCCCTGCTCTCTCACCGTGTTGCTTTGCTCTGCCCAGGCCGTCTTCCACGCTGGTTCTTCTTGTAACTGGCTCTCCGCGGCCATTCTGACCACTGGGGCGGCCTCCATTATGCCGCTGCTCTTGTCCCAGCCTTCTACTGTCTCTATCTCCAGTGCCAGCCCCAGCGCTGCTCCCAATGTTTTCGGGTGTCCCAGCGTTACCTTCTGGCTTAGGCTCCGTGGCTCGATGGCCTGGACAAAGTAGCTTAGGGCTAGTCCATCCAGCGTCTCCGTCGGTAGCTGGCTGTATGCGCGCCGGCTGAGAGTCTCAATGTCCGTTGCCAGTGCACGTAGTGACTCACCCTGTCGTCTGCGTCTGTTACACAGTTCTGCGGCTACGATGGCCTGCTCCTCGCATCGGCCGAAATGTCTCTGCAGGACCCCCATCACCACATCCCAGTCCTTTGTATCAGCTATTGCCGACACGCACGCTGTAGCTTCGCCCTCGAGGGCCATGACGAGGTAGCTGGCTCTCTCCCTTCTCGTCCAGCCATTCCAATCTGCAGCCTCTGTAAACTGCTTGCAGTATGCCTCCCATTCGACTTTACCGTTGAATTTTGGCGGGGTGATTTCCTTTCTTCCCCGCCGCTCGCCGTCCTTTGCCGCCTCGACCCGTGTCCCGTCTTTGTCCTCGGGCCGTAGGCTGGCTCCGCTGGTCTGTGGCACAGCCTCCATGGCTACAGCGGCAGTGTCAACCCGCTCGATCTTCACTCTCACCGGTCCCGGTTCTTCCGCTCCTTCTCCCGCCTCGCTAGCTTGCCTGCTAGCTCCCTTGGGCTGCGGGCTAGCTTCCGTGGCTACGGTGCTAGCTCTGTCTGGCTCGGATTTTATTTTCACCAACCCCAGGCTTTCTGTTGTTTTTCTTTCTTGGTTCCCTGTGGTAGCAGCTGCGTCTACCCAGACATCATCCTCCTCGGCCGGCTGGTAGTCTGCCCCGGCTCTCGCCTCTCCCGCCTCTCGATTGAGCCGCTTGCGCTCTTTCTTCAGGAACTTGTTAACCATTTCGCTAATCTGGAGGCAATATTCACCGTTTAAACTTCTGACGCCAGTGTAACGTATCCGGTATCTCATGAGGCAGAGGCTTCTTGATGGTACAAGGGTCTTTATTCACAGTTAGTTATATTACAACTCTCAGCGGTTGTCACGCTCAAAGCTAGCAGCTTTCCCTTCGAGTAGTGTGTGAAGACTGACGCGCATGCTCAGTTCACTCCGGAAGTATCCCCACAGCATAGTGTTCCCCAATACAACACTCCCACACATCAGTTCCTATCTGCAGTCGAGACACTACCAATGCTCACCCCTGTATGTGTACTGCTGATTCGCTACAGTATGTTTGGTGCGTCGCGTGTAACGTTAGTTAGAGGAGGCTCTGCCTCTGACCAAACTGACCAGACAACCGCATGCATTAGGCGCGCATGCGTGAGCTCCGTTTCCATGGATACGCGACTGAAAACATGGGAAGTTACCAGACAACAGCGAACAGCGAACAACGCCGGATTGAACAAGTCGAATCCTGGCAAACATGACAGAACATCGCCGAACACGAACAGACAAGGACAGACAGCTATGGCACACCAAACAAACATTTGTCTTTGTTCGTGTTTGTTCGTGTTTGTTTGTGTTTGTTTGAGAATGTTCGTTTGGTGTGCCATGGGCTTTAGAGAGACAACTGGACAAAATGCTCCTATTTTTGAGACAGCACTGGAATTCATCAGTCTATTAGTTCAACCTCACTATAATTATCCTCAAATTATCCTCCTGTCTTAATCCTGACAAATCTTGCTGATTTGGGTAATCAATCAATCAATCAACTTTATTATCAGACACAAGGTCCATAGAAATATAATAATATATTATTAATATTCCAACAGAATTGCAGATGCTGTTGTTGCAGTGTCAACCTGGCAAGAAGCTGTAAGGACTGGGGCACATATTCAATCCACACACTTTGAATAAATAGAACACTCATTCTCATTCAAATCTAACACTCTCGAACAGTCAATTTGGCCGGCGCTGCACTTACAATGGCTGCCACAGAATGCTTGATAATGTCCTGGAAATCGGTTTTGACTCGGTGCACGCGGCTGATGTGTGTTACCACAGTAACAACGTCATTTGGATGAACATTCCATTGTCAGTTGTGATGAACATTCACATCTTTTTGAGCCTCGTGTTCTGTCCACACATGACAACATCATTGATTGAATCTCTATGGAAGCCATGTCAGATGGACCCAAAGGAAATTAGAATGAGGCACGAGGAAGTGGCCTTTCTATCCACTCAAGTTC
Organism: Poromitra crassiceps; assembly: GCF_964638095.1. Lineage (NCBI taxonomy): Eukaryota > Metazoa > Chordata > Actinopteri > Beryciformes > Melamphaidae > Poromitra > Poromitra crassiceps. The sequence continues at coordinate 18,855,501 of NC_139633.1, forward strand.
TCTGACAGGATCCTGGCTATATAGTTATATTGTTTGTATTAAGTACATCTTTACTGAGTCGTGTTTACACGGCAAGCGGGGCTACTTCAAATTGTGGGCCCCATTACAACATCTCACACCTGCTGTGACAGAGTCGTCTCTCCTGAAAGAGGTAATTTAAACACCGGCAGATGCTGCAGCCTGGGCTAAGCCATTTTCCACATGACTGAGTGCGTGTTCCAGGTGTTGGATATTTTGGTCCTGATGGTTCATATGCCGGACAGGCAGATGGTGTTGGATGATAATGTTTACTGCAAACTATATATATATATATATATATACTGCATCAAGAATAGCTGTTTAAATAAACACAAAAGAAATGTAAGCTGATTGGAAACATTTTTGAGTTTAACAAATATTTATCAAACCATTGCCACTTCCAAAATGTGTTTGTTTGAGGAAAAAGCTGAAGATAAATTATGCTGGGTTCATTTGAGTATGTTTAGGCCAAATGCAAACTGTTGTCAAATTTAATGGCGTGCTGTTTTAGTCACTTTCCAAAATCAAAATGATATGCACGATCATTTATAAGAGCAGTTCTCAGTGAAATGTCAATGCAAATCACGCATAAATTAAAACACTGCAGAAACCTATACAACACTATAACAACAGCATAATTGCTAAGGAGACAGACTTGCCCCTAAAAAAAATAAGCCACTCAAACACCACAAACCGCTAGTGTTTTAATTGATCCAGGCTCCACGTAGTTTTGGCACCAGAGAGATTTAAACTTCTCTCTTATGAACACACGTTTGGATCTAACCTGGGGTTTTAGGTAACCTGACATTGCCAGATTGCTTGCAAGGTTAGGCTTTAGGCTCATGGCGCCCAGAAAGCCGTGCAGTAAACACTTCAACACTGACTGACCCGCGCTGGGTATAAGCCTGAGGACCTTTGAGGAACCTTGGCTAAGCAGGGAAAAGAACTTCCATGGTCCCTCCTCCAAACGCTAATGACATCTTCCCGGGAATTCTTCCTCATCATTGAGCTATTTTTCTACTTACCCGTTGGCATCACTGGCCTAAAAAGCTGCTGTTTGTGTGAAGTTGGCTCTGAAGCTGTGACCTCATCTAGTGCTGCTTCTCTGGTGCTGCTTCTCTGGTGCTGCTTCTCTGGTGCTGCGTCGGCCTCGCCCACTCACTTTGCCGACGTGCTGCATGAATCAGCTTTTCGCTCAGGAGCGGCCCCAAATCTCCCCGAGTCTGTCCCTGCACCATTTCATCTCTAATGATCTGCTCCATTTTGAATGGAGGATCCAGTATAGCTGCCAAAAAACGGATGTTTTTTCAGGATAACGGCACGCTCTGCAGGTGAAGCGAGCGAGCACATTAGCGGAGAACGTAGCAGCGGTGGAGACGTGCGGGGCCTTGGCCGCACTTCTCTTTGTAACACGCTTTACCTCGGGTCGACGCGGGCTGAATAATTCCAAGGTTGCCAAGTTCCCTTTTGCATCTGAGGCGTTAGATCTGCCGGCTTTGACAGCACATCAGCCAGAGCCTGGAGCTGATGCTCGTCATTCAAAGTCTGTTTTCCCGTCTTTCGTATTGCCAGCTTGTCCTGCCACAGTGGGCCCTTCTGAAAACATTTTGAACTGACTTATAATACAGGCTACAGCGGACCGCACACCCGGTCTGTTGGCCTCTTGTGTGTTTATTTAACGTGCTTTCTCTGACAGTTTTTCTTGCTGTTTCTTGGAGCAATCTGTCCACGCCATTATGTGTGTGAATGGCATTCTTGGAAGCTGAAGGACCAGGCGTGATAATGCAGACTCTGTCAAATCTGGTTCATCAATGCCCTGAGTTTCAAATTGAGGGAGTGCAGGCAGGCCTTTCTCCTCCTCCTCCTTTCCTTGTCCATTGTCTCATCTGTCTTTTCTGCAAATCCAGGAAGCTGAATACTGGCACTGTGTGTCACTGCCATTATCACGCTTTGCCATACATTTTGTTAAGTATTTTCATACAACAGGTTCCGGCCGAGCAATTTGATTGGAAGAGGCATTCCAGCCATGATGATATTTAGTATAACATCACGGGACACATCTGTATGTATATCACTCTGCTTCACAGCTGTTGTAATGTAATTTTGATTAGGTTGCGTTCACAGTGTTTCTCTGTGCACAGTAGCGGCAGCGATATGGAGACATTTGACCTTAATTATGAACGGTGAGCTGAATCGTTTAACCTAGCTTGCCTATCGTTTAACTTAGCTTGCAATTGGGAAATAGTTTAACATGTTGCTCAGCAACGTTTGGTAGTAGTGAAAATTGTTGGCAGAAACAAATAACAGACAAAAATCAACTATTGCCTCCAATTACTTTTAAGGAGTTAATGAACACTTAGCATCCTTCCAATTAGGCTAGCCTACAGCCATCAAAGGAATGATGATTCCTTTGAAAATACTGATTTTGCTACATTGCTCACATTGAGCTTCTGTTGTCAGATGGCTACGTACTATTAACAAACAAACAAACAAAACACACAGCATCTCCTTCCTCAAGATGTGTCTTTTCAGATTCATAACTTTATTGATGGCATTACATTTTCTGCACTCTTTCTCTCTCTCTTCCAGCTCCTTGCTTCTCCAATAAGTTGAATCTGTAGGTTCTGGCACGATAACTTTCACAGACTTCTCTTCATGCTCCATCCTTTCACCTCTTAGCTAGCTGGCCTCTGCACGGGGCATCACGGGTGGGAGGAATGTCTGCAGGAGGCAGATGGCTCGTGGCGGCGCTGGAGTGAAATGGAGCGGGTCAGAGCAGTGTTTTAAACTTTTTATATATGAGTTGATATGCCGCTCCAGACCCCACACCATTTATTTATGTATTTATGTATTTATTTATTTATTTATTTATTTATTTATTTATTTATTTATTTATTTATTTATTTATTCATGTATTTATTTATTACTCAGCCTCTCCCGTGCTCCACTCCATTTCACTGGCATGATTTCATTTGTCACTTCCTGTGTGCAGAGAACCTCAGAATCCACAGAGTCTCAATTAACCTAATTAGGGAGGACCCACTTACTGATTTGGGCACATAACAAGGCGGGTGTAGTTTTACATTAAAAAAAAATCTTGGCTCGTCTCAAATCCATTGTCACCAAGAGGAAGCATTCTAATTTGAAGCACGGCCCTGCTTTCAGCACTCATTTCAGTCACTAAGTAGTGTACGGTACTTGATTTTGGCAAGTAAGGCTGTTCCCCATAAATGCAAATTTGACTCATATAATGGTTTGTCATGCTGTCGATGCCCTCATGTTTCAAACTGAGAGAACACAGGTGGCCGTTCTCCATCTGCACTCATTTTACTCTCTCAAATTAGTGTAGGCTACTCCATAGTGGCCATCCAAACTGTGGGTGTGTGTGTGTGTGTGTGTGTGTGTGTGTGTGTGTGTGTGTGTGTGTGTGTGTGTGTGTGTGTGTGTGTGTGTGTGTGTGTAACCGAATGAATGTGAGTCCTCCTGAGCCCCGAGTGGTAGCAAGTAGGTTGGTTAAACTCACCCCCCCAGTATAAAAAGGCATGTTAATCAGCTCTGCCAAGGTAGCTTGCTCTCTTGGTGCAGTGGTTAGCGTGTCCATCCCGCAAGCCGAAGGGTTGGCAGTTTGAATCCACCCCTGAGCAAGCCCATAACATAGGTTGCTGCAATTACCATCAAACACAACGCCGTTACATGTGTATGTAATGTATGTGTGTGTGTGTGTGCGTGCATACGCATGTGAGTTTGTACATACTCTACATTTCGTGAGCGTGCTTATCAATGCACATGGCTTTAGACTAGAGACAAAGCAGGGTTTTATTTGCCTCATGCTTTTTCCCTGACAGACATGATTAACATTTCAAACTATTTCACCATCTAACAGTCTGTCACATCTCATCTTACACTCAGGGACACAAGAGCAGAGCTCTGTGCTGCAGTCCATGCTGCTCGGGTCATCTGTCTTCAGTGAGGATGCCAAAGTGAGAGACATGAAGCATTGACTGCTGACTGAATGATTCTGCCCTCTGTTCTCTGTTTGAGGCGTCCCAGCTGGCTACCAGGACCCATTTACACCTGGTCTGTGTCCAGGTATGCTATCCCCATTCATCAACATTGTTCTACATACTCTAATTTTGTTAAGCCCTTGTAGTTAGCTTAAGTTGAACAATTCCCTCAGGACACTCACGCACACACATCATAGTTTATAGGGTTACAGTTAGCTGGCAAGCAAAGGTTGAATTAATTTGAAGAATAAACGTTCACATGGCAGAATCATCAAAATACTGAGCTTTGATTGGCAGACAGTAGCAGCTTCAATGTTTAAATCCTGTTGGAGTGGAGGCAGTCCAGGTGCAACCCCACCTTGGTTTAATACAGTTGAAGTGGAGGGAGTTTGGTCTTAATTGTATTGTATCTGAAGTTAAGATCAAATAAAAAAAATGTCATTAAACAATCTGATCACATTGCTATATAAATATAGGAAGATGTGAATTTGTATAATTGTATAATTGGGCCCCTTTTGTATGTGACAGCAAGTAATACAAGCTCATGAATCTTTTTGACTGTCATAAACATGTATTGTCCCTCCCCTGCGCCAAGCTGTTATAGCCTAGCTAGTGTTTGTAGAGTTCAGGTTTGAACGCTCAGTTCTGTGATCCAGTCACTTTACCATGGGAAGGATGATAAGTCCTGTACTGCAGAGGGTAATCAATAGCATGGAGCTGATATCAAACCTATACTGTACCAGAAAACAGAAACATCTCCCACTCAATGCCTTTAGTTTCATCCATTTTTGTGATTGGAATTTCAGAAATGAGAACAGAAAATCAATTCCCTTTAGAAAGTTCACACATGAACTTTTGCAGTTGTACAGCACTGACGCAGATCTGCTGGTGACAGGTTTACCTCTGCAGGCGAGAGCCGATAATCACTGTGGGAACCCTATAGCTGCACACGGTGTACTGTCTGTCTTTGCTCTTTTCCTGTCCCTCTTCTTCACCCCGTATCATTACTGTGATCCCTACTTGACACCGACCACAGGGATTCGCTGACAAACACATTCCCCACTTTCCCCTGTTCACTTTCCAATTACTGTAAACCTTAGCTCAGCTGCATGACAACATCAGCCGGTAGTGATGTGACCTGAACGCACCCTCAAGTCCCCCATTGAGAAAGCTGTCATGCTCTAATGGGGAGCTGGACCTGCACTGTGTGCCACACAACTCAGCTAATGGACTCTCACCAATTGCAGTCAATATTTAGACCCACTGTATCTAAGATTGGCTACCGAAATCTGTACTTTTAAGGGTACAGGCCGACTTACATCGGTACTACGGAGTACTGATTCAAGTCAAATCTATCTATCTATCTATCTATCTATCTATCTATCTATCTATCTATCTATCTATCTATCTATCTATCTATCTATCTATCTATCTATCTATGTTTGTATCTATCTATCTATCTATCTATCTATCTATCTATCTATCTATCTATCTATCTATCTATCTACTGTATCTATCTATCTACTGTATCTATCTATCTATCTATCTATCTATCTATCTATCTATCTATCTATCTATATATCTATCTACTGTATCTATCTATCTATCTATCTATCTATCTATCTATCTATCTATCTATCTATCTATCTATATATCTATCTATCTATCTATCTATCTATCTACGGTATCTATCTATCTATCTATCTATCTATCTATCTATCTATCTATCTATCTATCTATCTATCTATCTATCTATCTATCTATCTATCTATCTATCTATCTATCTATCTATCTATCTATCTATCTTGGGGCGGCTGTAGCTCAGGAGGTAGAGCGGGTTGCCCACTATTCGCTTTGGATAAAACAGGTCGGTGGTTCGATTCCCGGCTCCTCCAGTCTGCATGTCGAAGCGTCCTTGGGCAAGACACTGAACCCCAAATTGCTCCTGTTGGTGCGTGGTAACCTGCCGCCATCGGTGTGTGAATGGGTGAATGTACCTACTGACTGTAAAGCGCTTTGGATAAAAGCGCTATATAAATGCAGGCCATCTATCTATCTTTTTTTACAACTGAAATTACACGTTTGTAATTGTGGAGAGAGTAAAGTAGGCTACTGAAAAATGTAGTACCCTTACCGAATTCCAAGTACCGGTACCGGTATCGGTTCAAATGTGAATGGTACCCAACCCTAACTATATCAGCTATCCAAAGTCTGCTAATTCACTTCTCTGGCATCGAGTACTGTTTCATGCTTACAAATGAGTTACTTGATGATTCCCAAGTGGGCGATGGAGCCAAGTAAAGACAACAGAATCGTCAGGCTTGTTGTAATAATTCTGTAGTGATCACACATCGCACGGCGCCAAGAAATGTGTGCTGGTTAGGTTATGCAATATTTCCCTGGAAAGATTACGCCGGCAATAAAAGAGCAGTCATATTATTTCCATTTGTCAAATGACTTGTAGCCTCTCTTTTGACAATAAATGATTCACAGAAAGTGGCTTTTTAAACTAGACTAAATTAGACTAGTCAACTGACTCTCCAGTAGTCACTAGTCTTTCCTGGTTGTCACATAGTCTATTCCTATGAGTCACTGGCTACGCCAGGCTAACTAATAAAGAAAAAACATTGCATGGATGCAACTGGGACGTATCCTCAGTGATGTACCCTGGGGTCATAGGATGTTTCGGGTCTCGCAACATCATACACCCTCGCCCAGGTGACCCAGCCGGGGCTGGCCAAGCCCCAACTTACGTCCCAGTAGCTACCCTGCAATATACTGAGGATTTCAGCTTCTTGTGTTATGTGCAGCTCTGATAAGTTCAGAGGCAGGTGGTCATAGAAATTAGGTTTTCTCCTTTGAAAAGTACATACCATTGGATTATTAGTCTCCATCTGCTTGACAGATGCTGTTTGCCGGAAATGATTAATTTTGCATCTAGGTCGGCATCTTTGTTAGTTTCTAAGATCAAACACATGGAACGACTCTCAAGTGCGATCCAACGCAGACAATATGAAAGATTCCTTCTGACATAATTAAACTGAATGTTTCACTTCAGTTCAAAAATGCAATTTAAATTTTTTCTTCAGCTGTGTAACATACCCGTCTTTTTTCGACGGGCAACTGGCTGCCGGCCTAAATCTGTCTCTGACTCTGACTGACTCACAACCCTGAGGACAAATGACATCATCAGTGATGTCAATAGTAACACACATGCTGCCTGGCATATACTAGGTTTCAACCTAGTGTTTTCTTTTATTAAGACAGGTATGTTATCTCATACTGAATGTTTTATTTTAAATTTTTATAGAACAATATACAAACAAGACAGGCTCAGACACAGGAAAAGAGAGGAAAGAAAAAAATTGTGGTGCTACCAGCCGGATAAGGTGATAAGATAAGATGATAAGAGATAATGTGCATGGGATCCCACGCAAGGGTTCCATGAGATACCAGCCGGGCGAGCCATCCGTCACCCCTAACCTCAGTCACTTGTCATTCTTAATCTCGTCAAAGTAAGACAAAAACGGGTCCCAGATAGTTGAGAACCTTCTAAGCGAGTTGGTTCTCAGGGACCTGAGTCTCTCCATCTGTATAACAGAGATCATGTCCATCAGCCACACCTGAAAAGAAGGTGAAGAGGAGGACTTCCATTCCTTCAGAATGAGTCTTTTGGCGATAGTTGTCCCCAGTGTCAGAGATTGCTGCACAGCTGTAGGGAAGTTCAGAGAGGACTCAGAGCAGCCGAGGATGCCGAGTTCTGCCTCCGGCTGTAGGATTATTTTGTAGGCCTTAGAGTACCAATCAAGTATTTTGCCCCAGAATCCCGTTAATGAAGGGCAGGACCAGAAGGCATGAGATAGTGTGCCCTCTGACACCTGTCACACAGTTGCAAGACAGAAGGGAAGATCTTGTGTAGTTTATGCTTGGAGTAGTGAAGACGGTGAGCGACTTTAAATTGAATCAGCTGGTGTCTGCAGACACTGAGCATAGTTGTACCAAAGACAGACTCCTTTCCCACATAATGTCAGATAAATCAATACCAAGTCCCCCCTGCCATGCTTCTCTAATCCTCTCAGTAGAGGCCGTGTTGCAGTTAAAGGTCCCTTTCTTTTCTGACTCTGATATTAGTCTGCATTTTGAAAATATTTGCATGTGCACACATGAGGAAAAGTCAGATTTTCAACATTGGCACTTGGGACAACACTGTAGCTAGATAATTAAGGGATATGATGGACATGATGTTTTGAGGCTCTTGAAGCCAATAAGAATCAATTATCAATCAATCATCAATAATAATAATAATGTCTTCAGTCTTATCTGCATTCAGGAGTAGAATGTTTTTGTCTTTATTATGCCTGAAGCACATGAGAATGTTCATGTGTTTTTAGGATTCATGGGTTTGTAGTATCTGTATTACAAGGAAAATGTATGGGTTATTTTACCATGGGAACATTCTAAGTGAAGAAACTTGTCCCTAGCTTTGAACCTCAAGGAATTGAGTTCAGTTCATGATTCCAGAGTGGAGAAACGAGAGTTTCTTTATTTAGTTGGACTAACTGAAATCTCCGATAGATTTAGATCCATTGGAAGGACTAAACCAGGATCATCCTGAGCTAGAGAGTGCTACACTATGAAGAAGTCTGTTCAGGAGGATCATCCTGAGCTAGAGAGTGCTACACTATGAATAAGTCTGTTCAGGAGGATCATCCTGAGCTAGAGAGTGCTACACTATGAAGAAGTCTGTTCAGGAGGATCATCCTGAGCTAGAGAGCAGAGAGTGTTACACTATGAAGAAGTCTGTTCATGAGGATCATCCTGAACTAGAGAGTGCTACACTATGAAGAAGTCTGTTCAGGAGGATCCTGAGCTAGAGAGTGCTACACTATGAAGACATCTGTTCAGGAGGATCATCCTGAGCTAGAGAGTGCTACACTATGAAGAAGTCTGTTCAGGAGGATCATCCTGAGCTAGAGAGTGTTACACCATGAAGAAGCCTATTCAGGACGATCACCCTGAGCTAGAGAGTGCTACACTATGAAGACGTCTGTTCAGGAGGATCATCCTGAGCTAGAGAGTGCTACACTATGAAGAAGTCTGTTCAGGAGGATCATCCTGAGCTAGAGAGTGCTACACTATGAAGAAGTCTGTTCAGGAGGATCATCCTGAGCTAGAGAGTGCTACACTATGAAGACGTCTGTTCAGGAGGATCATCCTGAGATAGAGAGTGCTACACTATGAAGAAGTCTGTTCAGGAGGATCATCCTGAGATAGAGAGTGCTACACTATGAAGAAGCCTGTTCAGGACGATCATCCTGAGCTAGAGAGTGCTACACTATGAAGAAGTCTGTTCAGGACGATCATCCTGAGCTAGAGAGTGCTACACTATGAAGAAGTCTGTTCAGGAGGATCATCCTGAGCTAGAGAGTGCTACACTATGAAGAAGTCTGTTCAGGAGGATCATCCTGAGCTAGAGAGTGCTACACTATGAAGAAGTCTGTTCAGGAGGATCATCCTGAGCTAGAGAGTGCTACACTATGAAGAAGTCTGTTCAGGAGGATCACCCTGAGCTAGAGAGTGCTACACTATGAAGAAGTCTGTTCAGGAGGATCATCCTGAGCTAGAGAGTGCTACACTATGAAGAAGTCTGTTCAGGAGGATCACCCTGAGCTAGAGAGTGCTACACTATGAAGAAGTCTGTTCAGGAGGATCATCCTGAGCTAGAGAGTGCTACACTATGAAGAAGTCTGTTCAGGAGGATCCTGAGCTAGAGAGTGCTACACTATGAAGAAGTCTGTTCAGGAGGATCACCCTGAGCTAGAGAGTGCTACACTATGAAGAAGTCTGTTCAGGAGGATCCTGAGCTAGAGAGTGCTACACTATGAAGAAGTCTGTTCAGGATCATCCTGAGCTAGAGAGTGCTACACTATGAAGAAGTCTGTTCAGGATGATCATCCTGAGCTAGAGAGTAGAGAGTGTTACACTATGAAGAAGTCTGTTCAGGATCATCCTGAGCTAGAGAGTGCTACACTATGAAGACATGTGTTCAGGATCATCCTGAGCTAGAGAGTGCTACACTATGAAGAAGTCTGTTCAGGAGGATCTTGAAGCTGATCGTGTCAAAGGCAGCGAGGTCCAGGAGGACAAGAACAGACATGGAGTTTTGCCCCAGAGCTCACATGATGTCTTTCTCAACAGTGTGGCACCGTGGGAGTGGAGTGGCAGAGTGTACATCCATATTGCAATGATTAGATATTGTAAGAGTGTGTAGGATGTGGGTGGGTGGACCACAGCCACCTCTAGCAATTTAGGTGAAAATGACAGGTTGGCGGTAGGTTAGCAATTTTCCACATCGCTAGTGTCAAGGTTGGACATTTTCAGCGAGGGCTCAGGAGGTATAGCCTATTATTATCATTTCAAAATGAGCCATTAACATCTGTCCTAGTGTTAACCTATTTGTGACAAACACTAAATGAACCAGCCTTTGAGTTGTAATTAAATTTGGGTCATCCTGCATTACTGTCTCAGATTCGCCTGTCGGTGCTTCACTGACACAGGCAGTGTGCTGTCATCAGGATAGGTTTGCTGGCATTGGTTGCTTTTGATGGAGGAACTAACTGTAAATACCAATTTTTGATTTCATTCATTCATTTACCTCAAAAGGTCACCAGGTAACAATCAGGCCAAAAAGCTATGAGGTGATACCTAAGTATTATTATTATTATTTTTTTTTTCAATTTTTCAATAGAACAGTACACAAACAAGACAAAACAAACATACAAACATAATCAACATTCAATATCACAACGTGGTGCTACCAGCCACACAAGGCGCATATGTGCTTAAAAGAAAAGAGAAAAACGTGGGGTGTCCCTGAGAATCCAGCCAGGCGAGTCACCCATCTCTCCTAACCTCCTCGAGGTAGGCCAGAAACGGGTCCCAGAGGCCGGTTGCACCAACTGGTCTTAACTATGCCTGGTCGTAACTCCTACGTCGGTCTTAGTTAAGACCATGGACTTACGCCTGTTGCACCAACACGGCTTATGTCTGGTCTTAACTATGCTGGTCGTAGCAATGCGCGTCCATGTGAATGTCAAAAAGGTCTCCGCGGAGATCTCTGTTACAGGCAGGCTCTACGCCTCCTCCTGACGAGGCGTAGGAGTTACGCCTGGTCTTAGTGAAAATAAGGCTTAAGTCGTCTTGGTGCAACCGGCGTAGCTGTTAGGTCGTAAAGTTACGACCAACTTAGCTTAAGACCAGTGTAAGACTAGTTGGTGCAACCGGCCCCTGAGCCTCTACGTAAGTATTATTTATACGAAGCTTAAGGATATGGGAGTGAATGGGTGTACATGTTGAGTCATAGATACAGTGGAGTCCAAAATCTAGGTGAAGATGAATTTTGGGGGGGAGGGTCTGCAAGTCTGTGCGTTAGAACGTTACAACCACAAACAGTCTGAATCTAATTCTAGCGTCTAAAACCAGAGCTTGAATGAGGAGAATTGGGATCCTGAATAAGCACGAGGGGGATTGTTGGCTCTTGAATAGCAGCTACAGCCGAGTTCCTGCACTGCCAGCTGGCGTGGATTCATTTAAGATGATGCATTTAGCAGGGTTGAACCAGCTTTCATTTGAAACTAAGCAAGTCAAGATTATGATCAGTGATTGATTCACATGGACAGCAATAATCCCATATTAACTTGATTAAGACAATATGTCTGACTAAGAAATCTCTGTGTAAACAGCATTCTCGGATTACCTTAACCCGAATAAGGTAATAGTCGGAGTAAGCAGAATTGCTTTACCTCAGTCAAACTATGGCTGGCTATCTGAGCGATACAAGCAGCAATCCAACTGCTCGATGATGCCCGCTCTGCCTTCCAGTGATTCTAAACTTGTTTACTGAGTAAAATAAATGATGACACCAGAAAAAAGCTACATATATAAGCTACATATATACATACTATGTATATGTATATATATATATATATATATATATATATATATATATATATATATATATATATATATATATATATAACTGTCACCATTGCACTCCCTTGGCACTTTCTTGACTCTGATGAAGATGCTGTGGGCATTGAAGCATCTTCAAGACCTTCAATAAAGGCAACTGCCGGTGTGCTCCAGTGACTTCTGCTTTGTCTTATTAATCAGAGCGTGTAAACAGGAATATGAATGGAATACTTCTATAAGCAACCCATTCAGCAAACAGCTTAATCGGAACATTGTCTTGTTTAGAATAAGGCCAATAGTCGGATTATTGCGGTCCATGCAAACGTATTCATTGACAACTGCTGCTGCTGCTTCAGAGAGAAAAGGGAATAACGCTCACAGTCTGTCTATGGAGGCGCACAGATTTAAATGAAGAAAAAGTCACTGAAAGCAAAAGACAAATACACTAAACCCACAGCGCAGATTCAGCCAATACCCATTTCAATGTTTAATCTTATTTATTAGTCTTCCTTATAGAACTCTATCTGTCACTGTCAAAGCCAGGTTAAATTACAACGGATAAAATGTCACAGTGTCTCCACATCCTCTCAGTTGTTCTTACTTATTGAATGTAACAATTTCCCTACAGAGAGAAAAGACCAGTGAGCACTTGATGATGCAGGTGTCTGGCAGATACAGAACGTTGTAATATTCAGCCTCATTCCTTTATCTGCTAAGAAGCCGGCTATATCTTAGTAACTCGCTGTGTTAAACTGAGAAACTGATAGCCTGGCATCAATTAAGAGAGGATTTGACATTGTACCTGTAATGTGGACAGTGTTAAAAAATAAATCACAGTTTATGCAGATAATACTTCTCTTTGTTAAAGGTGAAGGAAATCATTCATGTCCTTGTATTTTTACTATGCCTCTGCCAGAGTCTGTCTGTCCATCGGTCCTTCCGCCCATCCATCCAATTCTCGTTAATGCGATATCTCAGGAACGCCTTGAGGGAATTTCCACTTGGACTCGGGGATGAACGGATTAGATTTTGGCGGTCAAAGGTCAAAGTTCAAGGTCACTGTGACCTCACATCTGTCTGTCCCATTCTCATGAACGCCATATCTCAGGTACACCCGGAGAGAATTTCATGACATCTGGCACAAACATCCACTTGGACTCAAGAATGAAGTGATTACAATTTGCTGGTTGAAGGTGACCTCACACATTTTTTGTCCATAACTCTAGAATTCATACTCTAATTATGACAAAATTTCACACAAATGTCTAATATGATAAAAATAATGAAGTAATGACATTTTATACCTAAAAGTTCAAAGATCAACTTCACTGTGACATCATGCTTTGCTTACCACTGTAGCTGAGAAAACGATCTTGGGCCATTCTACAAAAACGGTGCAAGTGCTGTCACTTACATTTGCAGACACCAAAATCCTTTAAGTTGACCTAATAATACTATAATAAGGCAAGGGGTTCCGCGGCGCACGGCTCGGCGCACAATTGCTCAACAGTTGAGCAGGCGAGCGTGCGAGCTACAGGCGTCAGGCGAGCACACGAAACATGATGTGAGGCACGCTAGAACATGAGCATGATATTTCTAGTTCTATTGATTTGGACCGCAAGATACTTGTATGAGTCCACCCGCTTCACTTCCTCTGCCTGGTTGACAAACAGGACAGGGCACCTCCTGTTCCTCTGGTAGTCCACCACAAGCTCATTGGTTTTACTGAGCTTCAAAGCTGTTAGTTTACACATGGACCACAGTACATGGAAACAAATCTATTTGTCATCCAGGCCATTTGCATAAGTCAAAGTATATAAAGGGTAAAGATATTAAACTCGCATCTGCATCCACAAGCAGGCCTTTTCAGTTGACAGTATAATGTATGTTCACCTATATGGTCTGTAGGGATACTGTATGTGAAAATATGCGGTTTAGGACTTGTAACTATGGCAACAGAGCTACGACTCCGAAACATCCTCATAGAAAACAATTAGTAGTGACATTTATCCACAATTGTAGTGTTTTGCTGTGTGGTAAAGACAAATCTCACACCCACACACACACATTGTTCCCGGTAAAACGGTTTCTCTGCAAAAATGTGTCTTCCAATGCTGTCAGCTCGCCGTAGATTGTCAATGAGGAGAAGGCTCAGCTTTGGCAGGATTTCTAATTCATTTTCAATTGAGAATTGGCTGGCTGCCTATAGTGCCGCTTTCTGTGTGCCTGATGTCCCATAAGCCCTCCAGCACTGCCTGCTTCCCCTCAGCCACCTGTGGCTCACCTGCAGCAGGGTGGAGAACAGACAGAACATCACCTCTGGATCCTCGCAGGCGTTCAGAGATTCTCACTTCTGACAAGCTGCTCACTTTTGCCATATGGTATTCCAAACTCACCGGATTCCCCTGATCATCATACCCTGCTGTCTGCCAGCCCAGGAATCTCTCTCTCTCTCTCTCTCTTTTATGTATCTGTGTTGAGGGCAATAAAATAACGACAATACATGATGATGTTTGTCTCGATGCCTTTCCCCCAAGAGGTAGCGGAAGCCTGAATTATAGATGTAGACAATGGTGGTGACACACACACACGCAAGCACGCACGCACACACACACACACAGAAGACAGAGGAAATGGACTAGACTCAAAAACCACTATGGCGAAGTGTTTTAATGGCAAGTTCATACCACAGCCATTAAGATGTATTGATGGCCCCTCCTCACTTACTAGATAGCAAAGTAAATAGGATTAGAACAATTTATAAAAGACATAATCACAAAGCTGTTGGGCATCAACGAGTAAGATGTCCTTTCCCCCCTTAAGAATTTAGTGGAGAGGCTGATTTCTTTTCAACTAACCTTCAGATGGTCTCCCCCCTGGAATAATTTTGTTTGATATTTACAGATCAGGGATTATACAAGGAAATATATTCCTAATCTTGAGATAATGCAACCTGTTTGGTTGGATGGCTTTCTAAAGGTGGGCCGGGGGGCAGGGAAGATCATTTGATTTATCTCTCTATTATACAAACCAATGCTAGATAAGAGTTGACCTTCGACGTGAAGTACTTTGGGAGTAGGAACTGGGATTGAATATTGATGATGAGCTTTGGGAATTTGTATTAGTGGATACTAGCGGAATACCCGTGTCTGCTACGCAGCATTGCAAGTAAGCAGGAAGTTCGGGCCAGGCATTAATCTGGGCAGCCATCGCAAATTCGGCCAATCATCGGCCCTAATTACCTCATTAAAAAGTCTGGCTCCGTTAGGTCACTCACCCACATGGATGCTCTTTAGACTTTACACTTCCTGAAAGATTCAGCGTGATCACACGTAAAATGGCATAGCTGTGGCCGAACACAATGTATGCTCACTCACTCACACACACACACCATTCTTATAGATCTGATACCCGTTGGAGCACGCAAACACTGGCCATTTAGTCAGGCCTCACTCACAGAATTGGCATACTACCTCTCCTCTCTCTCTCCACAGAGCATTTTCTTAGTCCACTCCCCGGACTGATTCCAATATCGATCCATCAGTAGCTAAGCACTCCATGGTGCTGAACCTGTGTTAACTCATTAACTTAGTCTGCCCTAATTACATAAAATATATACGTTAGGTTTGTATACTCTGTTAGACTATACAAAGAGACAGGGGTGGGTGGGGGTGCTCTTCAGTTTGTTCTTTTGTTTCCCATCTTTGGGCCTGCATGCATATGTTTTTGTTCATTGCAAAAAAAAATAAAAAACATATTTTAACTAAACTAACCAGTAAACATTTGGAGCCCCATGAATGATGCAGTGTCATTCTGGTCCAATCAGTGACAACAATAAAATTTCCATTACATGGAAGGCAAAATTATTAATTTCTGTAAAGTGTAATTGAAGGAGCTGTTTTGATGAAAGACTTGTTTCTTGTGATTAATTGCTGATATGAATACAATTTAGTGGCAGCTGCTCCATAAAGGCAGGAGATGTACTTGTTAAAAGTTTTCATTTAATTGCTATATAAAGCGAGTGTCTTCCCAATCTCAATGGGAAGACACATTGTTCACCCAGGTTTCATCAAAATCAGGCCCGCACTTTCAGATATGATATGTGCACATGACTCAGTCATTCCCTAGCCTTATTAGTGTGGAATACAATTAGTGTCTGTTATTCAAAATGTATACATCGATATAAATTCCTGGAATTTCATTCCCTTCAGAGAACCTTGTCTTTGTTTAGAGCTAAAAAAGAGAACATTTTATAGCACGAGATGATGTGCCATGTGCTAAAACAAGGGTGAATACGTAGAAGCAATTTATATACACACATCCTCTAATTTTAAAGCCGAAAATAACTAGTTGACTGGAAAAGGTAGTTGCAAGTCATCAGGGCAAGTCATCACAAGTCAACTGGAGCATAAGAATTTTGCATGAATCTGCATTTTTATTATTTGGAAAGTGAATGCAACGGCTGTAAATAGGAATGACGTTTTGCAATGGTGAATTTCTTTGTGCATATCAAATGTCAGCCTAAAAAATGCATTCAAAATTTGTGCATGCAAAAGCTCTTATTGCATATTCATGTGTGTTAGCGAGGCAGGTCTTTTGATGTAAGTAGGTTTCCATCTATATTTAATGCCATGGTTTGCCTAGCTCTGGTAATGAGGAGTGGTGTATTGAAAACAGACTGTGCCACTCCTCTCCTCCCCAGGTGAACACGACAGTTGGAGCAGACATCAACCAGGATTCTCAGCTTGGCCGTTGCATTTGTCACGACAAACTGACTACATCATTTGCACGATGCTCCATTTTCGATCTCCTCCGTGTGTGTGTGTGTTCCGACAGGTGTGTGCATAGTGCACGTGCAATTGTGTGTGCATTCAATAACATTTTGGGGGAACTGCTGAAACAGAAAAAAAGGGACACTTCCACACGCAATAGTTTACATCAGTTCTTTTACTATTATATATTATAAATATTTGGAATATTTACATTTAGAAAATAGTGTATTATTATTTTCAGATATATTCCAACATGTGGACATTTTCCCACAACTGTATACAGCTGAATCGCATAATAAACCTACAAACCTGAGACACTAGAATAAAATAATTACAGCAGGGGACAGGTTCCGAAAGCTTGCTACATAGTAGCAATTATGAACAAAGTACAAAAATCATATCGGACCCAGTACAACTTTTAAGTCAACATAAAATCTGACTATATTTACCACAAAATATACTAAATGTACTACATTGTCAAATCTGGCAATGCAAAAATATCTGCCAACTATGGCTGATCCTGTAGGCAAAATAAAATGTTTAACATTTATTATGTCAACTGCTGATCAGAGGACATGGTGGTGCTCGAAATGAATTGTGTTCAACCATGCACCGCTCTCCCCTCCTCTGAGACTCCTTCCCTTCCACACACACACACACACACACACACACACACACACACACACACACACACACACACACACACACACACACACACACACACACACACACACACACACACACACACACACACACACACACACACACACACACACACACACACACACACACACACACACACACACACACACACAGTCCAGTGTGCTATTCTTCTCTCCAGTGTTGATGGGTCGATCACATGGAGCTGCTAAGCAATAAGTTGGTGATGAACCATTTCTGTCCAGTGCATTTTTGGATAGCCAGCTGATACCCAAACTCATTGTCAGTGCTCGCTACAAGCTCCAGGCATCTCTTCGATTTCCTGTTCTGAATGGATCCTCCCTGAAAGATAAAAGCAGGTAGATTAAATTATGGTGGGCTCCAAAAGAATCGTTTGTGTGCACAATGTACTGTAGCCGCTCGGCTTCCCCCGTTAAACCCACAGGCTGTGAATGGATAGGGATGTGTGAGTCGTTAAAGCACCCTGCCACCCTGAGCTCTGTGCCTTTTGGTTGATTCACATCGACAGCCTCATTGGGCCAACCAGATAGCATCAACATGGTCTCCAGGCAAAAACAACAATGTATTTGCCATTACGATCATTCGCTTTCGTAGTACGAAGGCCAAGATGTTCAGATAAATGCACTGTCCTGAATAGATTGAATCAATAGAGGGACACACACACGCATGTCTGCACGCACGCACGCACACGCACGCACGCACACAGACACACACACAATAACTGAGAAAAACAACTGACATAAAAGTGTAATAGAAATCACCTCTCTATGCTGCTTTGTAAGAAAAAAAGTCTGTAAACTCAATCTCAGCCTTTCTCACAAATATCTCGTAAAACCTGAAAAGATATTAAAGAAGGATTAGCCTCGGAAATAATAGCAAAAAAAAAAAAAAAAAGTTGAAACCAAACACAGTATTCTCTATGTCTGTCTCACATCGTATTTGGCAGGTAACGTGCTCATTATGAATAAAACTGCATTGCATGAGGCTTTCATAGCCAACCGGAGAAGGAGCCAGTATCTGCTGTACAGTTGTAACTTTGTATTCATGCAGCTTTCACCATGGTGTGGCGTGTCACCGTTTGACTCTGTTCAGATGTGTGTCGACCTCTCGCTCTTGCATCAGGCGTATAACCTTTGAGAGTGTTAAGACTCATTGCAATGTAATTTTCAATTTTGCAAAACTGCTCTAAATTCAAACCATGGATTTTTGTGATTTAGCAAAGCCAAATGAACCCTGAAGAGATGCAGTGTCTTGGTGTTTTCATGTTTTTGCTCCGCTCAGCCCTTGTTTCTCGCTTGTTTATTTGTAAACTGGTTCAGGGTACATATTTAGCCGTTAGGTTAGAGTTTACCTAATTAAAATAATTGCTTCAAATTCAAATGTTTGTTTCAAATCTATAAATAAATGTTAGGCTTAATGTTTGTTTCAAATCTATAAATAAATGTTAGGCTTATAGGATTATCTATGCTTCCTTTTCCTTCTTTGGATTACCCCTGTATCTTGTATTCTCCAATTTACTGACAAATGAATTGTAGTATATTTATGACAGCATTGAGTTGATTTGAACAAATTAAAAAATATGCGAGAACGCACGTTTGTGTGTGCAGTCAGGGACAAAATGCATCTTTAAACGCAGTCGCCTTGGGGGCTTGCATTTGACAGCCCCGCTCTGTACCGCCGTCTTGCCACCCGTCACCAGGGCAAACATCAACACCTTCTCCTACATATAAGATTGCTACTCAGATTGGACACCTGAGTGACTGTTTGCAGCACTGCAGTAAAGAGCGCTGTGAAACATTTAGAATAACGGCTATTAAAATGTTATTTAAAATGAGATGTAAAAGACAACATATGGGACAGACTGAGGAAGATGTCTTTGACTTGTAGAAGGGTGAGAAACATGGTGCTGACAAGGCTGGAAGAAGAAGAAAGCCTTTAACGAAAAATAAAGTATGGTCCAACAATTTAGGAAGGAGGGACTTAAAGGGACAGCCAACCCTAAAACTATCCCAAATCGCTTTGGGATAGTTGCCTGAGCTTTGGAGATATCGGCCGCAGAGATGTCTGCCTTCTCTTGAATACAATGGAACTGGATGGCACTCGGCTTGTAGTGCTCGATGCACCCAAAAAATACATTTGAAAAACTCGACAGCATTGTCTCTTTCCAGAAATCATGACTTACTCAAAATAATGCACAGACTTTGTTGTGAGCAGTAGGAACTATTTTCTTTTGCAGTCTGATGTAGGAACTAGCTAGCAGCTAGCGGGTGTAGTTCGGTCAAAAGAAAATAGTTCCTCCATGAAACTGCTCATAACAAGGTTTGTGGATCATCTTGAGTAACGGGGTCATGATTTATGGAAAGAGACATTGCTGTTGAGCTTTTCAAATGTATTTCTTTGGCACTTTGAGCGCCACAAGCCGAGTGCCATCCGTACAGTACACCGCAGAGAGAGTTGTTAGGAGAGTGCTCTGTATACTGTGAGAGCAATGCAGCAGGATGTGGAGAAAGACCTGACAAATATATTGGACACATTTTACAGACTGTGACCTCAATTTCTCTGTGTGCGTTTGCAGGTCAGTTAGGCCTGTGTGTGAGACACACGCCATGCTTCTGGACACATAACAGGCTGATAATAACCGAGTAGGGCATTTATGGACCGATATGAGACATTGTTGCTTGCCCTCGCTCCCCAAACTATAAACAAGATTATTATTAATGGAGTTGACATTGCAGTAAGTCATGGGCCTTAACTTACAATATTCCAAATCTTATCTCGCTATCTCTGTTTATCATTTAACAGCCGTCGCAACAGCCGTGACTAATCTTTGCACGCAAGCACGTATTTCATTTCTTACAGATTACAGCTTGTCACAATCATTTCTTTATGGATAAGGAGGGGAGAACGCTTTCACAGGTGGAGGAAGCAAACCAAAATGTTGATGCACATTTAGGCAGGAAGAGATTAAGACAGTAGCTTATCTTCAGTCCATTAACTTTAGTGCAGAGCGCTGTAACAAGATTAGAGTTAAGGTGGAAAAAGAAATCTCTAACTCCCTGTCGTTGGCACAGTGCTGTGCTCCGTAAAGATGCTATGGTTGTAGCAAGGCAGTCTATTTCTTTACTTTAATTTATTGCATTTAGCAGACGCTTTTGTCCAAAGCGACTTACATCACATCTCGTCAGACACAGAAAAATAAAAAATATAAAAACCATTAAAAAAACAGAAACATGCAATACAATCAATGAGAGTCAGATATCCTGGTGGACTGGAATAGCACCTTATAAACGATACAAATAAAATAAAAATTGTCAGGGGCGGAACTAGCAGCATGTGAGCATTTAAGAAATGGTGTCAATTTCAGAAGGGCCCAGGTGTAGCCTGAAAAGGTGGGTCTTTATTATCCGGCGAAAAATTGGCCGTGATTCTGCCATTCTGACCGAGCGGGGAAGCTCATTCCACCATTGAGGAGAAGAGTTGCGATCGCGACAAGCGACCTTCGGGCCCATGTAGCGGTGGAGGGGCGAGGCGAGCTGGACGGGTGGAGGAGCGGAGGGAGCGATGCAATGTTTGGACGCTGACCAAAGATTGCAGATATAGCGGGGCTGACCGGTGAACTGACCGGTAGGCCAGCACCAGTGTCTTGAACCTGATGCGTGCCTACACACTTTTCAGACATGCAGTTAAAGTATGTGAATAAATATTTGATGCTTTACTCCAGCAGTGTCGTCACACATGCCCCATCCTTCAATTATACAATGTTGAATTAAGTCACCGCTTAAAGTGGAGCCCATGAACATAATATGTGACATAATGTTAAGAGCTACTGTGTTGTACCATGCCTGGAGTGAGAGGGGTCTGGCTTCCATCAAAGACCTATATATAGATGGTCATTTTGCATCCTTTGATTTACTGAAAGGGAAGTTTGGGTTGCCCGGCACGGACTGGCTCAGATTCCTACAAATCAGAAACTATGTTCGATCCAAGATTCAGGCCTTTGAAGCGTTCCCAAATGAACATGCTCTTTTTGATGTTTTGTTGGGCCCTCCTCACTCCAGGCACCTCATCTCTAGATTTGTGTGTCTGTTTGATGAATGTACCATGGCCTCTACTGAGAGGATTAGAGAGGCATGGCAGGAAGAACTTGGTAATGAATTATCTGACATTATATGGGAAAAGAGCCTGTCGGTTGTACAACTCTGCTCAGTTAATAGCAGACGTCAGCTGATTCAATTTAAAGTCGCTCACCGTCTCCACTACTCTAAGCAGAAATTACACAAGATCTATCCTACTATCTCACCACTGTGTGAAAGATGTCAAGTGTCGGAGGGCACACTGTCTCATGCCTTCTGGTTCTGCCCTTCACTGACGGGATTCTGGGCCAGAATATTTGACTGGTACTCTAAGGCCTACGGGGTGGCCCTTTAGCCGGAGGCAGAACTCGCCATCTTCGGCTTCAGCTGTGCAACAGTCTCTGACACTGGGGACAACTGTCGCCAAAAAACAAATTCTGAAGGAATGGAAATCTCCCTCTCCACCCTCTTTCCAATTGTGGTTGACGGACATGACCTCTGTTATACGCATGGAGAGACTTAGGTTCCTGAGAACCAATGCACTTAGAAAATGTATAACTATCTGGGACCCGTTTTTAGTTTACCTCAACGAGGCTAGGGGTGACGGGTGACTCACCCGGCTGGCTTCCCATAGACCCCTTGAGTGAGATCCAAGGTATATTGTTTACAAGAACATAAGAACCTTAGGTGGCTGGCGGCACCACTTTGTAATGTTGATTATATTTTTTGTTTTGTTTTGTTTTTCATTTCTTTCCTCTGTGTCTGAGCCTGTTTGTCTGTTTTGTCTTGTTTGTGTTCTATACAAATTTAAAATGTGAAAATAAAATATATATATAAAAAAAAAGCACAGGATGTAAAACACCTGTAGAGGCAGTTCTTCAGTAACCTGTTTTGCATGGTCAAAGGAATACAGTATGTACTGGTTGTACGAATTTAAGTGCTTCAAGCCCTCTAAGTCTGACACAAGGCTGTTTGTGGGTTTCATACATATTTGGCTAAAGGAATAATGTTACTCACAAATTACAATCTATAACTGACTCTACCATTGGAGCAGTGTTTTCAGTCTTTTAGTGTCCTCATCCAATCCGAATCAGCCACTCCCACAGATAATTTTGTGAGGTGGCTGTTTGGGTAAAATGCCGCCTGCAACCGCAGAGCCGCTAACGAAGACAGAGAGAGTCATTATGATGCATTTACTCTTCATGTCTAAATGGGTAATTGCAGGGAATTCTGTGAACTAAGAATCTCTCTCTCTCGGTCTGGGTGACCCCATGTCGCTCCTTTATGAAACTATGCCCAGCCACATCAAAAAGCCTGCGCTACTTTTGAACGGACATTATAAACCTTATGTGAGCGAAGCTGCCTCCACAATTGGCTTCGCTGCCACATTAGCAAATTATCTTTTTTTTTGGTTAAAATTATTTTTTGGGCATTTTTGCCTTTATTCAGATAGGACAGTAGGCAGACAGGAAAGGTGGGGGAGAGAGAGAGGGGATGACATGCGACAAAGGACCTCAGGTCGGATTCGAACCCGCGTCGGCCGCGTGAAGACCCCAGCCTCCGTCGTACGCCTCCTACCAGGTGAGCCACCAGGACGCACACATTTGCAAATTATCTTAATCGATGGCTGCAGAAAAGTATTTTGAATTTTGACCTTGTGTTTTCTGACCATTGTTTTTTTTGACCATGTGTGGGGTTGTTTGGATAGCTCCTCACCTGAGTGAAAAGCCAGTAGAGCTTCATGCGTTTGGCTGCGGCGTAGCTGCACTCGATGAGGCGTGGCCTGCTGTTCACATCCACCAGGCACTTGTTGTCATCGTCGTCGACGGTGGGACTGAGGACCCCGACATGTAGGTGCTGAGTACTGGTGTAGTACACATTCTGGAGGAACAGAACAGCCAGTTATAAACGCACTCTACAAGACTGCACTGCACATTCACACCACTGGGAGTGCATTTACATAGTGACCCTTATAGTGCTGCATGCATCAGATCGGCAATTAGGCCCCGCCCCCTTTTAGGGGGAAAACACAAGCCTCTCCCTGTTGACTTCAATGTAAAATAGCAGTACCCCAAAAAATATATAGAAAAATAACAGAATCGATCTCGTTTATTAGTGACCCCAAAACAACATGACATGACAATATATTACAACTCGTCTGGCCATAGAATGGACAAGACACACCTGAAATATTACTTTGACCCATCTAAAATCATGTGACTCATGTCACATATTTACATTCCAGCCCCGAGCCAAGTAGCCTACAACGACGCTGGGCTCCACTGCAACAGCATTTAATGTCGGAAGACTAAATTAGCAACAGGCGGACCCCGGAACTAGGTCAGAGACGTGTCATGAGTTACATGATTTTAGATGGGTCAAGTCATATTTTCGATGTATCTTGCGCATTGTGTGGCCGGCCGAGTTGTAATATATTGTCATGTCGTGGTGTTTTGGGGTCATTAATAAACGAGATTGATTCTGTTATTTTCCTATATATATTTGTAATAATCTGTCACTCATATGTGGCTCGCTGTTGGGTTTGTCTTCATGAGGTTGACTTAGACACAGGAAGCAGGTTTATTCACACAGCTGTGCTGACTGAACGGAGGACAAGGCAGGATATGGCAGGGTACACGAAACAGCTCATTATAACTCGAGGAATGGTGGATATAAATTGACCAGCTATGAGAAATCCCTGGTAATTGTACCCTCTTCTCATGCAATCCGTCCCAATAGTTTTTTCTTCAAGAGCACTTGTGTTGTGTGCCCATATTTAGCTGACAAGAAACTGAATATCAGTTGCAGGAAAAAACAGGAAATACATCCGTTCAAAAGTAACATGCTCAGCGGTGTGAGAAGAAAGAGAGAGAGGGAATGTCTATAGTGGCATGAAGATGTTTTAGTTTGGTATGCACACAATGATTATAGCGATAAAGCAGAATTGATGAAAAAACGGCCAAATCTAAAAAGGCGCAACTCCCCCCCCCCCTCCCCCCAACACGACCCATAACCACCTAGCCACTAATCCTACCCAACCCCTCCCCTTGAATTCCAACTAACCGACTAACCTGTTAACCACTAAACTCACTAAATGTCTGTGATTGACTGAGTGAGTGACTTTTCTGACATTTCTGACGTTTCCTGTGTGGAGTTTGTTAAGGAAAGCGTTCTGGGATGACCAACTTCTACAAGCTTTCACAGTTTAGCTTAAGTCCTTACTAAAGATTTTTCCTCCGTTTCAATTTGCACAGCGGTATAAATATCAATACAAGTGCAATGACTGTGAAACATCTCCAATGCATTTATTTGAATTGGGAAAAATAATGGCAGAGTGAGCCTGGCTATACAAGATGACTTTACACCTGTCAGGCTAAGGTTAAATAATCGGTGAAGCGACGACTCCCTGGAAACAATTTCCTTGCCCATAATAGAATCACGGGATCAATAGGAGCTGAAAGAGGCAAATGCTAGAGAGAGTAAGTTAACGCTTACATTTGTTTTCAAGAGATTTATTGATGAATGTGCAAAACAAATAGTACACACACAAAACACTAGTGGAAACACACAAAACACTACTGGAAACACACACAAAACACTACTGGAAACACGCAAAACACTACTGGATAACGTGCATAACACCAAGGAATTTTTGGAAATAATACCCCCTGTCTAACTACCAGCCCTCCCACCCACCCCACCCACAGACAAAATGAACAACAGTAGATGTATGTATGTATGTATGTATGTATGTATGTCTGTATGTACTGTATGTACTGTATGTATGTATGTATGTATGTATGTATGTCTGCATGCATGCATGTATGTATATCATTTTGAATTTTTCCGATAGCAGTGCTAAAATACTTTTAGAATGGTACTGGTGTCTAAACGGTGCTTGAACTGATTTTAGGTCCCTTCTCGTAGCCTGGGATTCATTCTGAGCAAAGATTTCAGAATGATGAAAACATTATTGAGGTGACTGATAACAGTTGTATACTGAGATTGGGCTCTATCGGGCTGGCAGAGGCACATTGTGGTGGGACACACCATGGGCCTACAATTTGCAGCTAATTTCTGTCAGGAGAATAGCAAAGGAAACCTTTTCTAAATATGACATGAAAATAGAGTAGGGTAAAGTCATCTGAAGAAAGGAACAAATGTTTTGTGCAACTTCTGCAGAAACCTGACACACTCTAACTTTATGAAAAATATTGGATTCTTCTACTTTGTGCTCGGTCAATAATGTGGCATTTTAGTCTAAGCTGAATTTAGTTTAAATAGTTGCCCCTAAATTCAGTGAATGAAAAATGGAGACTTGTCATGTATTTCAAAATGACGAGGACTGCTGCTGAGAAAGGGGACCCTGGCCCTGTTTTATACAGTAAAGATGATTAAATCAGAAAGCAGATGAAAAGTAAATTGTTTTTCTACACAAAGGAAAATGCTTTATTGAAACGAAAACCCCAAGATGGGAATAAAAAACAGAGTGATATTAGTATTGCTGGCTCTATGCTGCACACTGTATGAATAGTGATGTGGCCTGGAGGAGGCTTGGGACTGGTGTTACCTGAGGTATGAATAATGATGTGGCCTGGAGGAGGCTTGGGACTGGTGTTACCTGAGGTATGAATAGTGATGTGGCCTGGAGGAGGCTTGGGAGTGGTGTTACCTGAGGTATGAATAGTGATGTGGCCTGGAGGAGGCTTGGGACTGGTGTTACCTGAGGTATGAATAATGATGTGGCCTGGAGGAGGCTTGGGACTGGTGTTACCTGAGGTATGAATAGTGATGTGGCCTGGAGGAGGCTTGGGAGTGGTGTTACCTGAGGTATGAATAGTGATGTGGCCTGGAGGAGGCTTGGGAATGGTGTTACCTGAGGTATGAATAGTGATGTGGCCTGGAAGAGGCTTGGGAGTGGTGTTACCTGAGGTATGAATAGTGATGTGGCCTGGAGGAGGCTTGGGAGTGGTGTTACCTGAGGTATGAATAGTGATGTGACCTGGAAGAGGCTTGGGACTGGTGTTACCTGAGGTATGAATAGTGATGTGGCCTGGAAGAGGCTTGGGAGTGGTGTTACCTGAGGTATGAATAGTGATGTGACCTGGAAGAGGCTTGGGACTGGTGTTACCTGAGGTATGAATAGTGATGTGGCCTGGAAGAGGCTTTGGACTGGTGTTACCTGAGGTATGAATAGTGATGTCGCCTGGAAGAGGCTTGGGAGTGGTGTTACCTGAGGTATGAATAGTGATGTGGCCTGGAAGAGGCTTGGGACTGGTGTTACCTGAGGTATGAATAGTGATGTGACCTGGAAGAGGCTTGGGACTGGTGTTACCTGAGGTATGAATAGTGATGTCGCCTGGAAGAGGCTTGGGAGTGGTGTTACCTGAGGTATGAATAGTGATGTCGCCTGGAAGAGGCTTGGGACTGGTGTTACCTGAGGTATGAATAGTGATGTGACCTGGAAGAGGCTTGGGACTGGTGTTACCTGAGGTATGAATAGTGATGTCGCCTGGAAGAGGCTTGGGAGTGGTGTTACCTGAGGTATGAATAGTGATGTCGCCTGGAAGAGGCTTGGGAGTGGTGGAGGCTTGCGAGTGGTGTTACCTGAGGTGTCATCCCGTGACAGAGATACAGGATGGGCACATTGTCCGTTTCAGGCCCCTGGTCCAGACACAGGTCGCTCTTCAGAGAGTTCTTTAACTGACACACACGCGCGCGCGCAAGGACACACATGCGCACGCACGCAAGGACACACACACACACACACACACACACACACACACACACACACACACACACACACACACACACACACACACACACACACACACACACACACACACACACACACACACACACACACACACACACATACACGCACACACACAAGAGCAAAATTATGTATTTGTTATTCATACATAGCTGGTTCTGGGTATGGTCAATTATGTTGCCACTTGCCAGAGAATCAGACCACAATTACATGCACATATTAACATAAGGTTATGAATATAACACCAGTTTTATGAATAAGGTGAGTGAGGTTCTCACTATGGGATGCCCAGACAGAAGCATTATTTTTTCAGACACCAAATAACCCTATATTTTGGAGGGGCCAATTTGTGTATTTCGGTGTGTGGGTTTACTACGAAAATGACCGTTTAACGTAACTTTGGATTATTATTTCATCACGTGGTGAGTACACGAGTCACACTATGTACATGTGAGTGTTTTTGGCACAGTTAGAATGTGCATTTTGGGCGATTAGGTGTAGGCTAAAATCCAACTGTAGTGCTAGGCTATTAGCAGTCAGGCCTCTACCACAGTTTGTACTGCACGCAGATTGAAAATAAAGCCATGTGCGTTCTAGTTTTAATATAGGCAATATGGCAAAACTCCCAAAAAGTTGGCCTATCCCTTTAAACAATTTGGGTGCACAGCTTTCGCTTTATTTTGTCTTCTAATTCTGTGTTGAACAAGGCTGGCAATCTGCTCTGGTGTAATGAGTTCTCAAACCGCTGAGATTGACAGGCCCATCAAATGCACAGACCAAATAGGGAATAACGAGGTGACCAAACTCTGAGACATTAGGCCGGCCTATTTCCTCATTATATCCATCTAGCGTGTGTGGGTTAATAGGAGGGAATCAGGCATAACACATATAAAACAGAGCCATAAGACTGCAGTCTGTGTCACTGTGCATTAAGGTGCATGGCAGTGATGGGAGGTGGGAGGACAGAAATAAAGCTGTATGAGAACAACTTGGAACGGGCAAACAGAAACGCTGCCAGCCTGGCCTGTTGGCTGTCATTTCTTCTGGCTTTACTGACTAACAAATTCAGCCGCATTTATAGTAGGTATCTATATCTATGTCTGTCTGTCTGTCTGTCTGTCTGTCTGCATGTCTGTCTGTCTGTCTGCATGTGGGGGGTACGGTGGCGCAGTCGGTAGCGCTGTCGCCTCACAGTCAGAAGGTCCTGAGTTCGATTCTCGCCTGGGACACTGTGGGCGCTGTGGTTGTGTTCCCCCCCATATCTTCAGTGCCTACTGCCCAGGTGGGTTATCTCGTCGTAAGGGCCTTTCTCTCTGTGTGGAGTTTGCATGTTCTCCCCGTGCTCCCCCAGGGGGTTCCTCCGTATATAACCCCCCCACTAAAAACATGCAGAAGATCAGATCGTCATCGTCATCCGACCAGTGACGACAACATCCGAAGTTGGTCCCCGGGCGCTGTACGAGAAAGCGACCACTGCTCCTGGCCTGCCCCCCGGAGGAAAGGACATGCCTGGATGGTTTAATTGCAGAGGACACCGTCAGCATGAGTGTGTTGTGGCCGGCCGCATGCATGTATTGTGGTGTTCATGTGACAATAAAAGACGGGCTTGTCCGTTACGAGAGAGAGAGATGTCTCTCTGTCTGCATGTCTGTCTGCATGTCTGCATGTCTGTCTGTCTGTCTGTCTATACAAGAGATCAGCCGAGCAGCATTTTGGTAAACAAACCGCGTCACTGGGGGAAAACGGCAATGGGACCCTATGGAGCCAGCCTTGAGTGCTCACTCTAGCCCCAGCAGTGCGGTTTACATTTCATAAACTGCAACAGTTCACACAACTTTAACACGACATGCATATATTATACATCAAACTCTTGAGCTACTTCTGCCGTCACACACAATGTCAAAATATAAGCGATATGTGATGCATAGTTTTTGAGATATTAACGTTTGTTTGGCACAACTCATAGTAGTTAACTGCTGCGGGCTCCCGCATTTCTGGGGGATTTGTTGTTGTTGTCACGTCACGCTAATTCATCCTATACACAGCTGTGGATGTTCAAACACAATTCAAAGTGCTTTGAATCAGCACAATACATACATTTGAGTATTCATAGTCACATTCTAAACACACCCACACGAACATTTGAATTGTTAGCCTGATATCAGACTTAACTGTCAACTCATTACACTTAATTTCCATCTTCTAGAAGCAGCTAAAACTCAGCTCGGTAGAGTGGGCGGAGCTCAGTAGAGTGGGCGGTTTCGAACCCAGACAAATTTATAGTCACATTCTTATTCAAATTTTTAAGTGAGTAGAAAAGTCTGTCTTCCGTCTTCTTCCCAGAGTTCCTGCATTATTTTACCCTCATCCACATTATGAGAGACAGCAGACCTGACCGAATCCAAGAGTGGAATTGCTACAGGAGGGAGTCTCTTTTGTAAAAATGTTTGTTTTCCGAACTGCAGCCACCCGGAATCGAAACACAAGCTATTCAAATGATCTGCTCAGGCAGGGTGTTAGTCTTGTTTTGGCTTTTACAGACACTGAATTGAATGCGAGATGGAGGTGCAGCTTACAACTCCGTATGCGATGGTGTCGGAGTACATCCTCATCTCAGGGTAGATGTTGACCAGGTACCATCGGAATGTTTTACACTGCAGCCTCTTCCTCAGAGCCTTCCTTTCAGAGATATCGCCGATATCTATCCCCGAGTCCTGAATTACAACAAGCGGTCACACAAACAAACAAACAAACACACAAAGCAGAAAACAGATTAACCGTGGCGTGTTGAGAAGCGATCAGATATAAGCCTCAACATGGATCCCATTTTGGAGAGAGCACGGCCATTGCAAGTATCGTGCAACCATTTACTGTGTTTTTAACGAACCTCTGCAGATGTTGTAGAAAATTGAAGTTCCATTGGCATTTCCTAATCAATGAGCTATAATTGCATACACATAATTAATGGTATGTGTTAGTCATAAATGCATATTTGGACAGGCAGACACATAGGAGATTTCTTCACCCTCTGCTCCACAGCACATGGAGGTCAAAACAAACTTTCACCCACTGCATGAGGTGAAATGCCAATGGAACTTGGAAACGTGCGGTTTGTTTTATGAGTGTGAACGTTGCGTTCCGTGCCCGGGTCCACTTGAAAAGGTGGTCTGGGAAACGTTTTGGCGCACACGGGGACGGAACATTTGCGAATGTGAACGGCCAGCTGTACTGAACCACATAGACAACACACGGGCGAGGATACACTCCAGGCGTAGTTGACGACGCGAGTGTACTCTGCAAGTGTTCCGTTCCGTTCCCGAGCGCGGAAGAAATGTTGTAATGCGAAAGCTGACCAGCGGGGGAGAGGGCAATCGTACTCGGGCACGGAACGGAACAAAAGCAATCGTTCCCAGTAAGAAAGCAGCCTTAAACACTGTCGGCCATTTTCCTTCACACCTCAGTCTCCAGCCACAATCTGCTTGCTGGCCTGGTGAAACCATACTGACCTTATACAAGGATGTAAAGTAAATTACTTTGAATTAGTCTTGCATTCATAGCTCACAGTAAAATAAATAAATAATAATAAAATACGATGTGGAAAAAAGATGAGATCAAAAGTCAACATCTAAATTTTCACCATTTCCACCTCTGCCGTAAAATGACTTTTCCACCGATAAACTCTGCTGGTGCATACTCCTGTTCTTGTTTAATTGTTGTTATTGAGTCTATTTCTGCAATAACTGCACTTATGGCTGTGTTTGCATCCCTGATTGGCCGGTTATGTGAGGCAGGTCGCTGATTGGCCCGTGCACTTTGTAATTTCTGGAAATGGCTGAAGGCCAGACTGATCTGCAGAACCAGACAGAATGTGAGTTTACATGATCAGCATGGTTTACCAGGCTACAATCTCCCCCTTCTTCTGCCCACAGATCTCATCTAACTTAACTGATGCTTCTTACAAACTCAAAAGCTGAACTTTAACCACATACTGTAGATGCACCATCCAGTGCACCTACGCTGCTTTCCATCCAAAAGAGGCCGTGGACTCATATAAATGCTGGCAGTGTTGATTTTTCCTCTTCTCCGCAGTAAATTAACTGATCATTTTGCTGTGTGTGGGGCTAAATGTCATGCTTTTTGAGCACTGACACGACTAAATGCCTCATTATTGACTGAATGAATTGCCTGCAGATGTGCACATGTACTCACAGCATGGATTTTACATATTTATATAGATTATGCAGTCGAAGAAGAAAACAAATGGACACACATCTGCCTTTGAGTGAAGCAACCTACGACAACCTGGTCCCATTATATTTGATTTTACTAGGATACGGCGAGGGCTTCGACATTGTAGCATGATTTCGGCTTTATTCAATGAAACACCTGTGATGGGAGGAGCCCACTTGATACCTCGACCCCATTGACAGACCCACGCTCACACACCCAACCCTGTAACAGGTGAGGTGGCTGGATCTGTGATACGCACAAAAACAACAACACCTCAAACACTCACCTCGTAAGGCAAGTTCCAGGCCATGTAGACATGGCTTTTAAACTCATCCATCCACACCTCCGCAACTCGGAGGGCGTTCCGCCGCACGTGAGACGTTAGATCCTCCGTGTAGGGTTTGTGCGCGCGCTCGATATGGGCGATGCGGGCACAGGGCAGGACCTCAACGCTGCCCCCACACTGCCACACCTGGTAATACACATTACAAGCACAAACGGCAAAAAGACACTGTTATTTGCGTTCAAACCTCATAGTGTGACATAGGCTTTATGCAGGGCTCTAAAGCAGCACCTAGCGTAATTCCCCTAAGCAGTGCGCATTGCAAAAACATCACACATGAATGCACAAACCAACAAAGTGGCTGTTATTGAGGTGCTACTCCAAAGCACCTAATCAATTATTAATGCTTTGTCAGGTCTAAGGCACAACTCCAACACACACACACACACACACACACGCGCGTGCGCACGCACACACACAAAGTGTTTCTATGTCTCCTTTCTTCAGTGTGTCAACCGTCCCATATGAGAACAAAACAAATCTCTTTGATCTACATTTAATTGTGCCTGGCCTGAGTCGTTGACGCCCCTGCTTGCCTGGTGGCTTTCTTCCAATTAATTTGCAGAAATGAGTCATCGCCGCCATGCAAATCTCAACCATTAATAGTGTATGGCAGGCCTGCTTCAGTATGGAGAACTGTGCGTCGCTATTACATTTCAAATACAACCCTAGGCTATACGTGCAGATATTTTTAAAAGTGCACACTGGTTCTAATTAATTTATATTCAAATTGACCATCTAATTTGCATGGCGAATTGCAGAATGTGTTTTCCAGTGTGCCGCTGTAGTAGAAAGCATGACTCAACAGCATTGCTGCAAACATTTGACCACCAGCAGATAACAATGTGATGGGGGCTGAGAGCCATCACAGCACCTCCTGGCTCCTGTTGCCAAATACAGTAGAACATCAGTTCAAAATAAAAATGAAACTGCATTGTTGTGTGCAACAATGATCAGTTAGGGAGAGAAAGGCAGTTTTATTTGATGGGAAGGGTAGAGGGGTGGGATTGTTAAAAAATGTAGTTGATCTGCGATGGTTTTATTGTTTGGAATTGTGGAAGTTTATGCTAGCTAGGTAGCCTACTACAGGACCAGGAGGCGTGCATGAAGTCACCACTCAACATTTCCATACGGTAAGTGAATTGAGACTTGGTTGATGTCACTTTACGGGTGATATCACACTTGATCTGCAGAGTAGTGCTGCAAACCAATCATGACTTCAGCAAAAGCTCAGTTGAAAGTCACTTTGAGTGCACGTTTGATTCAGCTTAAAAAGTCGTACAAAAAGCCAGTCGTCGTTCCACCCAGCCTCTCTCTCTCTCCTGACTCTATAATGGCGGAATGACCTTCCCAGTCCAGTCAGGACAGCAGAACCATTTTCTATCTTTCCATTGTAAGTTTAAAACTCATCTCCTCAAGAAATACCTCACGTCCCCCCTGCTCCCCCGTGTCACCTCCCCCTGGTCCCATATCCTCCAAATACGCTCTCGTCTAAATCCTTTCCACCTCGCTCCCTCGCTCGTCTCTTCTAGCTCTCATCTGATCATTTCAGATCACAGGAGTATTTTGTTACCTCTGTTATTATCAGGATGCTGTGACTGAACCTAAGCCCATCCAACTGATGCCCCCATCATAAGTTGCTCTCTCGATAAGAGCACGAGATGCCTATAATGTGCTGTAAATGTAACGTGAGTGGTGGAAGCGCTGTAATTAGCTATTTTACTGTGTGCAGTGGTGCCAGTTACTTAGCAGATGCTCAGACAGCGAGAGACCTTGCATTGATACTGTGAAACAAAAGCTGATCATATAGCACAAAGTGCATTTCATTAGTAGAACTCACAAAAGATAAGACTATTTCATGAAAGCCTTGAGAATATTAAGCATAATGCAGTGCATGTACTGTATCTACAGTAATAATCACACATATGCACGTTGATTAGAGATGCAACGATTAATCTATTAACCGAATAGTCGATCGACAGAAAAATAATCTATAAAATAATCTATTTTTTATAGATGTATTATTAACTATTTTGATAATCGATTAATCGGTTTGAGTAATCTTTTAAAGAAAAAAGGTAGAAATTCTCTCATTCGACCTTCTTAAATGTGAGTATTTTCTGGTTTCTTTACTCCTCTATGACAGTAAACTAAATATCTTTGGATTGTGGTCTGTGGACAAAACAAGACATTAGAGGATGTCATCTTGGGCTTTGGGAAACACCGATTGACATTTTTTTCACCATTTTCTGACATTTTATAGACCAAACAACTCATCGATTAATCGAGAAAATAATCGACAGATTAATCGATAATGAAAATAATCGTTAGTTGCAGCCCTAACGTTGATTAGATGGGTAAACCTTTTGGAGGATCTAGTTTGTGTTTGGTTCATGCTCTTGTGTTACTCTCAACATAATTTAGGACAATGTGTTATGTAGTTGACTACAGCATTACTTTATATTATTATATATGTGAGCTGGATGCAGATTAGTCCATATGGTACTGTCAGTTACAGGCAAACCGAAATTAATCTCTGAAAACACAGGAATTTCAAATGATCTCCATCCAGGCATTTCATACAGTGCTTCAGTCTTTTTTCTGTTGGCAAACATGAAGATCCCAATTTCGAAGGATGCTATTTTGATCACAAGTTGACAAATTGTCCTCATCTTTCTTAATTACGTTAGTTTAGATTCCTAGTTTAGTTCATTTGTATTCCTGTTTTCCCCAGATGTGTCACTCCCACTATGTGTTTGTTTTGCCACCGCTGCCACCTGCAATTTATGTGTCATAAACCCATTGAGGGAAACATGAAAAATACCTAAATGAAAACACTGATACCATTCAAGTTCTTACTTCATCAGATACCAAATGTGCTTACAATCCCCCAGCCCCCCCCCAAAAAATAAAATAAATAACAATAAATAAACAAATAAATAAATAAATAAAAAGTCATACACACTATCCCAACTATACCTACTGCTAGGAACATAAACACAAGTAGCCAATTGCAAGGAGATTCTCTCGGTACATGAATAATTAAGTCACATTTAAAATATTTATATCATGAAATCATGCAAATATGCAGGCTTTAGTCTTGAAAGACATCATACAATAGATTTGTATATGATCTTATTACACCATGAATGTGAAAAGAGATTTATAAAGTGGTTGCCCATCCTTCCCTATATACAGCAGCATTATGGGGTGCTAGCTATCTATCTCTCCGACTGGCTGGTGGTGAGCATAAATAACAGAACAAAAGTGGGCTAAGAAATGACACACAAAGGCACTGGAGGATTTGAAAAAGATCACTTGGTTTTGTTCCATGCTGATGGGCTGACTGAGATTTGAACCATGTATAAATCATGCCATGTGTCAAACACTGCAAGCTAGCTGGTGGTGGTGGTGAGATGATGAGGTTGGGCCGTGTTTTCGTGACACACACTGCGTTCCTTCATATAAGTTGAGGAGTGATGGAGTAGTACCGCAGCAGGATGTCCAAACTATCATGGAGGCAGTGCATCCATCTGTGAACAGAATTTTGGATGCTGTCAAGGAATGGCTTCGCAAACACTGACAGTGAACTCAAACTTTTGCAACAGCTTTGCCCAGTCACTAAACCCAACCTGAGTATACAGTATGTGAGATGAGATGCTGTTAACCTCATGTCACCACCAGGCTCTCTCTGAAAGGAGACGAGCCTCTATCTGTTACTTTCTTCCAGTCTAAGACCCACCACAGATCGGGCGGATCGCCCGCATGCTTGTGTTACACTTCCCCCAAAGAAAGATGGATTGATTAACTTTTTTACTGGATGACCATGCCAAGCTTTAGGCCCAAGACTAGATCTATAGAATGAGGAGATCGACTACTGGCTAACTTTTTTCGTCTGCACACAAAACAAAAATAATATCAAATGAGAAAAAGAAACCCGAGCATATGAGTGAAACAAAAAAATTAAAGTAAGAGTCAACATGGGCCAGCATCCACAAAATCTCTCTGATGAATCTTAGGGGCCTGAATTTTGATTGCAGAAATATCTATTATTGCCATAAGAGTGAAATCAGAAATGCGAGGGCTTCTATAAGATGCTGGAGGCGGGTTAGTAGACTGCAGACTTCATACAGTGGCAGAAATGGCAGCCAGACATTTTCACTGATGAAAATCTGTACCTCAGACACCCGGTTTACTGCAAGCGCTCTGCTTCCTGATGGGAAATATTTGTGGCACCCTGTCAAAGAGAACTAACTTGAAACGAGAAGAGGCAGCAAAGGAAACGTACACTTGCACAGCCTCCTGACAAGATGAGTAGAACATCACTGACTGTGTTTACATGCACACATTAAAAACGAACTCACATCGTTTTTTAAGGTGTTATTTGGGATACTATTTACATGCACATTTCAGCCGTGTTTAGACGGCATAAAATGGCAAACTTTTGTTGCGGCTTGACCTTTTCGATCGGCGTTCATACGACAACGTGATAATGATCCTCATGCAGACAGGCCAATAGGTCGCAGTGTAACTTTGCAACGCAACACCACAGAATAACACTCCACACCTTTCGTAAAAACGTACAAATGTAGAGGTGGATTGAGTATTTGGCAATTAATGTGTCTCCGCTGATCACAGTAATGGTGCAGAAATAGCGTTGATAAACTCATTTGGAAGACAAACACTCGATGGCTCGCCAATGACGGCATGTTGTTGCTTATTAGGCTGAAAACGTAATGCCATGTGCGAAGTGGAGCCATGTCATCACAGTTTTCACAAGAAAATTGCGTATTGCCAGTTTACATGGTGACGACACTAAGGATGGCGTTTTAAAAGATTTCACTCTGGAACCCGGTTTCAAAAGCTTACGTTTTCAGGCTCCCAAAACGCCATTATTGTCATGTGAACGAACGGCCAAACTGCAACAAAGGTGTTATGCAGAAACCGTTCTCGTCCCTTAGTGCTTCCCCGCATCCAGAAACATCGGTCAATAATCAGAATTCTCCCAGGTGTCAGCCTCCCACTTCTGTATTTTTGCTTCCTTGCCAAGATTTCACTCCCTACTTCTTGATTTGAGACTTCACCTGTCATGGAAACAGTAGCCGGGGATACCCAACCCAGCTAATATCATAATTATCAGGTTTCTCAAAATAGGTTTATCTGGGTTTTTATGAGCTTTACATGCACCAATACAAAAATGAGATACTCCAACAATAACGTGGATATACAATTTTAATATAGAAATGTCTGCTGTCTGCTTTCATCTCTCTCCTCCTCAATCAGTGCTATTTGCTTCCTCCATTGCTGCCCAGAGCACAGCAGCGGCGGAGTGTGTATATCTGCTCCCACTGTCTGCTTGGGAAAAGAAAGAAATAGTTTGCCCATCATCTGCACAGAAAACTTGTGCCATTTACTGACAATCCTGCATCAACTTGTCAGGGAGGCAAGGCAGGATACACATCCAACATCCAGCACCACCCCCTCACTAAAACACACGTTGATGAGAGAACTTCGCTGCTTTTCAAGCAGCTCCCTAACAATCTCAAATCTGGGATGCTCTGCTCACTCTGTCTCTGGGCCGCAGCTTCAGGAGCTGTTGCTCTTCCTCGAACGGTTCGAGGAAGAGCGCAGATCTTGAAGCTGCGGCGGCTCGCATGGCTGTTATTCCAGCTACAGATTGTATCAAGTCATTTTTGTGCGCATCCACGGTCAATCGGATCGAGAGCCTTAACGACAGGCAGACGAGCTTTCGCTGCAGGAAACATGGAGGGAAGGTAAACCTTCATTTACATACTAGGGCTGTGAACTGGCCTCACGATTCGATTACAATTCATCCGTCAACGATTCGATTTGATTCACACGTCCGACTCCGCATCGCGATGCATCGATTGATTAATTTTGACACCCCTATTACATACATACTGTATATACTGACATTGTAATGATACAAAGCTGGTTGAAACATGGCAAAAATCCTCCGTTAAGTGATACAATTGGATATACAGTAGGATGTGTCTCTCTGACTGGACAACCTCTGGATTTTATACATTTGCACTATTGTTTTTCATCGCAATTGTGAATTTTGTTCGACACAATTTCACAACAGCAAACTGGTCATGGCAACATACTGAGAATGAGCGTAGACTTCCCTGCTAATTTAAAGCCATTTAGATGTGGGGCCAGGGCATGTCGTCATCTAGCCTCATTCATCAAGCTATCATGGAAAGGAGTGAATAATCTACCGTGGAAATGAGACGTGCCACCGCCACGTATGATTCATGAAACTTTCTCAAGCCACCAAAATGAATGCAAATGACATCACAGACTGGTCAGTGAGAACAGTGTAGAATGTGTGGATTATTTACATAAATGACACAGGCAAAATAATGCACCTTTGGTGACTCTTGGCCTACAAAAGGGAAGACTTGTTGCCGAAAAAGTGACATATCCTCATACAAGTTACAAGCCGGAACATAACGAAAGATCTGAGAAGCAGACTTTTACTGAAGCAGACCGTCTTAAAAGTGGGATTAAAAAGCTGTCATAAAAACACAATTTGGCAACGAAGCAATTGCGTTATTATCTGTCAGCAGTGACTCAAGTGAGAAAAAGACCCTGCAGGAGGTTTGTCTCTGAAATTAAAAATTCAAGGACACCCATTTCCTATCCTAACCATGCCAAAGTCATTCCCAGGCCAGAGAGAAGCGGCTGTCATGGCTATAATGCCAGTAATTCCAATAACTTTCCATGTGGAACTCAAATATCTTCTTTGAAATAATGAACGTACATGTTTCCCAAGCACACGTGAGATCGATCATAGGGCTACGACATAGATGGAATTGATAAACTAGCAACTTTTGCGCTGAAATAAGCGTACACCCACTTTAAGATCAGCAATAGCTTGATGACTGAGAGCCGATATCTCTATCTGGCCTCTACCAGTAGAGGGCAGACAATGTGGTGGGCTGCGATTAAAGCCAGTGTGTGCAAGTTCTTCAGATAAGCCACGGGAGGGAAAGGTATTGGTATTCAGACTTGGGCTAAGGTGCTTAACTCTAAAATATTCAAATCAGCTGTTTGCCCTGCCTGCCCCCCTGGGATACCAAGCTTTCATCATCACAGTTTGTTGGGGGGATGGGGTTTTACTGTAATAATGATGTTGGCTATAGAGCTTTTCGTGACGTAATTTGGCCCGGAAGTAAGTTCCGCATTCATTTTCTCCATAGACATTTCGGTAAATCCTTATATAACGAGTTTTAAGGCTGGAACCAAGCCAACCCGTGACCTACTGAATCGTGAGTGACCATAAAACATTTGGTTTAAGCGAGAACGAAAAATAACAACGGGAAATAAATAGATTTTTTTCTCTATAATGGTTACAAATAATGTGTGTGCTTTTACCACCTTTAATGTACTATGCAACAGTTGTAAAGCAAGCCTGCATTATTCAGTTGTTTCCCCCTTACAGAAAAACCACATGAACTTCACATGTGCAAAATGGCATGTGATCGCATGTGAACCACATGTGAAAATGTTCCAAAACCACACGCTTCCCATGGGTTTCACATGTGTTCCACATGTTTTCACATGTTTTCAATTTAACATTGGTCCACATATGGACACATGTGAACCTCATGTGTTTTTTCTGTAAGGGCCTAACGATTAGTATGATAACTTTAGGGAAGTTATAAGTCAAATCCATCACTTACTTGCATCACTATACTGTAGCATGGATAATTGCACACTTACTCAATACCAGAATAATACGATGATAAGTTGAATAAACACTTCCGCTCTGCCTTCCTTGTGTCTGTTAGTTCAAAGATAGTGAGCTCCAATCACAAACTGTTCAATAACCAACATAGATAATACCCTATTACTGTGGTTTAATTATCACTGAGAAAACATTATAGTATGGTTGTGTTCTTAATCATTTCTGGGGTTCAACTGTTGGAGATCACTATGGCTCACTGGATGAGTTTTTAATTATTTTGAACTAACCACATATATGCAGTATATCCAGTATTCCTGTCTACGTTTAGAGAAGAGTCTCACATTACACAGAAGAGTACAGTGCTTCATCTATAAGAATT
The DNA here is from genome assembly GCF_964638095.1 of Poromitra crassiceps. NCBI lineage: Eukaryota > Metazoa > Chordata > Actinopteri > Beryciformes > Melamphaidae > Poromitra > Poromitra crassiceps. Next base: position 18,895,459 of record NC_139633.1, read on the forward strand.
GAATTCACAAGTCTTAATAACGAATATGCTGTATCCCGGCAATATGGATTGTGAGGAAATGGCACCCCTCGCACACACAGCCACAGCCAGCTACTTGAGATGTGTTTATCACCAAAGAAGATGACTGTGGTGTGTTAACACTATTGGTGTTAAATCTTGCAGACTGAACTCTGCGCAGACTTCACTCTAATTTGCAGCCACAGAGAAGAAATGCATCATCCAGCCTCTGACTGGCACCTTCATTTACTATTTCATTTAGTTTCCTTTATTCCTCACAATTTTTAGCATCAAATGTGGAGCCAAGACACGAGCAACATTCAAACACGTTAGCACAGAGTTTCCCCTAGAAAGTTTTTCAGGCCTGGAGGGATTTCGAAAGGTACCCCGACCGCAACGGTGGGGGCCCTCGCTGGCAACGCTAAACTTTTAGCTAACCTGTTCGCAATGGCATCCCAAGTATCATCATACTATTATGGGATGCGATGCGAACAGTTGTATTATGAGATGTGCGTTTCCCAGGCAACGAGACACATTGACACGTTTTGGAACAGCGCCGCACGCTGGCACGATGCTCCTAAAAGCAAAATGATTATTGTTTTGAATGATTTGGCATCTTCTATTACTGTCAACACTGTCAATACCAGTATTGTTGTATTGTAATAATATGCCATAAAGGTTTATTGACATTTTGGGGAGAGCAGGGAAAAAAATCGTATTATTATTTAATTATTTTGCATTTTCTTCTCTGGCCTGGCGGGGGCGTCGTTGGCCTGGCCTGTAGAATGATAGGGGAAACACTGTAGCATATTACCGGTAAACATAATAACACCTTCTGGGCTAAAACATTCACACACCACCAGCCCCCTCTTTGTTCAAGTCAACAAGAAATTCTCTCTCTGACTACGCAGGAGGTCTCATTAAAAACGTCATACATAACAGACCACAGTATGAAATATTCTTCAAATGAGAATACAAGCCCATAAAGCATTCAGTCAACTAAACAAGTCATAGATCAAAGTTGCATTACTTTTAATTAGGCTTAATGATGACTAAGGGCCCAATTCATAACTTGACAATTTTTGTACGCTTCCTACTCCGGCCCCCCGGAGCTGCGGCCTCCCACAAGACGCGCACTTGAGGTGATGAATATGTAAATGAAGGTATGCCTATTGGTATGTGCCTTTCTTTGCACCTAAAGTAAGAAATCTGCAAACCATAAACACCCAGGACATCAAATAAGATATGAACTGTTGAGTCACAAAAGCCTGAAGTAATAACCACTTAGCATTAGAACTAGTCTAAGGGGTGCTTTCACACTGGCGCCCAGGTACCGTTCCCGAGCACACTTGTCCCCAAATTGACCCCAGTTTTGGAACATTTGACAAGTGTGAACGTTGCGTTCTGTTCCGTTCCACGCCCGGGCGCACAACAGGGAACCGTGACAGGATCCACTTGAAAAGGTGGTCTGGGGAGCGCTTTGGCGTGCGAAACACGCCAACCGTGTAACCGTGAAAGCCAACCGTTCCGAGCCACATCGGCAACACATGGAGCAAGGATAAACTCCAGGCATAGTTGATGACGCAATGCACTCTGTTCCGTTTCCGAACGCAGAAGAAATATTGTAATGTGAAAGCTGACCAGCGGGGAAGAGGGGAGGGGGGGCAATCCTTCCCGGGTGTGGAACAGAAGGGAACGAAAGCAATCGTTCCCATTGAGAAAGCAGCCTTAAAATACAAACGTAATGGTCCAAAAAATCCTTTCATGGAATGCTTGGAATTTACATTTACATGTGGGCGGTTCTTCTTGTCTGCTCTCGTATTGCTTTGTTTTGCAGTCCACAGTCATATTCAAAGCGTCCCCGCGTATACAAAGCTATACAAGACTGTACAAGACTTTATACGTTTCCCATGAAAAGTTCAGGTTCTTATGTCTCATTCCAAGATCAACACATACAGCTCAGTGTGAAATTCATGGATCTTGATGAGCACAATTAAGTGTGACACAGGTATGCTTGTGCACAGACAGGACATGTATGTGGTGCACCTTTTGTACACGTGGACATAGCAGACGTCTCCTTTTTATGGACTATGAAACAGGCTTTATGTGCCTAATATAAGTAGGTTTGCATTCGACAATATCTCTCAAATCCAATCCTTCCTCACCAGGGATTCAACCCAGCTCATTGTTCAAGCTTTAGTACTGTCCCGTGTGGGCTGCTGTACAGTATCTCCCTCCTAACCGCCTTCCCGAAAAACACTCAACCACTTTCACTCATCCATAACACTGCAGCCACACAAACTTCAAGCTCCACAAATTCTCCCATGCATGTCACTCCCTTTCTGCCCATGGCTGTGCACATCCAATTCAAAACGCTGCTGCTGCTGCTGCTGCGAGACTGCAAAGAGAGAACCCACACGACGCTCTTAACTCTATCAGCCACTCCACTGCTGCAGATGGTCTTAACTCTTCTCCCTCCTGGCTCCCCAATAGTGGAATAATCTCCCCACTCCAGTTTCCATGCAGGCGCGCGCAACCGCGCGCAACCACACACACACACACACACACACACACACACACACACACACACACACACACACACACACACACACACACACACACAGTCTTCCATCATAGGCTGAAAACTCATCGAGTGGACCCGGCGAATGGCTGTCACAGCTGTCGATCACCCCTTTGAATAACGTTAAATAACTAATTAAAAACGTACTTATTTGAAAAATAAGCACTTGGACCTACATCAGCGTGATAAGAACTACAATAAAATGACAGAAACAATCTTTGGGGGGAAATGTACGTGATGTGTAGTTTGATTTTTTTTTTTTTGGCTCATGTCCCATCCACTAACATGGAGGAGGCGAGACTTATGATGAGCGCACATTATAGATTATAGTCCTACTGTCATCTACCTACTGGATAAACTGTAGCCTACAACAGCACAGTGTTTCTGTTATTTTGATCTCCTTTTATTAGGCTAGGTTGTATCTGACATGATGAAATGTTTTTCGCAGTATAACAAACATTTTTAGCAGCTAATTTAATTAGCGAGTTGGTGCTGGATCACTGCAAAGCAAGAGGTTTCAATAGAATATAAACGATCCGCACTCAGGAAAAACTGTTGATTTCTTTTATTTTTTATGATGTCCAACAGTGCAGCAAAGAAATATATTGTGCCAGTGTGAATCCAGCCTTAGTGTAACTAGGGGGTCTCAATTGACCTCCCTATTCTACAATTACAGATTGGGCCAACTGTATGACTGAACTCTCTGAATCTTTTGGGGCGTTCAAATGCTGGAGAGCTCAAAACAAAGATGGCTATAAATGATGTATCAGTCTAGACCTGTATTCATTTCAGTTTACCATTGTTGAGATTAAGAGTGGAAAAGAATGAAATGCTGACCTGGCGCATGATCACATGCAATAGGAAATTGGGTTAAGGGGAAATACTGAAAGACAACTATTAACTTGAGTTTAAATAGCCAAAAGAGAAAGATTATGTGCGATCATTTCATATAGCACTTGTGTAGGCTATCCGTTTCAAATGTCAGACAGATTTGCACGAATAAATACTGACAATACATGCTTTGTATTTATGCAGTTTACAATTTCTTTTTAATAATATTTGTAATATACTCTCCGTTAAACTTCAAAAGTACTGTGGTCTCCACGGCAACAGCTCCGGGTCAGAGAGTGTAACTGCGAGTCGATCGGTTCAGCAGTTGGTAGCTGATATCATCTTGCGAGCCACTGAGGTCCGACTGCTGCCAATAATTTAGTGAATATCTTTGCAGAATAAACCCAATCTTTTAGTCACCGTGGAGACGCCTACTTCATAAATACCAAATTTATTTACAAAAGGCTCTCATTTATTATTCATTCTGTGTGGGATCTGTGGCTGTTGCTCACCTTGCAATTTGAAATGCTTGTAAACAGACAACCTTGTATTTTGTTTATGGACAACATAAATTGCGTCCAGGATATTTGGGTGAATTTAAAATGTGTAAATCATGTCATGCTCTATTATAACAATAATGCTGTTTTATTGCCAGCTCCATAAATACTGTGCACAAAGCCCGCGGCGTAATTATTTTTCATAGCCCTCACAACCTGCCTGGCAGTGGTCGAGAGTGATGATGGCTTAGATCGACTTATGATGCATTGTACCAGGCTGGCTTCCCTGCCGCAGTACCCACTATTCACTCACAGGTGGTGTGGGAAATCACTTCTCTCCTTCTCAGCCTCCTGTCCAATTTGCTGTGTTGTTGTACAGCAACGTCTGTCATGAAGAATCATCTTACCCAAAACTATAATTTAGGTTTTTGCCACATCTGTCTCAGCATTCATAAAAAAAAAAACAGAAATCAACCCTGTCCAGCGGCTCAAAAAAGCCTGCACTACTATAAAACAGGTCTGACAGGCCAACGTTGTGCAATGTGAAAGGTTATATTATAAACGGGACACATACAAATATAAATCTATTTAATGATAGCCCCAATTAGAATGCTAATTGTTGTACTTCATGATAGCAATTAGAGGTGAGTAGTAGCAGAGCAGTTCATTTGACCCTCGTATTAGCCCGGACATCCCGTTAAAGATAAAGCCAAAGGCTGAATGTGTTGGCCTTGTGAGCGTGTCAGTGAGGACGGCTCAGCGCCGCCGCTCTGGTGGTGTCAGCCAGAGTTTGTCCTGGCAGGCGGTCCCGAGGCATGACCAATATGCAGCAGGCAGGCAGACAGGCACACCCTGCTGGGCCTCTATGGGACTGCTAATCTGGGGCCAAAGCCAAGGTCCCCCCCTCCATTCTCGTAGTTCTCATCTCCCTGTGTCGCCCTCTGTTTCATGCGCCCTCAAAGCCAGGACCCGCTGCTGAACTCTAAACTACATTCATCTCCAGTGCCAGGGTCATTTCCAATAGGACTGTAGTCCAATAACCCATCAAGTAAACAGCATGGAATATAATACTGCGAAGGCTAAAGTCAATACTGAGATACAAAGAAACTGAAGGAAACTGAAATTATTCACCAACCTTTCAAAGATAGAGCCCTGGTTTATTATTATGTGTGATAAAATCATCAATGTTTTCAGCAATAGAGCAATCAGCGGGGCTATTATCAGGCCCAGAAAATGACTTATGACACTAATCTCCCATCTTTCCAAAGGAGTTACTGATGATTGCATCTCTGTCATTACTGAGGATGGATACGGCGTCCTGTTGCAAGCCTCCCTCCATTTCCGTCTCCCAGTGAAATGTGTGGTGAGTGCAGCTGAGGAGGAAGAGCGTATAGCTATATTGTTGTAGAGGTTGATCGCTGCATTAGCGATGTTCTTTGTACAGTAGATGTAACAGTGCTATCATTAGCCATCCCTTAGGAGGCCGGTTCGCTCTCTGGCCCATCTGCTCGGGGTGCTGCTGAGCTGTGCGCGCCGCACACCAACAGCTGATGCGAGCATTTGAATGAAGTATTGAGTTTTGAAAGCAACAAAACTAGAGGTAGACCTGTGTCCTTGCAAAAAGAATTAAGCATTATTCTTCTTCAATGCCAACAATGATTTTGAGTCCTCCACCTCTATAATGGCAGTGCATACTGTACTTCCCATCTGCTTTACTGGGATCATCATGGAGCGAGGTTGATCATTCAGACTCCTTATTCAATGGTTCTCAAATGGGGGTCCGGGGACCCCCAGGGGTCCTTGAGGGGGTTCCAGGTGGTCCCCAGCCAAAAGGGTGGTAATTTATTTCCGCTATAATTCCATTCATAAGTAACACAATGAGTATTTTGGTCATGGGTTTTATACACTTTCTATCATCAATCTTATTATCATATGGGGGTCCGTGGGACAAAATCCTATCAAATTGATTATAGCTTATACCACACTACAATAGCTACACCAGAGAGAGCGTCCCACATCATGTAGTACACACAGAGTACACTTTGCATTGCAACTTTTGTCCACTGGTCCCCATCCATGTGTCTAAAGCTGTGTTCACACCGAGATATTTATTTTTCTCTCTGTCGCTCGATTCAACCCTTTGGAATCGCTCTGTCACTGTGTTTAAATCGCTCGTCAACAGGCACAATAATTGACGGACATCTGGGGGCTATTACGTTAATATGCAATGTCATGATGTTTGTCCACTATGAGCCACCGTAGTTGTTTACAAGCTAAGCCTATCAGCGTGCTCCTAACGCGAGCTCTATACCGGTAGTACAGACTTCACTTCATGTCAGCTGTCTGTCAATCAGCTGTCAATGCGGTTTATTGCCACACAATAAACCAGCGGTTTGATCCAAGCCAGTGTGATCCTTGACTCACTCTCACACGGCAGCCAATCAGCGTTGAACAGCGAGCGACTGATGCCAGCGTAATTTCGCTCGAGTTGGGATATTTCATCTCGGGCGACGAGCGAATTTTGGGGTGGGAATCGAACCCAGGACCTTCGAGCTGTGAGGCGACAGCGCTTACCAGCACCCCCCAGGGGTCCTTGAAGGGGTTCCAGGGGGTCCCCCAGCAAAAAGGAGAATCATTTATTTTCACTATCAGGCCATCCACAAGTAACACAATGACAGAATGCCTGACTATTTTGGTGATGGGTTTCATACACTTTCTGTAATAAAACATCTAAAAGCAGAAATCTATCAGATGGGAATCCTGTGACAAAATCCAATCACATGGTCCGTGGTCTAATCGGGTCAGTTTAGGAGTCCTTCACGTGAAAAGGTTTGAGAACCCCTCTGGTCTAAGCATCTGTTACACTGCTTTAATGCTGTTAATGCAAATAGTTATAATGTAGCCCTGAAGTTATATTTAGCTTTAGCTAACCTAGTTTGCTCCCAAAAAAGCACTGTTTTGACATCCCATGACTTTTTATGGCACTAAAACACACATAAGGTACTGATAACCTACACTGGCCCAAATCTCAATTTCATTGAGTTATCCATTCAATTATTCTACAATTGCTTTACAGCTACAATGTGCACACCGCACATGGCTTGGAGAGAAAGGATGCCTCCCTTTGCAACATGTCTATAGCTGCTTGATATGAACTCTGTGACCTTGCTCCCTACAGCGAGTGTCATTATCATAGTTAATTTTCCGCCCATTGCCTGAATGAACAATAGCCTTTGGCCACAGGGGGTGACCATTACTCACCCTGATGGCCAGCTCCACGTTCTCTCCTCCATACACTTCCATCCCTTCATCTAACAGACCGATCTCGTCAAAGTACAGCCTATCCACCACGAAGCAACCAATCAGGGCCGGGCTCCTGGGGGATCAAACATGACAAATAGCAATTTAGTTTCGTCTGTTATTGCTGCTGTCCAAGTGATGTTAACATGGCAGCGTTGCTATAGTGACAGCCAGGACACGAGCAGAAAAGTAAATGTACTATAATATCAAATATAATGCTGAATGACCTTCTCAGGCATTTGTTTACTTCTTTCTGTGTTCAAAAACGGTGCTTGGATTTAAAACGTTAATCATGATGTCATGCATGATTCAGGACATGATGGCGTTTTACTCACTGGATGGGGGCGCTCTTGTTGCCCGCGTGCCACCAGGACTTAGGTGGGTTGAGGTAGCGACACCACAGCTCCCAATCAAAGCCCTGTGCGGACAGCGGGTACTCTTCAATCTCAAACGTGTCGTATTTGATGTTATCAAATGATGGGGAGATGATGCGGGTTCTGTCCTCCTTAATTCTCTGGAGAACAGGTTCGGCCCTTCAGAGAAGGAGGAGACAAGTACTTTTCTGTGAGCAGCCTATCTCCATTACCTCTGTGCACATATTTGTAATGTAAGGGCACTCAAGTTTTAAACGCAGAGATTTTGCAAGACTAATTAATTAAATGTATTTATTTGGAAAAAACAAACAAACAAACAAACAAAAACATTATTATCCATAATAGGTTGTTGACATTTTTTATTTTTTTAGTCTCAAACTAAAGACAAATAGAAATAACCTGCTCCAGGCAGTCCCTTTTTTATATGTAGATGGAAAACAGCAAAACGGTGATCTATTTTACTGATACGCTACAACTGATTTAATTTGAGAAGAGAGAGAAAAAAATTTGATGAAACTTTTGTGTTTGAATTGACATTGCACATTTCTAAAGCGGCTGCAACTAACGATTATTTTCATAATCGATTAATCTGATGACGCTCTCTAATGTCTTGTTTTGTCCACAACTCTATCAGTTTACTGTCACACAGGAATAAAGAAAAAAACTGAAAATATTCACATTTAAGAAGCTGGAATCAGAGAGTTTAGACCTTTCCTCTTAAAATTGTACTCAAAACGATTATCAAAATAGTTGTCGATTAATTTTCTGTCGATCGACTAATCGATGAATCGTTGCAGCTCTAGTTTTTAAGTAAAAGCATTCCAAGTGACACCATTTGTACAATGAAGGTTTAAAATCACATCAGCTGAATAAAAGCTTAATTTTGTTTTGTATGCTGTTCAAATCCTCATAACAGATTAGAGTCACGCTGCTGTGGGCACAGGTGGCCGGTAGAGAACGAGGATCCAGGCAGATTAATTTTTGTTGCAGTCTGGGGAGAGATGGGTAGTCAGTCACCCTACTGTCCTTGTGTGTCTGTGTGTGTGTGTGTGTGTGTGTGTGTGTGTGTGTGTGTGTGTGTGTGGGAGTAGCCTCCACACTCCAAAAACATAAACGATCAGTATCTGCAGTTTGAATTTCTCAAGCTGTACTTCAGTAAGCCCACACTGAAGCGAGGGGTCACGTCTCTTCTCACGAGGCAGTGTTAGTGTGCTGAAGTGTGCAAGGCGGTAATGCAGCATGCATGGATGCGTGGTGAGTTACTCACCAGCCTACATTGAACTCCACGTGGGCATCAAACAGGGCCACAACCGGCGCAGTGGCAGCCCTCCACCCACTCACCCTGGAGCGGATCAGGCCTTCCTGTTTGGAGTGCCGCACCATCTTGATGAATCCCGGACGCTGGCCGTTGGTCTCTGACACAAAGTCCTGCAGCTTCTCCTTCAACTCGTCTACAAAACACACATGACACAACGTCCTGCAGCTTCTCCTTTATCTCATGTACAAAACACACATGAATTATACATCACGATCTGTTAAGTTTTTGAAGATACCTTGTGAGACGGGCGAGTAAGAGGTAAAGTGAGAAATAGCTTTCACCCACAAGACCTCTCATCTCCTCCTCCATGGGGGCAGCATTTCATGGGTAGCAGGCCAAAAGTACTCATGCTTCAGCGCTTTGATCGCTGGACCAAAGAGGCAGCACTTGAGCCGGCATTCCAGACCTCCATGGGGCTTACTCGACATAACGGGATAGAGCAATATGGAGGACTGAGCCAGCGATGCTTCTCACCACATGAAGGGAGGGAACGGACAAAGTGTTTGGCTTCAACATTTCCCTCCATGATTACTAGTCATGTGCTGTAAGATGAGTCATATACTGCAAGATCGCTGAGAAGCTGCTGCTGCTGGCACAAGTACAGTATGAGTTATGAGTGGCGGCACTCTCTCATAGCAAAGGTTTTTCCAGATGAATATATTTTCTATCTCCCTCAAAAATGCAAAGAATTGATGCTTCTATTATTATTTTTTTTACTGATTTACAATTTACAATTGTACTTGGCCAATTTCCCCCTGCTGCCCCGGTCGCTGCTCCACCCTCTGCCGATCTGGGGAGAGCTGTAGACTAGCACCATGCTTCCTCCGACACATGCGCAGTTGCCAGCCGCTTCTTTTCACCCGACAGCGGGGGAACTTCACCGGCAGGACGTAGCACGTGGGAGGATCACGCTATTCCCACCAGTTCCCTTCCGCACTGAACGGGCGTCCCGACCGACCAGAGGAGGCGCTAGAGCAGCGACCAGGACACATACCCCTAATCCGGGCTTCCCACCCGCAGACGCAGCCAATCGTGTCTGTGTGGACACTCGACCAAGCCGGAGGTAACACAGGGACGCGAACCTGCGACCCTCGTGTTGGTAGGCAGAGAATCTACCGCTACACTCATGAATTGATGCTTCTATAGTTATGTATAGGTTTCCTTTATGCGTCAACTAGAATAATTTCAAGCCAAGTGAATGAAACTTTGGCCAATCATCATATATTTGAAGACAGATGTTTTGATTCTGGGTAAGACTGAGGTGCCACTAAATTTATAAATTATATTCAGGGTCACGGAAGTCACACTTGTGCTCTTGAAAGTTGAGAAAATGTTAATTGTTTAGAGGACTTTACCAATCAACAATTCAAATGAGAATGGAGAAAGTCTCAGTACAAAGGTTGGTAGAAGTGATCAGAGGGAGTATGTGAGCATGTTGGCTGTGGTGTGGGAGCTTCTGTCTGAGAATGATAACTAAAGAGCTGTTCTGATTGCGGCAGCTACTGCAGCTTGTCATTATTATTATTACACAGTTTGTGTCACGCTTTTCCTTATCTGCACAAAATGTGGTTGAGGCGGCCCATTTTCTACAAACAAGTACAGGTTTTGTACAGTCCCACAATACAAACATTATGGACCAAATTAATTCTACATTAATTTGAATGTGAACTCAATTCTCTTGCTTTCTAGTTGATGAGCTGCCTTAATCTCTTTTATTGAGAAAACAGTACATTAACTATGAGAAGTTAATGTTGGCAACTGAACTGTTGGCACGTCATGGCATATTGCATGCATACATTACAGGACATAGAAGCACTGCTCCCACAAGCATGACTTTAATGATAACATGAGTATGTGTTGTCTTACTGGCATATAAGAAAAAATAACTAAACAGTCTTTCACCCTCTAGTCCAGTCACTGGTCTTCAACCGGGGGTCCACGACCCCTTGAGAATCCGAGGGTTCGCCAATTTTTGTCAAAGTAGTTTGTGAACATTTTAAAAATGTAATTTAGACAAAAAATAATAAATTATTGAGTAAACTCCAACCATTAATAGCCAATAATAAGCTACTTTTGACCAAAATTATTTACAAAGTGAATCTGATCAAGCAATATGCGAAATGCATTGTTGTTTGTGCTGATATCCTGGTGTGCGCTGGATAAATGTTATTATAGACCAGGCTTAAAATGCAACACAAAAGAAAAAAGAAAAGTGACCATGCAGAAAATAGTGCTGATGTAACCCTCGATCAGGAAGTCAATTTCCAATGAATTCTCTCCATATAATGAAGAGTTTTAAGCTTTGGCGGCACGGTACTGTAAATCAGTGGTTTCCACTGTCTGCTCACAGCATGAAGGTTGTGGGTTTGAATCTCCACCCGGTCCTTTCTGTGTGGAGTTTGCATGTTCTCCCCGTGTTTGTGTGCGTTTCCTCTGGATGACAGAAAGGTGAATGAATGGTTGAATGGTGATTATGAAGAAATAATTGGTATTGAGAGCCCTTCCAACTATCTTACTTCGTTTCAACTCAGGCAGCGGCGCTCCAGACACTGTGTCACTCCTCTTCCTGAAGAGGTGATAATGACTGATAATGAAAATTGCTGCTTTTATCAAATCAATCGCCTCTATTTTAATCAAATCATAGTTGGATCCTTGTTCTATCTTTCAGCATGAGCTGTCCCTTATGAGTATGACTCAACCGGGAATGTGGCAATAATAGAAGCATTTAATTCTTTCAGCAGAATCAGCAAAGAGACACGAAGCGGCTCAGACTGCTGCTTTGCACCCTGTGGTTCACATGGCACCCTGTGGTTCACATGGCATCTCAGGTGTAAATCAGGCCCTGATTTGATGGCCAGGATGAAAAGCAGCAGGGCTCTGTGTCCCGAGGATCAGGGACTGAGGACCACAGACTAATTTGGCAGTTTCAGCCTATTGAATAGAAAAATTAGATTTGAAAGTGAAATTAAATTTTCACCGTTGAAATCATTCTAGCCTTCATTTTGGAATCTTAATTCCGCCTACAGGGAAGCAAGTCACTCATGTGTGCAGCTGCTGATGAATTTCCAACAGTTTACTCTATAATAGATTTTAACCAATAATTAATTAAGACATCCCGATGTGAATTGAGAATAAGAATGATTAAGTGTTATGGCTCATAGCAAATCATAATAAAAGCATACTGAGTAACACGTTCATTACCCCAGGAATGGCTGATGACCAACAGGCATCATTTTTTATGACTGATATCCTGCTAACGCTGTGCTGGAAAGTAATGGGCTTTGGACTGGAGTCTGATTGGAAAACAAGCAAGCAGAATTCTAACATTAATGTGTGCTGCCAGTGACAGATTACAAAAGCAATACTGAAGTATTCAAGCTTTTTCTCTGAAGATTAAAAATCAAAACTAATGGATGGGCGGCAGAACACATCATTTAGCTCGTTTTAATCATACCCTCAGTCAGATATGAGAAAACATAATAACATTGTTGACTTGATGTGTGTACATATATTTTTTTAATGAGCAGTTAATAGACTAGTGAGCCTTTCTATATTCAAACCATGTCTTTTCTAATAGCAGAGAAGCAGAACAAAGGGGTATGAGGTGGGGATGGGCTGGGAATGAGCAAGTGTGTTCCTGTCAAGTGGTAGTTCTGACCAAGCAATCTGATTGGTCAACTAGACATTTAGAACGTGCTCAAATAAGCATAACATGACTCCTAGCCGTGCTCAAATGAAGAAGAAGAAAAAATTATTCCGTTTGGGAAATCACAATCTCTAGAAGGCATTAGCTCAAGTGGCTGGCTGACTCAACAGGGACTAGGAAGCGTCTTGTTGCTAGGTCGTTATTGGGTTGGTCTACTTGCTGGAGTAGTACACGTTTCATCAGATATCAGTCTAAACGTTTTTACTTATATATATACATATATATTTTGTTTATATTTGATTTGGTTGATAACTGTTGTTGTATAATCACAATATTATACTCATATCACAATATTACACTGCCTATTAAAGCAGCTACGAGCAACTTTTTCGATTGTTATTAAACAGTATAATTACAATATTGATGCATCACATCTTACCTATAATAGTAGCTGAGACCAAAGCCGTGTCAATCGGAGATTGCTCCCTTAGGTGATTATTAAGTCTGTGTCTGTCTAAACTCGCGTCAACAGGGGGCTCTCTCTCTCTCTCTCCTACCGCCGGCCCGGCTACACCCGGAAGTGAAACGCAGAAGTGAAACCCGGAAGTGAATCTCAGCTGCCTGCCTATGCCGTTTGCGCTGCCTAGCAACATAACATAAACAATGTGAACGCCACGCATACTCTCGGGAACATCTCTCGTTATATTCTAACAGGTTTTTTGGAAGTTATTTTGTGGTTATGGCTGAAGTGGCTGCTGCAAACCGTTTCATTTCACTTCCTGATCTGCCCTGGCCACAAACAGACTAACACTGGCCGATTCACTCGGGGTTCAAGCGAGACTACTCTGCGTTGGTCTCGTCGACTATTAGAGGTAAGATGTGATGCATTGATATTAAATTTATACTGTTTAATAACAATCGAAAAAGTTGCTCGTAGCTGCTTTAAACTGTCTATCAACTCTCTTTGAGAGATATATATATATACACATACTTACATACATACATACATACATACATACATACATACATACATACATATATATATATATAGTACACAGATTTCCGTTAGTAGTTCTGTGTTGGGTTATGGGGACAACAGAGTTGAGCCACTCAGAAATAGCCCTGACAGATGGACATCCAGCAGAGACATGAAAGACAGAATTTTGGACTTGTGGACCGACAAGCCTAGAAACATTCTCACATTCTCTCCACTGTTTACACTTAGCTTGCAATTAGCTGCTCAGCGCAAATCCTTTCACCCCTGCACACATGGCTAGACTTGACGAGACTTTTTGGTTAAGCTGAACTATGAAATGAAGAGTCCTCTGACAGCCTGTCTAATAAGTGAGCCCTTCTCCAGCCTGCCACAGCTCGGGACATTATCCAATTAAGGAGGAATCAGCTGGGTCAATTTGCCCTTCTCTCCCTTGATGGCTATACACTGTATCCTGCATGCTAATGCCTGTTGGAGGTGAACTGTGACAGGCAGATGACTTGTATAATGCTGTAGATGCCTGGGAGGTTAGCACCAGAGGATGACCCTTTAAACAATCTCAGCAACAGGGGTCAACAGGCTAACGCCATTTAGCATAGATAAGATTCACAGTCATGATGATAATGCTAACAGTAGGGCCTATCAGAGGCATTCTGACAAAGTGCTCAAGCAAACCGGGTGAAATGCCATCGGCAAAATGTCAGTGCGTGACTTGGGTCCCTGAAGGCGACTGGTCCCTAGCTCACAGTTACGTGATAAAATCTGAATCTTTATGGGATGTGATAATCCACTTAGGAGGTAACCTTTTGGATTTTCATCTAGGGTGATAACTTTAGGAGCGCCTATCTTACACCGGGTGCAAAGCGCAGCGTCATTATCTTACACCTGGCGCAAAGCGCAGCGTCATTGTTAGTTTTCAACCGACGCAGTTGGCATTTTATTTTATTCTTGTTCTACTAATGTTTTTATGTCGAAGCCTTCTTCTTCTTCTTCTTCTTTGAGTTTTATGGCGGTTAGCAAGCATATATGTGCATTACCGCCACCTACTGGAGTTTGATATCAGCCAAATGCCTGAGGGGTGGGCGTGGACTCGAAGGCCACGCGAGCCCAGTGCATTGTGGGAAGTGTAGGATTTCGGGTCCCCGCACCCGCCCCTCCCGTCCACCAGCCCCCCCCCCCCCCCCCCACACACACACAGAGTGGATTTTGGTTGATAGCTCAGGCTGTGAACAACCAATTTCAAAAATTTCAACGGATTCAAACTCCTTAGGGGCGTGAGATTTAATATATCTTCATATTCCCCACGGGAAAGCCTTCCTTTAAATGGAATGGGATCACTTTAGATAGTTCAATTTAAGACATGCTCAACACGGGGTGCCCCGGTGGTCACAAAGTGCGTACCACAAGGCTTAGTCATCGGGGTTTGAATACGACCCGTGGCCCTTTGGCGTCATCCCCTATCTTGTCTATACTGTCCTCTCAAATAAAGGCAAAAATTCCATCGAATATAGATGTAAAATATATATATATATGTATATATGTATATATATATATATATATACACACACACTATATATATATATATGTATCTCCAATGGTAAGCTCTATATTCAGTATTCAGTTACAGCAGCCTACAGGTCGTGGTAAGCAATGGTTTGCATCAGTGACTTTAGAAGAGACCGCAGCCCCCCATATTTCCCATGTCGGTTTGCCTCTAAATGGCTGTCTCAATCCTAATTTCAAGCAGCACAGCCCATTTAAAGTGCATTGCCTAAAAATGACCTTGGCACAGAATCCCCTTTTTATAGTCATTCTTGCTGCCTTACCAAGGTAGTTAAGCCTTGCATTGTAAATGACTGTGGGCTATACTTTTCACAGCTGGCTTCAAGTCGAGCCCCTGTGCCTATAGTACCTGACATGACCATTATTTACCAGGGCAAAGCGACAGTTTCTCAATAATAACACTGCATCACACATCAGTTATACATTTTCAGCATAATCCTGATGATATATTTTAGACTTGTTTAGCCTGCACACATTCCATGCAGATGTAAGAATTTGAGGATGCAAATGCAGACAAGATATGTATATAAACATTTCATCATTACCTTACTGGATGGTTTTGTGCCTTAAGGCCAATTTCTTGGCTTTCCAACTAATTAGTGTTCTTCATCTATTGGTTCAATCCAATGAGCACAACACTTAATTAAAGACATTCAAGGAGGCTGGAGGCCTATGGAGGCTGACATATCATATGATCCAGATTTTTACCATGCATGGGGCAATGATACGTCAACTATAGTTTTAATGCAACACTCGTTAAATTATTGTTAATTTTCATTCCAGCTCCTGTAGTATAGAGAGGCAAAGTGACCGCCTACTTCCTGCTTCAGCACTGTACCAGAGATTTTCATCCGCCATTTATTTTCCCATAGACATTTTGTAAAATGCTTATAAAAATAGTTTTACTTGTTCAAAGCAAACGGTTCAGATATATTTAGAATCGGGAGAGACCTTTCGGGAGAGACATTTCACTCGGACAAAAAAAAAAAAACATAAAAAAAACAATTTATTTAAATCCGATTTTTTTTAACGTTTTGGTCTGAGTGAAATGTTATGCGGTCTCTCCTGTTTCTAAATATATCTGAACCGTATTTTCGGTTTTTTTTACAAAATGTCTATGGGAAAATAAATGGCGGATGAAAATGCCTGGTACATGTACAGTGCTGAAGCAGGAAGTGACATTTCACTTTGGCTCTCTATAATGATGCTGCTTACTGTTATCACTGTTGTCGTCCACCAGGATGATCTCTTTGAGAAGATGCGAGGGCGTCTTGTTCATGGCAGAGTGAATCGAGCGCAGGATGACGGACAAGGCCTCATTCACAAAAATGAACACAATGCTCACTTGAGGGAGATTTAAGGGATATGTAATGTTTCTGCACCTGTGGGGGACAACAAAACATCTTTGGTGAAGTAATGGTTGGAACTGCATCACGTCTGAGGAATTAATGGATCAATTAGGCATTAATTTGTAAAGAGCAGGCAAATTTGAGATTTCATACCAACCTAGTTGATTTTGATCATCTTGATATACTTGGGCTAGCCTGGTAAACCATCCGGTCACAATGAACTCACATTCTGTTTCGTTCTGCGTTTCCGTCTGGCCTCCAGCTCTAGGCGGGCATTATCAGAAATGACAGAGTTCACTAGCCAATCAGGGACCTACCTTGTAGTTAACATTAGTAACCGGCCAATCAGGAACGCCGCTGGCAAAACAGTAATGGCTGCCTCCATAGCTCTCCAGCTCGAGCAGTAACGTCAATGTTCGTCGAGTTTAAACAGCCATAAAGTGCAGTTATTGCAGAAATAGACTCAATAACAACAATTAAAGAAGAACAGGAGTATGCAACAGCGGAGTTTCTCGGCGGAAAAGACGTTATTTCGCAGATCTTCCGAGTGGATTTGGATTGGACTGGATCCGACAGTGATTGGCTGAAGGACTGGACACTTCCACCCACTGAAATGACTGTGCATGGCACTGAGTCCAGACGGATCCACGAAACCAAACAGAATGTGAGTTCACGGATCCGGATGGTTTTAACCAGGCTAATACTTGGCATACTACTTACATGCAAAATAACATTTACTGTATATTAGGAACAAGACCATGGGACTGACTTCTGTGACTGTAGACAAGGGGTGGGCAAAATCTTTTTCCAGAGGGCCATACATACATACATTAAAGATCATACCTGCCAACACTCCTGATTTTCACGGGAGTCTCCCTATTTTTAACCCTCTCTCCCATTGTGATTGGTAATTTCTTGTTAATCTCCTGATATAATAGTGATACAAATCCAATGGCTGTAGCAAATGAGATTTATTAACATAATTCTGCCTTTTATTGAGTTTTTGGGGGTTGTTTTACAGGGGCCAGGTCCGGCCCTGGGGCTGCATTTTGCCCATGTATGCTGTGTAGACCATGGCGCTAGCACACTTGGTTGTGACCAACAGATTTTTGGTAATTCTGTGAGCATAGACGGGCAGCTGTGCCACCTCTGCAGCGCCGCAGTTATAAAAGGCGTTTGGATTCAGAGGAATAAATTATGGGTGTGGCATCAATCATGGCCAATCAAATGGGCTGCCCTTCCCTTTAAGAGCAGAGCGCTCCCTGCCTGCCACGGTGCACTGACAGAGAGTCCAGTGTGACTGATACACCCTCGGTGACCTGATGAGTTTGGATAGGGATATATAGCCTAGAGACAGTATTGAGCGGTCCCAAGGCAGTTCACTCATGCAGAGTGGAGAACTATCTGCTGCCTCCAATGTGTCCTCAGGATGATCATTGATCAGAGAGTGCCCCAAACTTTTGAGTAGCCAGTCAGATTGAAAAAGTAGCCGGCTCATGTTCGCGGCGGCGTTTGTTCCAGTGGTCCTTTTCCCAATTAATAAACAAACCTCAAATATGTATCCATGAGTGTGACAATTGAAATAATACAAATAAACATTCTTATAAAAGGCCCAATGCTCAATTTAATTATAAATAAAACAATATCCATATTGCAAAACACAAACAGGCAATGTATATTTTTAAGAACAAAGAAAATACTAATAACTATGTTTCCCACAGGATTTGGAGAGATTGTGGTGGGTAGACCTTGCTTGGACCCTCTTGGGGGGTTCGGGGGGCCTTGCCCCCTGTAAGAAAAATTTGTACCTTTTAAACTAAAATGCATGAATCTGGTTCACTTTGAGAACCAATTTAAGAGGCAGGGGTGGGCAATTATTTTTCATGTGGGGCCACATGAGAAACCCAGATTGTTGCTGGGGGCCGAACAAATATTGTCATGCCGTAACCCAGGAACTTTGATGATGGAGAGGACCACAAGAAAATGTCCTCGCTACCAGAGGGCCAGATTTTGCTGAGGGTTGGGGGCCAAATGGTAGCCTAGGTAAACCCAGCCCCCACGTGACCTGCTCTCTCAGTTCCCAGTCACTAGCTACTACATAGTGACTGAGAACAGGTCTGAGAGCAGGTCACGTGGGGGATGGGTTTACCCAGGCTAGCCAAATGGTGCCCGGGCGGAAAAATGTTGGCCATTTGAAGTCAGGTTTAGAGGAATAACTCCTTTTAAATTAACAGTTGTGATGTCATTATTCAGTCTTAAACAACAGTCATTTCTTACACATGAGATTACTTTTAGCCTTTTAGTCATAAAGATTATTGAAAGATATATTATTATTCCAGACTGAAATGTTATAACAGAAGTGGAGTATTGGCCAGAATGACATGAACATTTGGACACTTATTCAGTGGGTATCTTGTATGTTGCGTTCAGGTGCACTGTAAAAAAATTTTTTTTTAACAGTGTATAAAGTAACCGGTAGGCCAGAGGCCAGTAGGCGGATAAATAGCCAGCTGCTGGGGCTTAAGGAACTCCCTGATTGATGCTGCTTTACCACTGATGATTCAAGTGGCAATTGCATCGTATACATTTGGAAGCTATGTGGAATACTGAGTCATATTAGCCGAGCAGTGTGGCGTGCACAAAGCATGCTAAAGATGTTTGTGTAGCATGGTGCTACGTTGTACTCAGTGGATGAGGTGTGTGTAATTGCATAGTGCTTTGAGAATGTGCACTACAGTACATCCCTCAAATTATAGGCTGCAGATGGAATGCACATACCTGCCCTGCCCCCTTTGGATGGCTACGGGGATTTCATCAAGTAAAAGGGAACGCCCTCATACTCTACGTTAGGGGTGTCAAAATTAATCGTTTAATCGATGCATTGGGATGCGGACGTGTGAATAAATGTTTAAATGTAAGTTGACATGCAGATTTTAAAGCACTTTCTAAGTAAAAAAGGGTAACACTTTACAATAAGGTACACAAATAATATAGTAGTTACTAGTAAACTAATGAGAAATTAACTTTTAGTTAATGATCAGCTAATGGCCTTTAATCATTCGTTAATCATGAATTAATGATTAGTTAAAGTCAGTTCTGAGTATAGTAGTTAATCATTAGTTAATGATTACTTAATTATTACCTGTTGAGGATGTGATACTTGGAGCTGCAATACTTAGTTTGAGCTCTCTCGAGAATCGAGATGCATCGTGGAATCGAAACGCATCGTTGACAGATGAATCGTAATCAAATCGAATCATGAGGCCAGTGAAGATTCACAGCCCTACTGTACGTATGTGGTTATGTGGAAGTAGTTGCATGGAAACCATACGCAGAAGCAAACTCTTAATTGGTTTTCAATTAGCGCCACCCAGTGTGCTGGAGAGGCTAAACTTAAAGCATCATGCTTTTCAATGGCGCAAGCGAGCCTTGTTCTTTTGCTGAAACCTAAATGGCCCTTAGAGCCACGAAAACAACACAGAACACCAGCGCTTTCCCTGCTGGTCTGAGACGTGGTCTCAGAAGGCAGAGCTGCAAGTGTAATTGCTTACAAGCCCCTCTAGGGTGCTCCCCTGCCCATTTCAGCAAGTGATAGCTACGAAAGTGCCAAATGGGTGCAGGCAGGACAAAGGTCCATTTTGCGCCCAACAAAATTGCCACTTCGCAGCACCAGATCACGACACTTGATCTGCGCCGGCACAAAGTTAGGGCCCCATAACTTCAGGTTTTTAATGGTCTTTAATGCAGATTGGGTGGGAAACAATGTACAAACTCAAGTGTAGGCTACTTTAACTGGGTTGACAGCTAGTTTACAGAGATGCCAACTTGCTAACTATAGGCTATATTTGAGCAGCTTGAATGCTACCTCGGAATCTTACCCATCAGGCCTGAGGTCCGGTATTGGCCTGTCTAAAGAGAGACGGTCACTGAGGTAGCCATTGTATCCATAGTACTGGAACATCTTCAGAGCCACCCTGCGGTTCTCCGGAGCCAGCTCCTGACCCCAGTGAGCAAACAGCGACGAGTCAGAGAATGATGTGTCCGCCTGACCGTCCTCTCCCCTCCCTGGAGTCTCTAGGAGGCACAAGAAAGACAAATAGCATGAATATTTGTCCAGGCCGCTGCTTTTCAACCTGAGGGTTGAAACAAGGGTTGGCATGGCTGGGCCTGGAGGATGACACGAAGGAATGTGGAGAAAAATGTTCTAATATAACCTCTGTGATAGATGCTTTTGCCATGTGACATAATGAATGTTAGCAGATGCAGGCTGGACGATAGGTTAGAGATACTGTCATGCGGCATGCCCATGTCGGCAAGCATACGCCCTGCTCAATGTCCTTGAGCAAGACACTCAATCCCTAGGAGTACCAGGTGCCTCTGGGAGTACCAGGTGCCTCGCTCTGTGGCTCGATCACCTTTGCTTTGAGCTCCCTGCAGGGCAGAAAGTGTAAAGAATTTCCCCACTGGGATCAATAAAGTAAAACACGCACGCGCGCGCGCGCACACACACACACACACACACACACACACACACACACACACACACACACACACACACACACACACACACACACACACACACACACACACACACACACACACACACACACACACAGGGTCTTCCCAGTCATACAGCACAGTAGTATGCCCAGGGTCTTCCCAGTCACTCCTCTGTGTTGTTGGGACATTATGCACAGGGATTCAATAGTGTGCTCAGCTGCAGTGAGGCCTGAAGGTGCACAGCTATTTTGTGAAACTATTTGGTTATTGAACGGCACGGTGACATTTATGATCTGTGAAAATATGGGCGTGCGGGTGGGAGGTTGGCAGTAACCAATAAATTCAGAAAATGTTGAATGTCATTGCATCTTAAATTACACTTTAGCAGAGAAGGGATTGAGAAAGTTGATTAGCTATCGATACAACTTGCATCATTACTATAGACCTGAGAGCTTCAACATACAAGGAGTCCTGCAAGCAAGAAGCAACATAGAAGAGGGTCTCTCTGAAAATATAATTTACCAAATGGAAATGGAAAGGGTAAAAAAGTAATCCTTGCCACATACTGGTCTGGATAATCGGCTTATCGTCAATTCAAAATGCCTTGATAAGAAATTAAATCCATTGAAAACAGGTTCTGATATGGTATTCCTACTCTATCATCAGTTTTCATTAAAAGAGACGGCATTAATCCCCTGAGGCGATAGCACAATTAAAGAATAACGAAGCAGGCTACTTATAGGGTTAACAAGTTAATTCACAGCATAAACCATAAAGACCCTGGAAACCCAAAATAAATATGCATTTTGAGTTCATGAGATGAGATGATACACCCCTCCCCCCCAACTGTATTTCAGTTTCAGAGAAGCACCAAAAGAAAGACGAGGAAAACAACTCTAGTTTCTGCAAACTAAAACACTGGAGATTTGCAAAAGTTCTTGCATCCAAATTCTAGACACTGACAACAACAATCACTAAATATTGATATAACTGCTACATACACAATACAAAAACTAAAACCATCAAATATTGATGATGAAGACGACGCACATCTCATACACCTTGGTGAAAATGCATGCAGGTTAAAAGAAATAGCGTTTCACTAACCAACACATAGCACACACACCTAAATATTAATTTCCTCAGATATTATTGTTATTATTAGACTTAGAAATTGCAGACTGTATTTTTCTCCCAGTTGCTGCAGTAGTATCAGAGAATCATAAATGTGGATGATAAATCAATGCTACATCTCTGCTGTTGCTAGGCCTCATTGTGGGGATATGTGTGAAATGTTATTACTATTCAGTGGTGCAGATAATATGTATCATGAGACCGACATGGAAACTGCATTTCCAGAGACGCATGTATCAATGATGTGATGGAACCTGAAGCGGCAGCAACCGCAGTCAACAGAAAAACGGAGATAAAAACCACAAATCTCCTAAAATGGTAATTTAATCCAATCTTACATACGCTCTGATCATCAACAATCAAGTTTTACAAGGGCCTGTTTGGCAGTGATGAAGTGCTATGTGGTATATCAAACCGCAATGAAAGAATAACAATCCAAAGAGTCGAGCAGCATGCACCTTCGGTTCAGACTTCAGTGCCGATGTCGACTGTCAGCGCCTGAGGCTGTGGAACCTCCACTCCACAAGTTCAACACATAGCCGCTAAAGTTTGCCTGCTTTGAAGCAGAGGGGATGGTGTCTGACTTCTTGTTAGGAGAACACAGCTATTAGAATAAGACAAGGATAAAAGTTCTATAAGTCTTTCAATCCCCGGCAAATGTGCCTGAAGGCTCGTTCGTTTGACTGCTTGTGCTGGTGATTAATTAGGCCAACAGAGACAATCTCCTCAGCCGTGAGTCTCTCAAGCAGCGGCTGGGGGAGAGGTTGGGGTTTTGTGGACGGGGTAACCGTGGCAACTTGCACAGGCTTAAACCCAATGTACGCCAGACGCGTTACAGCTCCGTGCCGATCCGGTAAAACGGACGGAACTATGGCCGGAACAGACTCTCGGCCATGTTGATAGATGGGCGATACATGCGGTACGGAGAAAATGAGCACCTGTTCTATATTTGTCGGATCCCGCATGCGTCTGACAGATGACATGAGTGTGGGTCTGTTCAGGCAGCTGCACGGAGCCGTAACGCAGATTACAACAAAGACCACAATGGAAATAAGTGTTGCGACTTTTTGCTTTTGTGTTATCCTTAATGTTCTTTTAATTGTGCATCATGTACTCTGGTGATGTAACCAAGGAAGTGTCCTTTTATTTGAAATGTCAAACAAACTAAACTAAACTAAACTAAAATTAGGAGAATTATCGACACGCGTGGCGTCAGTCAGGGGGTGCTAGACAAAAAAGGGTGGGAACCACTGCTCTATGGCTGCCATGTACCATGTCACTTGAATGTCCTGGATTGGAGTTCGGCCCTATAGGACCTACCATGTCATCCCAATCCCTTTCGCAATGTGTCCTGTATCCCTCCACTTGCACCTCTCAAATAAAGGCAAAGATGCCACCCGAAAAAAGCTGTTACTATTTACCACTATGGTCCAGAATAGCCCAGGCTGCTTCTCATGAAGTGGAAGGACAAGTCAGGTGACAGGCTGTCCCCTTGAAAAAGACACAAGGCGAAAAGTAGCTGATCGTGTGCGCGTGTGTGTGTGTGTGTGTGTGTGTGTGTGTGTGTGCGTGCGTGCGTGCGTTTATAGACAAGGCGACTGGCACCTAAGCTTGTCAGCAGCACGCCAGGCATTGGAGTGGAGCAGTAAGCGTGTGCACATCAGGGGCGATAGAGCTATCAGATAGTGCTGTCTGCTCACCACAGCACAGTCACAGAGGACAGGAGAGAGACCATACCACAGTCACAGAGGACAGGAGAGAGACCACACCACAGTCACAGAGGACAGGAGAGAGACCACACCACAGTCACAGAGGACAGGAGAGAGACCATACCACAGTCACAGAGGACAGGAGAGACCATACCACAGTCACAGAGGACAGGAGAGACCATACCACAGTCACAGAGGACAGGAGAGACCACACCACAGTCACAGAGGACAGGAGAGAGACCATACCACAGTCAGAGGACAGGAGAGACCACACCACAGTCACAGAGGACAGGAGAGACCATACAGTACCACAGTCACAGAGGACAGGAGAGACCACACCACAGTCACAGAGGACAGGAGAGAGACCACAGCACAGTCACAGAGGACAGGAGAGAGACCATACCACAGTCACAGAGGACAGGAGAGACCACACCACAGTCACAGAGGACAGGAGAGAGACCACACCACAGTCACAGAGGACAGGAGAGACCACACCACAGTCACAGAGGACAGGAGAGAGACCACACCACAGTCACAGAGGACAGGAGAGACCACACCACAGTCACAGAGGACAGGAGAGACCACACACCACAGTCACAGAGGACAGGAGAGACCACAGCACAGTCACAGAGGACAGGAGAGACCACACCACAGTCACAGAGGACAGGAGAGACCCCAGCACAGTCACAGAGGACAGGAGAGACCACACCACAGTCACAGAGGACAGGAGAGAGGCTGAGGTTGAGGCTGAAAGATAGGAGCTGGACACACAACATACAACACAACACTATGAATGAATCCACATGTGGGCTTCCTCGCTGTAACACAAACCACTAGAGAACTAAGTAAGAGATCACTGAGACGACGAGTATGTAAGAAGACAAAAGGACAGACTACAAACATGAGCAGTTGTCTTGAACCTCCAATGAACTGAGTTTTTGAAAGGCGCAGCAGCAGGGCATGTTAAATTATTAAATCTGATGCCATAAAATATATTTCACAGTGATGCAACTGGCCCACAATGTACACAGATTTTTATCAAGTTCTCTTTATTTATTTCAGAATGTGTTTGGAGAAGGAAGAGTCCTGAATTTCAATAGCAAACGATGATTATTTTTTTTACACCTAGGAGACAAATCTCTTCCGCACAATCTAAGTCACCGTGGCGACGATGTGTAGACTTTTGATCAAACTACTGTAGACCTAAATGTTTGACCTGCTGACTCCCCTCGCTTTAGGCACTAGTGTGCTACTGTATGGAGAGAAAGGGGGTAAACATTTTGGCCATTTCAACTATTTCAGTATCATTTGCATAATATGGCAACCAAGACCACAAAACCACTGGCTTTTGCAAACTGCCATAGGTTGAGGCCACGTCATAGACAGTCCGCATGTCTGGGAACGCCCACAAAATGTTAAACGGCTGGCTGGCTTGGGGGGGTACGGTGGTGCAGTGGTAAGCGCTGTCGCCTCACAGCTCGAAGGTCCTGGGTTCGATTCCCACCTGGGACGCTGTGAGCGCTGAAGGAATGTGTGCCCGTCCGCATGTCCTCGAGTGCCCACCGCCCGGGTGGGGTCGTCAAAAGGGCCTTTCTGTGTGGAGTTTGCATGTTCTCCCCGTGCCTCCCGGGGGTTTCCTTCATATAGGAACCCCCTTCACCAAAACATGCAATATCCTGGTTGCTGATGTGGTGCCTCCTCTGGTCGTTAAGGGCGCCTGTTCAGAGGGAGGGGAACTGGTTGGAATAGCGTGAACCTCCCACGTGCTATGTCCTACCGGTGAAGCTTCCTCTGTCAGGTGAAAAGAAGCGGCTGGCTAACTGCCCATGCCTCGGAGGAAGCATGGAGCCAGTTTCGGCTCTCCCCAGATCGGCAGAGGGTGGAGTAGCAACCAGGATAAATAAATTAAAATTAGCACTAATGGGGGATAAAAATGGGATAAAAAATTGGGGGGGGGGGGGGGGGGGGGAGTTAAACGGCTGGCGCGCGAGTGGGGTAAAACCGGCCATATATCTCATGGGCTGACTCACCAAAAGACGGTGCTGCGGCTCTAAACTACATTTGGGGGTATGGGGGTTCTAGAGCAGAACACATGACGTCTGCTCAGATGTGCGTTTACTGCGGTGGTTAAATCCCCGATCGTGTCTGCCTGGGCCGGGCTATCAGCTAAATTCTAACTTTGCTGAATGGATAGAACGGGGGAATTTACCCCGCCCTGACCCTGCCCCCAAGCTAACCCAGCATCTATTGTGGGCATTCCTAGAGCCTGTATGGGCGTTCCCAGACATGCGGACTGTCTCTATGTCCGACACCACAGTCTATAAAATGGCCAGCTTGAAGGGGTGCGGAGAAACCAAGGAAGGGTGTGAAGGGACACCTTTATCAATCAAAAGAGTGCCACTATTTCCTGGCAGTTTGATATTAGGCCTGCATGCTGCCAAACAGCTTGGCATATTGCCAGATTACAGCCTCAATCATTTAGAGACACTTTGTATCACAGCTGAATTCTCATAGAGATACTGTACAGTGGCATGTAACGGATGCAAAAAGGCCTCAACAAAAACCTAACAGATGGAGAGCTATAGAGATGTATTTATTAACATACAGACATACATAGTATACACACATGTGGATATGTATTATGTAGATTTGCCCTTCTATGTGTTAGATAGTAGCATATGACTTCTTGAATTATGGCCAAAAACATTATTTTGATGTCACCTTTGACCACCAAATTGTAATCAGTCCCATTCTAGAGTGCAAGTGGACATTTGTGCCAAATTTGAAGAAATTCCCTGAAGGTGTTCCTGAGATATCTCATTCACAAGAACGGGATGGACGTTGAGGTCACCGCGACAATGAACTTTAACCATTTGACCACCAAAATCTAACCAGTTCACCCTCGAGTCCAAGTGGACGTTTCTGCCAAATTTGAAGAAATTCCCTCAAGGCGTTCCTGAGATATCGCGTTAACAAGAATGGGATGCCGGCTGAGGCACACACACACACACACACACACACACACACACACACACACACACAAAGAGAGTCTGACATAGTTATTTGTCTGTTCCTCTGATGTGCCTGAAAATACCCCCAAATTAAAGCAGACAGTGTGCAATTTATTGTGTCATTTTACATCCAAAGTAACGAGGATGAAGTCAAAACATCAAACACCGTGGTTCAGTCAAAATACTCATTGTTGTATATTCATTCTGACAATAACAGAGAGAGGAGAAGATCTCTGCACAGACTAACAGTCTGTGTGAAACAGGTTTCATCATCCACATGAAACTTTCAGACTGCTGTTTCTACAACTTGATATCAAAGAAGCTGACAGCTCGAAAAGATCATGTACTTAAAAAACTTTTCACGTTCAAGGCAGTTCTTCTGACAGTAGAGCAGAAAATCCCCTGCATGTTCTCACAGTCACATACCATGTTTCCCAGTGCGTTCCCTACAGAGCGGCTCACTCGCAGCTGCACATACTGATGACATCACAGGTTCAGGTTCATTGATCGGATTACGCAGAGATAATCCAGAATATTCCATGAGGGAAAGTAAGATACACTTGTTTAGCTAATTCACCTTATGTAGCCACGCCCATTTGACCCGGTTGTGTGGTCGTGTGACGACTTCCGACAAAAAAAAAAGGGGGGGGAAATGGCTGGCTGCTCCAATATAATCTAACTCTGAATTAACTAATAATTTAGCCAATTGTATGTAACATACCAAATAAAAGCAAACGGCAATGTCTAAGAATGCAATGCCATGTAACTGGCTCGTTAATTCTCGCATTCCAGGGAATTACGTTAACGTTTGCGGGTCTTATAGACGTAAGTGGCTCGCGCTGCGTCGGAGAGAAAACCATCTGAAGCTTTCTTTGTTGGAGTCCAGGTATGTTTTACAAGAAAGTGCTCGTCATTGTCGACGATAACGTTATCTGACCTGGCTAACAGAGGATACTCCGCTTGCTGGCTGTGTACCGAGCTCAAAGTCGTAGGCTGTTTTACCCCCTGCACTGTCCGCTACAAAAGAAACTCTCTTCTTCATAACGTTCATTTGTATTTCGTGCCGTGACCGCCGGAAGTGTTAACACGACCCGGAAGAATTTGGCCCACCCCCACGTCTGAACATAAGGTGAATAGGCATGTTTGATTTGTCAACTCAGGAGCAACATTTTACTATTCACCTTATGTAGCCCCGCCTACTTGACCCAGTTGTGTTATGACTTCCTGTTCAAAACACCTTCTGTTTTACCTGCTCACTAGTACTGTACTGTCACAGGAAGTGTAAACACAATAGGAAGTAACTGGCTGACCCCTGTGTTGGAACATAAGGTGAATAGTGTGTGCTTGAGTAGATCGCATTTTTTTTAAGTGACGATAGGTTATTGAGGAAATTCAGATAGCACTCCTCAAATAGCACTCCAACATTCATGTGCTGTTGGAGTGTGAGTCCATACCCGAATGCAAAGATTCCTCTGCAAAGCAAAATGACCAGACACATGAAAATAACAGAATGCTAAACACACTGGATCCGAAAGCGTGAATTCAGCTCGAGCGGGATGCAGGAGCCTGGCCATTCAGTGTGTTTTGCTCCGCGCCAGTCACAACTTCGCTCGTGGCTCGCGTCAAAAATAGACCAGACGCCGCCCGCACCTAATCTGCGTCTAATCTGTTCGCCTCGTTTCCGTGTCGCTTCTGTTTCCAGTGTGGTTGCGCCATAATACAGCAGGTTATCCAAGTAACTTGACTTCTTGAAATAGAAATCAATCAATCAATCAACCAATCAATCAGTGATCAAACCAATCAACAGCATGGTACATAGTGGTTTTAAGAGTATTTACAGCTATTTGTTTGTAAGACCAAAAATACACGGCATATCAGATTATATTTACTTTGTTTCAAATTATGTTTTAATCTTAAAAACTTCAAACAGAAGTGTTTGCATTCCATTGCAGTTCTGACAAAGTGGCAGCGCTGCATGAATGAATGTAGAACGCCCCTGAGATCAATGGCTAGCTACAAGACTTCAATATGCTGCAGCATTTATCATGTTTTCTCTTGTCAGGGCAGCCCTGCCCATAGAGTTACCAGTCAGGGGAAATCAAGCCCACACATTCGGTGTGGGCAGTTAATTGTAAAAAAAAAAGTGTGTGCCAATAAATAACGCCTTTGGGCATTTTAATTAGATTATGAATTTTTGATAGGGTGCATACAATTTCACAGAAAACAAAATTAGTTTTATGACAGGACCTTGGCAAATGGCTGTAAATAATAATGTTGTGAGCTTTTGGTTGACCATAGTAGCTGACTAAGTTGTGTGTTTGGGGGATTTCTTTTTTTATTTGAATGGAGCCAAAAGTTTTAGGGACTGTCATGACAGAATTCCAAGTTGTGCAGGGAGCTACAATCTGTCTTTGATAATAAAACTGAACAAATAATAATGAATATCAATGCCAAATCTTTCCACAGTTTTTCCACGTCATGACAAAACCTTGTTAAAACCATAAAACCATGATAAAACCTCCTTGTTTCAAACGTCTGTAAATTGCTAAACTGTCTGTAAAATGGCTCATCAGCAGAGCGAAATAAGGATAACTCTTGACTCATAAAGTAAAACAAAAAAATACATTAAGCTGTAGAGGTAGGGTACTTATAAAATGACTGAATAGGGTTGTCTATAAATTAATCTGTTTTATAGCTGAGTGTTGAGCTCCCGTTGTGTTTATGGGGGTCTCTTCACCGAGTTTCAAGATGGAGACGAGTCACGTTACCTCATAGCACAATAGCAAGCAGCTCTCAAGATAAGTCAAGTGTGACGTCTGTTATGACGTGTCTCGTGACTCATCACCCCATCCTCAATAGCCAATCAGCCCCTGCCAATATGACGTCTGTTATGACGTCGCTGCTGAGCCTATGACGTGGCAGTATATATAGCCATGGTCAGCGCGCCATCATCCTCTCCCCGATCGTTCACCTCAGTGGTGGCTGTACCTACTCGGGCTGATCGTCTTCTCTGGAGCTGCGTTTCGCCCCACCCACCACCCCAGTCCACCACCAACATCTTGACTCCTGAAGAATTCCCTACGGGAAGGGGGGGGGGGGGGGGGGTTCTCTATCCTAGACTGAGCAGATGCCCTCCTCTCTCACCACAAGAAGAGGGTCATCTTACCACGGAGTCATTACGCCAAAATTAGTTGCCATGCTATTTGTGAATTTTGTCAAATTTTACCCACTGGTCTCTCATGATTGAAATACAGTTTTATATCACAAGCCCTACTGTATCAATCATTACGCTATACAAAAGTACTGTGGGGCATTGCGTTTACAGAACAAAGTACGGTAGCTCTTCCACACTGACCACGACCCAGCAGATGTACTGTGCTGTATCATTCCGGCTCCCTCTCTAAAAGCCATCTCGACTGTGCTACAAGTGCCCACTTTCTTGACAGCAAATGGAGCTAACAACCAATTAGTGTGTTTACAGGGTGGGAGGTTGTGTCCTCTGCCATACAGGGGCCGATGCAGACGGATGGGCCTCTGTGGCTGGATGTGGAAGAGGGCGAAACGCTCTCATTAGCACACATCAGTAGCTGGCGCGTCACTCTGACATTTTCTTCCTGCGAGAGGAGAGGGGTTGGGCAGAGCAACCTCTTTGTCTCTCTCTCTCTCTCTCTCTCTGTTTATTCCCATGAGGGGATGTGCTGTGGCAGAACGTTGGGCGGAGGGTCATGTTTACTTGCAACAGCCTTTATCATCTCTAATCCTTTGTTCACTCCACCTCATTAAAGCATTGAAATCGCTAGTCACCTTCAGACGGGGACAAAGTCTTTCACAGTGTTTTCCATCCTTTAGGAGGAGGATTTTGCCCCTGGTGGGCATGACAAAACTTGAAAAACAAGCTGCAATGTGTTGCTCCCTGTTGAAGAACAGCAGACATGATGATACGATGCAGTCATTTTGAGACTATCAAGTTCCAAACATTTCACTCTTGCCGTGCCAACGGTGCCATGTTTCTTATTCTCACCTTTTTAACTTGAGAAGTGAGATTTGTCACTCCATTAAATTCAGTCAGCCGAGATGCCTTTTCTACAACCTATCAGATGTGATTCCCTGAGCAGTGTGTCTGTGAATAAGTGCTCTCTGTCTCTCTCTCACTAGCTCTCTTCTTCTTCTCTTTATCTTGCGAGGATCATCTGTGCTCTGCGTTTACCATCATTTCTCTGTAAGGGGTGCTGTTTTCTTTACAAACTGGGGGTCTGGGGGTATATAGCTTCCTCTCAGGGGAATACCCACCAATGCAGGGTATAAACATGGGTTCAATTCAGGACAGCATGAACAGATGCTGCCCAAGACATGGACAAGGACAGGTGAGAGAATGGAATTACAGTAGCACATCTATCTTTCTGTGAAGATACCAATTCATTCAGTTCATAGAGACAGTCCGCATGTCTGGGAACGCCCACAAAATGTTAAATGGCTGGCGCGCGAGTGGGGTAAAACCGCCGATATATCTCATGGGCTGACTCACCAAAAGACGGTGCTGCGGCTCTAAACTACATGTTTGGGGGTTCTAGAGCAGAACACAAGATGTCTGCTCAGATGTGCGTTTACTGCGGTGGTTAAATCCCCGATCATGTCTGCCTGGGCTGGGCTATCAGCTAAATTCTAACTTTGCTGAATGGATAGAACGGGGGAATTTACCCCACCCTGACCCCGCCCCCCAGGCTAACCCAGCGTCTATTGTGGGCGTTCCTAGAGCCTGTATGGGCGTTCCCAGACATGCAGACTATCTCTATAGGCAGTGAAAATCAGCAGCAGCAGCACTCCAGTCCATTTTCATCTAAACCTATTTCCCCGTCATTTTTCATCATTGATTCTGACAAAAATACTTAGAATTATTTCACTATAGAGCTACTTGTGTCTTGCTTGCCAATATGCTCTCCACCAGAGTGTTATACTGTAGGTTAGATGGAAACTCCAAAAGTCAACCCCAAAAGCACCCCACACAGCATGTCCATTCCAACATATTGACGCTCACTAAGACAGGTATGTATTTCATTTTCAGTTTGTCCTAACAAGTTTCACAATTTATTCTGCACTACTTAACACAGTTGCACATGCAGACAGGCAGCTGCAGTTGGCCGACAAAGAGTAAACAAGGAAAAGCCCAGGAAATGGCCAAGAGATGGCATCAAAAATGTCAGAGAATGCCCCCGCTTTCAATCATTTCTAAGATGGAAAAGTCAGGAGGACACTCACTCAGTTACTCACTCATGGACGTTTAGCGAGTTTAGTGGGAAAAGGGGCCGTAGCTAGCGATAGGAAGGTGGTAGAGAGTTGGGATTTGAGGGGTGGGTAGGGGGAGTGGCAAGTGGCTAGGGGGGTGTGGGTGGTAGGAGGGGCCATAGCTACGGATAGGAATGTGGTATTCACCTTATGTAGCTAGCCACGCCCATTTGACCCGTTGTGTCGTCGTGTGATGACATGACAAAAAAAAGAAAAAGAAAATGGCTGGCTGCTCCAATATCATCCAACTCTGAATTAACTAATAATTTAGCCAATTGTATGTAACATACCAAATAAAAGCAAACGGCAATGTCTAAGAATGCAACGCCATGTAACTGGCTCGTTACTTCTCGCATTCCAGGGAATTACGTCTGCGGGTCTTATAGACGTAAGTGGCTCGCGCTGCGCTCGGAAGAGAGAAAACCATCTGAAGCTTTCTTTGTTGGAGTCCAGGTATGTTTTACAAGAAAGTGCTCGTCATTGTCGATGATAACGTTATCTGACCTGGCTAACAGTGGATACTCGCTTGCTTGCTGTGTACCGAGCTCAAAGTAGTAGGCTACGTTCTTTGTTTTACCCCTTGCACTGTGCGCTACAAAAACAACTCTCTTCTTCATGACGTTAATTTGTGTTTCGCGCCGTGACCGCCGGAAGTGTTAACAC
Source organism: Poromitra crassiceps (assembly GCF_964638095.1). NCBI lineage: Eukaryota > Metazoa > Chordata > Actinopteri > Beryciformes > Melamphaidae > Poromitra > Poromitra crassiceps. The sequence continues at coordinate 18,928,209 of NC_139633.1, forward strand.
GACCCGGAAGAACTTGGCCCACCCCCGCGTCTGAACATAAGGTGAATAGAGTCAGGATTTGAGGGGTGGGTAGTGTGGGAGTGGCTAGGGGGATGTGGGTGGTGGGAGTGGGCGTGCTGCCATAAAGCTGAATGGCCACACCACTGCACCATGGGCTTAAAGGTTTGCTTTTTTTCTTTTCTTTTGTTTTTTTTTACCAACATCTCATTACACTGTAAAAAAAAAACTCTGCTCTGGGTGCTAAGTGAGTAGTAAGTCTTTAGTGAAGCAATTTACTTTGGTCAGAATAGATTACCGTAAATTCCGGACTATAAGACGCACCGGTCTATAAGCCGCAGCACCAAAATTGACTATTTTTTTCTTCTATAAGCCGCACCGGACTATAAGCCGCGGGTGTTTTGATGTTTAATTACCATATGAAAGGGTTCGTGCACAGAGAGGAATGTCGGGAAAGAGATCGCTGTTTGGGGAAGCTCCCATTTATTAACATTTCAACAAAACAAAACAAAAGTCAGGTCACTAATCCCCAGACAAAATCACACAACAATAGGCTACCGTATATGTGCAGCAAACCTGTAACCAGAGAAGTCAAGTCACTAATCCTCGTCTTCCTCTTCTTCCTGCGTACTGAAACCACCAAAGTCCTCATCTTCAGTGTCGGAAACGAACAGGTTCAGGGTGGCTTCGTCAACCACTCTCCTCTCTCCTTCATTGTCACTCAAAACCAACGAACTCCTCTTCATCACTGTCGGCATCGAACAGCCTCTGAAGCCTCTGACGGCCCTCAGCGCCAGCTGTGGCGGCGTCATCCTTTTCATCCCGCAGCAGTCCAGCGTTTTGGAACCCGTTGGTGATTGTGGATGTTTTCACACTCCTATAATATTCCGTGATCTTCCTTTGTGTGAATTCGCCGAAGTTTGTGATTTTCTCCTGGTAGTCGGGAGGGAGTTGTTCAGTAGTTCTCCCCCGGACGGACAGTCCCTTTCGTCTCATGAATCGGTAGCACCAAGATGGCCCACCTCTGAAATGTTCAATTTTCATCTCGGTGGCGATTGTTTTGGCCTTCAGTCGGATCTGCACCGTGGAAACGTCTCGGCCGTCTCCTCTCTGGGTCAACACCCAGTCCTCAAGGGAATCTTCAAGTTCCGGCCATCTGCTTTTGTGGCCTCTGAAGGACTTTTTTGTCTTATTACACTGAGACAGTTGCTCCTGCTGCTGCTTCCAACGTCTCACCATTGACTCATCGATGCCCAGGATACGCGCTGCTGCTCTGTTTGTTTCTTTTAGTGCGAGTTCGACTGCTTTCAGCTTGAAAGCTGCGTCGTGTGACTTTCTGCGTACCTTCCCCATGGTAAGTGAGAGAGAGACTGCTTGTCTTGTTGTGATTCCGGGCTGATGAACTTTGCTTACCGTAATTACCATATGTAAGGGTTCACGCACAGAGGGGATTGTTGGCTGTTTGAGGAAGCTCCCATTTACCGTATTACCGTAACATTTCAACAAAACAACATAACACAACACCTTTGTTTATTTCGACAGTGCACACAGTGTCCGCGGTGTGGTGAAAAGAGGGCAACAGAGGAAATTAAAACAGAAGTGGATTTATAGGTAGAAAGAGTGCTAAAAAAGAGAGATTTTATTTGTATTTGAAATTTTTTTTCTGAAAAAATCCATAGATAAGACGCACCGTTATATAAGCCGCAGGGGCCAAAAAACGGGAAAAAAGCCGCGGCTTATAGTCCGGAATTTACGGTAGATAGTGTCCTGGTGGCTCACCTGGTAGCACGCGTACCACAGAGGCTCAGTCCTTTGCGCGGCTGACGCGGGTTCAAATCCGACCCAAGGTCCTTTGCCGCATGTCATTCCCTCTCTCTCCCCACCTTTCCTGTCTACCTACTGTCCTTTCTAAATAAAGGCAAAGTGCCACAAAAAAAACACAAAAAAAGATGAGATAAAATACATTTTGATTGAGAATCAGGAAGATGGGAAGATGAGGAGGCACTAGTGCAGCAACCAGGACACATAAACTCAATCCGGCTTCCCACGTACAGACACTGTCAACTGTCTGCACTACCCAAACTGGTAAATTAATTTTTAAATCTATTTAACGCGGAACTCTAAACCTCCTCCCAGAGGGCAGTAGCTGATACTCAGCGTGTAGATTAGAACATAGGATGGGTCAGAAACGATCCTATTGGCTTGCCTTAGAGTAGACTGTTCGTAAATAGACTGCAAGCATGAATACTGTCTTACCACTATATTCTTCCATGCAGTCTGCATCAGATAGTCGGACCAGTTTGGACTTTAGTTGCACGGAGAGGTTACCAAACCAAGCTCTGATACCGTATCTGATAAGGCTCTCTAAAACAGCCTGATGTTAGATTAACATCAATTTTTTATCAACACCTTGAACTCTTAAGACGACGCAAGAAGTGCAGTCATTGTTGTAGTCTGCTACAGAGACTGTCCACATGGATGTTCCAGGATAATGAGCAATTAAATGAAAGCTTTGTGGACATCACCTTTACTTTTGAACATTTATTCATATTGCTGTTGTTGGGAAAAAGTTCAGTTTATCAAACATGTGTGAGTGTTTCATAGGTTTGTAGAACTTTCTCAACCCACAGAAGAGCATGTAATCCATCAATTCAAAAAATAAATAAATTAATGAATTAATCACCAAATTGGAGGCTTTTACCTGACAATGCAACAATGCGAATTGTGTTTACACATAAATAATAACCATAAATAACTAATAAGAACTTCAACCTGGATCCTAGAGCTGGACGACCCATACTGTACATACACAAGAGACTTCTGTTCGGCACAAACTGACAGGGAAGGAAGGCTGTCAAAGTTTGGAACTTAGCAGTTCAACAAAAAACACAACACAGCAAACACAAAGAACAGGTTGAAAAATGCATGAATATGAGAATGAGGACAGCCGTCTTCAAATAATGAAAGGTTCCCCATAAACTCAAAGAAAAGAAAAAGGCGAGGCATGTCTTTGTTCAAACACCGAGTGCACCAGTGCGGCAAATAGGAGACAATGAAATGGTCTTACATTATTAACCTCCCCCCCCCCCCAAACAAGGAGAGATAAGGAGAAACTACTTTCATTTTGGGTCCCCACCAATACATCAATCTATTTAAATTAGCCAGCCAATCAAGATAAACCCCCCAGAAAGAAAGAAAGAAAGAAAGAAAGAAAGAAAGAAAGAAAGAAAGAAAGAAAGAAAGAAAGAAAGAAAGAAAGAAAAAGAAAGAAAACTTGAAGTAGAGCATAGCCAAAAGGTTTTTGTGTGTGTGTGTGTGTGTGTGTGTGTGTGTGTGTGTGTGTGTGTGTGTGTGTGTGTGTGTGTGTGTGTGTGTGTGTGTGTGTGTGTGTGTGTGTGTGTGTGTGTGAGAGAGAAAGAGAGACAGAGCGAGAGAAAGAGAGAAGTGATATGATTGTATAGGCCTTTTTGAATTTTGCCAGGGATGGTGATACGATTCTAAATCTGGGAGGTGACATTTCCCTCCCCCGATCTGTTGGATTCAATCACTCGATTTAGGAAATAAACACTTGGCTGAGGTGCTGCACATGGATCAGAATCAAAGCAGGCTTGGTGTCTTATTCATCTACTGGTAATTACAGTAGTTCTTCCACACACACACACACACACACACACACACACACACACACACACACACACACACACACACACACACACACACACACACACACACGTGTGTGTCTTGATCTGGTATCTTCAATGAGCATGTAGGCTTGAGTCATCTGGTCTGTTAAAGGAACACTTCACCCAAAAGTGAAATGGCGGTCATCCTCGTGCCAGTTGAAACACAGGTGAAGCTTGTCCATATAACACAGGGAGGTTGCCAGCATAACTCAAGAGAAAACCAGTCACCATAAGGCAATGGTGACTGGTTTTCTCTTGAGTTGTGCTGTTGTGTGCAGTTGTGTCTCATCTATCTGGCATGAGGGTGAGAGAAGCAGATGACAGAAATTTCATTTTTGGGTGATCTGTTCCTTTAAGGTTTGTGTGTCACTCACATTGAAATGTGTGTTTATCGCATCTAGTATTATCATATTAATTTGGCGTCATTCGTCTAGGGGTTTAACACACTCCTATCACCGCAATCTTAGAAATATACATCTAGTTTGGACTGGAGTTAGCAGATATGACCATACAGCTTGGCCCTACCTGAATGTACAGTAGATCTGCAGGAAAGCGACCTCTAGTCTGCGCTGACCCACTCAGTCTCCTGGTTGCTTTGGCTCCCAGCCAGCTCCGTCATTAGTGACATCTATCTGACCATTGACAGCTCGCAAATAACGCGAGCGACGTGGCAATCAATCGTCACACACAGACGATATCACATTTGGTACAAAGAGAGAGCACAATAATTTAACACAGGTGCCACTGAGGCACATTTCTCATAATATAATAACATTGCTTCCTCAATGTTTTATTATTTGATGTCTTTCCAACAATGAAAGGAATTTGAGTCATGCGCCACCAAAATGTTCTCCCACAATGGCTCCAGTCCTTAAAGAGATTTTATTTTTAATAAATATGAAAGCATCTTAAGACACGTGAGGGCTTCTGATATGCTGCGTTTAATATTTCACTGACAAGTAGTAACAGAGTTTTTAAAGCGCAGCCGAGTTGACGACTTTTCCCTCAGCCACTGCATGTACAAACAGAGGCGTCTATAAATTAAGTCTACGTGGACGCCACACAGACAGAGTCTTTCTCCTCCTCTTTTTTTTTTTTAAATCATGGCCTCAGTTGTTCAGCTGGTATGGGACTTCCATCAATTATTCAGGAGGAGAGCTCCTTGATTTTTCACTCGGGGAGTTTTGATGGAAATCTGGCATAGGTCACTTGACAACCGCCGCTTTAGTGAGTATCTGTTAAATAAGCTTTGGTACCTGCTGGATTTCGTGCCCAGGTTTTGGATTTGAGTCTAGCCCCTAATGGAATAGCTAACACACTGTGAATAGCAAAAACAAATAGAACAGCCACACCCTTTTACACCAGCAAGACTCAGAGCTGATCAAGAAAGAAAGGGATTGATTTATTTGTCTGGTGTTTATTATTAGCCTAGCCTCGGTGTAGCTGCTGAGCTGTTGTTGGCATTTTGGATCATAAACATGATTGAAAAAACTAAAGGCAAGATTATGTGTGAGTGGCTTCATCTGTGGCATTTACTGCCTGGCTTGTCTAGGATTATTAAGATTTCAAATTTTAAACTTCAGTTGTGTTTAGAGCCCGACCGATATATCGGCCGATAGGTTGGCTGATATTGCCGATATTTTTTTATTTTGTATTTTTTAAGTTGTAGACAGCATGAAGAAACAAAGGAAGTCCAAGGCAACTCTTCAAGAATAATTTAAAAAGCCTTTAATAAAATATGGCTTCCACCGACATGTTTCGGCCAAACTGGCCTTTCTCAAGGGGATTTACAGAAACAATGAATGAGCTAGGTCTTTTGTTTGTCATACAGTGATGATAATCAGCTGGTGCACTCAGGGTGTGGCACCCAAGGGTGTGTAACAATACCTCCAAGGGTTGTCAGGCCTACACATGGCCCCCTAGTGGTCGGTAAGAGTAATCATTAACTGAAATAAAATCAATATATTAGCAAACAGAATATCACATCATAGTCATCACAGATGGCAAGTAGCAGGCAGGGACCGGCCAAAGTCTAGTGTGGATAAAATAAAAATGAAATCATTAATATATCAAAAGTACATATGAGAATAGCAAGAGAGAAAAGAAAAAATGTCATAGGTAGCAAATAGTACTATAAAAAAAAAAAGCATGTTGTGTATATTTGATATTTTTTTCTTAACTCAAGTTATATTTTATATTTGTTCTATTTGTGTTTTTGTATTTCTAGTTATTTATAATTATTAAATTCCCAGTGAAGTTGACTGTTTCATTGCATTGATGTCATTTTGGACAATAAAGTTGATTGATAAGTTGTAAAATATCCTGCCTAACATCACATATCTCAAGTCATGTCAAGTCATATCTTTGTCAAGTGTTTGATATTTGAGGGATCATTGCATTTTTTTTTAAATATAATGTGTATATATAATATAAGAATATCAGAATTTTTTTACTCCCTAATATCGGTATCGGCATCGGCCTGAAAAATCCAGTATCGGTCGGCCTCTAGTTGTATTGCCTGTATTTCCCTGCTCACATTTCCTGCATGCTTTCAAACAGTCTACTCTCTAGATCGTAACTTGCCTCTGAAGAGGAAGACATTGAGCAGAGCTGGAATATACTGAAGCAGAGTGGAAAGTGAGACAGGTGCAGACAAATGGATGGTGGTTAAGCTCTTAAATTTTAATGATAGACTATCCACTCTCTCATCGACAAGGAGGCCAAAGCCCTGGACATCTCAGTTATTAAGATTTGTCCGGGAGCTGTCGCTCAAATGAAGTGCTGCCTGTGAGAGAGGGATATACTGTAGCTACCATGTAACGATAGACTGCACTGGTCAGATCCAAGAGCCAGGCAGCAAGTGCAAGCATGACCTGCATGTAAAAGAATCTGGACTGAAAGATGTTTAAATGCGTGTTGTTTCTAAGTGCTCAGAGTCACACATGATCCTGAAGCCCATGCCTCATTTGCACATGATCGCACTATTTGATTGTGATTAATTACCCACTGACATTAAGAGTGTCAGTCAGCTGTGATTATGCAGCAGCATCTCACTCAAATCACCTGCTCACTTTTCAACCAGCGACGTGCAGCCGTGTGCCGCTGATGGCCAGGAGTCTTCAGGTTCTTCCTTCCAGACAAACACTAGTCCAGCTTGTTTAAGCCCAGTCAAACACTACTCCAGCTTCCCCCGCCCCCCGATTTTTTTATCCCATTTTTATCACCCATTAGTGCTCATTTTAATTTGTTTATCCTGGTTGCTGCTCCACCCTCTGCTGATCTGGGGAGAGCCGAAGCTGGCTCCATGCTTCCTCCGAGACATGGGCAGTTAGCCAGCCGCTTCTTTTCACCTGACAGGAGAAGCTTCACCGGTAGGACATAGCACGTGGGAGGATCACGCTATTCCAACGAGTTCCCCTCCGAACGACCAGAGGAGGCACCACTTCAGCGACCTGGATATTGCATGTTCTTTGGTGAGGGGTTCCTATATGAAGGAAACCCCCAGGGGGCACGGCGAGAACATGCAAACTCCACACAGAAAGGCCCTGTTGATGACCCCACCTGGGCGGTGGGCACTCGAGGACATGCGGACGGGCACGCACTCCTTCAGCGCTCACAGCATCCCAGGTGGGAATCGAACCCGGGACCTTCTAGCTGTGAGGCGACGGCGCTACCACTGCGCCACCGTGCCCCCCCACACTACTCCAGCTTGTTTAAGCCCAGTCAAACAGAAGTTCGCGGCACAGATGCAAGTATGAACTGGCCTGCTGCTAATTCATGAGCAAATGGAGAGAATGGCCTGAGGACGTCTCCATGTGGAGAGCACACTCACTAACCTCCATGTGCAGGAGGACCAGCTGGCTGAATGTGTTGCACCTTTCACATCGCCCATTGAGGGCGAAGAAATAAGCTCTAGGGACCAATAATGACTATCGAGCATGTTGGAAAACAGGCTGCCACTAAGCCAAGAAGAAAAGGCCAGGAGTCCGTTACTATACAATATGTCTTATCCTGGGAAGAAATGTATTTACCAAGTTCAATGCCTATACAATAGCCATCTTGAAATAAACCACAAGGTACATGTACTGCTATCAATCAGGTAGCAATCAGAGAACATGATGGTTCTTTTAACATAAAAAAAAATGTTGCTGAGGGTTATGCCTGTCTGCAGCTTCAGCGACGAGTCAAGTCACTCACTGCTCCACCAAAAGTGAACCTGACAACAACCAATGACACCAACTCACTGCTCCACCCAAAGCGAACCTGACAACAACCAACAGCAAGCTGTTCTTCCCAGGAAGGAGCCACAGTGATGCCTGCTGCAGAGTCCCACGAGCTCAGGTGTTGAACCCGAGCTGCTGAGTCACAGGAATTGCCAGAGCCGGAAGAGATATAGATTACAGAAATGTATGAAGGTTTACAATAGTTGCCCTGGTTTTTAATACTGTAATCAGAGTGAAGCAGCTGCTCTTACTCTTTACAGTATAGACATCACTTAGGGGAAAAAAGGAAAAACGCCTTTCATACCGTTCACGCTCGCCATCACGAGTCATGAATCCCGCTGTAGAAGTTAAAAGGTACTAAAGGCAAAATGTTATCCAACATTAATTAACATTCATTAAAAATGTACAATGAGATATATAATTAGCTCCAAAACTCTCTGCTGCGTTGTAAAAAAGGGAAACCCACCCAGGCCGTTATCACCAGTCAGCAGATGCCCCCCACAAAAGCACATGACAGCTCCTCCTCCTCAGTGTTTGCTGCTCGCACCTCGGGCCAGACAGGCAGAGCCGCCGCCCTCTTTACCAAGCACCGCCTGCCTGATGGCTATATCCCCTATCATGCTTTCTCTGAATATTCAAACGCTTTCCAAAAGCTTTTCAACTGCAGGTTTGTGAAGAGACTGAAGCATATTTCTCGAGTCTTAATGTAAAGTAACACTTAACACCCTGTGGCCTCACAATTCAAGAGCATTCTTTGTTTGGGTTTGTTCAAACTGCTTCCAGGATTACAGAATTAATTGAGAGACAAGAAATAAGTCAATGTTGCGGATGAATACTTTACAATATTATAATAGCCTACAATGCTTTGTGTTATGAACAAACTGATAGAATTATTTTTAGCTCGCTCTCAGTAACCATGCACCAATTTGACGATATATGGAGAGAGAAAAACTTTACTTTGAATTTTGACGGTTTTCACGGAATTCAGTTGTTGCTAGGGAACAGTTTGGAAGCTATTATGTCCTGCCAGTTATTGTAGTAGCAAACCCTGCAACAGGAAGTAAGCTGGGGGCAATTTAGAATGTTTATGTTATCCAGTTGAAACCATCTATAATATAAAAAAAAGGCTTATATAAAAATTCCAACCAAACCATCAGAGATTTCTGAACAATCCTGCCCCGCCCCCTTCCATCAGATAAAACAGTTTCTCTACTTAGCCGATATCCCATTGGTTTGAATCCCTCTCTGCATTGTGTCCCAACAGGAAGTTTAAACTGGAAATAGCCGACATCAGGGCTTTTCAAAGTCTGAGACGGTGGCCCTCGCCCCAGACAAAGCTTGGGAAAAGGCGCCCTCGCTCAATTCCTGGGTGGCTATGGGATCATGATTATATTATTTTATCCCATAGACACTCAACAATTGAGCCAAGATAGCCGAATATTACTTGACATACTACAGACAGACTACAACAAATACGTAAAAAAAAAAAGAAGGCATTTATTTGTTTCTGACTCTGGGAAAGTGGGGGAAACGGTCAAATTCCCCAAAACGACTGCATCTCTGAACGATCTCTTTAACCAAATCACACACATTTAGGCTATTCTCGGAGATCTCCTTTTGAGAACTAATGGAATAACTAATGTCATATTGTTTCACTTCCACACTGAGCCAGAGCCTCCCCTGAAACTGCTTGGAGGCGGAGTCGACCCTGGGGAGGCCCGCCTCCCACTTTGAAAGCCTCTGGCCTACATCATACTAAGGAATCAAGATGCTCTCGAATGCTGTTTCATTGTCACTTTAATGTCTTGCTACATTCTAATGAATGTCCTTTTAAAAAGTGACCAACTGTCTCTACAGTACAATCATGTCTCTGTGAATATATAGGGAAATCACCTTCATAGTAATAATATTCATAAACATCTCTTTTTTTTTCAGGGATTGGTGCCTGGAAAATTATACATGGACGACGTCCATGGAAAACAGCGGTAATGACTGAGGCCACATGTTATGTATGACTAATTTATACAGGACACACATAATGCTAAATCACCACAACCACCTTCAGAAGACATATTTATACAGGATATACACATATGCTAAACAAAATCACCACAACCACCTTCAGAAGAGGTGTGGTAAAGAAACATTAATTTATACAGGACACGCATTATGCTAAACAAAATCACCACAGCCACCTTCAGAAGACTAATTTATACAGGAAACACATGTTAAACAAAATCACCACAACCAGTGGTAATTGGTCAAGTGTGGAAAAGAAACATTACTGGAGTTGTGTTGCACCAACAGTTGCTTTCTGCCCAAAATTCACCCGAGAGAGTCAATTCAAACCCAAGTCTAAGTATCTTTTGGGAGAATGTGTAATGACTTCATTTCTGCACCGTATCACCTCCTGAAAACGGACTGGATCTATTTTTACACTTAGCATTTGCATTCTAAAGGCATCGGTGAATATTTGATGGCTTGCACTTGCACCAGCAGGAGTGAGGCTGACACAGGCAGCCCAGGCTGCTACAGCGCTGCACTGTAGGCACCAGCTCCTCTACAATATCACCCAAATCAGCATGCATGCTGATGGGATGGGCTACCACTCATTTGTGTCGGACGTGTTGATAATGTAATCATTGCATTATCATGCATTATCGTGCAACAGGGGATTCAGAATCAATAGAAATAGGAGTGGGTGTTCAAAATCCTCCAGATTCTGGGTTGTAGGATTTAAACAATGCTTTGATAGAATAAATATACCAAGAAAAGCTAGTAAAAGCTCTCAAGTAGTGGCTGGTGGTAAAATCATACGGGCCTGGGCAACTTAGCATTCACTTGTGTGGTTTAAACTCATATTCAATGGGACTGCTATTGCTGTTAAAACTGAAATGTAACCTGCTTGTAATTCTGACACTTGGCTAATAACTTAGGTTTTATTAGGTGGATGCAAGTCTTTCACAGGCGAAAGATAGGCTACTCCTTCTCTGGCTCCGCTCATGTTCATATGTTGTCATGAATATGAGGCATCTGTCACAGACACTCCATGTGTTAGAAACAGCAGAAGAAGACTGTGTAGCAACTTGTTCTCATATACAGCACCAAATGTCACAGAGAGCTGATGCCATGTGAAGAAATGCTACACAGATTTCAGCACTCGGGAGTTATACGTTTCTTCATCATATACATTGACGATGCAGTCTGAATATCAGGCTATGTTTTACTAGTCGGGTTTCCATCCACCTGTTTTGATGCGAAATTTCAATTTGCGCATAAAAAAACTGAGTGGAAACGCTGCCTAATTCGCAAAAACCTCCAAATATCGCAAAAAGGTTTTCACGCTTGAGGGAGGCGGAAAAGTCGGTTGTTTCGATAAAAGGAAAATGCGAAACGTGCGGGGGAAACAGTTTAAGCGATATTCCGTTGTCTCTCCATTCAAAAACAACACAGTTTGCCTTGATCACTGCAAAACATGACATGCCGTGTGTAGCCTCCACACAATAGGGCTACACACGGTAAATAATGGTACGCGCAGCACAATACCCGCATGGTAAACGGAAGAAGACTGGGATATTAACTTTAAGGCGACTCACTTCTAGACTTGAATGAAATTGTAACATAGCAACGTTGCTCCACAAACGTTGCTATTTTACAATTTTTTTGGAGATCGGGTTGGGATTATAACGTTAGTTTGCCGAGTCGCACCTGGTAATCCAGAAATGGCGTTATGGTACCTTTGTCTACTTGTAGATCATCAAGAAACTTTAAATTAATAACGTTAGATGTGTTTAACAGCTGTATATCGGCTCTAGCAGCTGATCAGCAGCTCAGATAGCCTCAAACACAAGGTGATTGACAGCTCTATAATTCGCAAAATAGCAGTGGATGGAAACGCGCATGGTTTCGCATTTTATTTTGCCGACTTTCTGAAAATTCGATTAAAGGTTGCGATACATTTGGATGGAAACCCAGCTTCTGGCTTTGAGTCACTTTCTGTCTCCACTCTCGCTTCCTTACAGCCGGGGGGAGGGGCCTAGTCTACATCTTGTGCGCACATCTCGGTGCACTGCTCAAATCCAGTGCGCACATCTCGGTGCACTGCTCAAATCCCGTGGGCACATCTCGGCTCAATCGGAGGGAAGGACACACAAGTCACTTACAGAAGCAGCTGCACCACTTAAAAAAGATGTCATCTATTGAAATTTCGTGATGCGCAACCAAAACATTGAAGTCAACAAATGACAGCAGTACAGGCTTACTTTGCATTGCAAGCACAATAGAATTGAGTTCCCAGGAGAGAAAAATAACGAGAGAGGACAAGCTGATTAATTCTTATTAATTTCAGAATCTTGCGGGTGTTAACTGCCGATACAGCTCCCACTCTCTGCACACCATCACACATGGCAGGCTGTAGCACAATGATAATGCCTGTCAATATCAGACAGGGACTGGGTTAGCTCATAGCAGCTTGGAGATTCTCTCCACCGCTTATGATTAGCAAGCAATTACATCGTATTGCCTCTGATTGGGATCTTATGCAGAAAGTACGGGGGAATGCAAAAAGTGTCTGTAATTAACAGCTCCGTACAGACTTGGCTTCCACAAACTGGAAAGGGTGTGTGTAGGGCTGCAACTAACGATTATTTTCATTATCGATTAATCTGTCGATTATTTTCTCGATTAATCGATGAGTTGTTTGGTCTATAAAATGTCAAAATGGTGAAAAACGTTTGATCAGTGTTTCCCAAAGCCCAAGATGACATCCTCTAATGTCTTGTTTTGTCCACAACCCAAAGATATTTAGTTTACTGTCATAGAGGAGTAAAGAAACCAGAAAATACTCACATTTAACTTTAACACGTTGAGTGCCATAGCCGAGATTTCTCGTCTTACATAATCCAACGCTTGAGTGCCAGAGCCGAGATATCTCGTCTTACATAAACATTTATTTTTTTTGACGGTGGGACATCAATCAACAACTTTTACATCTTCGAGATCACTATTGGAGCAAGAGAATGTGTATAATCTATTTTACCGACCCACTAAGTGTTGACAGTGCTCCCCCAGACGAGCGAAATCAAAGAAAAAACTGCCGCGGGAGCAAGCCATTCAAGGAAATGGCGAGGCGATTTTACAGTAATCCATTCCAGACTTGTCTTGCCCGAGAGCGGCCGCGCAGGCAGCAGCACACAGAGAGCGGAGAGCGATTTGCAAAATAGATTATAGGTGAAACACACTTTGAAACACCTCAGAAAGGCCAGAATCAACATCTGCCCATCGCCCACGCATTCCCCGGCCCATCTTGACTCGCACAAGGATCGTCCGCACGCAGGCAAGCAGGCAGGCAGGCACGCAGGCAGGCAGGCAGGCAGCAGCAACGCGCTTCTGACACGCCCGCTGTAGAGCCAGGAGGAAGGAGGAGAAGACACACGGAGGGAGGAGTTTGAATGAGAGGGGTGTTTCCTGTTGTTATGGAGGAAATTACTGTTCAAAACTATTGTTTAGAATGTCTGACGGTCTTACTGATGCCAAAAATGAATGGTTAAAGTGACTGTTCTATCGAATTCACAAAAAGCCATTTATCTCTGAATAAATTTCCAGACGCTGAAACCATGCTGTACTCAACGGCTAATATCTACATAACTACTAACTCTGCAAACTAACTCTTTTAGACAGAGAAAGCACACATTCTATTAGTTATTTTTAGATGATTGGTGTTCATGAATTCTTAACAGAAAATAATCCTCGGCTCTTGTAAAATGAGCCAGAATCCTCAAAAAAAAACCTGGCACAACTTACCTACAGGATGAAAAAATGGCTGGCACTCAATGTGTTAAGAAGCTCGAATCAGAGAATTTTGACCTTTTTTCCTAAAAAAATACTCAAAACGATTAATCGATTATCAAAATAGTTGTTGATTATTTTTCTGTCGATCGACTAATCGATTAATCGTTTGCAGCTCTAGGTGTGTGTGCTATGTTCCAGAGAGAGAGAGAGAGAGATAGAGAGAGAGGGAGAGAGCTGAAGCAGGGCAATTCAAATCACTAGTTCACCAAATTGTAAGAGCTTTTCTCTTTTGCTAAAGTGTCCATCTGTAAAGGCCACAGAAATCACTTTACTGTCGCAGAGTGACAGTTATGTTGGACCAACAGTCCCGTCCACGGTTTGCTTCTAGATCGGTGGTGGATTAATAATTAATATGACTTGGGAACATGGCAGCGGAGGTCCTGTATTTTGATGGAATATCTCAATTACAGTTACTGTAGCTGTGATGAATGTTATATTGAGGCCATGGTAGTTCACTTCTGCCTCGTGTGTAGTCTCTCTCCCTAATCTGCTCCTGCATTGCCCCATCACAGCCGACATCAGAACAGCTGATTCAATGAAGACAAATAGCATCCTGAAAACCAGAGCGCGCTGCCTGTTAGATAATGTAGAGGGAGAAGAGTGGGGGAAATTGCAGCTTGGATTTCCGAATGCATGAAAAGTGTTATTCCAGTTAACACAACTCATGTATTCAGTTTATTAAATTGGAATAATATAACATTTTGAGGTTACGTTGAATTATTATTATTATTATTTTTAATCTTTTCCTTATTTTTTTATCCCATTTTTATCCCTCATTAGTGCCAATTTTAATTTATTTATCCTGGTTGCTGCTCCACCCTCTGCCGATCTGGGGAGAGCGGCTCTCCGAGAGCCGAAACTGGCTCCATGCTTCCTCCGAGACATGGGCAGTTAGTAGCCAGCCGCTTCTTTTCACCTGACAGGGGAAGCTTCACCGGTAGGACATAGCACGTGGGAGGATCACGCTATTCCAGAGGAGGCACCACTTCAGCGACCAGGATATTGATATTTTTGGTGAGGGGTTCCTATATGAAGGAAACCCCCAGGGGGAACGGGGAGAACATGCAAACTCCACACAGTAAGGCCCTTTTGACGACCCCCACCCGGGCGGTGGGCACTCGAGGGCATGCGGACGGGCACGCACTCCTTCAGCGCTCACAGCGTCCCAGGTGGGAACCGAACCCAGGAGCTTCTAGCTGTGAGGCGAAGGTTTACGTTGAATTTTAAAGCCCTGAAGAAGCCCTACAGTGGTCAAAACATGTTGGAGTGCCTGGATGGATTGTCCTTGTGGTTTATATAGCACTCTCTTTCCCCCCCGATTTTTTAATCCTCGTTTGACAACGTAGAGCAACCAGTCATTTCCTCTTTTTTATATGACATTTTGGGGATTTTGGCTGTGAATAGATTTGCTTTTATTTACCCACTGCACACATGAACTGTGTGTCATAAATCTGCCATGCGGTGTGCTGTCTGCATGGCAGAAAGACACCCCCCCGTAAAGTACACGCTGAGATCCAAGCAGCTGGCAGCTGGGTGCTGGTGGGTGAGCACAGACAGCCAGGTGAGCACAGACAGCCAGGTGAGCACAGACAGCCAGGCAGCAGCAGCAGCAGCAGCAGCAGCACGGAGTGAGCGAGCGGCACAGACAACTTTCCCTCCTGCTTTATATAAACTGCCCTATTTGTGAAGTGCATGATGCGTAATGGTGATGTACTGTAGGTAAAAAGTCTCACTCCCAGCAAGTCGCTCCTCCCGTATAAGTTATTAATGCTATATTTAACATTTGATGCTATTTGGGAATGCAGCCATGTACTGGGCACTCGTTTTAAACTGCTAGATCAATTTGCTGGCCTATCAGGCTCATAATAATGGCCTTTTATTACAAATCTCATATGAACCTGTCAGCGTCGCTCACCTCCTATATGATGGGTGTTACTGGATGCAGTTAGTTACATATTGTATTATTAATCAATATTACACTATTTGCTTATGCAAAAACCTTGACATGTATTAATTCTAATGCGTCATTTTGATTCCACATAATATAAACAATGTTATTATTCATTATGATTGTTGTTTTTGTTGTTTGTTTGTTTGTTTTATTGGCCACCTGGATTTCAATAGTTTTAGTGTCCCATTGACTAAATGCTATTTCAGAGGCTTTTCCATCCTGCAAGAATACATTTCAGCCCTAGGGAAAATACTGAATATTTATAACTTTTTTGAAACATTTTGCATGAAAATTGTCACATTTTAACGATACTGAAATGAATATCTACACCAAGTATAGTAGCTTCTACTAACTTCAATCCAAAAATCGTCATTTGTAAGTAATAATTTATCCTTTATTTATCCCCATGGGGAAATTCATCCTCTGCATTTGAACCGTCCTCTACTAGTAGGAACCTTCCTAGAACTAGGAGCAGTGGGCAGCACCCGGGGACAAACTCCAGTTCTTTTTGCACTGACAGGAGTCTTAACCCTAGCATACATGTCTTTGATGGTGGGAGGAAACCGGAGCACCCAGAGGAAACCCACACGAACACGGGGAGAACATGCAAACTCCAGACAGAAAGGACCTGGGACGGACCGGGATTCGAACCCGGGACCTTGTTGCTGTGAGGCAACAGTGCTAACCACTGAGCCAGAGCCACCGTGCCTGTCTTTTGTTGTTTTGTCCTTATTTGTTTAGGAGTTCCCGAATAGAAAATTGTAATGTGCAGTCAGTGTAATCAGACAGATCTGACCCTAAGTTAGGAGGAAAAAATCACACCCAGTGGCTGTTGAAGTATAGCGGTGCAGTTTTGCACGTGGGACCCGTGCGTGCGTGCGTCCGTGCAGGCTCACGCTCGCGCTCGTGTGTGTATGTGTGTGTGCATGCGTGCATGATTCACGCCGGCTTGGAGCCACGGCGTCTTCTGTCTCCACTCTCACTTCTTTGTACAAACCGGGGGGAGGGGCCTAGGCTAAATCTCATCCACATACCTCATCCACACATCACGTGCGCACACATCACGTGCTCAAACACACATAGAGACACTGCGGAGCGCGTCATCATTCAGAAACTACGCCCAAAACGGGGGGAAACAAAACTCCCCCCGAATCCTGGCGTTCTCCTATGTCGCGTACATGGTCGCATGTTGCACACAAAGATCATATATACAGAAGATGAACACTCCAACTTACTTCCTTGACAGCTAGATCCACATTTTTCTTCTCGCCAATTCTCAATGGCTTCCTTGTTTTGCTCGGGAGTACAAAAAAAAATTAATTGGCGATTTTTTTACATTTGTTGTCTTCGCAGCCCACCACACAACAGCTTTTAGCTATGTTTAATTAAAGGAAAATGACGCTGGTGTATGGATGTGAATGGAGTGCTTTCGCCCGTGATGGGCGTAGCCTATTTCATGCAGTGTCTCTATGTGAAGAGTGTAGCCTACACATGCATGTGCAGCAGATCAATAGATCAATACACATTATGTCTTTGAGACAAACTTGAGAGAGAATGGCCTGCAAGAGCATGGGGAGTGTTTGAAGCAAAGAAAGCACTGAACTGCCATTCATTCTGAATAACAAAGTGCAGAGGACGTCGAGCGAAGGAAAGAAGAGAGAGAGATTAAAAAAAAAAAAAAGCTGCTGGCAAATCTAGAAAGCATTTAGAAACAAAGCACTTCAATTTGTCCTTGTCGCTGTTGCCACCAGATTTCGTATGGAGATGAGCCTCCTCTAATGTGGCCCGGCTACCATCTCTGCACTCAGCAAGCAGATCAGATCAGCCACATAACAGACAGGCTTGTCAATGTGTATGTATTACATCACTGAGTGACTTCCAGCATTAAAGTGGATATTAAATATTTATAAACAAAGGGCGTCTTGTTTATAAACATTACACTGTAAATCATAGACACTCACAGCGGATTTACGACTGACTGGAAAAGGTGGCATGGGGGTAATGCATGTTTTTGTTGTTAATGCAGAGAAAGAGCTGGTAACGTGTGCAGCAGCGCTGTGGACTCGTATGATCTGTTTGGCTCAAATTACCAAGGGACAACCTCTGAATCGAAACAGTTGTAAGGAGATTTTAAGCGTCTAATTTGTTCTCCTTGTGATGGTTTTGCCCTCTGGTCTGGAGTCGGTGTAATAAATTGTTTTCATTACCAAGCATTCTCCAGTGTATATATCCCCAATTCAAGAATGCCTTGATTTATCGCCGGAGTTAACTCCTAGAATACTCCTCTACTACGCTCACTCTTCACCCCAGACTCACGCACGCTCTCGCACCGGCTGCAGCTCTGCCTGCAGGAGGTAGCAGAGTGGAAATGCGGATATAGATGATCAGACTTGTAATAATACATCTATAGAGACACGTCATCATTCAGAAGCCACGCCCAAGACGGGGGAAAAGAGAAACCCCCCCTCCAATCCTGGCGTTCTCCTATGTCGCGTGCATGGTTGCGTGTTGCACAAAAAGATCGTATATACGGAAGATGAACACTCCAACTTACTTCCTTGACAGCTAGATCCACATTTTTCTTCTCGCCAATTCTCAATGGCTTCCTTGTTTTGCTCAGGAGTACAAAAGAACTTTAACTGGCGATTTTTTACATTTGTTGTCTGCGCAGCCCACCACACAACCGCTTTTAGCTATGTTTAATTCAAGGAAAATGACGGTGGTGTGTGGAAATGAACGGAGCTTTTCCCCCGTGATAGGCGTGGCCTATTTCATGCAGTGTCTCTATAGAAGAATGTTTATGGGTCATAGTGGCATTAATTTGAGATTGATCAATTCCGAAGCAGAGTGAAGCCTCCTTTCTTACTCGCTGTCAAACCATGCTTTGAAGTAGTTCCAGCATTTAATGCTTAATCACAATTTCAAATTAATGCTTTGGCTACATTGGGTAACCTAAGCAACAGTCTGCCAACAACAACACACTGATGGATTTACTACAAGCTGTAAGGAGCGGAGGCCACTGTAAGGACTACAATTTCAACACGTTCTTCTCAGTCTCAACTTGTAATATATCCCTGCTTTGTCGCGCACCTTGTGCGTTGGAGGTAACGCGCCCCGGTACCGTTGTGCAAATTCTGCAACGCACCACAGACGGACCGTTTAACAGGCGTATTATGGAACGCGCCACGGCGGACCGTTAAAGCGGCACTGTGCACCTGTATTTTCATATATATATTGGAAAATATATTCTCTCAGTGAACATCTTATTTATCACAAGATGTGCCTAACCAAAAAATAGATTTTTGAGAACACAATATTTACATAGTTTGGGAATACACATGACATTTTGTTGTTTTTGTTGTTTGTTTGTTTGTTTGTTTGTTTGTTTGTTTGTTTTTGGGGGGGGGGGGGGGGCGGACGATGACACACTTCTTCTTAACCTGACTAACATGCATTGTTGACAGTTCACTTCATGTACTGTAAAAGCAGATCTGATTGTACATAAAAGAGTGTTTATCATGTGATATGAAAAGAAACACTGGAGTGCTGCTACAATATATCTAAATGTTTGCTTACTTGTTGCACATACAGTCGATGCTTTGTTGATAATGACTTGAATAGTTACAGTTACAGGTTCATTTATTTATTTATTATTGATGTTTGTTGACAGCATTTGAATCATAACACTAGTGTCCATACAGGGTATGTGTTGTCGGAACATGACGAGGTGAAGCCTACAGTGTAAGCACAGAGTATATATGATACCAGCAGAGTGGAGTGTGAGGGACACGCTGTGTTAGCACAGGTCTGTTACACGGCCGCGTTCATGAAAAGACGGCTTGTTTCGTCGCTTGATTTGACCTCTCGGGCTGACTTGCTAGCTTGTTGCGTTCGGACTGAATGGCCACGAAGCTCTGTGAGAGCTATTCATTAACACACAGCGCTGCTGATTTAGCTGCAAATGATCGCGACGGGTTCCCAAGATGGCTTCAAGCAAATCGACCGGTCAAATCAACTGAAAAGGCCAATAACTCCCGTTTGCTTTTGAGGCTGTCAGGACATTTACATTGTGGCATTTAGCTGACATGAGTTTCCCAGTGCGTCGATGAATGAATGAAGAGAATAAAGAGGAGTAAGAAAGAGAAATAGGAGAGCTGGAAGAGTGTGCATGGACATGTGAAGAATGCTTCTGCATGCATTCATGCATGCTTTGGTATGCAACACTGAAAGTGTCTCACAAAATTTGCACTCATATACTTCTTTGGGTTTTTTTTGTAAGTGCTTAGTCCTTTGGGAAGGAGGGAAGAACAGCCAAAGAGCTATTTTGGTCCAATTTTAGATGAAGGCAACACATGCCTTTCAGAGTTTCCCCTAGACAAATTTTCAGGCCTGGAGAGATTTCGAAACGTACCCCGACCGCAACGGATGGGGGCCCTCGCTGGCGACGCTAAACTTTTAGCTAACCTGTTCGCATCTATGTTCGCAATGGCATCCCCAAGTATCATCATACTATTATGGGATGCGATGCGAACAGTTGTATTCTGGGATGTGCGTTTCCCAGGCAACGACAAGACACGTTGACACATTTTGGAACAGCGCTGCACGCTGGCACGATGCTCCTAAAAGCAAAATGCTTATTGTTTTGAATGATTTGGCATCTTCTATTACTACCAAACACTGTCAACACCAGTATTGTTGTATTGTAATAATATGCCATAAAGGTTTATTGAAATTTTGGGGAGAGCAGGGGGAAAAAAAGGAAAAAATAAGAAATCTGGCCTGGCGGGGGCGGAAACAGTGTTCCTACTTTTCCATCTTTTCATTTCACTGATGCATTGAATGATACTGTCTGTAATATTACTGGAAGATGCCGGAGTGTCATTTTTGTACTGTACACACACACACACACACACACACACACACACACACACACACACACACACACACAGTGCAACATAGTACAAGTGTACTGTACAAGTTATCAACAAATAATAAGCGATTGCTGATTTAAGAGTCAATTCTGAATGCTGGTCAGACATCGTTATATTTGCCCTGCTGTCCAATAGAGACGTTGAAAAGATCAAAATCTCTCTTTATAGGATGGACTTGATACGCAGAGACTTCCTCGCTCCCAGAGTTGATTGGGCTGTTTCATTCTGTCATGTATCTCCTACTTCATCACATTTCCATTTGGCCGGGCCCAGAGTTAATTACCTCAGCAGGTTGGAGGAGCTTAGCTGAACAAACCACAGGTGCCATGGTAAACGAGTGAAAATCAGGGTACAGGATGGATGGAGCAAGATGCTACGCTGTAGATTTTATTTTATTTTTAATAGCGGATCATTATCATTAGGGTATGTACATTTTCTATAATATATATACTATGGTGATCATTATGATCACTATAAGACCTGATCAAATTTTTCGTTGACATGGGGCAGGGGGGAATCTATTTTTTATGACAACAAAATACCCCAGAGTATTATCCGGCAAAATCAAAACCGTCTCGTAATCTTTTCCAAGATACTTTTTTTTTTGTTAGGCAAAGAAAATCCCCTTATTTCTTTGGGCAACAGCTTCAGCCTCTTTAAAAAATAAAAGAATAAACTCCTGGAAACGTTCTACTAGTTTTGAACCAAACTCACTTTTAATAAGCTGTAGACTTTTGGTTGCACAAGGCAAGCAGCAGCCCTCATGGCGGGCGTGTGCAAACTTGCTTTATCTGACTGTTAGATAGATTCTGCTTCACTCACTGTACCAACCTGACACAAGAAGACAGACTTCAGCAGAAACCTGTGCGGCCGCCATGTTGCTTTGCCCCGCTGAAGGGGCCGTCATCAAAAAGTTAAAGCAATGGAATATTTCAGTCTTCTCCCTGAAGGGTTGGGTACCGAAACCCGGTACCACCAGTACCTTTACAACCGGTACCGAATTACAGCGCAGAAGCCATTTAGGTACCACGCCCGTGCTGCTGAGTGAAATATCTGCCCTCTGGGCGCCACATGCACCCTCACTAACATTATCGCTTGAAATCCTCTTAAAGTGATAATACAGAAGATTTCAGTTTTGTTCTCTTGGGTGACACCTATTGGCGATGAGTGGTAATTGCAGGTGTGATCCAAACAGTGTTATTATGTGACATTACTCAGTTTGTTCGGCCATAGTAACCACGTGTAATGCTAGCAGCAGAGACCGAAAAAAAGTAGCTTGTTATCCTACTTCACACAAGAGTTGTCAGGAACCTACAGTAACCTACAGAGTGAGTCTATTGTGTTAGCTCCGCCCACCCTGTGAACCTACAGTAACCTACAGAGTGAGTCTATTGTGTTAGCTCCGCCCACCCTGTGTCACCACAGACACCAAGTTCATAAATGCTGCAATACTGAAAATGCAAAGGCTTCCATCAATGGGCCAATACGCTCAATCACCATTGTGTTAACTCACTATCAGATAGATAGTGAGTTAACAGACATTTATTTAGATGAAAATCTTCTGTATTATCACTTTAAACACTTACAATTGTAAAAAGTAGCACTTCAGGCACTGTTTAGGCACTGGTACTGTTTTAAAAGTATCGTTTTAGCATCGGAAAAACACGAAACGATACCCATCGCTAATCCCTGAGTGCGTGGTCGACACCAGAGACGTCCCTCCGGCTCTCCATGGTGAGCCGGCTGGAGTAATGCAGTAACACCCTGTGGCTTAGGAGGTCATGTCGGGCCTCAAGTGGAGCAAAACTCACACTACACACTACTACACACACTGCACGACACGTATACTCGCTGTACCAGTCACAAATACAGAAAAGAGCAACACCACAGACCAAATACAATACACTTTTACACACTAATTTGCCATTCCTGCACTTGTCTCAAGTAGGACAGAACAAGTTGACATGAGTCTGACCTCTAAGGGGAAACAATGAGGGGAACGTTATTTTTAGAGATGTCAAAAGTGCACTAATGAGTGTCTGGCTCGGCCCGGAGCTCTCGGACTGTTCACGCTGTCGGCCACGTCCGCACACTCTGATTAAGGATCGCCATCTGCAGCTGATGCTTTCTGAGCAGTTATCAGGGACGCCTAGCTGGACAATGTGTGTTTCATACTAACAGTGATAGGTCACTTTAGCGGGACATTTTTGTTATTTCAAATGTATACTGATGTGACTTCAACAGCCTCCTGTCGTCAACAGAAGCATCCCCCCCCCCCACACACACACACACACACACACACACACACACACACACACACACACAACTGGGATTGCTTGATAATGACACGCAGGCAGCAGCAATAATGATATAAATATCATCTCTGGCATGTCCCTGCAGTTTGTGTTAGATGCACATGAATATTTTCAAAATCAAATAAGATTTAGTACAAATTCCCAAAGCAGCCGGTAATGATGGATGACTGTGGATGAGCTCATGGGGGAATGTGTGCTAAATTAAAAAGTGAAAATGTTCAGCTCAAGTCAAATATTCCTTCGCAGCTTGTAATAGCATCTTTGTTTTTGTGCAGGCTAACTAATCACAAAATGACATTCTCTTATTTAATCCATGTCAGTCAGTGTGTGTAATCACACAATGATGTGTTTTCTTATTCATTTGTGGGTCAAATAATAACCGGTGAAGGCCTCGCCTGTGGCATGGTGTACTGAACTATGAGCATAAGGGTGGTTTCACACTAGCGACCTGAGACCGTTCCCGACCACCACACTTGTCCCCAAATTGAGCCCACGTCTGGAACGTTTGATCAGTGTGAATGTTGCGTTCCGTGCCCGGGCGCGGAACAGCGCCAAGCGTCCACTTGAAAAGGTGATCTGGGGAAGGCTTTGGCGTGCCCGGGGACTGAACACTTGCAAATGTGAACGGCAACCGTACCGAACCACGTAGACAACACACGGGCGAGGATACACTCCAGGCGTAGTTGCATGACGCGAGTGTACTTTGCAAGACAAGTGTTCGTTCCATTCCCGAGTGCGGTACACATTTTGTAATGTCAAAGCTGACCAGCGGGGGGAGAGGGGAGGGGGAGGGGGAGCAATCGTACTCGGGCATAGAACGAAACGGAACGAAAGCAATAGGCCCTTTTCACAGTGGCCATTTTGTGTCGAAAAGGCAGGATAAACAGAGGTGCGAGCACAATAGTACTTCCAATCATGGAAGTTGGAAACCCTCATCACTATTTTGCTCGCACCTGTGTTTATCCTGCCTTTTTGACACAAAATGGCCACGGTGAAAAGGGCCTATCGTTCCCACTGAGAAAGCACCCTAAATCTACCTCCAAATGTTCTTTTCTGAGTCACAGAAATACTGTAGTTCAAACCTGTTCTCTGGCGCCGTGGCAGCAGTGACACCTTAGCAGCGCTCTGACCAGCAGACGCCTTTTGGTGCCAAAGTGAACTGCCTGCATGAGGAATGTTTACCCAGCTTAGCACACAGCCTTATTCCTCTAAACAGCATCAGTACATTTCCATCAGCTAGAACTTCTGTAGCAGCTCTGTGCCATTTTCAAATTGGGACCTGCCCAACATGAGGCCCCCTGTGATGACAAGAATAGCTCAATTAATGACACACAGAGGGAGGAGGGAAATTAACCGTGTGTGATCACGTTAGAAACGCAGCTACCCTAAAGGTGGTGGAAAAGGCTTGAAGA
Source organism: Poromitra crassiceps (assembly GCF_964638095.1). Classification (NCBI taxonomy): domain Eukaryota; kingdom Metazoa; phylum Chordata; class Actinopteri; order Beryciformes; family Melamphaidae; genus Poromitra; species Poromitra crassiceps. The sequence continues at coordinate 18,952,571 of NC_139633.1, forward strand.
AGGAATTTGAAAAGGATGCCAGACATTCTTCAGAGCAAGGAACACCTCGAATCAAGTGATATTCAATATGCAGCAAGGCAAAAGAACATAATCCAGATTAGCACGGTTTCATTGGGCTACCCCATTCACTTTAAAACAATAAGAAGTTATCAATGAAGGAGGCACTGAGGGACATGTCCGAAAATTATCCTACATGTTAGCCTGCCGTATAGATTTGCAGGAGCACACTGTGGCGTAGGCTGTATTTTAATGTAAGCATATGTCTACTGCCAGCAGCACTAAGAACTTTGAGACTCGGAATATTTATCACAGTTGTCAGAAGACTGATTTCATGGAGTGCAGTGTTCCAGACTGTCATGCGAGAGGAGCCTTATGTTGTGCATAATGCAGAGAAAAAGGAGATGGAGTCAGATTTCTGCATAAGCAATATTCCAGTAAGTCTAAATAAAGCCACCACCAGCAGTGTATAAACATATCAATTAATGACACTGAATTCTAGCCTGAGACTCATGACCATTGAAAAAAAAAAACGATAAAATCCATACAGGCACCGATATGTGGCACTATATTATAGTGACCTTATCTAAGGAGGCCAGACGTCCCCGATTTCCGGGGACAGTCCCTGTTTTTGGTGACCTGTCCCCGGCTGGGAGCTGTCCCCGAAAATGTCCCCGATTTTCTACTCCTCGTCCACGACCGACATTACTGTCTTTCAGAGGCTCTAGCGGGTTCATTTTTAAAGCTGTAGTGAATATACAGTATTCATATCATATGAAACCAGAAGACCTAAGGCATCCATTGGTCCCAACCATGCCATGCTACAGATCATGTTATTCATTTAGTGAAATCTCCAAATCTCAAGTTTTTGATTTGATAACGTCTATGGTGTTTGTCAAGGTCTTGGTGTCTTAATGTGGTATTTTGGAGGGATGCCTGCACCATAGTTTGTTACAGTATCATGGTCAAAATATGAAACGGGAATTGTCCTCCTTTCTTTATTTCATATAATAGATAATAATAATGATATAGCCTATAATGACTGCAGAACTGGAAAAATCCCCAATTTTCATTTCAGAAGTCTGGTCACCTTAACCTTATCACACTTTTTCCCTTTTAATCATGCCTATAATATACAAAGCTATGTATTCTGTGGGTGTTAGTATAGCCTACCCTGCTAAATGGCATTAGCAGTATAGTTATTTTTCATAAAGAGTGGGCGGGTTTTGCAATGTTCTTCTCGTTGCCCTCCATCATCACAACCTTTAACGCAGCTCACCAAAAGGCGAAAAGAAGTTGCAGGTGCGACCGCGAAATTAAAAAGCCAAATCAGCGCACCTTGCGACAGGCGCTGACAATGCGACTGACTGTAATCGCAATCAAATCACAATCAACGTAACGACCCGTTAACCTACTAAAAAGTGCTTATGTAAATAGAAGGTGCAGCAGGTGAAGTTAAAATGCAGCCTAGTGGTGTATGAAAGGTCCAGCGGTGTGTGGTCAGGTGGGTGCATGGCGAAATGGGCTAACATTGAGCATGCATGTTAAAGCGGGGAGGAATTTACCTTGTAGGCTTATGTGCTGGTTCACCACAGTCTCCAGTCGATCCAGCCTCTCCATGATCCGGACAGTGTCTCCCCGTTTGTCGCCTTCTAACTTTTTCTCCGCTATCGGCACGGGGACTTTGATGTATACATTGGCGATGTAATTAGTAACCCATCCAACATACAGCAGACACACTATGTTGGTCATGCCGCTCAAGATCACGCATGTAGACACCAAAGTTTTGGTTCTCCTGGTGCAAGCCATGCCCACATCCCTCCATACAGCTTGCAGTATCCCGTTAAACCAGAGCACAGGACGACCCGCGAAAACGTGGAATAACGCGGCTAGTTTAGTGTGCAGAGTAATAATAATTCCCGCGACTGAACTCCGTGGCGATCGCTTTTAATTGAAAAGTGCAGCGTGTTTGGGTGCCCGGCAAATAATGTGTCAAATATCTACAGGTGAAGAAGGTTCCCGCTTCCTCTCCATTGCAACTATAAAGCCTCTCCTCGGCTCCAGTTTGTATCTGAGGATCAACAGAAACAGGAGACGCACGGTGCAACCTGCTGTAGCCAATAGGATTTGGCTGTGGGACTCCAGCTACTGTAGGCTGTGGGCTGTGCGTCCCCCTGCGCACCGCACCGATTCATTGTGAAGGTGGGAGGATCTGAGGCTATTTCCATAATGGCATATTCCACGATACGAAGGTAGCCGTTTAGTCTACAATACAAAGGAAGGAGATATTTAGCCTCACACAACCTGTAGCCTGCGTAGATTTGTTCTAAAAATGTTTGTGAGATAAACACAACAAATCTGAGATATTCTTAAATCTAGTTTCTGCTTAATAATAACAATACGTAACTATAATAATAATAATAATAATAATAAGTAGGCCTAACTATAATCATCATCATCATCATCATAAAATATTGTGATGTGATCCATGTTTGTTTGGGTTTTACTAAATGAACATGAAAGTAGCCTAACTAGCCTATATACCTGCAATACTTTATCAAGCCACAAGATAGAGACAATGGGACTTCATAAAAAAAGTGTGTTGGGGTCACATTATAGGTCTGGAATTTGTTCAACAGTGTGGAGAGAACCAGTAGGATGTAGAAGAGACTACATTCATCTGGGGGCTGCAGTAATTAGACTGAAATTCTTTCCGGTGGAAAGATACCAGACAGACTAATTACTCCAGTCCTATTCAGAGGGCAAATACTGAGGACCAGTTGAACATCAAGAGCTCCAACAACATATTTCCCTTGTGAGACAGACATCAGAAGGTCTGCATGTGTTTATTGCCTGCGTTTGTACACACAGTCAGCAGGCATTTATAGCCATTAGACTACAATGGAGAATCATTTCCTAATTATAATCTTCAATTGGTTGTTAACTCTTCTAAACAAATGGGTTTAAGATATTATTACCCCCATTTTATTTGTGTCACATGTTTACTCCTGGAGAGTGAGCATCAGCAGTTCTTTCTTGACTATAAAATATAGCTATTGATTTAGGCTGTCATACTCGGATGAATATTTGAACAAATGCATGCAGCGCAGTTGAAGCACTGTATAGTTGAAGCACTGAAGTTAAAGCACTGTAGTTGAAGCACGGGTAGTTGTCTTCCACTCACTATCTTTTGAGACATATGGCCACTTTACATTAATTGCCCCTGTATGTTCCATTTTATGTTGCGAGACAGCTGTTAGATTTCAAATTTTTTGGAATTATATGAAACTCTAATTTGTAAAATTGATATTTGCATCATCCCGTGGGTCTTTTTATGAATGCTGTGGACTCAGTTCTTGTTATTCCCAAGTGCTCTGCAGCTGAGGAGTGGAATGAAGGCTCAATTAAATGCACTGCAGAAAGAAAGGCTTAAAAGCCATTGTGGAGCGGCTTTTGCCCATTTCTGAAAATACATTGCATTCTTTCTCATGTCTGCTGGAATAGAATATGCTCGGAGCAACTTGCTCTCTGAATTTTGTGTCTGCCAATTGTTTCCACAGAGTTTTTCTTGGGTCTCTCTGTACCTGTGGATGGTCGATCTGGTGCGTCTGTCCCTTAGTACGTCTAAGCAGTGTGTCCATGAAAATCTCTTTATAGATCGGTTTTTAATGAGTGTTTATACATGAACATTCTACAGTTTTCTGTCATTCAGGATTCATTAAATGGATTTTGAAAGTGCAGTAGCTGAGTTCAAAAACAGTGTCTGTTGCTTTACTTTAATTCTTGACTGTATTTTGACAGCATTTTCATCATCTCCATTCAAGCCAAATGAGTATTTGCTAATAATAGCCTTTGTCATCAAATCTCCCTGACATAACACAACAGGGTAATGGAATTGAAAATACTATTATCAATGTTGAAAAAGTAAATGTTACATTGGTTATTTTGTATGGAGTTCAAGTTTGGTTATTATGACAATTGTTTCTCCATACTCCATCCCTGGATGACTGTCTGAAGTATAGCACAAACAAACCTCTTTGTGTATATATCAGATGCAATTGAATTATGTTCTTTATGGCTGGCCAATATTACACATTCTGATTATAAGGGAAACAAAATCGGTAAACGGAATTGACAGCTGGGAATTGGCTATATCATTATGCAAAACCTGCTTAGTTCCAAATGTCACGCTCATCTAATCACATTGAAATCATGTTAGGTCATCAATAATTGATTCTCATTTATTTTGTCGGGCAAGAAGGGTCAGTATTGTTTGATTAATCTTTTCCTCCATAATACAGAGCTAATGAGAAAGCTCCTCAGGCCTCTCGCACCGCTCCGTCTCCTGCAGCAGCAGTCATTAGGAGGGTGAGACCCTTTAGATGATCAATGCAGGCGGCGCATGCTGCCCATTTATTTCACCGAACAGACGTGTAGAACGTGACGGATTCGCAGGCTTACACGCATGTGATGAAAATGCATGTTCTCGTGGCTTTTTGACGGTTTAGTTCGCCAGAATCACTCATCACTCATCTCACCCAACGCCCGAATGTTACAAGTTGCATTTTGTTCCGCCACATTTTCAACCTTGCACCAAAAGCTGGTTCCTCACATCCTCACACTAATGGGAAGCTGGAGGGCATCTGTGGGCCTTGATTCCGCTGTCAGTTCACCTAAAAATAGTTCTGAAATGTGAGACAGAAGAAATAGTTCATTGAAATGTGCACACACTGTGGCTTCATGCACTCTACACTACACAGATCTATAGGATGATGCCCTCCTCCATGTTCAAACCTATGTGTGATGCGCTTGTCACGCTGCAGACTGCGCTCATGCTCACTGAAGAGCCGCTTACAATTAATGTGCATAGAAACTATAACGAGAAAATAATTTCTTGGCTAAGTTACCAGTTACATTGAGCTCCAGTGAGTTTGGAGATTAGCTTGTTTTCTCTAATATGTGATGATACACCTGTGTTACTTTTGTGTACCAGCAGCCGTTATGTATGCTGGTTTTAATTTTGTCGATGTTTTTCACCCTCTTCCTGTCCTTTGTCCTGAGGTCATCCTTGCAAGTACAATTAGTCGGTGATCAAGTAACTCGACTCTGAAATTGAGGATCATGAGGTCATGAGGATGACCTCACAGTCATTATGCGTTTAAAATGACGAGCCCATAACGCAACTCCTATTGATTTGAATTCAAGCAATCCCCCGGGACACGTTGAGGTTATTGTGAGAGACGCGTGATCCCCGCACCGAGTGACCCACCCCACCGTCGCAACTGTCGCGTTTGGGTGTGAGTGAATCGTCTTCTTCTGGGCTGATTAATTACTGTGTGTACACTGTAATCATAACTGTGAGGTCTGGGAGACAAAGACACTACTGTGAGTTCCCCAGCCACAGAGACAGGACCCATTCATCAACAAACCACACACTCCGCAGGGCGGTGTTTGTAGTAGCTGTGGGGTGGTTATATTTATAGCCTGGCCTTGACAATGCAGAGAAGATAAGTGGAAGTTTTACATCAATTGTCTAAAACCCATCAAAAGCTATTTTTGTTAACGGATTCATAAATTGAGAGGAGCAATTTGTTGATGGTGTTGCGGTGTGATCCGTGAGCTAATATTGCTGATATTAGATGTCTGTCATGGGCGGTTATTGGTTGGTTTGGCTGCTGATGAGAAAACAGCTGTTGGGATACGTCCGATCTGTCATGTCAATTCATGAGCAGTCATTGTTTGGATTAACTGTCAATCATGGATGGTCACCATTTTGAGTGATTGGCTAAGGATTTGTGCATGTCAGGGGGATTTGGCCTGTTGATTGGTTGACCTGCTTAGAGGGCGGCCCTTGCCGCGCAAGCAGACACCACTTCACGGCAGTCTTGCCTGCGCGTGGGAGATGAGGTGGATTGAGGACAATGGGAGCTGAGAGCTTTGTGCGAACGCATGAGGAAATGTTTGTCAATGCGAATTAACTTGCTCATGTGGCGTCAGGAGTAAACGCTGGACTCTGACTTGATATATGGAAAAATGACTCTTCAACTGTGAGACCGGACTATGGTAGATGTTTCACCAGTGTTTCACCGGTTTGTCTGTTGTCATTTCCGATGGCCCTTCCGCAGGTTTCAGCACAACACCACAGCTGCTTGGATGTGCTGAGACTCGCAGAGGAGGAGAGCCACGCTTGGAGGAGCGCTTTCCTGCCTGGGCTGCTGGCACAAGGTTCGACTGCGTGGGGTGGTGATGATGAGGGATGGCGTGGTTCAACCCAGAGAGCGGTGCCAAGCAGAGCCAAGCTACAGTACTTAAAGGTGAGCCTGTCCTCATTACTATGCTATGGTCATATCAATGCTAACCTCAGCCCAAACCAAATCAAACCAATGTACATGTCAGTTGCAGCGGCCGGTCTTGAGTGTGGTAAATTGATTGAGACTATAGCCAAAGTAGTTTGATAATAGATCAGAGAAACACATTCAAGGACCCCAACCATAACAATGTCAAATAAAACATTTACCCATCTGTCCACCTTGAGGCAGAGATGCTCACAAGTCATTTTTTGCAAGTCCAAGTCAAATCTCAAGTCTTTGGTCACAAGTCCAAGTCAAGTCTCAAGTCTTTGAGGGGCAAGTCCAAGTCAAGTCTCAAGTCTTTGAGGGGCAAGTCCAAGTCAAGTCTCAAGTCTCTTATGGATGAGCTAAAACTAAGGAATTCAAAGCATGTACTGTATTATCCTCACTCCTTATCTATTAGAATACAGTAGCAGCAATGATTAGAGATGACATTAGTAGACATTTCCTTAATGTTAATGCACCAAAAAAAAAAAAAAAAAAAATTGTTCACAAGTCCCAAACCTTCAAGTCCAAGTCAAGTCTCAAGTCTTTGAGGACGAGTCTCAAGTCAAGTCTCAAGTGACTGTCTGTGTGACTTAAGTGCGACTCAAGTCCAAGTCTCAAGACCAAGTCCCCATCTCTGCCTTGAGGCAGGGACTTTGAGGCAGACATTGAATCCCCACCAGTTACAAAGGTGCTGTTTTGTAATGAGCTACCCACCTGCTTTTCTCACAGTCCCCCCCATTAAACTGTAGTAATGGTTGACACAAATCCACCATTCATATGCTGCACTCTGAAATCCCTGTGGAGCCGGGCAGACACAAAAAGGAAATACCCCCTGGGACTCCACAGACTAATAGTATCACTATCAATAAAACTCATGTTCAACCGGTGTAGCTATATTGTCGAGCCTCGCCAATCAAAAGTCAATCTCAATCTCAGAGTGAACCATATCTTTACACCGGTAAAATAAGCATAAGCAAACAAAGTCACTGCAGTGCCACGAGGTGCAGCTGCTCTCCGATTTCAGTCCGGACATTTTAGGATGAAGAATAAAACCGTTCACTCCATGTTGTTAAACAACATCCCACAGTTCAAAAAGTGGTGAAATGAGAGAAAACCACGCACATTAATTTGGCATACTTTTACTTTTGCGATAGCTTTTCTTCATGATCAACACGTACGTTTATTTGTGAACATTTCTGTCCTGCCTGTCTTTTCCTCATGCACAGCCCTGATGAAGACGTTCCAGGTCGAAACCGGTTCTGTTTTTTTAATTGCATTGATATGCCATGTTTAAAATAAAGGCTTTTTAACTTTATATCCATTATCTATTTCCTTGCTCCACGTATGAGTGACTGACGTCTCCTTCTGATCTAGTACATACGTTTATTTATAGGGAACGGCAACGCGGCGCTCAAGCCGCTATCCTATCCTATAGGCAGTTCATTAGCGCTCATAGAAGGTTCAAACAGGGAGAAGCAGGCAGATGCTCAGGTTTCCTTTCATGTGTCTACAGTATACATCTTGCCTTTTTATAAGCAGCACCTTGTAAGAGACCTGCAAAGACACAAGAACACAGTGACAGTAGGCTACTGCTCTTCAGTGGCACTCCTTGAAGGGCACAACCACTGAAATATATCCAGAGGGTGTAATATATACCCAGAGGCACACCGTGTGTGTGTGTGTGTGTGTGTGTGTGTGTGTGTGTGTGTGTGTGTGTGTGTGTGTGTGTGTGTGTGTGTGTGTGTGTGTGTGTGTGTGCGTGCGTGCGTGCGTGCGTGCGTGCGTGTGTGTAAGCTGAGAATCAAATTAGAGCTATTAACTTTGCCTTGTCACTCAAAGCCATTATAAGGCCATAGCTATTGAGGCCGTATTTGAGGTATACCACGAGTCTTTCACTACAGGTTTGACAGTATCTCCCGGACACACGGGGCATCTTAAGGTCAGCACAGCACTCAGAGTGATAACAAGACGCTAGCTGCCAGCGGCGCACCACCGCTCATTTCTACCATTGAAACCAATGAGAAAGAGAAGCCACGGGTCTTGTCAGCGGGGGGCACCTGGTGGGCACACGGGCCTGAATGGACTAAGGAGGGAGTGCCCCGTTATTTTTGATTGATAAGCATTGTCTGAGTAAATGAGCTCAGAGGATGGAGAAACTATAGGCAGCCTAAAGCCAGAGGGTCATCACACCAGGAAGGGACAGGTTTAATTTTCTCAGCGATTGAACTGCTGGGAGAAACAATTTGGCCAGACGTACAGTAAGCCCTCAATAGTTTTTTTTTTTTAAATGAACTGATGATAATCACAAGCTGGGGGCAATGGGGGTTGAGGAGAAACAAGAGTCCGTTTTGGCAGAATATGGAGTTGGGTGGGTGATCGCACAGGAGATTTGAGAACTAATACCAGTTCTGTCCTTATTTCCTCATTCCATAAGGTGAGCCGCTAATGTAATTGAACATGCTGTGGAGGAGAGAGACGAGAGACGAGAGAGAGAGGACAAGAGAGAGAGAAGAGACAGACGGCGAGAGAGACACCGAGAGAGAAGAGGCAGACAGAGGGAGAGAGAAAAGAGACAGACCGAGGGAGAGAGAGAAGAGACACAGACCGAGGGAGAGAGAGAAGAGACAGACAGAGAGGGAGAGAAGACACAGACTGAGGGAGAGAGAGAAGAGACAGACTGAGGGAGAGAGAGAAGAGACACATACCGAGGGAGAGAGAGAAGAGACACAGACTGAGGGAGAGAGAGAGAAGACACAGACCGAGGGAGAGAGAGAAGAGACACAGACCGAGGGAGAGAGAGAAGAGACACAGACCGAGGGAGAGAGAGAAGAGACACAGACCGAGGGAGAGAGAGAAGAGACTTTGATTGATTGATTGATTGATTGATTTATTCGATGAATGACAAAAGTAAAGCACATCATACACAAAAATATAAAGGCCACTCATACATCACCATCAAGGATAAAAACACAATAAAGTCCGAGGACTTGTTTCCATTGTGGTCCTTGGTCTCGGACAGACGACTCAGACCGACATAAAAACAGACATAACAATAAAGAAACATAAAACTACTTCCACCTATAGACTATTAAAAAAAACCATTTAAGATGTTAAAACAGTTTTAACAAAAGCAATATAAAAAGACATTTGAAACAGGACCCAATCCCGAAAATAAAGAACACATTAAAAAGGCTAAAAAACCAATCTGACTAAAATAAATAAAATAACTTTAAACAGGCTATAAATTAACAATACTCAAAAATATTTACATTTACATACCCGCACCAGTCATGAACCAGATTTTGAGAGCGATTTTAAAGCTGCTCAAGGTGTTAATCATCTTCAGGCTGTCCGGAAGGCTGTTCCACAACAGCCCGGCTGAGTATTTGAAAGAGTTTTTGTTCATACAGCTCTTAAATTTAATGGGGACAACATTGTGGGAGCTCCCTCTGGTGGAGTAGTTATGAACGTCATTTACCTTGGTGAAATAATTTTGGAGATATTTCGGGACCATATTATGCAAGATCTTATGGACCAGGCACAGCTTGATTTGGTTCACTCTTTCCTCCACTCTGAGCCATCTGAGGCTGGAAAAATGGCCAGGCAGGAGGTGGGTTCTGGGATGGAGAGAGTGTAACAGCCGTACTAGTTTGTTTTGAGATATTTGAAGTTTATTTTTGAGGGCCTTGGTGATGCCGGTGAACCAGGAAGTACATGCATAATCAAAGTGGCATTGTATCAAAGCGCCCGCCAGAATTTTTAGAGTACTTACGTCTAGGAAGGAGGAAAGTCTGGCCAGGAATCTCACTTTCTGATTTATTTTGGAGATGGTTTTTAAAGCCATACTTTCTCCCGATACTTTACTGTCCAGGATACTGCCGAGATATGTAATTTCCTCCTTGCTTTCGACGGTCACATTGTCGACTGTGATGGTGAAGCCAGGGGATTTTTTAAGTTTGGCGTTAGAGCCAAACAGAATTGACTCCGTTTTTCCTAGATGGAGAGATAATTTATTATCTACTAACCATGTACTTACTTTCTGGAGTTCATTACTAAGGATAAGTTCTACCTCCTTTTTCTCTTTGTGGGAGACCAGGAGAGCCGAGTCGTCCGCAAAGAGAAACAGGTCGCAGTCACATGCCGACTTCATATCATTTACATAAATAAGGAAAAAGAGTGGACCCAATATGCTCCCTTGGGGCACCCCGCACCGTAGGGGGAGAGGGGAGGACAGGGTACCGTTCACGTCGGTAACCTGCTCTCTTCCCTTTAAATAAGACCCCACCCATTTGAGGGAGGTGCCATTAAATCCCAAGGACCTGAGTTTGTACAGGAGGATATCATGGTTTACAGTATCGAATGCCTTCTGAAGGTCCAGCATGACCATCCCACAGTATTTACCAGAGTCCACCTCTTGCCTTATGAAGTCGTTTAAATAGAGCAAGCAGGAGTCTGTTGAATGTGACTTCCTAAAGCCAGATTGAAATTCATACAGCAGACTATGCAATGATAGATAACTGTCTATCTGATCAAAAATCACTTTTTCGATTACTTTAGAGATTGAAGAAAGAATTGAAACAGGACGATAATTTCCTGGTTCCAGTTTGCTTCCTTTTTTGTATAACGGGGCTACTTTAGCAATTTTGAATTCACGAGGAATCTGGCCTTGTGTTATGGACATATTAATTATAAACGTTATAGGTGAAGAGATGACTTCAGCTGCGTCTCTTAGGAACCTGGACGGGATGTTATCAAGACCGGTTGCTTTAGATGGGTTTAGGGCCTTAAGTCTTTTAAGCACCTCCCCTTCAGACACTTCTGTAAAAGAAAAAGCATCTGGCTGAACGTTCATCTTTTTGTAGAATGAATCAACATGGCTCTCACCAAAGACCCCTGTAAAGGTCGGCAGTTTCTTTACCAGGGTGTCTGCTATAGTGGTGAAGAACCTGTTGAAGCAGTCTGCAACTTTAATTTTATCTGATGTAACTGTTCCATCTATAATCAGGGTCTTATTTATGGTTTTTGTCCTAAGTCTGTTGTTTTGCCCTAGGTGTTTCAAGGTTTTCCATAGTTGTGAAGGATTATTTTTGTTTTCTGCTATAGACTCCCTGAAGAAGTTTGCCTTTGCTTTCTTAATAAGCTGATTTGCCTCATTTCGCAATTTTTTAAATATGCGGAAAGAGGCGGGATCTCTGTGTTTTCTAAAGTGACCAAAACTGACATTTCTTGCCTTTATAGCCTCAATAATGTCAGTGTTGACCCAGGGTTCTGACCTGGCTTTGATCCTGGACGTCTTCAGGGGAGCAATTCTATCAACAGCAGACAAAAACAATGTTTTAAAGTAGCACCACGCTTCCTCCACTGAGGAGCTAGAAAAGACATCTGACCAGTCCAAAGAGACACAGACCGAGGGAGAGAGAGAAGAGACACAGACCGAGGGAGAGAGAGAAGAGACACAGACCGAGGGAGAGAGAGAAGAGACACAGACTGAGGGAGAGAGAGAAGAGACACAGACTGAGGGAGAGAGAGAAGAGACAGACAGAAAGGGAGAGAAGAGACACAGACCGAGGGAGAGAGAGAAGAGACAGACAGAGAGGGAGAGAGAGAAGAGACAGACAGAGAGGGAGAGAGAAGAGACAGACAGAGAGGGAGAGAGAGAAGAGAGAGACAGAAAGGGAGAGAAGAGACACAGACCGAGGGAGAGAGAGAAGAGACAGACAGAGAGGGAGAGAGAGAAGAGACAGACAGAAAGGGAGAGAAGAGACACAGACCGAGGGAGAGAGAGAAGAGACAGACAGAGAGGGAGAGAGAGAAGAGACAGACCGAGGGAGAGAGAGAAGAGACAGACAGAAAGGGAGAGAAGAGAGACAGACTGAGGGAGAGAGAGAAGAGACAGACAGAGAGGGAGAGAGAGAAGAGACAGACAGAGAGGGAGAGAGAGAAGAGACAGACAGAGAGGGAGAGAGAAGAGACACAGACCGAGGGAGAGAGAGAAGAGAGACAGACTGAGGCAGAGAGAGCGAGAGGGGGAGAGTTGATAAACCAGCAACCATGGCACTGACGTGATGGCAGGCCAACACTGACAGGGGATTAGACTCCAAATAAACTGCTACTGCTACATAGCAGTTCCCCTCCAAATATCCTTTTGCCTGAATGACATTGAAAAATACATTGTTCTGACTGAAGGAAACCTCAACCTCATCCTGAACTATAAAACAATCAAAAGACAGCTACAGTAGCAACAAGTAGCAACCAGGCTCTCTCTCTCTCTCTCTCTCTCTCTCTCTCTCTCTCTCTCTCTCTCTCTCTCTCTCTCTCTCTATATATATATATATATATATATATATATATATATATATATATATATATATATATATATATATGCTCGGCGCAGGCGAATGACGTGCAGCACACAGGCCTTCTTGAGGCATCCTCTCTGCCCATGGTAGGATTGCCTTTACCCCAGGAGGGTCTGGTGAGACGAAGGAGGAGCCCGGCCTGGAGTCACCCACAGGGCCTTAGACCCTCCATGCACTGAAGGGTCTTACAATACTGCGGTGTAGCACTAACTCTATTGCAGTGGATTGGGCGTGATCAACCCTTCCACGGGCAACGTTGCAGACAGAGTAGGAAGGCTGATCCGTGAGCGGCTGCTTCTGGGACGCGGGTCGGGGTCTTAATCGGCCTCGGCTGGGTCTACTGGGTGAGGGTGTATGATGTTGACAGACCCGAAACACCTTACGACCCCAGCTAACATCACCGATGACGCATCCCAGCGCATGCTGTAGTATGTATTTTAAACATATACAGTATATTGTATATATATACAGTATATTGTATATATGTATATATATATACATATATATGTATATATATATATATATATATATATATATATATATATATATATATATATATATATATATATATATATGTATATATATATGTATATATATGTTGACGACTGATCCGTTGACGACTCATCCATTGTTGGCTACATCATAAACGATGATGAGGAGGACTACAGAGCTCTGGTCAGTAAGTTTGTTGAGTGGTGTGACACCAACCGCCTCCAGCTCAACATTGGTAAGACCAAGGAGATGGTGGTGGACATCACCATCCGCGGGGAGGAGGTGGAAATGGTGGACTCCTATAAGTACCTGGAGTACTCATGAACAATAAACTTGAGTGGTCCGAGAACACCGAGGCCCTCTACAGGAAGGGACAGAGCAGGCTGTTCTTCCTGAGGAGGCTCAGGTCTTTTAATGTCTGTAAAAAGCTGTTAGATGTTCTACCATTCTGTTGTTTCAAGTGTTATGTTCTTTGCTGTGGCGTGTTGGGGGGGTAACACCAGCGTGAGGGACACTGCCAAGCTCAACAAGTTGCTGAGGAAAGCCAGCTCTGTGGTTGGAGCTGGACAGAGCAGTCTGGAGGAGGTGGCAGAGGCGCCGATGAGGAGGAAGCTACAAGCAATGCTGGACAACCCCTCCCATCCCCTCCATGACATGCTAATGGAGATGAGGAGCACGTTCAGCCACAGACTCACCCCCCCCCCCCCCCCCCCCCCCCCCCCCCCTCCCCGACACTCCACTAAACGCTTCGGCCAGGCCTTCGTGCCAGTGGCAATGAGGTTCCACAACATGAGATCAACCTAATGAACATGAACTGGCACTTTACACATTTTTGCACTGCTCTCGCACATGCACCGTGGCACATGTACCGTGGCACATGCACCGTGGCACATGCACCGTGGCACATGGCTATACACTTTACAGGATAAAGGCCCACAGGGTCGTATTTATTTGGTTGTCAATTGAATTTTATTGTTCTTATTGGTTTTATTGTTTTATGCTTTTAATCTATATCTTGACTATTGTAACTTTTAACCTCTGTCCCTGTCGCTGTTTTAAAACAAATGAAGATACGCTCGCACACTACAAGGGCTCCTTTTGAATAGCTTTATTGCACCAAGTGCAAGTGGTAACGTTTCGAGCTATATTAGCTCTTCGTCAGAACCTGTCGCTGTTTTAGACACCTGAATCTCCCCATGGGGATAAATAAAGGTTTAAATCAATCAATCAATCAATCAATCAATCAATCAATCAATCAATCAATATATATATATAGATATATATATATATACACACACACACACACACACACACACACACACACACACACGCACACAACAGAAGACCCACAAACAGAGGAGGATCAGCACAAATTGATACAAAGTGAAAGCTGTCAGTCTTTGAAAAATGACCAACAGTTGTCTCTCTTCTACAGGTACTGCTGACTGCACAGCACACTTTAAAAAGTAAAAAGTAAAGTCCTTCATTGGATCATGCGATGGACTGGATCTGATGCTAAACAGCTGTAGGAATGTTGAGACAACTTAGATGAGAGCAGAGCAGCATGCATGGATTCATTAGCCAAATGTTCATCATCTATACGTTTCAAAAGCAGATTGTCCATCTGGCTTGCAGGTATGAATTTGTTAATTGTTGAGGCTTTTATCCCAATCTTGTGTGGCTGTAATACTCTGTAATTAAATGTATCTAGCAAATTTTTTGCAGAATAATGTATTTTAATACACAATCAATATAATAGCCTAACACATAAAATGATAACACATTATATCATGGAATTAGTAGAAAAAAATGAATAACATAGTACTGTTATTTTAACATTGTCTAATAAATCTAATAAATGCTGTATGTCTGTCTGCCCTTCGTATACCTTGAGAACCGTTCGTTGGATTGACTTCATGCTCGGCGAGTGTGCTTTAGGGGGGGGCCTGATGGAGTGCAGACATGCGCATAGTCATAGCGCCACCTACTGGCAACACAAAAAGTGGTTTATCTCGAGAACCGTTCTTCTGATCGACTTCAAAATTGGCGGGTGCGCTGCTGGAGACCCGATAGAGTGCAGTGCCGAATGTCACATGCATAGTCATAGCGCCACCTACTGGCAACACAAGAAATGGTTTATCTAGAAAACCGTTTGTCAGATCGACTTCAATCTCCCAAGAAATTCCAGTGCCGAATTTCGTGCAATTTGACCGATCAGAACACGGCTTTCACGTATCTCGAGAACCGTTCATCCAATCGACTTCAAACTTGGTGTGTGCTGCTGGGGACCTGAGAAAGTTTAGTTTTGAATTTCCTGCAATTCAACCAATTGGGATGGGGGGGGGGGGGGGGGGGGGGTGTCTAAACAGGGGGATGATGGGGGGGGGGGGGGGTGAAGAGTGGGGGAGCATAATGTGTGAATGGGAGGGAGGGTTATGGGCACTGCACTAGTATTTATTTATTTTTCAAAGTTTTTTTATTCGTTTTCTGTATATCATACAAAATACAAAATACAGATTTAAATACACTTGACACTTTTAAACAAAAACCCATCCCACGAGAACCCCTAGCCTATTACACCACATACATCATGTCATACATCACAGTATATCAATACACAGAGACACACAGAAGAAAAAAAAAAGAAGAAAAAAACACAACAACAACAAAAACAGATTAATGAAAATAAATATGAGAGGGGGGGGGGGTAAATCTATACATTTGAAATGCTTGAAGCGTCCATTTTCTCTACCTGGTCCAGGACTGGCTGCCAGATGGTATAAAAGTCGAGAGCACAACCCCTTGTAGCGTATCGGATTTTTTCTAGGGTTAGATGATACATAAGATCTCTGACCCAGTGATTGAAAGTTGGAGGAAACTTGTCTTTCCATTTAAGGAGTACAAGTCTTCTAGCCAGAAGTGTACCAAACGCTATCATCTTTTTACTGCATTGGTTGAGGGAGAGATCATGCGGGTGCACTAGTATTTTTAATGGGACCATATACACTGAATGTATCAAATATAAGGGACATGAAGTCGCCTACACTGATGAGGTGAATGCTGGTCAAAGTTGATCCCTTATTGATTTCCCGTATGAAATCAATACCAATCACGCCAAGAAGCAGACGAGTTAAAAGCTTTGAGACATTCGATAGGGGCTGCAAATCAATATCAGTAAGATGTATCTGTATGTTGTATATTCACTGTACCTATTGCTCTCACATTTACTGTTGTGACAAATCCCATTCACTTTGACAGTGCAAACGAAGGTCACAAAACAACACGACCCAGCACCAAAATAACGTGGAAACCTGCTTGAGAGCAGGATCAACTTAAAGAAAGCAGAACCACAAAAAGGATCAAAAAGGATTGTTAGTCTGCTCATGTGATCAGATCAATGGTTCCACAGTAGTAGGCTAATGGCAACATTGTCTTGTTGGAGTTTACTGTAATTGATGCAGTCACATTAGACAAATAGCACGTATTCCCATTAAAAATGTAAAAACATCCATCTGTCACATCTACTTCATGTAGCCTGAGTGTTTTAAAGTTCATCCTCTGCCATTACATTTTAATTGATGTAGTAAAAAAATACAAAATAATAGTACCCCATTGTGTAATATATACTGTACCTTCAGACTGCAGGCAAATCTGATTTGTTTCTCAAGTCAGATTCTTGATTCGTTTCCCAAATCTGATTTGGGAGAGTGTCCGCACTACCACAAATCTAATTTGGGCAAGCGTTCAAGTCAGATCTGTGAGTCCAGACAGCACCAACCTATCTGCATGGGTTACTGTGGTAACGACAAAGGCATCAGTAAACAACTAGCTGCTGAAGGTAATTTCCAACGCAGAAGCATGAGAAATGCTCGTCATCTCTCGTCATCCAAACAATCGCGCTCCTGCAAAACACACTCTCAAATCTGATTTGGGTGATCAGCGTGTCCATACTGAAGACACATCATTCGAAAGCAGATTGGAAACTACCTCCATATGTGGTTTGGGACAAGTGAAACAAATCAGATTTGGAGCATCCAGACTCATAAAACCAATCTGGATAGAATCATTATTAGGTCATTAACGTTCACAAATCGGATTTGGCCTCTTAGTGTGAACATGGCCTTACTGACCTGATACAGCTGGTGAAAGAGATACATCTGGTGACACCCTTTCCCCCCCAGTACTGTAAAATGGTCTCTGGTATACAGTCTGAGCAGCACTTTACTTTAGTGCATCACTAGAATCTGATTTACACTTCAAAGGAACGTAGAGAGGGACAGGAAGAGAAGGAGAGAGAGAGAGAGAGAGAGGGAGAGAGAGAGCGAGAGAGAGAGAGAGAGAGGGAGAGAGAGAGAGAGAGAGAGCTGTAGGCTTAGTTTTGAGTTGATTATCATTAAGCAAGAGAGTAAAACAAGTGAACATGGGGTCTTTGTTCCCTCCTGTGACTGCAGGCCAGTGTCTCTCTACCATCAGGACGAGCATGACGCACTCTCCACCCGGCTGATAGAGTTACAGCTTTGATTAGCCAGTGGATCCCAAGCTTCCCATCGCAGCTTCTTGTGTTCCATCCCTCTGTGTTGCTTGGGGGGGAGTGCAAGCAACTAACCTCTGCTGGAGCTGTTAGACCCAGAATGCACTGGTTCTTTTTATTAGTCAGTGCTGTGAAAGCGAACTGCCAGCTTTCAGTGCTTTGTCTATTCAAAACAAAGCTAGCCTAAAGCTCAGAGGAGTTGAGTGTTGAGTTTGCTCAAAATAGCTCTATTGAATTTTCATATCCTAAAATAGTTTGCATCGTTTTATTTCAACTGGATCATGAACAACATGTAATCCCACCCCGCAGCACGCACGCACGCACGCACGCACGCACGCACGCATGCACGCACGCACGCACGCACGCACACACACACACACACACACACACACACACACACACACACACACACACACACACACACACACCACCTCCCTCTTGTATTCTGCACGGTTACACGGTGAAATTCACACGATTAATGTAATTTTTTCCACCACTGATCTAAACAAAACAGCTTATAAAAGTGTATTTAAACATATCACAAGTTGTTGTTGGCAATGTGAGAAGAAGGTGATCCACTGCCTTTCACTGTGTTGTTCAAACAGCCTTCTCTGACTTCTTCCACTATCAACCAGTCAGTTCCCTCATAAACAGTGGAGCCTACAGACAGAGCAAACAGCGTTACCCCATAAATCACAGCAGACTCTGGGACTCTCACAGACAGACTCTTTATAAGGCCTTGAAAGACACTTTCTAGCTAGACAAGGACCTTCATCTCCTGTTTCGCAAATTCAGCAGCCTCAAATAAATACACGGCGAATCATCCCTGTCTGATACACAATATGGCAGTCCATATGTTTGCTAGAATCTTTCAGTGTACAATTACGCCCAGATGTTTGGAGAAATTTGAAGAGATACATAGGACAAAAGAACTAATTTGGCTCAAGTGTAGGTTTTTTTTTTTTTGTAACTTTATTTTTAAAGTTTTTGTTGTAGCACAGACTGTTTACATCATGTTCCAACATTTCTCCACATGAGTGACAGTTTTACATTTGCAAACACCCTAAATAAAAATACTCAAGTGTAGGTTTGAGAGAAAACTTCACTCCTCGGGACTATCAGAGGAAACGGTGTAGCAGAGGAATAAAGAATAACATCTTAGACTTAAAGGCATTTACATACTGTATTTGCAGTACTCTGTTAATTATACTGTTCATTTCTGACTTTATGATTTGAGAGATTCTACACAGACAGTAACCCAGTCAGACAGAACAATAACTATAATGAGCCTGGTTGTTGGTATGTCATTTGTCTCAATTATTATGTGCAAACAGTGAAAAGTTGAATCTCCAACTGACGGAGCGGTTCAGGCATGCGCTTGCTAATCTTTTTATCTCGTAAAGTGCGGTTATGCACTTGTACTGTAATACTTGTACTGTAATGTACTGTACTGTAATAAACTCAACCAATGGTACGGACTGGAGAAGACCCTACGTGCTCCATCTGTCCATCTCCAGCAAACCTAAAACACATTCTGGTTGGCTGCAAGACAAGCTTGACACAAGGCCATCACAGCTGGCAGCACATCCAGGTGCTGAAGTGCCTGGCAGCTACTCTGGAGACCAGACGGACATACATCAATGCCCTACCTCCTCCATCATCCCATCCTGCATCTGCAAGAGCTTTCATCCGTGAAGGTGGAAAGCCGACCAAAACCCAAGGTCTGTACAAAATCCCACTCCGGCCAATGGGGAGGAGCACGAGACTGGAGGTTAGTGGCGGATTTGAATAAAAGGCTCTGCTTCCCATCTGAGATCGCCACTACTAACCTCAGACCAGACCTCGTGCTTGGTCCTCCTCACTTCACAGCGTCTACATCATATAGAGCTGACTGTGCCCCGGGAGGATGCTTTGAGATGTGTGATACTGTGCCCTGGGAGGATGCTGTGCAGGAGACTGACACTGAACAAGACCCTGGAAAGCCTAGGCTGCTGCCTTCAGGGGCGGCTTAGAAAAACACTGGTCCATGCAGAGGCCTATTAGAAATGGTGCATTCAAGGCCAAGAGAGCTCGGAAAAGGCATTTCTCTTTGAATGCTGCCTTCAGTGACGGCATGGAAAGGGCAATTTCCATACAAAGCACCATTAGAAATGCTGCATTCATGGTCAGGAAAGGGCAATTTTTACAGACTGAAAAAAAGGCAGGGGCTCAAGCCCCCTTTGATCTCTATGTGTGCACGTGCCTGAAGCCCGGTGTTGCCGATGAGCCCTCTGGAGATGTTGTGGGCCCATCATCGAAACACCGGTGAAGGAGGGTGCCCACCTGATGACTCCAATGAAGCTTTGAACCCTCCGCCGCCCCACACACACACATCACCACAGCTCCCGCTTGGAGACCCCTCGC
The DNA here is from genome assembly GCF_964638095.1 of Poromitra crassiceps. NCBI lineage: Eukaryota > Metazoa > Chordata > Actinopteri > Beryciformes > Melamphaidae > Poromitra > Poromitra crassiceps. The sequence continues at coordinate 18,972,691 of NC_139633.1, forward strand.
ATGGCAGCATCGTCCCCCCACTCACATCTCAAGTACAGTACGTGAATCAAACAAGGCATTGTATCACCTAGTCCTAAAACAGAACAGAACTAGCATATTTCATGGCCATTGCTTCTCATTGTCTTCACTGTTGATTTTCTCTCTTACTGTTATGAATGCCAATGGACTCAAACCCCAACAGAGACATTAGCCCTGCATTTAAACATTTGAGCCCCGGGCCACTTCAGTGAGATGAATCTGTGGCCCTGAAGAGGTTGCACCTTTTTGAAAGTGTGGGCTCTTGCAATGACAGATAAAATCCAGGGCAAATGGAACGAGTGTTTTGGTTAGCTGAACAGTCACGTGACATCTCTTGCCCCGGAAGTGAGTTTCCCATTCATTTTCCCCATAGACATTTTGAAAAATCCTTATATGACGAGTTTTAAGGCTGGAACCAAGCCAACCCGTGGCCTACTGAATCGTGAGTGACCATAAAACATTTCAGTTGGAGCAAAAACAAACAATAACAAGCGGGGGGGGGGGGGGGGGGGGGGATCAGTTGTTGAGCTTTATATGCAGACGTACAAGTAAATCCATACAAAAGATATTTTTCACTGAACTGCCGGTGTTTGTGCTTGGCCTCCTTTTTTCCTTTTGTCACCAGGCTCCCCTAAACCTGAATCTGGAGCGACAGCACCTGGACATTTTTGAGCCATTTATCAGTCATGTAACAGTTGACACCTGTCGGGGGGAACTAGTTGCGGCGTGCACGTGCCATTTTAACAATGGGCTTATGAAATGACTTTTGAAATGTGTTTTTTTCATCATTTTGGAAATAAATTGTAATCCCAAATCTTTCCAAGCACCCACAAATTCCATCATCAACTTGACGACTGCGAGACCATTTTTCAGACGTGCTTGCACATTATTCATGAAATGAACTGCTTGCTGCATATAAATAACAAGCAACTTTGACTGAAATGTATTGTAATGAGCTCCAAAACTTCACTGAATGCCCTCAGTGTCATTGTCATGGAAACACCATTGAATAAGAGGTCTTGAAACAGTGATTGTGGCTGGAAATAAAAAATAAGTAGCCTAAGCCAACTTTACTGGTGTTAAACACCAAATACCAGCTGGGGAACAGACATCCTTTTTCAATTCTTGCTTCGACTGGATCCGCTTTTCACAAAACATTTGTTATGGTAGGTCCTACTGTAGGCTACTTGTTGTAGGCTACAGTATTGGACTTGACAAACCAGGCTGCTGCAAGTGAACTGTTGATTGTTGTTTCCTGGGACATCTGAACTGGCTGTCTGCCCCTATGAGCACCTTGACTCACAGCTTTATTTTGTGTAGGTGTAACGGTGGCCAGCGGGTAGCGCTGTGCAGTGAGTAACCCGTAAATCTCACTCCCTGAGACCTCAAGAGACGGTCTAGCGACAGATACTAGAGCCCATAGTTTTTAGCCTCCTTGCTAGAGCGTCCCCCTCCCATGCCGGAGGTTTCCGAGTTTGATTCCCACCTGCGGGGGGACTACACAACGCAGGTTACACAGGTAGAATATCAGCAACATCTAAACACATTTTTGTTTTCGATCGAAAAACAAGCTAAAACTGATTTATCTCTCTGTTGTTGTAGTGTCATCTGCATGCATAATTGTAAACGGCAAACGTCTGTTAACCTGTAAATCGGTCAATCGGTCAACAAAGCAAGAAGACTTTCATCCAAGTAGGTTCTCTGTATTACCGTATCATGAATCTGAAATATGTTGGATTTGTTGAGTTTTTACTGCAATTAGCCTACCCAATTTCCTCTCAGGGATAATTAGTTTGATCTTATCATCATATACAGAAGGCTACAGTATGTGGTACCACAAGTGAATCCAAGATGGGACTGTACTGTATGAAAGATTCTATGAAAATCACGCTTGATCTAATTTAAGCTAGTTGTATTTTTCCAGCTAGGCTATATGAATACAATTTTAAACTATTTTTGCTATTTCTATCACGTCCTAAGCCTGGTCACTTTTAATGCAGATTGACCACTTTCTGAAATAGACCCTGGCTCTAAGGGCTGCCTGTGGGGGCAATTGAAAAGTGTTTGCTCGTTATTCAGAAGGATCAGATGAAGTGTGTGTGTGTGTGTGTGTGTGTGTGTGTGTGTGTGTGTGTGTGTGTGTGTGTGTGTGTGTGTGTGTGTGTGTGTGTGTGTGTGTGTGTGTGTGTGTGTGTGTGTGTATGTGTGTGTGTGTGTGTGTGTGTGTGTGTGTGTGTGTGTGTGTGTGTGTGTGTGTGTGTGTGTGTGTGTGTGTGTGTGTGTGTGTAACACTACAGAAACAGATCCAAGATGGCCACACAGGCATTCATGTAGACAAACTAAATGATATTGTCCTTGAGGCATACTGTGCCATAAAATTAAATTGGCTTCTTCACACAACAACATCAAATCCCAACGCCTGCGTTTGCAAATGGGATGTAATGGTGCCTGTTTTGTACACACGCTGAGCTGTCTAAATAATTTCCCCCTCCGAGCCCCCTGCTGGGTCACCGCGGATGTTGCACACAGCTTGAGTGCACTCAGCAGCATCACCGGAACCCGACATCCACTGGCCCAGGTCTATTTAAAAGCATATTTGTCTCCCTCTCAGCCTCCCGAAGTCTTTCTAAATCCTTGCTGATCTGAGATCTAATGGCCTCTGCTGCAGAAGCGAGGGAGGTTGAGCGAGATGGAAGCGCTCATGTGTCCTGTGACCAGTCAATGGGTTTCTCCAGTCTCTGGAGCCTCGTTTCAACTAATTGGTGATGACTGCAGGTGACAAGCTCATTTTGAGAGCAAATCACAGGGTCCTCTTGTTTTGCTGGGGTATAAAGTAGAAAGACAACGGGGGTGGAGGGACTGCTGATGAGTAGTGAAAGGGAAACATGGGCTGAAAACCTTGCAGTTCCATTGGCAAACAGTGTTGGGAGTAACTCATTACAAAAGTAACATATTAATATATTACTTTTAGCAGTAACTCAGTAATATAACTTATTACCAATAGGATTTCAGTAATATTATACCAGTTACTTTGTCAAGTAACACAAGTTACAAATTGAGTTAAACATTTTTTTATCAAAGCATATATTTTAATAGATACAATCATTTCTTAATCAAATTGTGTGTTTAATAATGTCTCTCATGTCTGTTAAGGCAACATATAAACAAGGTATACACGCCAGAAACAGGTGTCTGACAGACTATTTTCAAGATCCAAATCCATTGAAAAGATAGACATAGATGACGCATGATGATGTTGCTAGTTTCCAGGTGTTGCGACGATCATTTGCTTGTTTGTTGTTATATCTCACGCTGATGACTTTCCATGGAAGTTTACAGTCTCAAAGACCTGGAGGAGACAGTGACCTTGAAGAGTGCATCTTAGCCTAATTAATTCATTACTGATTCACCAAGTCCCATAAATCAACTTGTCACTCCCCAACTGGCAACAGATGTAGAGGACAGTGGACAATCTATTATGTTCATGTATAACTGCTGATACAAAACACCATTATGTTGTGAATGAGAAGACTGGTGCCTGATAAGCAGAAGGCATTTTCAGCAACATAATTAACGGGGAGTCGATTATACATCGATTTACAGTGCAACCTGAAACCAAGTGGGAAAAAAGGATCAAACGATTAAAAAAAACTAGCCCTCAAGTGATTTGCTGAACTTATCGCTCGCCTTATTATACAGAAAAAAATCATTACTTTGTCCACCTCTCAACACACATACATACATGAAAAACTATTTACATTTCAATGTGCCACTGTCACTCACTCCCCGTTTGCAAGAAATATGGTGTCAGCTTTCAGTCTTTTTGAGGGAAACTGTAATAGTGAGCATTCAATAACACGACCAAAGTCATACAGTGTGTGGTCACATGGGATAGTCACCTTCAGTGTATTCTCACAGTCACACAAGTACAGAAACTGTTCCATCATGTTTCTCGAGATATGCGATAACATTTTAAAGATAGATTTTAGGAAGGGAGAGAAAAAAGGAAAGAAAAATGACAAGGCCAAAGAAACACAGAAAGAACACAGGTGACATGTTGCTGTCATACTTCTGCAGCCATCAGCTCTTAGAATCAACACCTAATCTAATTAATTGCAAGAGCCTCTTATTTCTTATGTAGTGCTAGTGGGAGAAATCCCATGTAGTTGTTGGCTTGTGTGGCTTGTGTGGCCTTGGACCGTCTGCCTAACCAGAAGATCACACATTGTTGGCTGTGTGATTGCGATCATCCGCAAAACAACCAACGGGCGCGTTCAAAAACAGAGTCACTCACAATGTTGATTGAGGCTATGTCCATTTGGATGAAGCCTTTGCAGTATATAGTGACATTATGTGACATTACACTGTTTGGATCTCACCTGCAATTACCACCCACCGCCATAGGTGTCACCCAAGAGAACAAAACTGAAATCTTAGAGATTATCACTTTAAACTCAAAACCATATTCGGTAATATTAAATTGTGTGTGGTGTAAAAAAAAATCCAGGCGACCCCACTTAGGATCGTGACCCTAAGTTTGGGAACCACTGATTTAAGGTCTCATGAGAGGAATAGATGCAACTAGTCCAATGGGCAGGGATATATTTCTTCAAAGAGAAAGAGATGGTTACAGTGTTGTTGTAAGGTGACGATGCACACGGAGAGCTGACATCATAATAGATAAGTTGATACAGAGGCATAGTACAGTTGTACAGTACAGTACTGTACAGTACATTTTGGCACAGAGGTTACATCACATGAGATGAAACGTCAGAGATAGTGTTTGGGGAGACAGTGGTATTGCTGATGAGGACAGGACATGATCCATTAGGATTTCTGTGAGGTCATGTGAGACTAAATGTGTGTGAATGTTGAGGAGAGTACAGTCTGTGTATGAAAATACATATTTTGTGTGGTGTGTTGCATACTCTGCTGGCTTGGTGAGCCACAGCGTCTTGCTTTAATTGGAGAGTATTGTTCATCCTGATCTCAAGTCAAGGCTATACAGCAAAACAGACAGTTGAAGATGCTGAAAGGATTCTCTGAAAGAACGATATTTCTAAACACCTCAGAGAAACCTACTGCGTGCAAATGTGCCCATATTATACATGTTATGAAATGTTGAGCATCAATCCCACAACACAGGGCAATCTTTTTCAAATTAGACTTATGTTATTTTAACATTTCTAGAATTTCTCAAAATCCTTTTTGCAGCGCCCATAGAAAAACAACAACAAATAGCCTAATTGAATTTTGGAATAGGCTACTTTTGTAACACGACAACATACAAAAAAGAAAAACAATCAAACAATGGCGATGAATGCTTTTCATAGAGATAGACATGGCTGGGTTTCCAAAAAGCTTCTTTGCGCTAAGAAGCTAATTTAACCCTTCTTAAGGCCCCCTTAAGAAGCAAACGCGTTTCCCAATTGCTTCTTTACGAAGCCATGCGTTTCCCAAAAGCTTCTTAGCGCTAAGAAGCTTCTTTGACCCTTCTTAAGGCTCCCGTAAGAAGCCAACGAAGCCAACGTGTTTCCCGATTGCTTCTTAGCCTAAAATTATCTTCCAATTATCTTCCGTTAAGAAGGCTGCGTTTCCCAAAAGCTTCTTAGCGCTAAGATGATCTTTCGTTAAGAAGGTTTTGTAAGAAGGGTCTGGGGCATTCTTAACACCTTCTTAATGACAAAACACTGGCAGATCCAGCCGCGTCAGGCAAAAGGAGATACTTGTGTCCACTGTTCCTCTTGTGTTTTTCCCTTTTTCCTTTCTTTCATGCACCCTTTAGTGTTTAAAATTGGGGAACACTTGAAAATCTCCCCTCTATGTATGGTTACTTTAAATGTGTTTTAAATGTTTTACCGTAGGCTATATTGCTCTAATCAGAATGGATTCCTTTTGTAATGTTGTGGATTTATATAGCACCTTTCACAGAACCCAAGGTCGCTTAAATTCTGTAGTGTTTCTCGCAATTTTGTTGTATGCTGTGTATATAAAGCAATTTGAACTGCAGTCCATGTCTGAAATAAATAATGTTTAATAGAAGAAGTTCTTGTTTAACATGACCACGATTAGGTTATTCTACAACAGTGTTTCTCAACCACTGGGTCGTGGCCCACTGGTGGGCTCAGAGTGCCATCAAGTGGGCCGCAGAGGACCTCTCACATCGAGATGGTGGACAGCTCCAGTTAAGATGCTTCTTAAGAGCCTTCTATTTTTTTTATTTTTCTCTTCTGTTAAGAAGGCGTTTGGGAAAACACTTCTTTGGAGCCTTCTTAACTCCTTAAGAAGCTTCTTAACTCTTAAGAAGCTTCTTTGTTGGGAAACTCAGCCATTAACTGAGAGAAAAACTGACCCCATGACTCCTGATATTAGTGATTAACTGCAAAAACATGAAGTTATGTGTGCTTCAAAAGTGAAACGATTCTACCAAAGTGAAATGCAAATAAGTAAAAATGTTGTTCATTAAACCTTTGCAGACCAAAGTATACTGTAGACATTGTTTTGAAACAAGCTGACAGAAATGTGTTGGAGAATCTGGGTGGTCAGACTGTAATCCTGTACTGCAAGGCAAAGATAGTATCAGCTGCAGAGAGAGAGGAGAGTAAAACTGGTCAGCTTAAGACAATCTCCCAACAACTATCTTGGGTAGACATTTTGAAAACCCATTAACTATTGCATTAATTCAATTAGATGATTTCCCCCTCATCTCACACATAAACCCATATGAATCTCTGCCTAGAGGAGGGTCTAATTATGTATATTATTCACAGTGGTGAAGGAGCAATCATAAATATCTGTTTTAGTTTGGTTTGTTATTATTATTGATCTCAGAACCGATTTAATTTCAATTAATTTATCAGTAAGATACACTGGGTGAAAAAAAACATTTATGTATGTAACTAAAATAATCTAATGTAAATGAAAAAGACATTGCCATATTTAATTTAAGCCTTTTTACACTGAAGATTTGAGAGCTTAAGGACACGTTTTACTTTTGGACCCAAATACAGTTCATAGCTTATCGAAAAAATGTCGGGGGAACAATAGTTCCCTCAACCGTAAAGTCTCTGGCTGACTTCACTATCCAACAACATCTTGCTAGATCTTATATTACCAGTGATCCAATGCACACTGGATACTCCTCCAGGGCAGCTCGGGCGGTATATACCTCCCAGTACTCTGTGTCTAACGGACCAGGGTTTTGTTCAGGTGTGGACCTCCCTGAACCCCCACAGTCTCACTTACCTGGCTGCACCCCCACCCCACACACCGCCTTTAGTCCCCGAAGTGAAGGGTATTAAAGCACACCATTGGAACAAAGGATGTCCTTTAAACTTTGTGGTGAATGGCTGTGTACTGTATAGGAGGGACAGACACATCTGGACTGTCCAGGTGGCTAAAGCGCTTATCATGTAAAATGCAAATGCAAGTTTGAAAGTGGTCTTTGTTGCTTTCTTACATCCCCGGACCACTCTCCCCCGTTTTACTGTCTCGTTTCACTGTGAACTGTCTAATGGCGGTGGGGGTGGGGGGTCTGGGGGCATGATGTTCACCTGGGGGGAGATCTTTTGAAAAGCTGTGGCATGTACATACACTATAGGGGAGAAAATGCAATATGTTATCCAATCTAAAACGTACAGGTATCAAATTGTATGCAGTATCAAATTAACAACTTTGAGATATCCTACCAAAGTAGCTTACTTGCCCAGGCCTGTGTATGCCTACTACACTCACATTTAATAACATATTTAAGGAGACGGAAAAATACACAACTGGAATGTCTTTCGGCACTTTTAAAAAGTGGCTTGGGAAGTTCTATATGGGGTGCATTAAAGGTGTTTAAAGCCCCTATATGTCGGATATTTACCTCAATATATCATTGTCAAATTAATTATAATAGTATAGAAAAATGAGACTACAGTGAAAATTGCTGTGTGTTTGCTTTCTATTGTTTACACCATGTGTCCCAACCTACAATTCCCCACAAATGTGTCCTAAAGCGCGAGGAATCGGAGGAGTCTCAATTAAAACAAGAAGATTTCCAGTATGACTGAAGAAGACTGTACTGTATGGTGAATGGAATAATTGACTCTTTCAAAGTACGTTATGTTTATGGAAATGTGTGGAGCAGAGAGCCTCTGACTGGTGTGCACACAAGGAGGATCCAAGGGGCCGTTTAACCATTTATTTGCAATGAGGTAGAAGGTTGGATGGTTTACAACGGATGGATGAAAGGATGGATGGTACAAAGAATGGGTGGATGAAAGGATGATTCTGTGCATTAACAAACACACAAACAAAGGATTAATACTTTGCTGTGCTGCCAAGTTGTGCCAACTATAACTATAAGAGAAATGAACAATAAACAAAAGTTATGAGCTTACATTATTAATGCAGCCATCCACTAAAGTAACTCAAAGGCTCTTCAAGCCGTGTGAAGTAATCGGGAGGATTGTAGTCAGCTCAGCTGTGCCATGTAATTAGGTGGCAGCTGTGCGATGAGGTGGAAGTGGAACAGGTGAGATGTGAGTGAGTGGTGCATGTTGGGAAGTTGAGTCCAGGATACCAGCTTGGGATTTTTTTTAACAATGGCTGTAGTACTACAGTCCAATAATCAGGAACCACATCATTCACCCAATGTAGGCTATTGCCAAGAACAACAGATTCACTCCGCTATACTGTATCTATCTACGCTCCGGTACGTTAGCTGGTAACAGTATCAGTATCAATATCACAGTAGCCTGTAGCCTGATGGGATTAGTATTACATTGTGTGGTTGCGAGTCCCAATGTGGTCCACTGAAATCTTAGTGGCTTCATGTGGGCAAGGTTTCTCAAATATTGTTGCAATACAGTATCACATCTCTGGACTCTGGACTCTGGACTGAGACACACAAAGATGGGATTTTACACTCCATCAAATATTTTCACTCAATATGTTTTACTCATGTAAGAAAAGGGTTCAAGGATTTCAGAAAGTTCATCAGATTGGCAAATTTTCGTCTGGAATCCTTTCCCACGTGATGTTAATTCCCCACCCCCAACTTCATTGCTCCAGGTCACTTTTTCACCCAGGTGTTTTTGCCTTTTCCGATTTTCCTGGTGCAAATGGGAAGAATCCTGATCCGTTTCCCCTCTAAAGCCTCTGTTTATACCCCCAAAACACAACTCTGTTGAGTTATTTCCCAGAGCAAATTAGTGGTCACAAAGAACCCAGAAGTGCTTCTGATGTGTAGTTTACATCATGTGTGTTGCTTTCAATGAGCGGTACGTGATTGTTGCATCATTTGAATGTTCAGTTAACCAAACTCTGACAACATGGTTTGATCACACACAGCAGAAAACACTGTTGTGTTTTGGAGACAGCCCCACTTGAGCAGCTTCACTAGTTCAGGAAAGAAAGCTTTTCTTAAATAAATGGGTACTCCCCACCCACACACACACCCACACACACACACACATGCACACGCACACGCACACACACACACACACACACGCACACGCGCACACACACACACACACACACACACACACACACACAGTGAGTGGAGCGCCAATGTTGGGCTTTTTCTGAATAAAAACTTAATAGGTACAGTATTATATCATCTCGATACGGATAAATGATTCAACGCACCCAGAATACATTTTAAGCAGTCAAATTAAATTCAGCCCTCTCTCCACGCAATACGATGGAATATGATATGATGTGATTCAATATAATGAAAACAATTCTATTTTACTCCTACTAGGCAATATTTTTGATATCTACATTTTGATACATTTTTCTTCAGAGGCGCAAACAGGGACACTCTCTTTGCCATGAATCAGTCTGTTAGAACCATTGAGATATAATATGTCGATGGTTAGAACGGGTTGCAAGGTTAGTAGCCTACCTGGGACGCTTTATCAAGTTTTCCATCTCTCTTATAACCAAAGTGAGTCCACACTGTTTATAAGTGTTTGGTCGACATTCATCCAAAAAGTCTCTGTGATGCAGGAGGTTATTCCACAGCAGAACTGGTCCCAATTCATCATTAGGTGGGCTCTCTACAAATGTTTATTTTTATATGGATTACAATGTACAAAACATTGTACACCTGCAATGTCCATAATTCATCTTGCCTTCTAATCCATGGTATCAGCAACAAAACTTAAAGTCCAATGTACATGTACTTTCCTTCTAAACAATCTAGTTTTCATCCACCATTATGGCGATTTCAGCAAAAAGGTATACCAAAATATATATTAAATATATGCAAGCCCAGATGTGGGCGCAGATATCTCACTACTATAATAATGCATTACAAATGAGCGCACAAAGCTAGAAATAAGGACGCAAAGCGTGCAATATTTCTAGTATAGATAGCCTAATTGATATACTGGCTGTTTATGATTTTAAACAACACAAAAAAAACACCCATCCAACACATCCTACAATATCAAAATGTAGAAGTAAATCAAATCTGTTACAGCAAACCCAAATAGATCCAAATGTAAAAACATCATTTCGGAGAATAATTTAATGTCCCTTCTATATCTGAATATGATTACTAATTAGGTACAGTGCATTAAAAATGTCAGCTCTGTATTCATCTGCAAATTTGACAATGTCCCATGCCTCACAGATTACAAGATTTATTTTTTAAGAATGGTTCCATAAGCATGTCAGTGAATTTGTCTAAGTGCAGGGGCATCCCCAGTAACAAGATCACAATCCAATTAAGTATATTTATCGGTGGAGATGGAACAAGATATTCCGTCCGCTAATCGCTTTGGACAAAAGAGGTCGGTGGTTCGATTCCCAGCTCCTCCAGTCTGCATGTCGAAGTATCCTTGGGCAAGATACTGAACCCCAAATTGCTCGCGTTGGTGTGCCAGCACCCTGCGTGGTAACCTGCCGCCATCGGTGTGTGAATGGGTGAAGGTATCTACTGACTGTAAAGCGCTTTGGATAAAAGCGCTATATAAATGCAGACCACTTGCCATTTTACCATTTAGCCGCCACCAGCCAGCATGGCACACACACATGGGAAGCACAGGGTTAATATTGACATGCATTCTAGTGGAACATGCATAGCAGCCATTCTTTAAAGAATGCCAGCTGTTCTGATGGAGAAATAAGAAGAGTGGAACTGGCTGAAGAATATGTTATACTCAGTTCACACAGCTACTGTAGAACATGGAAATGAATACAAGTCAGAAATTCTCCCTCAATATTCCCTCAATACTTGGACTACCAGGAGCTACCAGCAAAAAGGAATGAAAGCTTCTTATCAGCGCTCTAAAGTTCTTTCTCCCTGCATGAATGAGAGGGTCTTCTGAGGCAGGACATTCCTATTCACTGCAGAGACTTCCAATTCTTCTGCTTAATTGCATTCATGAATTCCATTGTCAGGCGCTATGTTCCATTTTATCTCCTGCTTCCCCCCCCCCCCCCTTTCCTCCAAATCATTTCCCATCCACCCATGTCTTCCTGACAGACACCACACACTGACTGTGATTGGACAATTTAACTCAATGAAAGCTAATTAATTTGGGAAAACAAATGGCTGGGCAAAAAAGAAATAAAGGAAGAAAAGAATTTGTGAAAATGAGCTGTATTTGTACTCATCAGGACAAAACACACATGAGACTGGATTTGGTTTGAAATGTGGAGCTACCGAAATATAACCTCCCTGGATTGGGAAAGGCAAGTACACTGGGTATGTGTTGTGTTTTTGTGGCAACATTAACAAAGCTAATCCACATAGTTCAATTCTACTAGTGCTTTACAGAGGCTGCGTTGTACATTTCTGTCTTTGCTATCATTACTAACAGAAAAAAGGAAGTCCATCAGACAAGGCTTTAGGCAGGGAAATGTGGTAGAGCAATAATGTTTCTTCCATCCTCCATAGAAAGAAAGTTATGAAGTTACACATTCAAACGTAATAATGTAAGGTCAAATATTTGCAGGCTACTGTCAAAAGCTTTTTGTTCAACACCCTCAAACAGTACTGGTTCTTCCAGACATCTCGAACACTCTCTATCTGTTACAAATGCATAGTAACGTGTACCGTACAAATGTATACATCCATAGGCGTAGAACAAACTTCATGCAAATTGCTTTTAAAGCTGTAGCCTACTAAGCAAGACAATTTGCCCAATTTCCTTTCTGACAGAAGCACTCCCTGTCTTTAAAGGGATAGTTCACATTTTTTTAAGTCTAGCCCCATTTGCAACTTACCAATGATGGTGTTGATTGGTATAGAGTTCTTTCTCAGCACACTCCGTGCTGTTCCTCATAGTAGCTCTGGAAAGTTGCGCAAAAACGAAGGCAAGGTCAATGGGGTCACGCTCCTGTACAAGCTGACTGAAGCTCACTGAAATAAATGTACCGGTACAGTACTTGGTGTGCACTGTGTGTGTGTGTGTGTGTGTGTGTGTGTGTGTGTGTGTGTGTGTGTGTGTGTGTGTGTGTGTGTGTGTGTGTGTGTGTGTGTGTGTGTGTGTGTGTGTGTGTGTGTGTGTGTATGTGTGCGTGTGCGTGTGCGTGTGCGTGTGCGTGTGCGTGCGCGTGCGTGTGCGTGTGTGTGTGTGTGTGTGTGTGCGTGTGCGTGCGTGCGTGTGTGTGTGCGTGTGTGTGTGCACTGTGGATGAAATTTTAATGAGCCTCGGTCAGCTTATACATACAGGAGCGTGACCCCATTGACCTTGCATTCATTTTTGCCCAACCTTCCAGAGCTACTATGAGGAACAGCATGGATTGTGCTGAGAAAGAACTCTACCAATCAACACCATCATTGGTAAGAAGAAGCAAATAGGACTAGACTTAAGAAAATGTGAACTATCCCTTTAAAGTACCAAGTAAGCAGTTGTGGACACTATTGAGAGAGCGAGACTATTTGAGTTTGGCATGTGGCCAGGAGTGAATGGCATTTATCATTCTTATAGCTTGCAGTAGCCTATTATAGCGTATACAATAAAGATTTAAAAGCTCATTCGAGGCAGCGTATCGTGGTAGTATCATATCGTGAGTTGCAAAGTGTCCTCCTTTTTGTTGTTATGGAAATGGCCACTGCTCATAACCCCCAAGATGCCATGCACCAATACTGTATGTCATGATGCCAAAGTTAATCTTCGAGACACAATTATGAGGTACATGTAGCTTCAATGCAGCCAGTTAGTTTATTGGTTGCAGGGAGAGCAGATTGACCACTGAGGAGATGGCAAAGCGGCACTTGTGTCAGGAAGAGGGGGACACAGCCCTGTCATCTCCCTATAGATTCCTGGGCCTCACTCCATGCCTTTCATTCCCAGGGTCAACATGGGATGAAGGAGCCAAATTGCCTAAAGACGAACCGGCTAATAAGACAGCAAGTCTTGTCCTGCAGGGCTCAGGCTAGAGATGAGGGCAGCGGGGCTCGAGCACAAGCGAGGGGAGATGCACAGGGTCGCTCGAGCACGAGCCCGGGGAGATGCACAGCGTTGCTCGAGCACGAGCCCGGGGAGATGTACTTGAATAAGAAAAAGAGCAAATCCCATATCGAGAAAAACCCCCATCATCTTGCTGCATTGGAAACTAGCAAAAGCTATACATGCTATGATGTGCTGCATTGGATGACTGTATTGCCATTGTCTATGTTTAACACATTTGTCCCTATCAAAATGTTCTCTCATGTTTAGAATGTAATAACAAATCAAAATGACGTTTGTCTCTCTTTCCCTCTCAATTGTCTCCATCTCCCTTTGTGAGCTATATGAATCATGATCATAAGCGTGCATTGTTATATATGCACATGCCTCAACTTTTTCCTTTTCATACAGAAGCATCGTTTTAGTAACGATCTGTACATGTTCCACTTCCTTAACGACATAATTACCATGAATGGTGCGATTGTGTGAGACAGAGACGCACATGATGGACTAATCTGATCTGCATCATGTTACTGCACCTGCACCGAGTGAGCTTAGAGGAGAGCAGGTGTGTCTTACATGTCTGAAGAAGCATTCTGGTAGAGAACAGAGGCTATGATTTTGTGTGAATTGATAAGGAGACACAGAGGAGACACGGTGTCTGTGCTGCGGCATATAGAGGAACTTCAAGGTCGGTGGGGTGGTACCAGAGATCAAGCCTTGTTTATTGTGGTAAGAGGTGGTCTCCCCTCGCTGGATGTAGCCTATCAGTGAATCTGACACCCAACAGTCTTAAAACATAAACACCGTATAGACCCTTTTCACGGGGGCCATTTTGTGTCGAAAAGGCAGAATAAACACAGGTGCAAGCAAAACACTAACAGGGTTGCAAACTAGTCACCTTTAGGTGACAGTCACCAATTTGATTTGAGCAAGTAGTAGAACCTCTACATGATTACTATTTAAATGGCCTGTGTAGTGAAGTACTAGTTTTTTTTAAGAGCTTTTTCACTACTAACACCAAGTAACAAAATGCACTGCTTGATTACTACTGAAAACACTATTGTTTTGCTACAGAACTCTACTGGTTTGTCGTGAATAGTGTATAAACTACAGATTCACTGCACCATTCCTACATGTCACTACACAGCCACGACTACACAAATAGGTTTTGTGTAGTGATTCAGTAGCACTTTTTCATGTGGGGTGGACCAGTGATGTCATTCATGCACAAATTACATCACTGGTCCACAACTGAACTCAGATCAATTAGTTCTAGCCTGCTTGAGTAGGACATAACAATGTTTTCACCACTGGTTAAATTATAACCTGCGGCAGTCAGTCTTTTACTCACTGTAAAAATATGCTTGGTTTTTAACACTGGGTTGTGAAATATGCAAAGAGCTTATTTTCCATGCATAGGTCAAACGTCACTCTGAAATGAAAAGAACTGGAAAGAAAGATGGAATATGGAGGGAGGCATCAACTCGAACACGAGTGATTCCTTTTACACATTAAGATTCTGTGAGTCTCTCTCTTGTCTGTCTCACAAAGCGAGATTAGTGGATTAGCAAGATAGCTTTGGATTTAACCCTGACTTTTTGGTCCTGGCTCACTTTTCAGCAGGTATAACACCATGATAACTTAGGCTGCACAGCTAACCTGCTCTGCTCAGGCTATCAGACCCCACACACACAAAAAGCCCACCTCTTCACCAATCAACTGTCTGGAAAAATGGCATCAGCATTCCAGGAGGATCCTGTGGAATTGGACGCACAGATACAAGAGATTTTGAGAGTGAAGCGTTTTTCTTCCAATAATGATTTATTGTGTCAGAGATATAACTGTTTGTAGCGTCCGCGTACCCAGGCCGTTTGCCCACTCTGGCTACAAATATCAAGAGATAGCTTACATTGGTTGACTATAGTTATTATACAGAATGAAATATACCGTCGTATTATGTGCGCTGAAATTCTTTCATAGGCTTTTCCGAGAGTGATTGCTGCAATAGATTTCACCAATACTCGCATCACTGCAGCCCTGGGGGGAGATGAAGCAGACTTTGTGAATAGACAATCTGTATCAGTGTCAAGTATGCCCACGTGCCTTAATAATGAGGGGCAGAGTACGTGAGAAGCCTATTTACTCACCCATTTATAATATCTGCAGTTTTCCTCCAACAATTCTCCCTGGATTGGATTGCTTGTATTCACTCATTGTGGCAGCTTATTATTCGAGAAGAACAACGCGATCCATTTCTTTCCCATACTGCCCGCTTAACACATTGAAAGTGTCAGCAGCGTACAGTATGTTTATGTTTATAGCATTTTTTTTTATTTTTTTTTTACTATTTTGATTTACTTATTTTTATATTATAGTTGTACACTTACAGTATATTCTAATACCTCTTCCTCCACTGAATCATTGGCTGAATCCCACTGAATCC
This sequence comes from Poromitra crassiceps, assembly GCF_964638095.1. NCBI lineage: Eukaryota > Metazoa > Chordata > Actinopteri > Beryciformes > Melamphaidae > Poromitra > Poromitra crassiceps. Next base: position 18,988,546 of record NC_139633.1, read on the forward strand.
TGTGGTTGCTGTAATTTACCCACAGGGATCAATAGTTTCATCTTGTCTTATCTTAGATATGCAGCTCTGGATCAGTCAGTGTTGGAGGCTATTTGTTACAAACACCAGCCCTTTGCACTCAGCGCTGGATTGGAAAATCCTGGGTTGCCAGTGCAAGTCGATAACCACCTTCATGAGACCAGTTAGTTGGTATCGCCATTGTTATTTTTTTTAGGCCTATTTATTATTATTTTTGCTTGTTTGTTTGTTTGTTTGTTTGTTTGTTTGTTTGTTTATTGCCAGTAATCAAAAACAAATTCCATGACTCTATATGGCTATGTTGAACTTAACTCATGAGAGAAACCCCTAGTCATGTTTGCTTGTTCCCATGGCAACTGTTGATCATATCAGCTGATTTATTTGTCCGTATTATTGGCTTGTTCTCGCACCTCATAGCCCATTTACTCCAGCGCGGGGCAGAGGAGCGAGGACATAGGTCGAATCCATTGAAGTATAGATCTGCTTATTAGTGCTATCCCAGGTCGCTTTGCAGCAGCGAAGCCCATATACTGTTCTCATCCCAGCACATAGTTTCTTCATCATTGTGCTGCGGTTGGTATTCTGCCCTCTCTTATGTTCCTGCTTCCTCTGAACACGTCTGAGGTTTCATTCTTTTCTGCCTCGAGCACCCCTTTTCCTTTGTTCAGCAGGTCCTTTCAATGCCATGATGTGTTATGTGGGAGGCAGCGCCCTGTTTTTGTAGGGATAATATTGTCAATATAAAGATTAAGTAAGGTCTTGTGGAAATGGAAGAAATAAGGCAGGATGGTGGGGTAAATAACAGTGGCTAAAATCACCAGAAGTATGCTTTATGGCAGAGCTGGGCAACATTTTTTTCCAGAGGGCCATACTGACTTATTATAGTAAGCAAAGGGCCACACATTGGAGATCATACCTGCCAACACTCTCGATTTTCACGGGAGTTTAACCTCTCTCCCTCATATAATAGTGATACAAATCCAATGGCTGTAGGAGATGAGATTTACTAACATAATTCTGCCTTTTATTGAGTTTTTGGGGGTTGTTTTGTTTTTCTTTGGGGACGTTGGGGGCCGGATTGAGATGGTCCAGGGGCCGGGGCCGGCCCTGGGGCCGCATTATGCCCATGTGTGCTTTATGGGGTTCCTGCATCAGCAAATCTGCATATCACTCTGCAGCCTTGTAATCTGCTGACAGATACAGTATGGTTTAACATGCGTGGCATTCATTCAAACCAACAGCAAGCAAATGCTGTATGTAGCCTATAGCATAGTCATAATAACTCAGATGAACAAGCACAACTACCCCACCCATTTCCTTCTCTACAATCTTTTGTTCCTATCTACCTTTATTATAAGGAAACCATCCAGTGCCACAATAGTCAGGTTTTAGGGCATCGAGCCACCACATGCAAGATGTCACATCAGATCACTTTCAGTTTTTCTGTCATCTGGCTAATCCACAGCTACAAAGCACAGTCTGCATAATTATTGTAGAACTGACTAGAAATCCGCACGCTTGGAGTTTCTCTGCTTGAGCCGAGTGATGTCACTCTGTCTATGTGAGCAATTGTGACTCATCATCAGTGATGTCACTTGAGCAATTGTGATGTCATCAGTGATGTCACTCAAGCAATTGTGATGTCATCAGTGATGTCACTGCAGACGGTCAGTGAGACAGCAACGAGAATACGTTGATGCTTCATCATCAGGCGGCAAGGTCAGGATTTTACAGAGGAAGCTGCGGAAGTGATACTGAAAGTGTGTAGTTCCTCGAATGGCCACTTGAGGCTGGCTCCAAAAGGGAGTCATTCCCCATTCACCCCCATGTTAAAATGCTCTTCTGATGAGCCCCGCCCACCTCCCCAAAAAGGTAACTAAGTAACTTTTACTCTGATTACATTTTAAATTAGCTACTTTTTACTTTTACTCAAGTGGATTTTTAAACCAGAGTAACAGTACTTCTACTTAATTGGTACTCTTCCACCCCTGCGTGACACTTCAGGCCACTGTTCCTAAATCCTGTTCAGATCATATGCGGTACCTTTACGATAGTTAGGTCAACAGCTCCATCCCCATCTGCAACTCTCTATTCACGTAATGCATGTGGTTCTCCACACCGCACGTTAGTTTACGAGCCCCTGATGGCAGCTGGAAATAGCCTCACAATATTAATGAGCAGTTTGATAGGTGTTATGTATGTATGTATGTATGTATGTATGTATGTATATGTACATACAGTATGTATGTATGGCTGTGTGGTGTGCCTGCACAGTGCACACACAGCACTTTCAGCCCAGTAATGGCAGCCATAGTCCCTCAGCAGGAAAAATGACTGTCTCTGATTGGGTTTTATATTGTGAAAGTGATTTAAGAGGGGATGGTCTGGCCTGGGAGTAAGAGTGAGTGATGATGCCATTTGAGCCACACATAAGTTATTTGGAGTTATTCGTTTAAGGAACAGCTCACCCTAAAATCCAAAATACATATTTTCCCTCTCACCTGTAGTGCTATTTATCCATCTATCTATAACGTTTTGTGTTAGTTGCCTGAGTTTTGGAGATATCGGCCACAGAGTTTCTGCCTTCTCTCCAATACAATGGAACTGGATGGCACTCGGCTTGTGGTGCTCAAAGTGCCAAAGAAATACATTTGATAAACTCAACAGCATTGTCTCTTTCCAGAAATCATGACCCCGTTACTCAAAATAATGCACAGACTTTGTTGTGAGCAGTTTCATGGAGGAAATATTTTCTTTTGACCGAACTACAGCCGCTAGCTGCTAGCTAGTTCCTACACAAGACTGCAAAAGAAAATAGTTCCAACATGAAACTGCTCATAACAAAGTCTATGCATTATCTTGAGTAACCGCGTCATGATTTCTGGAAAGAGACATTGCTGTTGAGTTTTTCTAGCACCACAAGCCGAGTGCCATCCAGTTCCATTGTATTGGAGAGAAGGCAGCCATCTCTACTGCCGATATCTCCAAACCTCAGGCAACTATCCCAAAATGATATAGGTGGATAAATAGCACTACAAGTGAGAGGAGAAATATGTATTTTGGATTTTAGGGTGAGTTGTCCCTTTAACCCCCGGTGTGAATCAGTGGCAAGTAGCATTTACACAGGACAGGACTATGGTCACCACTCAGTTATGCCTTCATATGCCATGGTTTGAAAACAGATCGTTACATAGTTGAGCATAAAATATGACATTGGCTGGGTTTCCCAAAAGTTTCTTAGCGCTAAGAAGCTTCTTTAACCCTTCTTAAGGCCCCCTTAAGAAGCAAACGCGTTTCCCAATTGCTTCTTAGCCTAAGATGATCTTTCGTTACGAAGGCATGCTTTTGACCCTTCTTAAGGCTCCCGTAAGAAGCCAACGAAGCCAACGCATTTCCCGATTGCTTCTTAGCCTAAAATTATCTTCCGTTAAGAAGGCTGCGTTTCCCAAAAGCTTCTTAGCGCTAAGATGATCTTTCGTTAAGAAGGTTTTGTAAGAAGGGTCTGGGGCATTCTTAACACCTTCTTAATGACGAAACACTGGCAGATCCAGCCGCGTCAGGCAAAAGGAGATAATTGTTTTTCCCTTTTTCCTTTCTTTCATGCACCCTTTAGTGTTTAAAATTGGGGAACACTTGAAAATCTCCCCTCTATGTATGGTTACTTACTTGTGTTTTAAATGTTTTACCGTAGGCTATATTCCTCTAATCAGAATGGATTCCTTTTATAGAATGTTGTGGATTTATATAGCACCTTTCACAGAACCCAAGGTCGCTTAAATTCTGTAGTGTTTCTCGCAATTTTGTTGTATGCTGTGTATATAAAGCAATTTGAGCTGCAGTCCATGTCTGAAATAAATAATGTTTAATAGAAGAAGTTCTTGTTTAACATGACCACGATTAGGTTATTCTACAACAGTGTTTCTCAACCACTGGGTCGTGGCCCACTGGTGGGCTCAGAGTGCCATCTAGTGGGCCGCAGAGGACCTCTCACGAGATGGTGGACAGCTCCAGTTAAGATGCTTCTTAAGAGCCTTCTTTAGCGATGTGTTAAGAAGGCTGTTAAGAAGGCGTTTGGGAAACACTTCTTTGGAGCCTTCTTAACTCCTTAAGAAGCTTCTTAACTCCTTAAGAAGCTTCTTTGTTGGGAAACTCAGCCATTGTCAGAATTCGAGTTAGATTAGTGTTAGAGAGACAACGCCATTAAAAGAACTAACGTAACGTAACTAATGGTCTCTAACAACGTATTAACTATTTGTAATTAGACATGAACACCAACTAACACCGAGATAGGACGAGATGGGAATGAGAACGGGTTGAAATTATATGAATTCATATATTTGGAAGTAAGTATATACTAAGTACTGTATATTGCATATTGTGTAATCGAATATATGATATAAGATATATAATCTTTATATTTTGTATTTGGCATAATAGAAACATGTGCTTTGTTTTTGTTGCTCATGGAGCCATCAAGTTTGGTATAATTGTGATGGATTAAGTAGCTTTGGAAAAGTTACAGTGCATGAGAGGATAAAAAAAAATCAATGACACACTAAATTGTTTTCTAAAGGTAAACATACTGATCAAAATTAATTACAGTCAGAAACTACCAGTAGGCTATTTTCCCCATAATTTCATATGGGCTTTAACCGTTGTGTGAATCACTGCTAATAAATTTGAGAGAAAATCAATATGCGATGCAGCGATGCACACCACTGGCAGGTGCATCATTTGCACAAACTTAATGTGTGTGTGTGTGTGTGTGTGTGTGTGTGTGGTGTGTGTGTGTGTGTGTGTGTGTGTGTGTGTGTGTGTGTGTGTGTGTGTGTGTGTGTGTGTGTGTGTGTGTGTGTGTGTGTGTGTGTGTGTGTGTGTGTGTGTGTGTGGCGGGTGTCTTCCAAACAATGCTCTATCCAACTACCTTTTTGTCATTGGAGTGAATTGCCACTTTGGACTCAACCACTCAGCCACTTGAAGAAAGCCTGGAGGTACGAGCATGTGTATGAGCAAATTGAGCATGCACCGACTAAAAAACCCATAATACCATTTTTCAATTTTGAAGCAACAAACTGCTTAAGTTTTTTGGCCTCTTTATTCAAATGGCAATGTATTTGCAATTCAGGTCAAAAGAGGGAGATTATAGCACATTACGGAAAAGGTGCAATTAAGGCTGGAGCAAAAAACGCTGCATAAATGAAAGAAGGTAGAGCCTACACTTGCTCACAATGCCAAAATGTATTTGCAATTGCCAATTCAATGTGAAATTTGCCCATGCAATTTGAAAATGCATTTTGCAATTCAACATGCAAAGTTGCATTTAATAAAAAGAAAATTGTAAAAGAAAAATAAACAAAGAATAAAACAATTTATTTGGAGCCTAGTGCACAGAGTTTTCACCATTGTGCATTGATGCAGTGAAAGTAAGCCTGCAAGCGTGAAAAACACCCCCAGAATGATCTTGGGTTCAGACAGGGTTCAAGTAATCATCCAAAGTGTGAAAATACCCTTAATGTACTGGAAATATTGACCCTTTTATGGGACAGCAAGGTGATGAGATGGACCCAGCATCTGTCATGAGTTCTTTGGAGCAATACTTCCATCTCACAGTGGGCAGGCTCACATAGTGGTGCTTAGATTTCTGTAATCGATTGCAATGCTGATTCTCATTGTAGAGGTTGCATCATCTCTCTTGGATCGGCCGGAGGGACATGAGGAGTGATGATTGGTTGGGTTTAAGGCAGGGCTTCTCAAACTCCAGACCGAAGTCCGGACCCGGACCGAACTACAAATCAATCTGGACCGGACCTTGTGTTAAAAACTCCTACATCAGCAGTTTGACCAATGACCAATTGGGTCATTGTCAAAGTGTCCAGGTGCAAGGCATAGTTAGGCAAACATTTATCCACTGTTTCAACCCACTACATTGACATTTGAATTTGAATAAAATTCACAAGTGGACCTTCAATAAATAAAAAATGTACCACTCACCTCAAGTTATCTGAATGAGAAGGGGTTTTATGGGTAGGGTTAGGGTTACGCATCTTGAGTTGCATGCACTTTCACTCAGAAAGGTGTCTTTCCCTCTTTAAGCTTTTTTTCTTCTTCAATCAACTCTAAATCCAACTCTAATAAAAGCTTTAAAAAACAGAGACTATAGTTACTACCAGAAGCCATTTTGTGTACTTTGCCAGGTGTTTATGTGTGTGATCTGTCATCTGTCTGTCTGTGTCTGTCTGTCTGTCTGTCTGTCTGTCTGTCTGTCTGTCTGTCTGTCTGTCTGTCTGTCTGTCTGTCTGTCTGTCTGTCTATCTCTCTGTCTGTCTGTCATCTGTCTGTCTGTCTGTCTGTCTGTCTGTCTGTCTGTCTGTCTGTCTGTCTTTATAAGGATATGAGCCGCTGCATGGCAGAAAATATGCTATTTACAGGACGTAAATGCACGCTTAGCAGGTGCCCCTACGCCACTTCTGTTCCAGGCCGTCTGTCCAGGGTGAGTTGTGTAAAACATAAATCCAGCTGGAAAGGTTGTACATTTTTTTAATTTAAAATGTAAAATCTGCATCTATTCCATATGGGTGTGAATGTGAAGGTGACTGTGAGAACAGCTATGCTATATAGACGCTTTTAACTTGACAAACATTCTAAATTGCCCCTAGCCTAGCTTACTTCCTGTTGCAATGTCTGCTAATATAATAGCCGACAGGAAATAAGCTAGGTTTCTTCTTCTTCTTCTTCTTCTTCTTCTTCTTCTTCTTCTTCTTCTTCTTCTTCTTCTTCTTCTTCTTCTTCTTCTTCTTCTTCTTCTTCTTCTTCTTCTTCTAACAGTTCCCCACAATTGTGTGAAAACCATCTATAATACAGAATAAATGATTTGGGTATAATGATTCAAACGTTCTGTGGGTCTCTCACTAATAGTTCATGGAGTGCCTGCAGATTTTACATCTTGATGGTGTCATAGGCATAGAGCTGCGATGGCCGAGTGGTTAAGGTGTTGGACTTGAAATCCAATGGGATCTTCCCGCGCAGGTTCGAATCCTGCTCGCAGCGACTGGTTATATTTTTAGGGGGGCACGGTGGCTCAGCGGTGGAGCTGTCGCCTCACAGCTAGAAGGTCCTGGGTTCGATTCCCGCCTGGGATGCTGTGGGTGCCGAGGGCGTGTCCCCCCCATATCCCCAGGTGCGCCTGCATGTTCTCCCCGTGCTCCCCAGGGGTTCCTCCATACAACATTGGTATGGACCCCCACTAAAAACATGCAGAAGATCGTGATCTGAAAAGTGACGACTACAACCGAAGTTGGTCCCCGGCGCTGTACACAAGAAAGCTGCCCACTGCTCCTGGCCTGCCCACTGGAGGAAGGACAAGCCTGGATGGGATAAATGCAGAGACTATATTTCACCGGCCACCGTCAGCATGAGTGTGTGTGTGGTCACATGCATTTGTTGGGTTGTCGTGTGACAAATAAAGACGGGGTTGCCCGTCTAGTTCTTCTTCATAGTCTTAGTTTTTTCTATTATCAATCAAAAAGAACGACATGAGCACAAGACAAGTTTCAACATTGTGTGAGGACAAGTAGATATAACACTCCACCTATTCCACTTTGAATTCCACTTCTTCCATCTGCTTTGATAGTTCATTCTTATCAAACCACATGGGACCCGAGTGAAAACTTTTCACTGACTACCTGGAACTGGTGAGACATTTTTCATTTAATCTAATAAACCCCACTCATTCCATTAAGAATGTCTTGCCTGCTCTGTGGATTTAGCATGACATTATTCCACATTCTAGATCCTCTGTAGAGAGAGTTTGGGTTTATTTGAGTTATTTGATTAGCCTTAATTAAGAATGTATTCATTAGAATCTACGTTGTGTAAATACTGAGGTTCTGAGTCAGAACCTCAATCTGCACATTTCTGTGCCTCAATTGCTTGAGCTCAAAGTTTTTCAGTTCATTAAGACATTTATGCTAATCAAGTTTCATCACAAGCCATTGAAGAGCACTAAACAGGCGGCTTCATTACCAATTCCAATGGAAAATTGTGTAGGCTGTAGCAGCCAAGGCCAAGTTAACACTCTTGCGCCCTTGATAATTGGAACTTTCTCTGATCTGAGTTGAGATTCTAGGAAGGAAAATCGCCCTTTCTTGTCTGACTCACTGGTGACAATAGCTGTCATGGCCAAGTCTTTCGGTAACACTTTATTTGAAGGGGTGCATAAGACAAACCTGATAACCCGACGCTGTTTATAAGACTGATAATAACAATGACATTTACACTGAATAAATCTGGCTTCTCTGTTGTCATAAATGTATGGTTTGATAGCAAGTTCATTCATATTGGACAATTCTACACAAAGTTGTCCCCAAAATAGTATTTTCCTTGAACAATTGCATTGCTTCTTTCTGTTTTATACAAGCCTATTTTATCACTTTTGTTTTAATTTTTTATATCAAATATCAAAATGCAGAGGATGAGCTCAATAAATGCTATAAATACTGGTGTGAGAAATGTTTGCAAGAAAATATATTACAGTAATGATGATTGTGGATTTGAGTCTGTTTTAAGCAAAATATAGGATCACAGTGGCCTCTTGTGGACGAAACCTACATTTATGATTCACAGTTATGAGAATATACTCCAAGACTGCATAAGTGTGATTCAGAAGGAATTGCCAGGCCCACTCCATAAAGTCAAAGGTTTACCTCAGGGCAAATATTTTTAAATGTGTTTTTATTCCATAGCTGCTCAGCAGCAGTCAGCAACAGAAGAGTAGGTTTTACTGGGGAGGTCCTGGGCTGTGAAAGTGCAGCCACTGCACTTCTTCTGGATAAATAAAGGTAAAAATACCAGCCCTGGGCCGGATTATCCATATGGGTTTGGGCGAGTGCCCAGGGGCACCAGCCAATTTCCTTGCTGGGGGGTATGAATGAAATGAATGATTTGCGGATGTCCACCATCCACAGCTGACATGACTGTCTTTCAGAGGCTGTAGTGGGCTCATTTCTGAAGCTAGGGTGAAGATAGTCTCTCCCCAGACTAAAATATTGTGTTGGATCGCTGCACTCCACATACTACATAAATGAATCTGTCCCGCTGCTGTTTTGAGGGTGGGTCTAGGAGTCAAAATTGAATGACTGAGAGATGGGCGTGATCACTAAAGTCATTACTGGTTTGTGCTCCAGGATTTCGGGGGAACCAATCACTGATCTGGTTTCCAACATCAGTTTGGAGCTAGAAGAGACCCAGAGAGAGATCTGCAGCATGCAGTAATGTAGTGTATATCAGCATAAGAACTCTAATGGGCCTGGTGTTGAGACTAGGGTGAAGGTATCCTAGGAAACGAGAAGACCTAGCGCATCCATTGGTAGCAGGACCACCCCCAGCCGACGAAGAGACCCAAAAAGCGACACAAGTGCCTGGACGGAGCGCCCGCCTGCCCACCGAGGACAGCAACCATCCACCCACCACACCGCCCCGCCGAGCAAATGGCTGCCACCCCGAGTGACCAGACAGGTACCCCGTCCAGGCACCCGCACCGCCTCACAAGTCCCTCCGCCGGGCAGGAACAGTACGCCAGTCCGATCCGGTCCGCAGCGAAGGCCCCCGAAACAGGACACCCACCGCAGCAGGCCGCCAACCACCCCGACGAAGAGAGACCCAAGGAGCGACACAAGTGCCTGGACAGAGCGCCCACCCGCCCATGCAGGACAGCAATATAGATTCATCATTGGCTTGCACTGCTGACCTGTCCTTTCATTCTCTCCATATATCTCTGCGTCGGCGAGACCGCGATGACAAACCAACGAGGCATGCTAGACATGAGCGATGAGGAGGAGGATGATGACGACGACAAGGAGGCACGGTAGGAATGAGCACTGCCAGTTCAGCGGGCATGGCGAGGGATGCTACAAAGGAACACCCGCAGCGCGGACTGTTTCTAGTATATAAGTAAACAAGTGCAAATTTGCAATAGGTGATATGCCAGATACCAGATATGTGATGTCAGTCAGAGTGTGATGTCATCCCCACCATTGTGATGTCATCCACTCCATTGTGAAATTTGCCCCACCGCTCCCTTTTAGCCAATTGGCATGAACACAAACCTTCACACACACACACACACACACACACACACACACACACACACACACACACACACACTTGACCTCCATGCCAAATTTCAGCCAAATAGGTCAAAAACTCTGAAGCCGATGGGGCTGACCGAATGGGGTGACAACAGTCAGATCAGATGACAGGTGACGTCACGG
>NC_139633.1:19003831-19058831 GCF_964638095.1 Poromitra crassiceps
ATTTATTTATTTATTTTTATATATTTATTTTATGTTTTTTATGTTTACATTATTTTTTATGTTTACATTCTTGTGCCGTGTTTGACAGTAAGACAAATAAAAAGACAATAGTTTCATCTTCTTACAAATGGCATCACGAGAAAGAATAAGTAGTTAGCTCTTTTATTCTGACAAATTGCACTGTGTTCATATGCTATCGCTTCTTTTTGACCTGATTTTGTAATTACAAAAGCTTTACTTACTGTATCATATTGCAGTGTATACAAATAAGATTCAAGATTAATATAATAGACATAGTGAATAAACATGTTACAAAGGAGGAATTTGTCTTTGTGCAGTACTATGCAGCGCAGCGATGACAGCAATAGCAAGGACCATCTAGTCTTAGATGTTGTCACTTGTGCATCATCTAGGCATCATTTCATATCATTGCTAGCCTATTTAGTAGGGGTGGGAATGTCCCCATGATACATTCATAATAGCCTATTTAAGTCACACTACAAGGTGATTTAAAAAAATATTGCAATATATCGCGATTTATTAGCTTTTTTCAACTAATTATGTCCCAAAAGAAAAAGAAAACTTTGTCAACATTTGTTTTATCTAATAAGATCAAGTTTCCAGTCTGTTCATCTCACTTCAATCATTATAATGCTGCAAACTGGGATTTTCAAGCAGACAGACTGGCCAACACTGTCATAAATGTTACACCTGACAATTAATATAGCCTACCCTAAATATTGTGATACTTGGCATTTGTGTGATACGATATATTGCCACACAAAATATCACAATACTATGCTGTATCGATTTCCCACACCCCACCCTATATTGAAAGGGGGGGGGGGGGGGGGGGGGGGTGACAAAAACAAACAAACAAACAAACGCACAGTGTGTAGTGCCATTTTTAATTGCCTTGGACATGATTAATCTCCAGTGGATACAATGTAGGCTAAATGTTCTGGTTCTTTTGTCTGTTTTAAATGTATGAAATTGGTCACATATGAACAACACCACATGTGTATGTGAACAAATAATTCACCTCTTCTTTTTTCTGTACTTATTCAACTCAGCCGTGGCCTTTTGGCGTAGAACTAGTGTGTATGATTGGAATTTGGAAACCCTCATTAGTGTTTTGCTTGCACCTGTGTTTATTCTGCCTTTTCGACACAAAATGGCCCCCGTGAAAAGGGTCTATGGTGTCAACAAGCTCATAAACTTTAGGAGCTGTTGCTTGTTGATAGGTCTACATGAGACCACATGAGACACAGGAGAGAACCGAACTCTTCCGGAAGTTGGGATATCGCGAGAGCACCACCGCCAGGCGTCAACCGTTGATTTCCTTATTAGGAAAACAGCGATTAGACCGATTAGACAGATCACCACTATGTCCATTAATCAAGTTTATTTTTGTATGTATTTATTGTTAGACAAAGCAGGGTAGACTGGTGGAGCAAGTGGATTGCGATCTTTGTTTTTGCGTCAGTGCGTGAGTGCCAATAACGTCGTTGGACGTCAGCATCTGGCTGGGTGAGTGCAATGTTTTGAACGGAGATGGCTGGTTAGCTAGCGAATGGCTTTAGCGGTAACTATTTCACATTTTAGCTAAATCTACCTACCTAATGGAACTTATTTATGGTTTTTGAGATAACTGCAATAGCTAGTTAATTAGCAACGTTGACAGCTAACGTTACCAGTTTTGTAACCTAGCGTTAGCAACGCCAGCTAACGTTAGCTAGGTATGCTAACATAGCTACCGTTAGCTAATCTAGTTAACATTTAGCAGGTTGGCTTTGTCAACGTTGTTTATACGGTGGCTGTAGTGTTTAACCTAGTTGCTAATCTAACGTTATTGACGGTAACACTAACGACAACGGCGACCATCAAACTTAATCTAGATTCAAGTCCCGCAGTTCGCAAGGGATTGTTCAAGCCTTTGAACTGACTTGTTGATTTCGCCATTAACTAGATTATGAACGGTGAAAGATCCAGATTGGACTCCCCTCTGTACGGGTGATGGCAGCACGTCTACAGTCATATGATAGCAACTCCAGTGACACTGAAAACTGGGAACGAAAAACAACAAGCCGACCTCGCAAACTCTGCAAGCATTCGAGGTGAGCCAGCTGAACATCTGATCTGTTGGGAAAAGGTCAAGGGAATTAGTCACCTAGAGAATTATGTTAGCTATCATCCGCCTGATATTGGATTTTATATCCATTACTCATTTATTACTTTGAATGTGAAATGACATGACAGGGATTAAAGTACAGACTGGCAGCTATAATTCTAGGCTATTTCAGTCATATGAGATCAGCAATTGCCTGAAAGAAGTGCAGCAGTTTTTGTACTTGTCCTCAGATTGTTATATTAAGTCGTCATTTTCGCATGTTGTCAAAAAAATGTAACTTTTAGAATTTGGCAACCAATAAATATTCGCAGATTGTTATGATGTATACAATTTAGTGCTTCCAGGTACTGACTAAATCACATCAACTGAGCCAGTTGCTGCTAGGGTGATTATTCATATTCTGCTTTACTCATGATAAGCAAAGCTACAAAGTACCCATAGATAGGTAGGTAGGTTCAAAGTTTCATAGGGATGCACAATATATTATTGGCAATATCATCGGTATCGGCCGATGTTAGTAATTTTTTAACATATCGGCATCGGTCCAATGTTGCAATGTTAAAATTGGTTATTGTATCGGCCAAAATTTTCACATCGAGACGAAACAATGCGCTAAATCTACGATTTATGGGTTTACATGTGTTTTTCAGTATGCACGAAATGTAATGATCATAGAAATGTGTTTTTAGAAAGATCATATAATCGACAATGGTAAATATCGGTTATCAGCCATAACAGCCATGGTAATATCTGTTAGCGGTATTTATTGTCCAAAATTGTGATTTCGGTGCATCCCTTATGCATATATATATATATATATATATATATATATATATATCACCACTATAATTGGAGAGGGAGATGGCGCGGTGTGGTGCACAATTCCCCAACTGCATTGAGCAGGCGAGTGGCCAAGCTGCAGGCGAGCTGCGTACTATGCAAGCCCGCAAGCTGCGTCTGCGCCTCGATGGCAAACCAATCAGGTACAGTACAGATGAGGAGAAGGACGACGCGTACGAGGCACGGCAGGAATGGGCCCATTGGGGCGTGGTGAGGGGCGCTAGAAAGGAGCGCGCTCTGTTTCTAGTGTATGAGTCAGCAAGGCAAGCCACGATGTTGGACTGAATGTTTCCATAGCAATCAATGATATACACATGCTGTTGGGGATGTTTGTGGTCTATAAAACTGACTCAAGCAAGTGGAATACACCCAATGTGATGTGTTTTTGTGAGTTTGTCTCAGCCATGGCCAGCAACGGGCATGACAAGTACCTGTTATGCTAAGTGTCAACCGGTGTCAACACAGACCAAACACAAATGTTATCTTTGTTTCATGTGGAGAGACATTACTCCATACCTCTGTAATCTACTTTAAGTCAAAGTTCCTCTGGTACTTTTACCAATACTTCTTCCTCCATCCTATCCTGTTGCAGCGACTACGAACTGGTAGACTGTGCTGTCTCCCACTTATGGCTAGGCGATAATTCAATCTTATCGTTTATCGTCTTTCAGTTGAATCATGTTGTGATGATATGAAGATATTTTAATATCATGTCAGACGCACATTTCTGCTGTCTAAATTGATGATCACAAGCAAATTTTACTTAAAAAGATATGAACACTTTGGATGATACTGATATTGCTGTTATGGCCGATAACCAATATTTAGTATTTACTATATAAAAACGTGTTTTTATTATAACATTTTGTACATGTAAACACTGTGAATTTGAAAAAGGAATGCATTGATTTATTTCCAAAACATTTGGAAAAGCCCATAAATCATAGATTTACCACATTGTTTCCTCTCAATGTGAAAATTGTGGCTGATACTGGGCATCCGGGTAGTGTAGCGGTAGATTCCCTGCCTACCAACACGAGGGTCGCAGGTTCGCGCCCCGTGTTACCCCCGGCTTGGTCGGACATCCATACAGGCACGATTGGCTGTGTCTGCGCTGCGGGTGGGAAGCCGGAGTATGTGTCCTGGTCGCTGCACTAGTGCCTCCTCTGGTCGGTCGGGGTGGCTGTTTCAGGGCAGAAGGGAATTGGTGGGAATAGCATGATCCTCCCACGTGCTACGTCCTGCCGGTGAAGCTCCCCCCACTGTCATGTGAAAAGAAGCGGCTGGCAACTGCGCATGTGTTGGAGGAAGCATGGTGCTAGTCTACGCCTCTCCCCAGATTGGCAGAGGGTGGAGCAGCGCCCGGGGCAGCAGGGGAAAATTGGCCAACTACAATTGGGGAGAAGGGGGGGATTCTGAAAAAAAAAGGCTGATACTGATAACCAAACATTGGAACAATGCCGATATTTAAAAAAAAGACTAACATCGCCAATACCGAATACCGATATGATTGGATTTATAGGTGTGATATATTTGTAAAATCATTTTACAGAGATGGTAATTGCTACATAATAACATCTTGTAGGTAAACAGGATTACATGTTACACACTTTTTCATGTGCAGGAGCAAACTGTTGGCTTCATGGCAATGCTAATACTTTTCATATCTGTGCCAAGATACCACTACTGGCATTAGACCTAAACATTTCTGAATGAAACAGCCCTAGTACCTACGCACAGTAGGAGGACTTCATTGCGGACCCACATATAATTTGATAATAGTCTCTGGTGCAATGCGGAGTATGGGACTATGCAAGGCTCTGGGTAATTAAACCAGCCTCCTCAAATCATCAGACTGCTTCAGCAGCTGTTTCTCCCTTTTTAATGTGTGCGAGTTCTTCTGTTGAGCACTAACATGTGGTTCAGAATTGAGGTTAAATATGCTTGAGTGGTGCAGACATGGAACATGAATCCTTTGATGATTGTTGAATGCCATTTGCACCTTCATTTTATAGAAACCAACAAGCAATTGTATTTACTTTTAGCCTTGTAGAAACTGGCAAGCAGCTCAGACTGTTCTGTCACAAAGTGTTTTCTGTACCTCTGAGACGTAGTAGCTGTTAGTCTGATAGAGCTCTCTGCTGGACAGACGCCGTATTGTCAATTCTCAACAGTTGCCAGTTGCTTAAGGCTTCATTTGGCTATTATTTGTTCTTATTTATTGCCACATCTGTGAATGTGGCTAATACAAAATGTCTATAAACACCTTTGCATCTGTCAGGGCCGGTCATGACTACTCCATAAAGACACAAGGACATTTGGCTATGGATAAAAAATAATGACATTTTTAGAAGCTGAAAAAAAGAATAAAATGTGGTCACAAAATGTGCTGTACTGAGCCCTGTCAGGAGTGTGCATAGCACGCGATGCAGAAGACACTCAGATATTTGATGCCTCAGTAAGGCTGCAACTCAAGATTATTTTCAGTGTTGATTAATCTGTCGCCTGTATTATCGATAAATCAATTAGTTGTTGGTTGATAAAATGTCCGAAAATGGTGAAAAATGTTCAGTGTTTCACTGTTTCTCAAAGCCCAAGATGATGTCCTCAAACGTCTTGTTTTGTCCACTCCCACAACCCAAATGTATTCAGTTTACTGTCATAGAGGACTAAAGAGACCAGAAAGTATTCATATTTAAGCACCTGGAATCAGATAATTTAATTAATCGAGTATCAAAATAGTTGGCGATTAATTTAATAGTTGACACGACAACTAATCGATGAATCACCGCAGCTCTATGTCTCAGTACTCATTCCCAAGACTCTGATAAAGGACTGTCTGGTGCATGAGGCAGTGGTATGATACCAAGTTTGGATGGTGCTATTTCTTGTTTATCTTTTCCTTCAAACATAAGCCACCATTATTTCACTGAAACATCCTTGTCTCATTTCTGCATCAGAGAAAGACTTTTTGTGCTTGCCAAGACCCGAGCCACTCTAGAGTCTTCTGTTGCAGGTTTGAAGAATCTGCTCATGGCTTGAAATTACATTTTCAGCTGTTGTCCTTTTCTTGTGTTCTGGGGGATGTAGCTCAAAATAACTTGATTTGTTTCATAATGGTGTTTCACATTGCCACTCTTGACATGGCTGCTGTCCCAGTTCACTGCAAATCAAATCTTGGTTTACTTTGGTGCTTGACAGAGCGAATGAATGCACACTTTGGAGTATTTTTTATTTTATTTTTTACGATTCCCACTGTCACCTTTCCCTACCTTTTGGTATCTTTCTTAAATTTTGAGTACGCCATATTTACGGTAGTTTGAATTTGCTTTTTGCAGATTTAGCTAGCTCACGTGTGTCACTGACAGGCTGATGGCTCACACACACACACACACACACACACACACACTTGACATCCATGCCAAATTTCAGCCAAATAGGTCAAAAACTCATAAGCCGATTGAATGGGGTGACAACAGTCAGATCAGATGACAGGTGACGTCACGGTTGCTTGAGTGGCATCACTGGTGACGTCACAACTGCCCCTTTCTCCTGGTCGTATATAGAGCCCATGTCACTACGTCATTACTCACATTTTGTGCAGTCATCACTCACATCTGTGCCGGCATCCTCAGCTGCATCAAGCTTGGAGAGTAAAAATAGATGGCTTAATATAGACAAATTGGGAATATGGGTGGAAAAAAACATTCACTCTAGACTCAGACTGGGTTGTTATTAGGTATTATTATTATTAAGAAGAAGAAGAAATGTAGATGCTATCGTTATTATTATTAAGAAATGTAGATGCTATTGGTAATCCCAGTTGGTGATTTATTATCTATTTATTCATTTTGGCCAGCAATAGTCTACCTGGTTGAAACCAGAGATATTTCCCATTTCTCCTGCCCCCCCCCCCCCTTTGTTTAATATAATCTTTTTGCCCTTCCGTGTCCCCACCCGTCCTCCAACTACAATAATCCTGCCAGGACAGCGTTATTGTCCTGTTGTAGCTGGTGCCCATCATCTGTCATCTTTTTCCTCTTCTGTATTAAAATGAATGAATAACTCATTTGCAGCTGATTTAGAGTTATTTCCTGTCTTAATTAGTATTTTCGATGAGTCTGTAAATTAATTCAAAACGCATAATTTAATAATAATAATTTGGCTGGCAATGCATTATGGGAAGGTCTAAAATCCTTAAACCAGATGACAAAGCTATTCTACTCTGTTAAAGTATAAGGGAAAAGGATCAAAGTCTGTGTGGATCTAGACTACCTGTTGAATCATCAACTATTGGCTAAGGTAAAGAAATACACAAATTCCACATATTCTGTCGCCCCGTTCAGGTGTGTTGTTTTAATCATGCCTTGATGATTTTGTCCAGCTGTTGCGCACACCACCGGAAAGACTGGGTGTGCCTGTCTCAACGTATCTTCACAACTCCTCAGTGTAAAAAGCTGGGAACGAAAAAGTGGAATGTTACGCAGACCCTTGCGCAGCCTTGAGAGACCGAAGAATGTTTGCAGGAATGTGAAGTATGCTCTTTCTGCTCTTCTCCTCCTGAAAAGCAGCAGTCAGGCCCGTGCATCATCTCGCGTGGAGGCTGACCAGGGGAAGATGAGCCTGCATGGTGCCAGCGGGGGCGGTGACCGCTCACGTGACCGCCGTCGCTCCAGCGATCGCTCCCGGGACTCGTCGCACGAGAGAGAAGGCCAGCTCACCCCCTGCATTCGCAACGTCACCTCGCCCACCCGCCAACACAACAGTGGTGAGTAATATGTACTGAAGCAATAATGGGCTTATGGAGGCCATACGATATTGGAGGTCGACACATGTCTTTTTTCAGATGTCTCCCTTTTTCTATCCTGGCTGTTTTATGTGAAGAATTACGAGCAAATGGCCAATTGAGCAAGATTAAGTGTAAAATTTGGATGTTCTCATATGATCATGGGTCGAGTCGCGATAGGCATTGATAGTAGAATTGACTTGTTAAAGACACAATCCATAATATAATGCAAATTTGATTTCCCCTTTAAAGCAAATGTACATTTGAAAATTAATTATTTGCTTTGCGTGAAGTCTTGAAAATGAAAAAAAATAGTGAAAGTGCTTTGATTTCATTTTGTAATGTCTGTATGAACCTGTAGCAGCCATTCCTGTTGCATAAATGATCAAACATTAATATTGCTAATGCACTAAAGCAGGGGTACCCACACGTTTTTTTTAAGGATGAGAGCTACTTACAAAAAATAAAACTAGTCACAAGCTACTTCTTTTCCCCATGTCTCGCCAAGTACATATTTAGCACATTTTAACAGTATTATATTGTTTATTTACTTTACTTACTTATGCCTGACACCCTTACCAGGGTATAGGCCGTCGACAAGGGACCTCCAGAGTTCTCGGTCACAATAAAAATATTGTTTATTTAACATTATTAATAATGTTAAATACTGTAGACACTGAGTTTGCTGTACATGAGTGGGATTTAGTTTATGCATTGGAAAAAAAAACATTTTGGAGTTCTTTGGCGAGCTACTTATTGATGGCCCGAGATCTACCGGTAGATCACGAATGTACCTATTGGATGTGCCTGTATCCAATCATCATGATCTACCGCTAGATCTCTGACTTGTTTCTAATGGGATGTGTGCTCTGTAGTCTGTGGTAAGTTGGTGGAGAAACCCGCCCTCCATGAGCCTTTCTTCTGCCTGTGTGTGTGTGTGTGTGTGTGTGTGTGTGTGTGTCTGTGTCTGTGTCTGTGTGTGTGTATGTGTGTAGAGCGTGAACGCGATGGTGGCCCGTCCTCCAGGCCCGGCAGCCCGCGCCCACAGAGACTCTCCCCCAGCGGCTCCAGCAGCAGCGGCGTGCTCAGCAGTCGCACCAGCAGCCTGTCCAGCACAGAAGGCACCTTCAAGAGCCTGGCAGTGGGAGAGATGGTCTTCGTCTATGACAATCCCAAGGAGGGAACCCGAAGCATCAGGACCTCAGAGAGAGTCACTCTGATTGTCGACAACACGCGCTTTGTGGTCGACCCTTCCATCTTCACCGCACAACCCAATACGATGTTGGGCAGGTAGAGCACAAACGTCACACCTTCATTCTTTGTCGACTGTGTAGCTGAAGCGTCCCACTAACCTCTGGTGTATTATTATTTGTATATATTTTGTAGTATGGGAATTTTTGCGTTGCTGTTTTCTGTGATTTGGTGAATAAGCCAAAGACGCCTTCTTTCAGGATGTTTGGATCTGGAAGGGAGCACAACTTCACGCGGCCCAATGAGAAGGGCGAGTATGAGGTGGCCGAGGGCATCAGCTCCACCGTTTTCAGAGCCATCCTGGTCAGTTTCTCTGGGTTACCAAGCCCATCATTCTCTTTTCTTGTCAGCGTCAACCATTTTTTTTAAATAGTCAAAGTGTTTTGTCGCCTCGTGAAATCAATACTTAGGATACATCATGTGTCTCTGGGCTGCAGAGGCGAAAGTGGTAGCTGGAGGGGGCACGGTGGCGCAGTGGTAGCGCTGTCGCCTCACAGATGATCAAATTAACATGAAGTTTGTATTCACCACTGGTATTCAGTGACATATGTTGATATGTTGTTTGAAGTATCATTATTAGTGAATAATGCATCGTTAGGCTTTGAGCCTCCGGCAGGTTTAGCCAAGTGATTGTATGTTGATATTTGATGTTATTAGAAAAAGAGTCATGTGCTTTTTAAAATGTCGGTCTTTGGGATTTCTAATTGATTTTCTAATTGGCAGGATTACTACAAATCTGGACTAATCCGTTGCCCTGATGGAATCTCCATCCCTGAGCTGCGAGAGGCGTGTGACTATCTGTGCATCTCCTTTGACTACAGCACCATCAAATGCAGAGACCTTAGTGAGTATCTCCTCTGGGACAGAGACCTTAGTGAGTATCTCCTCTGGGACAGAGACCTTAGTGAGTATCTCCTCAGGGACAGAGACCTTAGAGAGTATCTCCTCTGGGACAGAGACCTTAGAGAGTATCTCCTCTGGGAAAGAGACCTTAGAGAGTATCTCCTCTGGGACAGAGACCTTAGAGAGTATCTCCTCTGGGACAGAGACCTTAGTGAGTATCTCCTCTGGGACAGAGACCTTGGAGAGTATCTCCTCTGGGACGTGCAGAGACCTTAGTGAGTATCTCCTCTGGGACAGAGACCTTAGTGAGTATCTCCTCTGGGACAGAGACCTTGGAGAGTATCTCCTCTGGGACGTGCAGAGACCTTAGTGAGTATCTCCTCTGGGACAGATACCTTAGTGAGTATCTCCTCTGGGACAGAGACCTTAGTGAGTATCTCCTCTGGGACAGAGACCTTAGTGAGTATCTCCTCTGGGACAGAGACCTTAGTGAGTATCTCCTCTGGGACGTGCAGAGACCTTAGTGAGTATCTCCTCTGGGACAGCATAACAGTTAATCAACCTGTTAAAGGACCTTAGTGAGTATCTCCTCTGGGACAGAGACCTTAGAGAGTATCTCCTCTGGGACAGAGACCTTAGTGAGTATCTCCTCTGGGACAGCGTAACAGAGACCTTAGTGAGTATCTCCTCTGGGACAGCATAACAGTTAATCAACCTGTTAAAGGACCTTAGTGAGTATCTCCTCTGGGACAGCATAACAGTTAATCAACCTGTTAAAGGACCTTAGTGAGTATCTCCTCTGGGACAGCGTAACAGTTAATCAACCTGTTATAGGACCTTAGTGAGTAATGAATGCATGGGATGGGATCCTCTCCTCTCCTCTCCTCACACTGCCTCGACCTAAAAAAAACACCACCAACTGCGCTTAGCGGCGGCGGCCGTTTTTTGGGGGGCACCGCAGTGCCGCTCTAAGATGTATATAATGTATACATAGTTATACAACAGGTAGTTCCGGCCCATCAATTTGATTGGACAAGAGGGATCCTACCAGTGCCGATATTTCACGATAACGCACTGGCGCTTCACTGTGTGTAGATCACTCCGCTTCAAAGCTGCTCTAATCAACAAAATGCTTCACAGCTGTAGAGTAGACAGTAGTAAAGTAGACAGCCTGCAGTTAATTAGGCTGATTAGGCTACATTTTCGGCAAAGCAGAAAGCTGAGGGGACTATTTTTTGTTGGCGGAGGAATAAATAGAGAAATCATATATTTTCTCAGCCTTTTGTCATTTTTTTAATCAGCTTTGTTTAATAGAACTGTTGTATAAAAGCAATATCACACTCGAGGTCGTGCTGTTGTTGTCTAATATCGGCACTGCTGTGATTATCTTCGTGCCTACGACCGAATCACAGCAGTGCCGATATTAGACAACAACAGCACTCCCTCTCGTGTGATATTGCTTAAATGTAAGATGTGTATAGGTTGAGGCCACGTCTCGTCATAGACGCTGGTGTAGCTGGCTCAGCCTGGCTGGGGGCGTGGTCAGGGTGGGGTAAAAAAAAACGTTCTATCCATTCAGCAAAGTTAGAATTTAGCTGATAGACCAGCCCAGGCAGACACGATCGGGGATTTAACCACCGCAGTAAACGCACATCTGAGCAGACGTCTTGTGTTCTGCTCTAGAACCCCCAAACCTGTAGTTTTGAGCCGCAGCACCGTCTTTTCGTGAGTCAGCCCATGAGATATATGGGCGGTTTTACCCCACTCGCGCACCAGCCGTTCAACATTTTGTGGGCGTTCCCAGACATGCGGACTGTCTCTATAGCGGTACAGAAGTAAGCACCTCAATTTTTATTGAGGTGTCTCAGCACAGCCATCTTGGTATTAAACACCAGGTGCTTTTAATCAAATGCCAAATGTGCATAATTAATGGCAGCCACAGTCAGTGTGCAGCATTTATGGTAATGTGCCATATTGACAGAAAAATGCCTGAAACACTGATTTTGTGAGTGTGAAACATATCAACTACACTACACACTCCACATTTTGCTAACACTTTCATGTGGTTTTGTTTTAAAAGCTTTGATCTGTAGTGCCTCCTGTCAGCAGCATCTGGTCATTACAGCGGCAACCTAACTGACAATCTCGTCTCTTCTGTTCTCAGGTGCCCTGATGCACGAGTTGTCAAATGATGGAGCGCGGCGGCAGTTTGAGTTTTACCTGGAGGAGATGGTTCTGCCTCTGATGGTCGCCAGTGCCCAGAGCGGAGAGAGGGAGTGTCACATTGTAGTACTTACTGACGATGATGTGGTGGACTGGGATGAAGAGTATCCCCCACAAATGGGAGAGGAGTACTCACAGAGTGAGGATACACACTTAGTATAGTGTATAAACACATACAGGCCCAGCTTGATATACAAAACACAACTAGATAATCATGAACATTGAGTTTCTATCTTTTGTCTTCTCTTTGCAGTCATATACAGCACAAAACTGTACAGATTTTTCAAGTATATCGAGAACCGAGATGTTGCCAAATCCGTCTTAAAGGAGAGAGGACTGAAGAAAATCAGATTGGGCATTGAAGGTAAGTTTGTGTTGAATGGTAAATAATGAAGCTTTTAATCTCTCTTGAAAGAATATTCATTAAAATAATGAGCTCATCGGAGGAGCAAGCTTCCATTGAAGTGCATGTTACTAAAGCAAACGAGCATCGTTTGGTGATGATTAAAGCAGGCCATCAGAAAAATCTTAAACGATGTAATGTATAGGGATGCAACTAACGATTATTTTCATAATCGATTGATCTGTCGATTATTTTCTTGATTAATCGATTAGTTGTTTGGTCTATAAAATGTCAGAAAATGGTAGCTAATAACAATCAGTGTTTCCCAAAGCCCAAGATGATGTCCTCAAATGTCTTGTTTTGTCCACAACTCAAAGATAATATCAGTTTACTGTCATACAGGAGTAAAGAGACCAGAAAATATTCACATTTAAGAAGCTGGAATCAGAGAATTTAGACCTTTTCTCTTAGAATTGTACTCAAAACGATTAATCGATTATCAAAATAGTTGTACATTTTCTGTTGATCGATTAATCGTTGCAGCGCTAGTAATGTATGGGAACCACACTCCCAACCATTTTCTAATAATTTCACATTAAATCTAATTCACAATAAGAACTAACATGAAATAAAGTTTGACTGAGCTCCAGCTAAATTGTCAAATACCGCCGTCTGCTCGCTACCCAGGCACTTATATATGTATTTAACCTAACTAACTGGTGTGCACAACATTGTCAGACTAAACTCCGGCTGACACCCCAAAAACCTACAATCCGCTACAGAAATGTGTATTGTTTGTTTATTAACACATTCACTGCCAACAACGTGTAAACACGTTTTCAGAATCCAGCTGTTAACTGCCAACAACGTGTAAACACGTCCTTGGCATCGATTTTTTTTTTTTAACGGGGGGTTGTGCATCTAACCCTTTTACATATCTTATATAAGTATTGGACGTGTACAACGTGTACAACCCATTCCACCGACCCACTAAGTGGCGACAAGGAAGTAGGAAGGCAAGCAAAAAGCAGTGTGATCCATTTCCATTCTCATGAAAATGGATTGGCGGAGGCGCTTTCGTTTTCGCGTTGATTGCTGGCGGTGCGGGATTGCAAACTTGCATCGTGGATTGCGGATGGAGCACACTTTGAGGCACGCAGCGTAAATATGACCAGAGTCGCAGGGGCTTCATCGGAGCTCTCGGCCAGGGCTCCGGGAGGCGGGCGAGTCCAGCCGGGCTTCCTCGGGGAGCGGCCACGCAGACAGGCACAGCCAGGCACAGCGGCAGCGGGGCAGTGAGGCTGGTGACAAGCAGCAGGCCATTTTGCCTTGCAAAATAGCACCAAATTGGAAACAGCCATAAAAGGCTTTTAGAATGGGATTTTCAACCCATTCTTTTTTGTTTCTTTTTCGCTCTAATTTAGAGTAATTTAATTTCTATTCAGAAATTTATTTGAGAGGTCGAGAGTATGAGAAAGTGAATTTGCACAGGTAGGAAAGTGCTTGTTACACGGCGCTGCAGCCAAGAAGAACGCCCACGGAGGGAGGAGTTGAAGCAACTCTCCCTCTCGCTCTCTCCCTCTCTCTCTCTCTCTCTCTCTCGCTCTCTCTCTCTCCCTCCCTCCCTCTCTCTCTCTCTCTCTCTCTCTCCCTCTCCCCCTCTCACTAGGATTAAACCTAGTGCGTCTCCCTCCCGAGAGGGAGGGAGAGAGAGAGAGAGGGAGGGAGAGCGAGAGGGAGGGAGAGAGAGAGAGAGAGAGAGAGAGAGAGAGGGAGGGAGAGCGAGAGGGAGGGAGAGAGAGAGAGAGAGAGAGAGAGAGAGAGAGGGAGGGAGGGAGAGCGAGAGGGAGGGAGAGAGAGAGAGAGAGCGAGAGGGGGAGGGAGAGAGAGAGAGAGAGAGCCAAAAATGAATGGTTAAAGTGACTGTTCTATCCAATTTCACAAAAAGCCGTTTATCTCTGAATATTTTTTCTGACGCTAAAACCATGCTGTATTCAACTGCTAATGCTTACATAACTACTAACTCTACAAACTAACTCTTTTAGACAGAGAAAGTACACATTCTATTAGTACTTTTGAGATATTGTATGTTCACAAAGTCCAAGCTGAAACGAATCCTCGGCTCTTGTAAAATGAGCCAGAATCCTCAAAAAACGGCTTGGCAGAAGCTACCTACAGCAAAAAAAAACGGCTGGCAGTCAATGTGTTAACTGGCCCCTGGCCTCCTATCATTTCACGAAAGTGGCCCCTGGGCAAAGCAAGTTGAGTATCCCTGGGTTAGGACAACAGCGTAACTGCTGCTAGTATCAGGAATATTGGAATAGGAGCCGGTATTGATGGCTGGGTTTACCTGTGGGTTGTTGGTCGATGACAGTTAACTCGTACAGAGTAAACAGTACACTTCGCCCGTATAGTGATCCGATCTGTCAGATTTTGTCAGAGCTTTTCCTTCTTTTTATCCCTTATGTCTAGACTTGTAGCAGTGAAAACACTCTCTGTAGACTAAATGACCTCCAACGTCTTTTATTCAAGACAACGCAGGAGAAGAAAAGGAACACAGGCATTTCATGACAGACTGAGGAAGCCTGGAGACAACGTCAATGTTCTCTTTCCCCTCCTGCACTTGACTCTTGAATAAAAGATCTCGGTAATTTAATTGAGGTCATTTGTCTTTTGGAGTGCGAACCACTGCTGATGATGATGATGATGATGATGATGGGTGGCTAATATTGCTGCATTTTCCTGTCAGTTGGTGACCTCCTTGTTCTGAATTGTCATGTTTTAATAAGCTCCAGTTAAATGACTGTTACTGGTGAGAATGTGGTGTCTACACATTTCATACTTGTTGACTATTTCTGTGGTTGCACCTCTGCTGCGGTTGTTCGAGGCGACTCTTTCTACTATCTAGTAACTCAAAGAAAGTGGACATAATGCTGCTGAGTTTTTCTGAAAGATGCACTCATTGGACTGGAAAAAGAGGTCACAGCGGGACCAGTTCTTCTCTGAAGCACTGAAATATTCACAGTGTAGCGATCGCCAGCGCTTCTCGGTGTTTTAGGTATTCTGCAGCAAAATGTGTTCACTTGAGCTAATGGTTTGTCCTCACTGTACCTTGGGCAGGCTACCCGACATATAAAGAGAAAGTGAAGAAACGTCCAGGAGGTCGTCCAGAGGTCATCTACAACTACGTGCAGAGGCCCTTCATCCGCATGTCCTGGGAGAAGGAAGAGGGTAAGGGTAGCCGCCACGTGGACTTCCAGTGCGTCAAGTCCAAGTCCATCACCAACCTGGCGGCGGCGGCGGCGGATATCCCCCAGGACCAGCTGGTGGTGATGCACCCTGGCCCACAAGTGGACGAACTGGACAACCTGCCGAACCACCCGCCCAGTGGGAATCACTACAGCAACAACTACAACAACAACGAGCCCGACCCGGATGCACCCTCGCCTGCTCTCTGAGGAGAGAGCAGGCGAGGGTCCTGCTCTCTGAGGAGCAGGCGAGGGTCCTGCTCTCTGAGGAGCAAGCCCGTCCGCTTTCAACGCCTCTGCCCCTCTTCTTCCTTCTCTAGTCCCTACTCCCAGCATGCTGCAGCATGGACCACCAGGGGGCACCATAACCATTATTGCCTTGACACCTCCTTTGCAGCCTTAGAGCCTCAAGAACCTGGTTGACAGTAAAAAAAAAAAGAAAAATGCAAGAGGGACATAAGACTGGCCAAAGGCAGAGTTCTCTCTATTATTTTCAGTTAGTTTTTTTGTTTTGTTTTTTTACCAAAGGAATTTATTTTTCTGTTTGAAATAAATTCAGTAAAATACTTATTAACATTATTATTGTTATTTAAAATTTACAATGGTTCTTCTACCTTTTTATGATGAGTTTGGCTCTTATGTGGTTTCACTGTATTTCCCCCCCCGGTTTTATTTCACTTAGTGAGAATTTTGACTTGGGTGGCTTAACTAGTGAATGTGCTTTGGGGAACGGCACAAGACCGACTATGGAGAAAATACACCTTTCTGGCCATTGAGGAAAATCTATTGCTATCACCACTCAGTGTCATGATCTCCAGTTGAACTCTCCTCAGATGTCGTTTGAATCTAGTCATGGGGTGGGCAGTCATTGGCTGGATCTGATATGTTATGTTTCGCTCTTTCCACAGCCACAATATTCAGCAAAACACAGGCTGTTGTGGTCAGAATCTTTTTGTGCAAAGCTTGAAGTCATTGTTTCAAAAGAAAAGTTGATATCATGAAATAAAGACATTAAAACCATGTTTCTTTGTACGTTTGATCACCAGTTTAAAGCCTGTTACTCTACTAGTTAATCTTTATACCAAAGACTACTGAACTATATGAGAGTGACAATTCGCCTTTAAAATCAGGTTAAAAACCTTACTCTTATGGCTGTCTATAAACAGTAGGCTATATGTTCTTGGTTAGAGCACCACCAACACATTACTACCACTAAATACTACACCTCTTATTAGATTATTATCAGTAGTAGTACTATAGTAACAGGCTAGCAATATTGTAAGAAGAAAAAATAACGTAGAGAAGCAAGAGAAACAATTGTGCACTCTGTTTATGAAATTTAAGCAAACTCATTGTCTTTGTCATTAAATAAAACATTTATTATCACCTCCTGAGATCTTGTTCCATCCTGAGGAGACCATGAACAGAGCTACTGGTTGCATCATTGCTCTTATACCTTCCTCTCACCACCGGCTGGCAGTAGAGTCCAACAAACACATGAAGTTCTACATACATTTCCCCCCACTATTATAGAGTTCTCTTTTTTTCTTTTAAATTAAGAGCTTTAATATGTACAGTATTTCCCTTTTTGACTGAAAATCTTTCAGTAGGATCTAACTTAATTTAATTAGGATTTAATTATTTTTCATATTTTATTTCCACTGCCTGGCAGCCTCTCTGACAAAGGCGCAAACAGTCCGTGCTCCTATGCCCAGGCAGACTATTGTGGATGATTAACTAATGTAGCAAATGTAAGCGCATATCCTATTTTGAAAGTTACTGATCTACCCCTGCACTCCCTACACACACCACACGCGCATACACGTGGGGCACAGGTGTGTTATAGCCGTGATGGCTGGAAAGGGAAGCAGAGCGGTTGGATGGGCTCAGAGAGTCAGCTGCGTCTAGTCAGATGACAGGTCATGCAAATAGGAATGGCATAAGCTGAACCATTTGTGTCTTACTCATATTTTATTTCAGTTCATGCATCAGCTACAAAATACTTGCAGGGAATTTGAGAAAATAAGTTTGATAGTGTTCTGAAGGGTTGTAGTGAAAATGGACTAAAGGAAGATAACATCACTCAAACCATCAGTAGCCTACCTCAATAACACTATATAACACCAGTGACTTGGTTTCTGTGTTCATGTCAGTTACTATAGGATTTTGAGGATGCTCTCCCCCCCCCAACTGATGTTCTATTCCAATCTTTGCAGTAGTACAAAGTGGAATCATTCCTACAGACACAATTGGCCGTGTCTGCGGGTGGGAAGCCGGTGGGGTATGAGTCTTGGTCGCTGCACTATTGCCTCCTCTGGTTGGTCAGGGCACCTGTTTTGGGAGGAAGGGAAACTGGGGGGAATAGCGTGATCCTCCCACACGCATCCCTCCAAAATGAGTTGAATGTTGTCCCTTTGCTGTTAATAATAATACACAGACAGACCCATCCATCCAGTCTCCAGTTCTCCAACAGCAGACCAGCAGATAAAACGCACAGCATAAATAGATTTTGGCTTAAAAATACATGCAGTTTCTTGGTGAGCCTTTCTCCAGATGCTTCATAAGATCTTAAAACTCACAAAGAAAGATCAGCTTTTTGATCAATTTTGATAAATAATTTTTCAGTGAGATGCATTAAAGCCCTTTTACCTATTCCAGGTCTGCACTCTGGGAGAGAATGCAAAACCAGGTCCTGTGACTAAACCAGGTCCTGTGACTACACAGACAATGAGTTTCTAAAGACAAAGGAGAATAAGGCAGATCAGGCAACACAAGGTACAATGATGAGTGAAAGCTTTGCAGCCAGTATAAACCCCATCCTCCAAGGCACAAAGATCTTGGGAAGAATCACATGAATATTAAATATCACAATAATCGAGGACTGGTCTCTAAAAGTGGTGTCAACGTCTCGTTTTAGTTGCGAGGCTAAAACATGACACAATGGTTGTATAATATACTGCAATCAATGGATTCAGAATAGTGTTCTAAAATTGATTATTGTGCCTTTTTACTCTCTTTATCTCCCTCTCTCTCTCTTTGTCAACAGCTGGGCGAGGACGGGCTCTTGTATCTTATAATTCAATATATCTCAGCCAGAGTGATGTGAACAAGCAACATTATACCTCATTTAACCCATCTGCTCTCTCTCTCTCTCTCTCTCTCTCTCCCCCCCTCTCTCTCTCCCCCTATCTCTCTCGCTCTCTCTCTCTCTCTCTCTCTCTCTCTCTCTCTCTCTCTCTCTCTCCCCCTATCTCTCTCTCTCCCTCTCTGTCTCTCTCTCTCGTAGAACATAGACCCAAACTCCATTGGGTTTGGTTTTGTTGCAATTAGTGAGAGGTTGGCCCAATTTTTTTGTAAAATGATTGGACTACTTGGTAACACTGTGACACAATTAGCCGAGTGGTTTTTTTGTTAGTTTGTTTTTAATGTTTTTAATTTTGTTGTTGTTTGCTTGTTTTCTTTATCACTCAGCGACCTTCATGTAGCCAACACATTGAAAGAGGCAAGTCATATTGTTGCTAGTAAAATACCCTACAGATTACCAGTGGAAGCACACAATGTGAAACCAGATAACAGGCACCCAGACAAAAGGTCAAGTGTCTAAGAGAGACAAAATAAAAGTAATTTGAGAAGTCTTCTCCCGACGGGCAGCTTTGTCTCTGCTGACCGTGCCACAGCGGAAGTCAAACATGTCCAGTATTCAGTGCATCCCTTCTTGTCTCTTTCACAAAGAGAAAAGTCTTGGGGGACAAACAGAAAGATGTCTCTGTGTGCAATGTGCATAATAACTGTATGTTAGGTAACACCCATCAACATAAAGCCTTGATAGACTCAGCGAGTAAGATCCATGAAGGAATCTAATGTCATTCAGAATGTTAGTTATCACTATGTGCATTAAGTCTCATCTGGTTACGGTAAAGTGCAAGATTTTGAATTCAAATCGGCTCATCTCACTGATCCACTTTAAACCAATAGACCCTTTTCACGGGGGCCATTTTGTGTCAAAAAGGCAGAATAAACACAGGTGCAAGCAAAACACTAATGAGGGTTTCCAAATTCCAATCATGGAAGTTTGGAACCCTCATTAGTGTTTTGCGAGCACCTGTGTTTACCCTGCCTTTTCGACACAAAATGGCCCCCATGAGAAGGGTCTATTGATGAGGCTCCTACTTGTTTTGCCTGAAGTGCGTCTCCATGGACCACCGGCCAGTCTAGCCAGAAGCAACATAGGTTTTTATGCAACTTTATCTTTATCGTGTGTGTGTGTGTGTGTGTGTGTGTGTGTGTGTGTGTATGTGTGTGTGTGTGTGTGTGTGTGTGTGTGTGTGCGTGTGCGTGTGCGTGTGCGTGCGAGCACGCATGCGTGTATACATTATAGCTTCACATAATTATGGATTGCGCTACATAAAATTCCAAAAGAGAACCATACAGTGTATAGAGCATAATGCCATTTAGTCTTCTTTACTGTTGGAAAAACATTGGCACTGTAAATTTCCAACATTTTACTGACAAAATGCTTATTTCTTGCTGCATAGCAAAAAATATATAAAAAATGTGGTCAGTGGAAATTAAAACCACTGAAAAGAAAATCTTTGTTTATCAAGGACCCTAGTGCACACAATCTGTCTGGCAAGAGTGAGTCATAAGGGGGGAAAAACAGGATCATTCTGGGCATACCCAGTAAAGTAAACTATATCCACGGGCATGTTGAGATTGGGATTCTTAGAGAAATTCTGTTCAAAGAAACTTTCTGGGACCAGCTTATGACTAAACTATGTTATTGTCTGCCCATGTCGTGCTTTGTTAATTAAAGAGACTGAATCACACACAGTATCTGATCCAGAATCAGTCAAAACAAAATCTAAATCTAAATAGTCTTGATGCTTGTTTTCACACTATTACACCTGTGTTATAGTTCCTCCTTGATCATCTGATTTAATTTGTAATCTTTTTTCTTATTTTGTTTTTGGTCATAGTTAAACATGCCTAAATTCCAGTCAGACTGTGCTGGTAATACAACCACAAGAATTTGCAATATGAAAGCTTGGTTGTGACTTCTTCACTGCGTGGTCTCTCTTATCTCCATCACACCATCAAGCAGCCAGACCGATGGAACAGGCCTCGTCCCACTCTCACGTCATGGAAATCCAGGCCCTGTGTTCCTGATGACATCACTGTCCTGCACAGGCTGCACTGAGGAAGCACAACCTGCTGTGTTCCTGATGACATCACTGTCCTGCACAGGCTGCACTGAGGAAGCACAACCTGCTGTGTTCCTGATGAAATCAGTGTCCTCCACAGGCTGCACTGAGGAAGCACAACCTGCTGTGATGAAATCAGTGTCCTCCACAGGCTGCACTGAGGAAGCACAACCTGCTGTGATGAAATCAGTGTCCTCCACAGGCTGCACTGAGGAAGCACAACCTGCTGTGTTCCTGATGAAATCAGTGTCCTCCACAGGCTGCACTGAGGAAGCACAACCTGCCGTGTTCCTGATGAAATCAGTGTCCTCCACAGGCTGCACTGAGGAAGCACAACCTGCTGTGTTCCTGATGAAATCAGTGTCCTCCACAGGCTGCACTGAGGAAGCACAACCTGCTGTGATGAAATCAGTGTCCTCCACAGGCTGCACTGAGGAAGCACAACCTGCTGTGAGACAAGTCTCAATCCCCGTTTGATGCCTGCTCTAGGTATTTTGTGTCTAAAATGCAGGAAGTAACACAGGTTCAAGCAAAATGGTAACGAGTGCCCCGGCACCGGATCACCAAATGGATTGTAAATTGTAAACCCTCATTAACGTTCTGCTTGCACCTGTGTTACTTCCTCCCTTTTAGACATAAAATGGGTGAATTGGGTAGGAAGTGAAAGAGGCTAATGAAAAGCCTCTGGGGAGAGGGAGGAGAGGCTACATGCCAACTCTGTGAGCGCAGCCTGACCAAACGGCCAGTCACACAGGGACAGTTATTCCACAAATAATCTGGAGAAACATTTGAATGTTCTTCCCACAAACGAACCTTGGGCTTTGAACACATTCTTTTGACAGTATGAGAAGATAACAACGTTTTTGGTACGAAATTGCTCAGATCATCCAAGTGAATCAAATGTTTTTTTTCCTACACTTTCAGAATTCCCAGTCATCCCTCTAAGTTGTTTGAAGGTCCAGACTTGTGCTGTACTAGAATGATATGAATGCATGAAGTGAGGAAGGCCACATGAACACAGTTTGATGGCAGAAAACCCAACGGCTCAAAGGAAGGCTGCATTAGATATTTCCCCGCAATTGTTAAAGCGATTGAAGTGGATGGTGATCTCCTTCCATGGACTTCAGCTTCTTTCTAGTGCATGGGTTCCCACCGATGTCCAGATGTCTGGTTTCCAGGACAACTGACGTCTTCACCTTTTCACCTCATAGAGTCCTCACCTTCCCTGGTCTTAAGGAGGTTTGCACTCGAGCATCAAGAGCGCTCTCCTGCCCGCATATTTGATCTGAGTGAAATTCCTCCCATTTGCACACTGGCTAGAAAAGCCTTTGAATGAGGAGCAGTAACCTGGCATATTGTTTCTCAAGCTCTTGTCCTCTGAGAAATCTTGAACTATAGGCCCTAACCCTAACCCTAACCCTAACCTTTCCAGAGAAACAGTAGGCTACAGCATTCTCATAAACAAGTGAAGTGAATGACAGAAATGCCTCCATATTGCTCATCTGGCATAATCCAAGTCTCCAGAAGCCCCGAGATGCCATGTTTACTTCATTGAAGATATGTCATTTACATCCTGTTTTGAGTTGAAATCCTCACTGTAGCCTTAAGCTTAAAGTTAAAGTGAATGTCAAAACGGGACTTTCAGCTCACGGCTATAAAAAAAAGAAAGAAAGAAAACTCACCGCTACAGTGAAGATTTCAGCTAAAAACAGGGTGTAAATGACATATTTTCAAGTCAACTTGGCATCTCTGGGCTTCAGGAGACTTGGATTACACCAGATAAGCAGTATGGAGGCATTTTATGTTTTGGGGGTTGTTGTTTTTTTACATTTGAAAGTTAGTCGCCATTCACTTCAATTGTTTAGGAGAATGTTGTAAGTCTGTAACTCTGTTTCCCTGGGAAAACTCCACGAATATTTAGTGGACTAAAAGACTTCACCTGACCTTCCACCGGCATGCGGGTGAGTAGATAATGACTGAACGTTCATTTTTGGGTGAACTTGTCCTTTAATATCAACAATTCTCTAGGCGCCGTCTGGAGAGATAAAAAAGTAACTGTTCACATAGTGAAGTGTTCTCTGTTCTTTCCAAAGCAGATATGGCAAAATGTTCTGTTTTGATTGGTTACAGTATATCCTGGTAAAGGTTATGGTTAAGTCAAGGCAAGGCATAGCCCTACTAATGAGTTTACACATCCATATTTCAATGATGCTGGTCTTTTTCAAAGTGCAGTAAACAATGCATGAATATGGTATAGGCCTACATGTATTCATTTATGAATGTGCCAGAAATTATGTCAACAAACAAGTTAGTTAGTTATCCCCAAAAGTGTTTAACACAACCCCCCAAAGATTGTATTAAAAAAAACATGGCGAGAGTGACAATGGTGACATTCCATTGAAAGCTTTATTTTCTGTAATGCAGAACAATGAATTTCCTTAAAATTCATATTTCTTCTATATAGAAGAAACGCATACAAAATGGTAGATCTATCTACCATTATAGATATATCTACCATTTTGTATGAGTAGTCTACAGCATCAGCTGTGAAGGTGGGGGGGCTGCTGCCTGTGTCATGGAGTGTAAAAAAATAGACCTTAAACTGTTTCCAAATATGTGGAATGACTTGTTCATCTGAGCTGTTGTTGTGCACAGGGCTGTGGGGCACTGCTGTCATGCGCCAAGTCAAACATGACAATGCTCATTAGAGTGTAAGACCTGCGTTTATATGCTTATTTAGCCATATACATGTACTCTGTGTTTTGTTTCAGAGAACCAGCTAGTCCTGACCTGCCCCCACCAATGAAGAGGCAACATGTTTCATGTCTGCTACAATAATGGACAGTTTACATGCAGATGTACAGTACCCGAATCCGAAAACATTATTCGGGAAAGCACAAATGCGATGGAAACAGATATTTCTTCCACCCGAAGTTGCTTGTTATTCGAAATAAGCCCGTAATGCAACACTTGAAGCCCAAACACAGGCCAAAATCAAAATGAAATTCAAAAGAGCAGAAAAGTACATAATATGAGAATGTGGAAATAGCCTGTCTTTCATCATTAATTATAGTAATGGAAGGGTGGAGACTCTGGAGATCATGCGCCATGGGTGCAGTTATGGAAATCGCCCGCTCCGCGGCCTCGCACACGCATACTGTACATGCTGCACGTGCTCGGCCGGCCTCACCCGCTGCACGGGCTCGCATATGCAGCTCGGCCACTGCGAAGCCTCGCCTGCCCTATTGGCATGCGCGGTGCACAAATGCCCAACTGTACGTTAGTTGCTCGAGTGACATCACTAATGACATCACAACTGCTTTTAGGACGACCACCAACACCGGAGGGCTGTTTGGTGCCACACAGAAGAAACCTGCTGGGCTGTTTGGCTCCAGTACATTCAGCCAGCTGGTGACTTCCTCCACCAGCGCAGGCTTTGGGTTTGGAGCGGCCGGCGGGACCTCCATCAGCCTCTTTGGCACCACCAACACAGGCACCACCAGAGTGCAGAACAATGCCTTCACCGCCAACAGACCAGCCTCGTTTGGCAGCTTCAGCACCAGCAGTGGTGTACTGTTTGGGGCGACCAACACTGTCTGTAACCCGTTTGGCGGCACGTCTAGCTCCCTGTCCGGAGGCGCCAGCTTCTCAGCCGCACAGCAGCCGGGAACCACACTCAAATTCAACCCTCCCACAGGAAGTGACACCATGGTGAAAGGGTGCATGACCACAATCATCAACACCAAGCGCCAGTGCATCACGGCCATGAAGGAGTACAAGAACAAATCCCTGGAGGAGTTGAGGCTGGATGACTACCAGGCAGGCAGGAAGGGGCCGTCCAACACTGGCGGGGGGGACAGGCCGCTGCCCCGGCCAGCACCGCCCCAGGTCTGTTCGGCCCCAACAGCACCAACAACAACTTCTCCTTCGGACAGGCCAAGGCCAGCTTTGACACAAGTACAGGCGGGTTTGGAGCAGCCACAGGCAGCCTGTTTGCCCAGCGGCAGTCTTGTTCCACCTGTTCGGTCAGACCACCCAGAGCTCCGGCTTCAGCTTCGGCAACACCAGCAGCATGGGTCTGTTTGGGGACAGGGCAGCGTCTCAGGTGGGCGGGCTGTTGGGTCCACTGCTCAGACCACTGGCTTCTGTTGTTCGGTCAGACCAACACCGGCTTTGGCAACGTGGGCACACAGCAGAGTTTATTTGGTAACAAGACGGCAGGTTTCGGCACCACCAGCACCCCGTCGTTCGGCATAGGCTGCTCGGCAACAAGCCTGCCCTCACCCTCTATATAATACAGTGTTAAGTTGCAATGACACACATGACTTCACTATGATACCACAAATCATCCACACACCTAAGGATTTTCTAAACTATTGTCTAATCAGACATCATACTGTACAGTCAACTGGATGGATAGTAAGATCAATCTTATTTTGCAGTAATTAGCAGGTACAACATGTTAAATTCTTGTCATAATTGACGTTGCATTCTCAGTGTTGCTTTGCTTTCCCACCTTGTCCAGAGATATATTTCAAGCTCTTTCTGAGATTTGAAAGCCCGCGAGAGACTCTTCTTACATAATGGATATGTGCATAATGTGTGAAGTGACAATTTCAAATGTAGCCCAGTCCAGATGCTTGACCTCAGATGCATGCACTTCACTGTGAGTGGCCACATTAACAACTGCTGCCATGCTCATGTGTCACTGCAGCTAAG
The DNA here is from genome assembly GCF_964638095.1 of Poromitra crassiceps. Classification (NCBI taxonomy): domain Eukaryota; kingdom Metazoa; phylum Chordata; class Actinopteri; order Beryciformes; family Melamphaidae; genus Poromitra; species Poromitra crassiceps. The sequence continues at coordinate 19,029,417 of NC_139633.1, forward strand.
TGCTGCAGCGTAATTGGAAATTGACTACATCCTCATTGTGTTTTTGATCCTGTTCCACCCTGCGATGTACGTAGTGTCTGTTTCGGATGGGGAAATAGTTTGACCCACAAAAGCACTGCAACGCGATCCATTCCCATTGTATGTGAAGCCAAACTTTCCCATTAAGTGATAAACAGGCAGACTACGGCAATTGTTCTGGAGCAAGACCTTGTGAGTCTCGCCCGGGGCGGAATCCATTCACTTTTATGTAGCGGAAGATGATTCTGTGAGTTACAGAAACACCCAGACGTCTTCATGCGTTTTTCTGTAACCGATACACCAAGCACGCCCATCACATCCTGTTATAAGAGAATATCTGACTCTATGTGTTGTTGGAGGAGATAACTGAGCCATGCTGAGCTGCAAAATACGTTGCTCTCCTGTCTTCAGATGGGTGTGGCCTCATATGATTACTTTAGTATTGTGCATCTTGCGGAAATCACCATTTTCCCAATCACAAATCATACTTATACTTCCTTATACTATATATATATATATATATATATATATATATATATATATATATATATATATACCGTATATATATATATATATATACTGTATATATATATATATTATTATATTAGGGATGTCACAATATATCGTCCCACGATATATCGTGATATCAAAACGTGACAATATGTATCGTTGAGATGAAATCTCATATCGCGAGAAAAAGAAGCTGAACATGGTGGCACTGATCTGCATCTGATTGCATGCTCGCTCTCCTTTTCATTGCTTTGTTTGAACAGACGAGGGACGTTACAGACACGGAGGATGAAAATAGTGAAATTACTCAAATTAGCGTGGAGGATGCCCCCTCAACTTACAAATCGATCACAAAAAAATATTGTTAAAATATCGTATCGTATCGTTATCGTGAACCCAATATCATGTATCGTATCGTATCGTATCGTGAACTGAGTGTATCGTGACACCCCTAATATATATATATATATATATATATATATTATATACCAATAATTGTACATGTTCTAAGATGTTAAAATAATAACAGATAATGTAATATATGACTGATTATGATAACTAACTTGTTTCAACAGAAATGATGAAATATTACATTATGACTGAACTTATAGACTGGGTAACCGTGAACGATCAAATAACACAAAAATAGGCTTTCACTTTCTGCAGCAGGTGCAGGTATGCTATTTTTGTAACAAAGGTCTTAGTTGTTCATGATTGTTACACTGAAGTGCCAACGACATCGCCGTGCCAACAAGGATTTCCCATTTTGGCAGAGAATATAGTGGGCTCTTCCAGGATTTCTACACTATCCCCACTGAAAGTGTGTGTGTGTGTGTGTGTGTGTGTGTGTGTGTGTGTGTGTGTGTGTGTGTGTGTGTGTGTGTGTGTGTGTGTGTGTGTGTGTGTGTGTGTGTGTGTGTGTGTGTGCGTGTGCGTGTGTGCGTGCATCCTACACACAATGGCATTCTTCATTTTGTATCTTTTGCCTTAGTGATAATCTCAAAGATTTTCATGTAGGCTTGATACATGTCTGCTAAGTCACTATACTATCATCTATCACCAGCGGAGTTAACACTATGGCCCATTGATGGAAGCCTTTGCATTTTCAGTATTGCAGCATTTATGAACTGGGTGTCTGTGGTGGTGGTGGTGACACAGATGATGCAACACTGTTTGGATGGATCTCACCTGCAATTACCCGCTCATCACCATAGGTGTCACCAAAGAAGATGAAACTGAAATCTTCGAGATTATTTCATAAATCACTAAATGTACAGACAGTTCTAGATGGCTCAGCCTAGTGGCCAGGCCACTACCATAGTGATGTCGTCAATCACTGATGATGTCACAGATGATGTCAACATTGATGTCACTCAAGCAATTGCGATGTCATCAGTGATGTAACTTGAGCACTAGTGATGTCATCAGTGAGTTATGTCATCAGTCATGTCACTCGACTAATTGCGATGTCATCAGTGAGTGCTCTCATCAGCGATGTCACTCGAACAAAATTGTCCCTTCATAAAGCCTTCCGTTTTACACATAGACAGTGATGTACTCTGACAGAGCTGAAGGAATGGCTGCTCGAGCAGAGCATGACGACCTGCAGCTCCACGATGCTGCCGATGCAGGAGCCCTGGATAAACTGAGGACTCTGCTGCAGGAAGAACGCTTCAGAAGGTGGATCAATGTGTTGCGCATCTATGAGAGGCCGGTGTGCAGTGCTATTGTTTGCTACAGCACCCCTCTGGGGCCTGGCAGGGTCACGCTGCCTGTGTGGCCTACCTGATCACCCACGGAGCCCCGGTAGACCTAGCTGCCTACTGCACGCCTCTCTACTGTGCCGTGTACCATGGTCACCTGGACTGTGTCCGGATCCTCCTGCAAGCCGGGGCTGACACCAATGGAAGGGTAAATGGCTACACCATGGTCTACCATGCGGCGAAGATGGGAAGCCTGGACATCCTGCAGGAACTCATCAGGTTCCGTGCTGCTGTTGACAGCGTTCACACACTCTGCATCAGCGCCCAATGCAACCACCTGCACTGCTTCCGCCTGCTGCTCCAAGCTGCTGGCGTTCTGACCCGTGACTTGGCTTCACGCCTGCTGGAGGTGGTGCTGTGGTGGAGGTGCCAGGCGGCCTTTGTCCAGCTGCTCCGGCGCAGGCACAGCTGGAGGTGAGGGCAGATCCCGAGGCGCTCAGGGTCTTCCTGGAGGGCAAGAGATGTCCTCGCAGTCTGGCCCACATGTGTCGGATCCGGATTCGCCAAGCGCTGGGCACACATCACCTGATCCAAGTCCACTCCCTACCACTAACACAAGTGATGAAGGACTTTGTGCTCCACCAAAACTGACTTGAAGGACTGTCAGTTATTTATTTATTTTCATTTCCTAGATTTAGTTCTTCAGTTGACTGTGTTTCAAACAAATCCAGGACCAGAGATTATATACCATCAGATTCAGCACCACCTGTATCCAATCCTTTTGCTATAATTGGAGAGCTGTGTGTCTGTGTGCTCGGTTCATCGTCTCCAGAGTCCCCACCCTAGAATTGAGTGCGCAGAAATTCTAGTTATCTTAATGTGTTGTGAGGTTCAGTTAGCATTGCACAGAAACAGCCGGTAGAAATACTTTTTACAGTACACATGGGCATGTAAATGTCATTTTCATTTTGGCAGTTAATATTTTCCGCCAAAAATTAAAATTAAAATTTGATCACTTAATGTACATGTTGTTACATTATGCAGATGTATATGGGAAAGAAATGAAATTCCAGTTTGGTTGAATGATTCCAATTGAATAATGTCACATCTGGACTTCTGTAATACAACAGCGCCAGTTTTACAAATAAGTCTGAACTTGTAGTGACAAATTACTTTTTCCTCCTGCTTCTGTGTTAGGTGTCAGCCATGCAGGTTCATTTCTCTTCTGGGCTTATGCAGTAACACTCTCACAGTACAGACATCAATCTGTTCACATAGACAAAACATTCAGTGAGCTTTTCAGTAACAGAGAAACATTCCTGGCATTCTCCACCATTCTCATGTCGACAGTTGAGGACAGAAATTTCCTAAAAGGGATCGGGGTGCGGAGAGGAGATTTAGCTGCTGTCTGGTGTCATGCTCCAGTGTTGTATTTACTTTTCCCAGTCGCAGAAGCATTAATAACTTTCATAGTGTGCTGACAAAAGGTAGAATAGAAGATGATCAACGAAAGAATCGATGGGAGATGCTAATTTATTCAACATGAATACACAAGAATTCGACTGAAAGTGACTTTTATGTTTCTGCAAAGGTACTTTCTTAAAATTTCTAAAAGGTTTTCTTGTTTCATGAATATGAGTTATGAGTTATGAGTTCTCAACCGGAAATTGACACACAAAAATATGAGAGAGAGAGGGATAGACTACATGCACAACTTCTTTACTTCCTGAAATTAGTACAGCTTCTTTATTTCCTGTCCTACACTATTGGATGAACTGATTAATCAGGTGTGCCTGATCATTGTTGTGACTGCAGCACACCTGACATTAATCAGTTCATCCAATAGTGATGACAGGAAATAAAGAAGCTGTACTAATTTCAGGAAGTAGTGGAGTTGTGCATGTAGCCCATTACTGCCAAGCATGGGGAGATAAGATGGTGTGGGGAAACCGGGCTAAAAAATATATAGATTTATTATTTTTTCTTGGGGGTTTTGGTGGCTGAGTTTAGCGTCCCATTTCATTTGGAGCAAGTGAACAAGTGAACAACAATCAGAACATGGCTGTCACATGTCTGTCACATGTCTGTCACATGTCTCGAGAACCCGTTCGTCCGATCCACTTCAAACTTGGGGGTGGGTGCGCTGCTGGGGACAGAGTTCACTGCTGAATTTTGTGAATGCGTGTGCCTGTGATACTTTGAATGAGCCAACGAAAATCATTGATTTTGTTGTAGCATGGATCATGATGACTTGATTTGATTGATTTGATTTGTCTGTTTACTCCTCTAACGGGAGTGATTCCACAAACCAATCAATTCTTCATGAACGACTTAATGTCATCACTCATTCAGATTGTACGTATCTCCGCAGCAGCAGTTGTGATACAGTTCCATGAGGTTTGGTACACTCAGACTTGTCCTAAACTCCAGTAATGGTGAACTTTAGCTTTCATCTAAAGGGGGACTAGTGGAGGTTAATGAGCCTGTGACAGATCTGGGCTGCATCTGCTCCAAAAGGGATGTGACAGCCGTTCAGTATAGGAAAGGGGCTGTACAGTACCGGCCGGGGTCCGGGGGGGTCAGTACCCCACAGGCCGGGGGCCGGGGTCAGCACCCGGTCCTGCAGGATTAACACACCTGCCACCAGCACAATGAGGCCTAATGAGCGCACACATGCACTGCCGGCCCCGGTCTGTCAGCAGCAGGCCAAGTGCTTTCTGAGTGGCTCGCACCTCAGTGCTGTTATTGGACTTGAGCTGAAGTCCTAGCTCTCCAGTAGCACCTTCATTAGCGACGTGGTCGTGGCTGAGCGCTTTGTGAAGACCAACAAAGGCTGCAGGAACAAAAAAAGGGACACATTCCAGGGATTAGTAAACCTGACAGGTTGTGCCATAATAAAAGAGGTGGCTTTTTTTCCCTGACATGGAAGGAATTTCCTTTGACAAAAGAAAAATATTTCATTTGAATTAATTTGAGGCAGCCTTTTTCTCTCAGTCTGTAGTTTTTGACATATATTGCCATACATATTTGTGCGTTAAGACTTTTAATTGGAACAGCTTTTAAAGTTGAAAGGGGTATCACGATCGAGCCATTCATGAATTCATTCATGAACTGAGAATGGCATTGAATTGAGAATTCATTGTAAATTCCAATTGGAACTAGAAATATTGCACTCTGCACGCTAATTTCTAGCGTGCCTCACAGGCTTCGCTTGAATTGGAATTGATGAGTTTATTCATGAATTGACCGATTCACCGATAGACGGCCTGGTAGCCTATCTGAGAAGAGGATATTCTTTACGTTGTCATCTAAAAAACGATTTTCAGACGGCAGCCCGTCTTTATTGTCACACAACACACTACAACACATGCACGGAGGGCCACAACACACACATGCTGACGGTGGCCGGTGAAATTTGTCCTCTGCATTTAACCCATCCTGGCTTTGTCCTTTTCCTCCTGGGGCAGGCCAGGAGCAGTGGTCGCTTTCTCGTACAGCGCCCGGGGACCGACTTCGGATGTTGTCGTCACTGGTCGGATGACGATGACGATCTGATCTTCTGCATGTTTTTAGTGGGGGGGGGGGTTATATACGGAGGAACTCCCCTGGGGGAGCACGGGGAGAACATGCAAACTCCACACAGACAGAAAGGCCCTTACGACGAGATACCCCACCTGGGCAGTAGGCACTGAAGATATGGGGGGAACACAACCACAGCGCCCGCAGTGTCCCAGACGAGAATCGAACTCAGGACCTTCTGACTGCGAGGCGACAGCTCTACCACTGAGCCACCGTGCCCCCATCTCCTCTCTAATTAGACAGAGAGGATCATGGGAAGGCTCTTGCAGCTCTTTATGGAGTTGATTAAGATGACATAATGATGTAGGGGCCGTGTGACCCCGGGGCCCTGCTGTTCCTGCCCCACCCACCGCAGGACACCCGTGCCCCCGCCTGTGAAGAGCCAGAGTCAGCCGCTCAAAGTGTGCTTCCTTTATCGGCTCCTACTTCCCAACTGTTGGCCTGTGTGACCCCCCCACAGCAGAGCGAGTCAGAAGGCAGTGATGCTTCAGTAGCTTTACCCTCTGCTAATCTGACCCATGACCCCCCAGGATGACCCCGCGACAAAGACTGGGCCATTTTCTTTGTCGGGGCCTTCCATGTTTTTGTTTGCGTGTGCAGAGGGGTGTGAGTTGTGCATGTATTGTACATTTACACACCAGGGAGCGGTAGCAGAAGAAACAGAGAATGTGGGATATGCTTGTGTTAAGTTAAGTTAAGTTAAGTTAAGTTATCCTTTATTTATCCCCATGGGGAAATTCATCCTCTGCATTTGACCCATCCTCTAGGAACCTTCCTAGAACTAGGAGCAGTGGGCAGCCGCTGGGCAGCCGCTGGGCAGCCGCAGTGCAGCGCCCGGCGGGGACCAACTCCAGTTCTTTGGCCATTGCCTTGGTCAGGGGCACTGACAGGATCGAGTATTAACCCTAACATACATGTCTTTGATGGTGGTGTTCTTCTTCTTCTTCCATGGATTTGATTGGCGGTTGGCAACCAGCTTAGAGGTGCATTACCGCCACCTACCGGACTGGAGTGTGGAACGTTAGATTTTGACAGAAAATATAAAAAGAAAAGAAAAGAATAAAAAGGTATCTAAATCCTATGGACTAACCCAGTTTCTTTCAAATACTTTATTAACTGATTGTATATTCCTCTTACTGCTTTTCCTAGTAATGGTGGTGGTGTTGGTAAGCTTGTGATGCAGACAGGCACAGGCAGCATGCAGGAAAATGCTGAAAATAATGACCTTTGTCTCCTTAATCAGGTGGGCTTTGGAGAAATGCTTGAGAGTAGGACCCTCCAGATTCCTTCATTTTCCCTCAAGTGGCTCCAGTGTTCTGGGAAAAGCCTCTGTGACCTCATTCAGCAGTGTGGGAAACCTCCTGCAACAACTGCACCTCTAAAACAAAAAGGGAAAGAATGTGTCTGATGTTCTCCGCTCAGAGAAGATTCCGTAATCTAGGTGTTAAATCTCACTTTGCCACTTAGGGCATAAAGGATTTCTCTCTCAGGTCCGGTGGCTAAATGATGTGAGCAGTGTCAAATGAACAGAGACAGGTGAGCACAGGGGAAGTGTCGCCATATATCAAGAGACAGGAAGACAGTTGCCATTCACAGACGGTGTAATACAGCACGTCTCCGTGTTCCATAATGATGTTGCCCTCGATTCCCTCTGTGACAGAGACACTTAAGATGGCTAACGTGCGTCTGTGTCTGTGTGTGTGTGTGGGGGGGGGGGGGGGGGGGGGCAGTCTGGGTGTGTGTGTGTGGGGGGAGGGGGGGCAGTCTGGGTGTGTGTGTGTGTGGGGGGGGGCAGTCTGTGTGTGTGTGTGTGTGTGTGTGTGTGTGTGTGTGTGTGTGTGTGTGTGTGTGTGTGTGTGTGTGTGTGGGAGGGGGGGGCAGTCTGTGTGTGTGTGTGGGGGGGGGGGGTCGCACTCACTTGGCAAGGTTCTGCAATGGACCAAGAACATCTGGAGGTGAAGTCTCACTCAATTGTGTTAGTGAACCTCAAATGACAGCAACACACATTCATTTTTGACACTATACTACATAATTACAATTACATTTCAGTGCAATCTTCATAGTAGTGAAGCTTCTTTTCCACCATTGCCTTTTTTCAGGGCAGCCACATGTGGACAGATGAAGATGAGTGACTTTAGTATTCATTTCAAAATGATGCTTTTGAAACTTTGAAACTCTTCCCCCTGCTGAATTCTGTCATCTGTCATCACTGTATGTCAGTGATGACTTGTCAGTTCAAAAGAGGTAGAGTCCAAACTGTTGTTGGTTCATTCGTACTTACATGTACAAGTTACAAAACATGTTACTACAGACTGTGTGAGTTGCTTCATAAAGTATAACCTAACCTAAGACTTCTGGTTGGTAAAATATGTTTGTCCAGTGGATACGTACAATTAATTTTGTCCTCAAAACATGCACATTTTGTTGAAAGGTCTTTTCAAACGTCCTTCTATTTTAGGTAATACACACAATATGCTATTTTAGTCAGTAAATACAATGGTAGCCTTGGATAGCACATTGCTATGGTATGGTATTGATCTCGAAATGGACTTGTAGCTTTGCGGTCTTCGCCTCGACTCGGTCTTGGTCTCGACTCGGACTCGATTCACCAATGACTCGATCTGGACTTGGACTCGACCAAGGCGGACTCGACTACAGCTCTGATGAATGTGTATGTTCTGTTCTCTCTGAGAGGTGCACAGAGTGTCTCAGTGTCTCCGTTGAAAGCCTCTGCCTTTTACGCCATGTGAGTGTTTGCCCTCCCTCTCCCTCCGCCTCCTACTCGCTGTGCCCTTTTGCTCTCTCTCAGAAAGAACCTGTTTGCCCCCAGATCACTTCCTTTTCTGCCCCCTCTAAAGAGAGCTGTCACTGCAAAGCAAAGACAAAGACAACTCGCACAACACAAGTCTCTCCACCTCTGAGAAGCAGCAGCAGATCTGGGACACGTTACTCAACACAAGTCTCCATCTCTGAGAAGCAGCAGCAGATCTGGGACACGTTACTCAACACAAGTCTCCACCTCTGAGAAGCAGCAGCAGATCTGGGACACGTTACTCAACACAAGTCTCTCCACCTCTGAGAAGCAGCAGCAGATCTGGGACACGTTACTCAACACAAGTCTCTCCACCTCTGAGAAGCAGCAGCAGATCTGGGACACGTTACTCAACACAAGTCTCTCCACCTCTGAGAAGCAGCAGCAGATCTGGGACACGTTACTCAACACAAGTCTCTCCACCTCTGAGAAGCAGCGGCAGATCTGGGACACGTTACTCAACACAAGTCTCTCCACCTCTGAGAAGCAGCGGCAGATCTGGGACACGTTACTCAACACAAGTTTCTCCACCTCTGAGAAGCAGCATCCGATCTGGGACACGTTACTCAACACAAGTCTCCACCTCTGAGAAGCAGCGGCAGATCTGGGACACGTTACTCAACACAAGTCTCCACCTCTGAGAAGCAGCAGCGGATCTGGGACACGTTACTCAACACAAGTCTCCACCTCTGAGAAGCAGCAGCGGATCTGGGACACGTTACTCAACACAAGTCTCTCCACCTCTGAGAAGAAGCAGCCGATCTGGGACACGTTACTCAACATGAGCTGCCTGGAACACTCTCTCATCACTTCTTGCTGTACCACACACTAAAGCTAAATGTGTTGTTGTTTGGTTTCCGTAATATGTCCCCTAGTCAAAATCCCAATGAGCTCCCATTCTCTCTGCCTTCTGTCTTTCCTGAAACATCATTAAAACGTACAGTATACGTATCACATTGGAACACGGGTCATGGCGTTTCATAAAATCTAAAGAGGCAACATTACCTCACTATCACAAAACGGTATCACCAGATACTGAAGTATTTGGTGTATCTAAAACATCAGACAGAATTGTTGCACTTTTAACCTAGTTATTAATAATTTGTATTAATTGTGTTAGCTGTACGAGATTAACCATATGACCCTCTGTAATTTACTAAGCAAAGGGGGGCTAAATTTAACCCCTTGATGGACCACATCTCCTGCTGATGTCTTTCTGCACCTGGTTTACCGATATCTAGGCAGATGGGATTGGCACAGTTGGCACCGTCTGGAGACTGATGCCTGTTCAAACATCCAATGACAGAAGGATTTGAAGATAAATCACAAATGAAGAGCGAACGACAGGGAGAAGCTTAGGGCTACTGTCTCATTTCGCACGCAAGATTACTTTTCATTTGCCAGTTGTGCTCTTATGTTCTTCAGACAGTGTTATTATTCATGATTATAAATAGATTCCTCAGTCTGCATGTGCACATGAACAGTTTAAAATGTTTTATATGTTTTGGACAAATCCGTCAAAATCGATGTACAAAATCAATTTTGTGTTAATAGAAATGTTTTGTTTCATTTGATTTGAATTTTTTCCATTTAATTTCATTGCTGTGATCAAATTGTCCAGTAAAGTACTATTTTCCTGTTTGACCTTTAGTGAAACTCTCTTGTCAGTACAATTATTTCATCTTCAGGTTGAGTAGTTAGTGATTTGACCTGCATTTTTGTCCCTCTGTAGAACATGTAGCTGACGCCTGTCCGCATCCAACAGTCGGTGAAATAGTAACGTTGGTCCACAGCGAAGAACGTTACAGTTGAACAATAACGGCTCTAAAATTGTTCGATGGTAACGTCTTTTGGAATGGTAGTGCATGCACTTTTTACCTTGCAGAAATAGACCCTTCTCATGGGCGCCATTTTGTGTCGAAAAGGCAGGGTAAACACAGGTGCAAGCAAAACACTAATGAGGCTTTCAAACTTCCACGATTGGAATTTGGAAACCCTCATTAGTGTTTTGCTTGCACCTGTGTTTATTCTGCCTTTTCCACACAAAATGGCCCCCGTGAAAAGGGTCTATTAGAACATTGGAAGGGTTAATTTGGCTGAGATATTGTGTTTAGCAGCTTTAATGACATGGGACACTGTCATACAATGGGCAAAGTGAAAATTGAAGGTACAATAAGTGGCGTGTCATGAGTTCATCACTATCATTGTAATATCAAACAAAGCAAAACTCCGTCTTGTATAATGTTTTACACTAGGGACACGGCCCTACCCCTTATTTCCCTCTACAATTTGTCCTCCCTGTGGTTTTGATTTATTCACTCCACATATCAAGCAGGCACATGACTCCCTCCAGGGCCATGACACTATACAGGTCGTAATAAAGAATACAGGCCCTTATGCCGCTCACAATCAGCACATGGACAAGTTTATACAGAGTGGAGTACTTTGGAAAACAGTTTGGAAAAAAGTTTATATTGCAGTTTTACGTGTTTGTATTTGAATAATGCTGGGCCAAGAAACCGTTTTTCCCCCTTCCTGACAGTCATATCAGCTGTTTAGCAATGTCTGCTGTAGGGTGATAGAGGTATCATTTCTAAAACATTGGACTGATTCTTCAATAAAAAGCAGAACGGACATTTATTCTCATATAATGCTGTGTGTCCTTGGGGATGGAAATGCTGAATAATGATCAACACAGTCCAAATATAGTGTCCTCATATAACAGATTATAGATTTTTGATCGCTTGTGCCTGCTGAAATCTGTGATGGGTGTTTCATATTGCAAGTGACATAAGTTCCACAAACGTGTAATTTTCCTTAATGTAACTTTTCAGCTATTACACCAGTTTTATACCAACTAACTCATGAAGAGAATTAAAGGAAATGTCAATGAATGAACTCATAAACATGCTTCATAAGAAAGATTTATTTATGTCACACACCTTCATATAAACTACCGGTAAGCATCAGTGTGCCCATAGAAATCAACATGAAGCAAACTCATCTTTTCTCATTCCTAACCACCCCCCACCCAAATACCAGAAACCATAAGTGCATATTAACAAAGCGATTAGTTTGATTATTCCTGTGACATGTAGCCCTATATATTGTATGCTCATTACCCCAACAAAAAAGAACTAGCTAGTAATTCTATAAAACGTTTTAAAAGGATTTACAATCACAGTATCCTACAGGAATATCATGGGAATATTACAGTCATCTCAAAGATATAAAAATAACACAAAGTCCCTATAAATTAACTGTTGACTCAAGTCCCATAGGAATATTATATTGACTTTTCGACAGGGTAGCCTTAGAGACCTAATTTTGAGAACTGTTTTTTAAATAAACTGGTAAATCTGAAGCAAAGATCCCTGAGACTAGAATACAAACGTTCTTTATTTATTCATTTTTCCAAAATGACCACAGTCGCTCCTGGTCAAATCCTAGACCTGTACAACTCTGCTCAGTTAGTAGCAGACACCAGCTGATCCAATTTAAAGTTGCTCACCGTCTTCACTACTCCAAGCATAAACTACACAAGATCATCCCTTCTGTCTCGGTACTGTGTGACAGGTGTCAGAGGGAAAACTATCTCATGCCTTCTGGTTCTGCCCTTCATTACCGGGATTCTGGGCCAAAATACTTGATTGGTACTCTAAGGCCTACAAAATAATCCTACAGCCGGAGGCAGAACTCGCCATCCTCAGCTGCTCCGAGTCCTCTCTGAACTTCCCTACAGCTGTGCAACAATCTCTGACACTGGGGATAACTGTCACCAAAATACTCATTCTGAAGGAATGGAAGTCCTCCTCTTCACCTTCTTTTCAGGTGTGGCTGATGGATATGATCTCTGTTGTGCAGATGGAGACTCAGGTCCCTGAGAACCAACTTGCTTAAAAAGTTCTCAACTATTTGGGACCCGTTTTTGGCCTACTTTGGTTAAGAATGACAAGTGAGTTAGGGGTGAGGGATGGCGTGCCCGGCTGGTAGGCTATCTCATGGACCCCTTGGCCCTTGCATGGTATCCCATGCACATTATCTCTTACAAACACATAAGCACCTTATGCGGCTGGTAGCACCACGTTGTAATGTTGAATATCGATTATATATGTATTTTTTCTGTATATTGTTCTATTAAAAAAATGAAAAGAAAATATTAAAAAGAAAAAAGGAACCCCTAGACCTGTGATTCAGACACGGGCTGGCTGTCTGAGTCCTGACTGTGCAAAGAGCTTAAGCCTGTGTCTGAGTCGTCGTCGTCGTTAACACTGTGAGTTTTGGAGAAACCCCATGCCTGCTCCACCCAACCGCTCTTCGTCTCCAAAGTGCACATCCTCCCTGTCCCAGCTGTCACAGAGCTGTCACATCTATCCTCTTCGGGTGTTCCTTTTCCTTCTATGTCCAAATTGTTCACTTTCTCCAGCAAATCCATTATCTCCTGTTCCCTCGCCCCCCACATCTCCTGGGTCAGGTTTAAATCGCCCCTAACAGCCTCTAAATCCGTGTTGAGGCGCAGCCCAATGTATAAACTCGTGTCGAGCTGCGTTTTGACCCTCTCCTCTTCCAGCTCGTTTTCTGATGAAGTGTCCGCCTCGCTGTCGGAGCTCCTGGGCTCGGTGTCTTTGCGTTGCAGCTCCTCTTGTCGCCGCTTCATCCACCTGTGATTCAGCTCCTCCTGGATCTGCACGGTGATGCTGTCCGTGAGGGCTTCGCGCTCCGACAGCTCCTCCTGTAGCCTCACCACCTCCTCGCATCGCCGCGCGTAATCCTCAAACTTGGCGAGGGTCTCCAGCAGTGTCTCTCCATCACGGCTGCGGCAGGGCGCATCGACAGCAGTCCCAGCATCAGCATCCACTAAATACGTGTCTTGTACATAATTAATCCCGTGCCTCTCCATTCTGTCCGAGTGAACTTTCGCCTCGTACTTGTCGATCTCCGCGTCCAGCTCTTGGATTCTCTGCAGCTGCTGGCGGATCGTGTGGTCCTGGGACACCACGAGGTGAACCAAAGTTTCAATCTTCTCCACAGAGGACGTTGTCGTGTCTCTGGACGCCGCCGCCTGCGCAACTCTCTTCTGATTGATCTTTTCCAACTTTCTAAAAGCTTTCCTGACAATCCGCCGCTGCTTCTCCGGGGAGAGGAGGCCCCGGCTGGGAGCAGCCGCTGCGGGGCTCCTGAAGACGCAGCCAGGGCTTTGCTTGCTCAGCACCACCCGCGCCTCTGCGCTCCGGGGGCCGTGGTGGTTCACAGCCAGATACGCCTCGCTTCTCACCAGCACGAACCGGACATTCCCCTGCTCCTCTCCCCACGCGCCCCACAGGCGCAAAATCTTGGTTTTGTCGGGCAAAATCCTCTCGAAACCTCTCCATTTCTCTACGATGCAGTACTGGGGCGAGCCGGAGAGCACCGCTGCCGAGAGGCCGCTGAGCAGCGGGGTTTGATCGTCCAGAAGCACCTTGACTACATCAGCGCAGGTGGTGCGCTTTGACAAGCCCGTCACAAGCTTTTCCTCGCGGCAAACCCACACGGATATATTACTTTCCTCTGACTCCATCGTGAACTGAAGTATTAAGGCTATGTTGTAATGAGTTTAAATGAGAATGAACAGCTCTTGAAATAGAAATAAATCCGCATGTCGAAAATAAAAAGCAACGCTCCCCATACTAGTGCTATTTCATGTATGGACGTGTGTGTCCACCTATGTGCAACAAACATCTCTATCAATCTGCTGATAGCTGGATGTTGCAGGTCCATGTGTCCTGTGGCTGACACTTGGCGCTGCCTACAATGCTGCGCTTTCACAAGACTGCCTTTGCTTTGATCACGTGACTGCTCCTATTAAAAATAGGGCAAACACCAGTAAGGAGGCGTGCAAATTGTGTTGTGATGTGTGTGATGATTTGCTGAGGTAGTCAGCAAGAGAAGAAGACCGGTAAATATCTTCTCCAGGGTACAAAGTGCACGGCATAGTTTATCTTCTGTGGCATCTTGGTATCATTTGGTGTTATGGTGGCGATCATTAGAGTTTAGCCAAGTGTCAATGTAGCCTATTTCTGTATAAGTATATGTAGGCTATAAGTACTGCAGGTGAAATTTAGACTAATGCATGCTTTCAGGTCATCCATACAGTAATGGTATTATGAAAAGGTTTTATTGCCTAATCATTTTATGTCAAACAGCTGGTGTAACACAAAGTTTAACAGGTATGGAAATCTGAATTCAATTGCTTTTAATTTAGCAATGTCTCCCTCTGTTGCTGGATTCCGTTACTACAGTACTGTGCATTCAAATGTGAAGCAGAGGCATGGACAGGACAGGCTCACGGAGATAAAGCAAGTGAGAGGCTCCATCTGCTGGTTATCTGGTGTTTGTGCAGGTAATGTTTATTGGCAAGTTTTGTAAACTATAAATAGTTTTTTATACAATACAGCACGGTCCTTAATTATATAAAATACGTCTGGCTGTGTGGATAGTAGGCTACTCAAGTTGTGCTAATGTCTAGTGCACAGGAAGTACTTCTAAAAGCTTTTGTTAAAGTGACAACAAAAAAAGACAATATTTTCCAGATTTATTTAACTTCAATATTGCATACATACAAAGGATCTAGAAAGCTACAAAATATCTACTATTATCAAGAAGGCATCATAATGTTACGGAGCAAAAACAAGACCATATGCAGAACACAAACAACATAGCATTTTCTTTTCTCTCGCTTGCTCCTCCCACATGTTACTGTCATCATGGATATGAAAAGATATCACACTTCTGTACCAAGCTAAGATATAATTTTGTACAAAGCACCTTTTTACAAAAAAAAAGTCTGCACACAAAATCCAAATGTGTGTATGATACTATCTGAGCTATGTAAAAGATCACTTTAAAGCCAACATCTGAAAATAATGAAACAAAAAGGTACCAGTACCTACTCTTTAGACAAAATTACAAATAACAAGAGCTAAACTGCTGATATTTGTGGCATGATTCCTTGACTTAGCCGTGTTTTGGGTCCATTTTGTATTCAAATAGTCCCATGAAGGCATCAGTCCTGCTGTTTTAGGGTTTCAATGACATGTCCAAATGTACCAGCAGTGCAGCAGTAACATCATTACCATTCTATTCAGCTTGCAATACACAGACAAATGTCATCACAAAACCAAGTACAATTGTATACACGTCGTACAATAAGAAAACAGGAACATCTCACTAAGTCATCAATAAATGTGAACAGATACACAGGGTAAACGTAATAAGAACAAAGCCTATTAAAACCCCACAGTGTCCATAGGACTGTGGCAAAAATACTGAATGATTGAACTTACTTTGTCTGCATCCACCAGAGACATTGTCTGCAATTATTTAGAAATTCTTAGATTAAGATGTTTTCAGATGAATATAGTTTTGTAAGAAACAGTAAAATATGAATGGCTATGGTCTTTATGGTGAAAACAATGTATTAACCTCTATGGCTTCGTCCACACTAGCAGAACGTTTGGGAAATTATTCTTTCAATCCAACAAATCTCATTTTCAACCACTTTGGACCTGGTTTTGGAAACCGCTTGAAAGCCATTTACGATTTTCAGTTGCGTTCTTTTCCAACCCAAAGAATTATTATTGACATGTTGTCCATTAAATTACATCATGTAGACTCCAAAACACTGATTCGATTTATTCCAAACTTAATTTTAGTATTAGTATATTTAATTATGGCTTTCTCTCAAATCACTTCGCTTTCAATTCAGTAAACAGTGAAAGATTCATAAGAAATATTAGCTCACATGTCTGGTGCCTGCTTCATTGACAACGTAGCTACAGTATGTCTGTATTATAACATCATGGACATTCTAGTAACCAATGCTGGCTGGTTTTCAGATTGTGTGAATATGTTGTCACTGGAAAAGTTGCAAAAATGCTGGAAATATAAAACCAAAATGTTTCCAAAAAACCTTGTAAAAGCCCTTTAACCCTGCAAGTGTGTACGAAGCATATGATTATGATGATTATGAGTTGACATCCTGCATGCAGTCAGTGGCTGTATGTGTCAACAGGTCTTTCAGTCTTTGACCTCAACAAAGAAATAGGTCAAATACATCTGTTCTGAAATAAAACCATATTGTCATAATTATGAATATATGTCATTTATTTGACCAGTAACCAGCTGTCCCCTGCCATCATTACAAACCTTCAAAAAGGCAATGTGGTGATTGATTTCACGTATGTCTCATTTTTGGTTTAGCAACATTGAATTCATAATTTCTGACTTTTTGAAGCTGGGAATTTTTAAACCAAAGGCACTTCCTTGCTACAGTGCAGGACATGACTTTTTTTTGACTATGTATCTCTGTATTTTTGGTCTTTTACAACAGGAAAGGCAAAGTCAGTTTGTGTATATAAGTACACTCTTAGAAAAAGTTTGATATTTTTTTGAGTTACACTGAGACTCCAAAAAATAGAACCTGAATTGATTAACGTTTTAGAACTCTTACAGATGTGAAGAACCCTAGTTAATAACATTCAATCATAGAACTTCATGCAGCAGAAGTGTACTACCTTACAAAAAAAACTTTATATTTCTAAGAGTGTACCATTTAAAAGCAACGTATAATTTCTCAGAGATGTGGAAATGTATTTTTTTTTTATCTTTCTCATCCACAAAAAGAAAAACGGTTTTAGATTCAAAACAACGTATGGGTAATGTTACAATATATTCTAAGGCACTGTACACTTACACTTTGGCAGATTGTATTGTGAATTTCCTACACAATGCAAACATTATAAAGAGTCTTCCCGCAAAGAGATCACAGCTTTAGTGGCATCTTTTGGAGTTCACACAGCGAGAGCTTGTTTAAGGCTGGGAGACGGGTGTGTAGGCCACAGAAACATGGGGGAGTGTGAACATGAAGGCAGCAACACTGTGGACTTAGCACACCGCGATACCCAGAGGGAGAACTGTTCGGAGGCTGAAAAACGCATTATTCAGGGGGTGAATGCAACAGCATGCTGAAGAAGGCCTGCCGTCTACAAGTGATCTATTGTCTCATGATTATTGAAGTCAAAACCACAGATCGAAAAGAAAAGAGAACAGTTAGCATCACTAAGGCATGTCCAAGAAGGAGAACAAAGTGCTTTGGACAAGCTGAGAGCCCAGTCAGAGTAATAGAGAGGCAAAGTGGAACGTCACTTCCTGCTTCAGCACTGTACCAGAGATTTTCATCCGCCATTTATTTTCCCATAGACATTTCGTAAAATGCGTATAAAAAATATACGCATATAGAAACAGATATAGAAACAGGAGAGACCATAGAACATTTCACTCTGACCAAAACGTAAAAAAATTCGGGTTTAAAGAAAACCATGTTGGGTTTTTTTGTTTTGTTTTGGACAGAGTGAAATGTTCTATGGTCTAAATGTATCTGAACCGTTTGGTTTGACCAAGTAAAACAATTTTTATAAGCATTTTACGAAATGTCTATGGGAAAATAAATTGCGGAAGAAAATCTCTGGTACAGTGCTGAAGCAGGAAGTGACGTTTCACTTTGCCTCTCTATTGAAGTAGTGCTTTTCACGGCTCTAAAAACCTTAAAAACAAACAAAACAAACAAATCTCTTATGGGTTGTCACAGGAGAAAGACTCATTTGCAGCACAGAAGTGCTTAGCAGGTGGTCAGACTTGCTAGGTCAATTATGGAACAGATGCAGGTCAAACTTTGTCGTGTTTCCACAGTGCATTCAGTCTGTTGTTAGTGTCTAAGACTTGGAGTGCTTCGACAGGGATAAACACTTTTACCGAAAGCACATCTTTTCAAGCACTTGTTTTGTAATATATTAGTCTTGAGTTGTATTTAGTGTTTCTTTGGAACATGGGTTGGCTGCGGGTGTATGTTTGTCTACAGTAAGTATGCTCACAAGTGATCAACCACAGACATACAAAACACACTCGTACAGATTACAAAGAACACCTCAGGCCGTTTCTTAGTGTACATGACAAAGCAGAAGAGGACGACACACACGTTTCTGTTGACCAAATTAATCTCAACCAGTAAATTCATTATGAACAGCCACATGTATATCCAACACAGA
The DNA here is from genome assembly GCF_964638095.1 of Poromitra crassiceps. NCBI lineage: Eukaryota > Metazoa > Chordata > Actinopteri > Beryciformes > Melamphaidae > Poromitra > Poromitra crassiceps. Next base: position 19,048,121 of record NC_139633.1, read on the forward strand.
TTGAGTCGACATATTTTAAATGAGAAATAACTCTTGTATTAAAACATTAAAAACAACTGTACCGCAATTCACAGCTGCAGTCAAAACAAACAAACAAACAAACACATACAATTAAAACAAAAACAAATAGACAATTTTATAATAACTGACTTCACCCAATACTATGACCAGAAAGCATTGTAGGTGTGACTTTCAGGTAGAGGCACTGCCACTTGTTTTGAGGTTGGTAAGTCTATGAAAAGAGAGGGGGGGAGGGGTCTCATTCCTTTACCAGTCTGTAGATATGATGCTGGGCGCCGTGCTCACTGTTTGAAACCTCAAACACACAGGCCATACACAGCAGAGTCTCCTGGGTGTCCCTATTCGTCACCACCTGCAAGATGGAGCAGACACAGAAAAGCATTAGGCTCAATGTAACATGGTGAGCAGAGTGGAAGAGTGGAGGAGAAAACAGACACTTTGTTGCCAGATATGTTTCATTGTGTTCTAATGTTGAGGACGGTTATTAGTGACTAATAAATTGTCTAGGATGCATTGCATAGAGACACTGCGGAGAGCGTCATCATTCAGAAACCACGCCCAAAACGGGGGAAAACAAAAACTCCGCCCCCCCAATCCTGGCGTTCTCCTATGTCGCGTGCATGGTCCCGTGTTGCACACAAACATCATATACGGAAGATGAACACTCAAACTTACTTCCTTGACAGCTAGATCCACATTTCTCTTCTCGCCAATTCTCAATGGCTTCCTTGTTTTGCTCGGGAGTACAAAAAAACCTATATGTTTAATTCAAGGAAAATGACGCTGGTGTGTGGAAATGAATGGAGATAATTCCCCTGTGATGGGCGTGGCCTATTTCATGCAGTGTCTCTATAGGTAGATTGTCCACAATCCACATCATTAGGAATTCCTATATTTAACATTTTAATTAATATATTTTCCTATATTGTACCTATTTGATCCTGTACTATTGTAATATGCTTTGGCAACACTCAAGACTACATACAGTACTTGATTCCTGCCGGTAAAGCTTTTTTCTGAATCTGAGTAGGAAGGAGTAAAGTTATCGCAATATTTTCCAACCAGCATACTGTACAGCTGTCAATCAGAGGAACAGTGTAATATGACAGAGAGAGAGAGAGAGAGAGAGAGAGGGAGAGAGAGAAATGACAGAAACCTGGGCATTATTTTGAGTGCACATACCCACATACACATGAGACAGAAAGACATTCTACGCCTCTCTCTCTCCCCCTGCTTTCTCGGCAGAGGAGAATGAGACTTAAGACCCCATGTGACGGCTAATAACAGGGGTTCCTGCCTCCTCTTATCCTCCCTGCTCCCCTGCAGATAATGAGGCTCCTCACACTGCGTTTCATCCCCTGTGGAATGTGAGGAATGCAGGAGCACAGAGAGGAGAACTCATCTCAAGGCCCAGCCAGAACCAAGCCATCTGGAGCCACCAGGGCCTGGGCCGCAGACCAGGCCACACAGACAGCAGGGATGAGGGTCCTGCTTAGAGCTGTGCTGGGCCTTATTAGGACAGAGTGAGAGCCAGCACAGGGGTGATGATTACCAGTAAGATGGTGAAGTTCTCCAGCACGCTGTTCATCATATATTTCTCTGGCAGATGTTTTAGCTTATGGATGAAGTTGATCATGTATTCACACATAGGAGACCGGCTTATCCTGTAGACAAAACGTCCATTTTCAAACCGCGCGTATTCAGTCTAAAGAAAGAGAGGAAAAAGACCGAAAACACATGGAATGAAAGACATGCAATAAAATATACCACAGTACATTGAAACACTTCTATATACATAGTATTCTGATTGATTGATTGATTATGATTGTGTTAATAGTTATTAACAGTCATTTAAATAGTCAACAGTTGAGTCCGTACCTCCACTTTCTCCACCACCTGCTTGCCGAAGGAGCACACCTTGGTCGAACAGGTAATGGTCATATTCTCCGAGCTTTCATACTGGCTAGACACTCCATAGAAAGCTCCTGTGTCATCCTGAATGTTGCAGTTCAAGTCAGCCTGGGAGCCAGAAAAAAACAAAGAACCTTCAGTGAAAGAACAGACATGACCGTAGCACAATACACAAAAACATAACACACACAAAAACAAAAGTGGAATATGTTAGAGATGAGCGATACTGCCCTCTAGCGAAAAGTGATTGCAGGACCAATGGAGCAGGTGCTTAAAGATGGTGCCAGCTTGTCTGACATGATTTTGCATAATTATCTATCTGACAGTGCAAAGCATCAAAATCCACTGGTCAGTTTGGAAAGAGAGGAAGAGGCGAAATAAAAATGTGTCAACTGATGTCAGACGGCTAGACTCTATAGCAGGGATGGGCAACTTTGATGATAGAGATTGAGATTGAGATTTGATACACACAAAAAAGTCCTCGCTACCAGAGGGCCAGATTGTGACCGTGCACTTCCACCAGTAGCCTACTGTAACACCATCACTCTCAAATATAGCTACTAATTTGATGAAAAGGACTGGTAATCTAAGTTCATTATACCAACATTTATATATTTCATATTCAAATTTAGTAATTCTTCCATTCAGATGACACCAGAAACTTTGCTCTAGCTTTAAAACAGTCCGCTACAGCAATTTGATGGGTACAGGGGTTCCCAACCTTTTTTGTGCCAAGGACCGGTAGATACATGCAAAAAAAAGTTGCGGACGGTTGTCAATTTGAATGGTTTTAGTTACATATATATTTACTCACCAGGTGGCGACAAAGGGTAAATAACAGCCTTTTGTGTTGTACTGTATGTAGCCTACAGTATTTATGTTTTTGTTTCAACTACAAACATAAATAAACGTCAACTTGAAACTATGTTTCAACTATCACACACAGCCTATAATATTATAGCCTATGTTTATTTATTTTTATTTATTTTTTGACCGGGCTCGCGGCCTGGTACCAAATGGGCCGCAACGCTTTATGCTGGTCAGAATTGGGTTTGCATGTGGTATCTTGGAAAAAGATAAATAAAATAGATAAATCTCTGATTGAAGTATTTGCTTGTCTGGGCCTAATTACAGTGCTGTCTAGGCTATCCATGATGTACATCTAATATCAAATGAGAACATCTGAATAAAGATGTAAATGCGTCCATATTGGAAACAAGATTGTAAAGAGGATTAAATGAAGTAATGTTAAAAGGCTGATTTACAAGGCTGAAAGGGTCCGCTCCCGGAGGGCAGCCTCTCTATGCCCAGAACATCCTGTTCATTATGGACACAAAAAGAGGAGACATCCTTCTCCAACATTCTCCTCCTTCATTAAGCAAAGCAGTTACACATTCATTATTGTGCAGATTCGGCCTTTCATTTGAAATGTAGATTGCTCGCTCACTTCAAAAGGAATTTGAAGGGACTTGGTCCAAGTGCATACGGCAGCACTTTGTTGACCGCCGCTAGTTAGCATTTTGCATCAGGGAGGAAATACATGCAATGTTGAAACAGCCAATAGGAGTGCAGCCAGGTCACTCCATTGTTTTGAGATATTACACTGAATTAGAGAGTGCTTTGATCACAAGCTCTCCTGCTATGTGGGCCCAAATATAGCAGAGTGCATTCTGCAAACATTAAAGGGACAGCTCACCCTAAAATACAAAATACATGTTTCTCCTCTCACCTGCAGTGCTATTTATCCATCTATATCATTTTGGGTTAGTTACCTGAATTTTGGAGATATCGCCAAACTACTCCCACTAGCTGCTGCTGCCCTAGCTGCTCCTATGCAGTCTCATGTAGGAACTAGCTAGCAGCTAGCGGGTGTAGTTCAGTCAAAAGAAGATAGTTCCTACATGAAACTGCTCATAACAAGGTCTGTGGATTATCTTGAGTAACCGGGTCATGATTTCTGGAAAGAGACATTGCTGTTGAGTTTATCAAATGTATTTCTTTGACACTTTGAGCACCACAAGCCGAGTGCCATCCAGTTCCATTGTATTGGAGAGAAGGCAGAAACTCTGCGGCCGATATCTCCAAAACTCAGGCAACTAACACAAAACGATATAGATGGATAAATAGCACTACAGGTGAGAGGGAATATATGTATTTTGGATTTTATGGTGAGCTGTCCCTTTAAGTACAATCTTCTCTGTGTATCCATTCATTGAAGATGAACCTGAACAGACTGGACAGGATCCTGCCATCGAATGTTTAACAATCCGCCATTAGAAACTGGCTATATGATATTGAGACCAATGTATATATATATATATTTTTTTTTTTTTCTAAATCTATCCTTTATTTGTCTTTATCTCCTTTTCATGCAAATCCTATTCAGCAGAAAAAGACCCATGTATTTTACAGTACTTGGCGAACATGTGATACTCACCCAGAATTTTATGAGGAAGAAGGAATTCTGGGGGCCCTTGCCAAAAAGGTCCTTCAGTCCTCCTTTCTTTTCAGGGAATTTGTCATAAATCTGACGAATGTCCACCGACTCGAGCAGGGCATCACTGTAGGAATGGTTTGTCTGCCCAATGTGCACAAAGAGGTGTTTGTTGTACTGAAAGACAAAACAAAAATAGGGTTTTTAAAAAGGCTGCAATTCAGAGTCGAGGTACATCTATGGAGTCTGGAATGCCAGAACCACACACACGGTACTACTGCAGGCTTCACAATTATAAGAATGATAATCTACTGCTCTTCAGAATTGCGTTAGCTCTCCACGTCAAAAGAGGACACTGAATTTCTGAGACTACTCTCTTTCTTACTGATTTTAAAATGATTAGTAATGTAAAATAAACAAATAACTGTCATAAATACTGGTACTGTAGTAGCCGAAGCCACAAGTGGTAGCCAGAATTAGACCACGAACAATAGACTCTGATGATGAGAAATTGGCCTACAACATTTTACTGTAACTGGACATGTGCATCTATGGCTGAAGACATCAGAAACAAATCTATGTCTTTATGTACAAGGCCGACCAACTGATTTACTGTATTGAAATAAGCCAACCAAGCCAGGCCGCTTCATCCAAAAGCTGATAACTCATGTTTTGACATTATATTTTTTAGGGCTGCCAAAGTTAACGTGATAATAACGCAAATTCATTTTAAAGGCACTTTTGTTGAAGAACGCGGAATGGATGCGGAACGGCCGCGAAACGGTGCCCATGTTAAATAATAAGACAATTTCTGTATTTTTCTACCTGGACGCTATTTTCAACTAAGTCATGTGAACAGCATCAGCATTATTATTTTTATACTAAATTCAGTAGCTTACCTTTGAGGTTATTATGGAGAATATTCTGGACAATATTTCTAATTGTTTTGGATTGTCCAAATAATAATAATAATAATAATAATAATAATAATAATAATAATAAAAAGGCAACCCAGGGGGCAAACAGTGGAGACTGATTGTTTAAATATTTCTAATACCAAGTGCCAACACATATTTTTTCCCTGTGGATCTTTTGTCTTATCTGAAGAACGTATGCAGTCAACCTATTCTAACTTGGAGCCTCATTTCTATCAGGCGCATTGTTTTTGACCAAGGACATTTTGATAGAATAAACTGCACAGTAAATGGAAGCTGTGTTCTGATACACTCCAAACGTATGATGCATAACCAAAAATAGGAGGAATAGCAGGAATACCAGGAATATCCTAACGTCATTATCAGGGGACCCTTGCCCTCGCTGCAACCATATCAAATTCTGTCATGAGGGTAATTTCACTTTAGTTCAAGAGCAGTTTCACAGCAATCTCTCCAACATGTGGCTGCCAGGGCAACGTAAGAATGACAAACACGAAGCTAAATATAAGATAAATGGCTGTTGTCACGTGGTATCAAGATCAAAATAAAATTATCAGGAAAATGTAGACACACATTGACAGATTGCTCCCATCTAAACCAAACAATAAAAAAAAAAGTGAGGCACAGACTGCTGTGAGCCTTTTCAAATGGTTCCGTGGGTCTGTGGATTGTCTTGCTAAGCCTGAGTCTGTAGTGTAAATATATCCTGGCAGTCTGTTAAGCCTGAGTCTGTAGTGTAAATATATCCTGGCAGTCTGTTAAGCCTGAGTCTGTAGTGTAAATATATCCTGGCAGTCTGTTAAGCCTGAGTCTGTAGTGTAAATATATCCTGGCAGTCTGTTAAGCCTGAGTCTGTAGTGTAAATATATCCTGGCAGTCTGTTAAGCCTGAGTCTGTAGTGTAAATATATCCTGGCAGTCTGTTAAGCCTGAGTCTGTAGTGTAAATATATCCTGGCAGTCTGTTAAGCCTGAGTCTGTAGTGTAAATATATCCTGGCAGTCTGTTAAGCCTGAGTCTGTAGTGTAAATATATCCTGGCAGTCTGTTAAGCCTGAGTCTGTAGTGTAAATATATCCTGGCAGTCTGTTAAGCCTGAGTCTGTAGTGTAAATATATCCTGGCAGTCTGTTAAGCCTGAGTCTGTAGTGTAAATATATCCTGGCAGTCTGTTAAGCCTGAGTCTGTAGTGTAAATATATCCTGGCAGTCTGTTAAGCCTGAGTCTGTAGTGTAAATATATCCTGGCAGTCTGTTAAGCCTGAGTCTGTAGTGTAAACATATCCTGGCAGTCTGTTAAGGAATTGATTAATATATAGTCATTCATTATTGCTTCAGGTTTTCTTCAGGCTGTGCTTCTCTTGTCTCCGTTGGGATTTTTTTGGCCAACTCTCAGCTGACTGGATGCCTGGGAAATGGTCCCTATGGCTTTATAAGGGAAGGGACCGGAGGATAAGAGCGGGGAATAAAAACAACGAGATAGTGATTTTCCATGGTGCAGCTCGGCGCTCCCCTTACCAAGTCTGGGTCTTTCTGCTGCTCGAGGAAGGCGGAGAACTCCACCAGGCGGAGTTTGGATGTACCGATGGAGCGGCCCTGCCATGCTGGTGCCGTGGGAGCCTGGAGCGCTGTGGGCTCATAGCCTGCAAGGACATCAGAACCCTTCAGACAGCTGCACGCTCTCTCTGAGCCATGTCCAGGCCCAGTATGCTCATTTAAAGACACAATCCTCAAGCAAATCAAAGCTGTCCTGCCAAAGACGCACTTTGTATGTTTTAAGAGAAGTGTTGCTGCGAGTGGACTTGTTCTCTTGGATGTTGTTACTAGCTTCCCTACTGATTTTCTAACGGTGAAAAAGACAAGCTACACACAAACTGCACAATCAAAATGAATTAAGGGACTGTTTTGTTAATGTGTGAATTACAGCAGCGATTTTGGTGTCTAACCTTGACTGCACATTTTCTAAGTCACAGCAATGCAGAACAGTGTTCTCTGACAACAAGATTTGCAAAGGAGTTTCATTGATTGCTCCCTTCTGAACATCATAACTTTATGTCCCTTCATAACATTCACAAATTCTTCAAATCCAACAAACTGCTTCTTTCATATAAGCTAAATGAGAAATCAATCCAAATAGGAATCCACTTTCATGCATTTCAAAATTGAACATCACGACTAAAAACCAAGGTTGATGAAACTGAAGAGATTTTGGTCTCATACCAGATCCTCAAATCCCAATACACACATGGCTGCCTGCCCATTGGAACCAACAGAGCAGACAAGATGTAGGCGGGGTCAAAGTGTAAAGACTCTGCTCCATTATCATAGTAATCTCCCCGAGAAGATAGCTCTCTCTCTCTCTCTCTCTCTCTCTCTCTCTCTCTCTCTCTATCAGTGCATTTGTTTCACTGCAAGAGAATCTGGCATCTGTCACTTGTGAGATAAAAGGGACATGAGGCACAGCTGGGCGGTTCTGAAATGTTTGACACTAAGCAGGAAGTGGTCGAGTGGAGAGGGGGTTGAGCTTGACATAGTTAACCAACATTGTGAGCTCCGTTTGCCTCGATGTACATAGACATGACCGTTATGGACTGGATAAAGAGGTTAGGGTGGAGAGGAGATGTGGAGAGCAAGGTCCATGTCAAAGTTCTCAGTCAAACCTAATGGGAGTTGAAGCTACAGAGATCAGCCTTTAAAATGAACCTTTCTTTGATCAACACTTGCATTATGCGGGCATGGCATCTAAGAGCCTGCCACAATGGAAACTGCTATGATGCACTATATGTATGTATGTATATGTATATGTATATATATATATATATATATATATATATATATCATGCACAAAGGTGATGTTTTCAGTTTTCAGACTCAACAAACTATCAGAAGAAGTGTTCCAAGTTCTTTTTTGACTGATCAAATCTCACTTGAAATGGCTGTTGTGACTGCTGGCTGGATAGGATAGGCTTGCTGGGCGAAAGGTTTAATGCTGAAACAGAGAATGAGGGAGCGATCAGAAAAACAACACTTGTACACACAGCATCATAACACATTGAATAGATTCATTCTGACATGCAGTAAAGGCTTCTTAAGGCATCATTTCAGTTGTTTTTCTGGAACGTGGCTATAACTTAACTTGTATTTTTCTGAGAAGAGAATATAACACTCACTCTTGTGAGGATCCTGGCTGACCAGTGGATATCATACCCTGCCAAAACTGGAGAATTACATAAGTAAATAGACAACAAAGAACAAAGAACATCCAATCATGTACAACTGTTAGCAGCGAGATCAAAATGCCTCTCAGCACCATGTTCAATAGATAGCGTTATCTTGACAACCATTCCTTTTGATCATGCACTTATCTGATCGGGGCAGTTGTGCAAAGCTCTGGTGTGTAATGTGATTTGGCCTGGCGGGGTGTGAGTGCGGTTGGCCCCCCTGGCCGGTGTTATGCCGAGTTTCGCACCCCCGTCGAGAATTGCATCCCCACTGTATTTTGGGGCTGTTTTAACTTAAAAACAGGGATGCAAATCTCGGCAGGTCCAAACCGCCGAGACGTGCATCCCCCTCCATAAAGCTAGGAGAGACCCCCAGGTCTCGAGGTCCCCTGTACCCAGATTCTAAGCACCAAAGTCGGCTTCCATGAGCCAGAAGAGAGCCCCAAGCATGGAAGTCACCTCCATGTGGATCTAATGCATCAAAGTCGGTCTCCATGACCCAGGACTGACCCCCTGGCTTGGAGGTCACGTCTACCCAGACAATTATATCATTTTTAAACAGTTAAGTTTCTGTATAAATCATTACAATAATGCTCCCGTGAGGTGGGGATGCATTTGGCGGCGGGGGTGCAAAACTCTGCATAACACCGGCCTTGGTGAAGCTGGACAGGGTGGGTCAATAGCGGGGTGCTGGCGGGGGGGCTCTTACCCCTGCTCCAGGGAAGGCTGGGCGCGGGATGCCTGGCAGGCCCAGCTTGTTGTGGATAGCAGTGGCAGAGACGATCTGTGCTGAGGACATGGAGGCCATGCTCTGGAGGGCTTTGTCCTTCACGCTCTGGTCCTTTAACAGCAGTCACAAAAGGCTTAGCACTCACAGAGGAGGGGGGGGGGGGGGCACGGTTGCACAAGTAGCAACAACCACTACAACACACTGAAAGCACTAGCGACCTCTCTCCCACAAAGGCAAACAGCACGCAGGTTAAAAGAGGATACATCACCATAGCTATTTAAGTGTAGTTTTCAAAAAAGGAATGTGCCAAACAATGAGAACTGAATTCCTATATACAATGGTTAGCACTGGTATGCACTTAGAAAGAAAGTTTGCGTGTTGTTAATCTACCGCTAAAATACGGTACTTAAATAAAACCTCATTCCGCATCACCTTTTTCCAAGGCTGCATTTGCCTTCATGTCAAGACACATGCAAACATCGCAGAAGAACTTCTGAAGGACACACAAGTCGCACTTGTTTAAGTTAAAAGTCTTTTATCGTTGAACAAGAGGTTTTAAATGAATAGGGTAAATGTAGGTAAATACCAGGCTTTGATATTGTTAATCTCTCAATGAACTTAATTTCAGCTGAATGTTTCCATCTCGTGTTCTATTATTAAAGGGACAGCTCGCCCTAAAATCCAAAATACATATTTTTCATCTCACCTGTATTGCTATTTATCCATCTATATCATTTTGTGTTAGTTGCCTGAGGTTTGGAGATATCGGCAGTAGAGATGGCTGCCTTCTCTCCAATACAATGGAACTGGATGGCACTCGGCTTGTGGTGCTTGAAGCACCAAAAGAATACATTTGAAAAACTCAACAGCAATGTCTCTTTCCAGAAATCATGACCCGGTTACTCAAGATAATGCACAGACTTTGTTGTGAGCAGTTTCATGTAGGAACTATTTTCTTTTGCAGTCTCATGTACGAACTAGCTAGCAGCTAGCGGCTGTAGTTCAGTCGAAAGAAAATAGTTCCTACATGAAACTGCTCATAACAAGGTCTGTGGATTATCTTGAGTAACGGGGTCCTGATTTCTGGAAAGAGACATTGCCGTTTGAGTTTATCAAATGTATTTCTTTGGTACTTTGAGCACCACAAGCCGAGAACAAGTCAAGTCAAGTCAAGTCAAATTTTATTTATATAGCACCTTTCATACACAAAGGCAATTCAAGGTGCCTAGAACACAAAACGATATAGACGGATAAATAGCACTAGCTACAGGTGAGAGGGAATATATGTATTTTGGATTTTAGGGTGAGCTGTTCCTTTAAAGGCCAAATATATGGAACAGTGAATTAAAAGGAGAAAAGCAGGGGCGGGGGGAAGCTTGCAGAAGTGCACTAGACATTGTACATGATGTTTTAGACACAGTCCTTTGTTATGAATGTAAATTAGCATATTTATGTAAAGTCATA
>NC_139633.1:19063831-19203831 GCF_964638095.1 Poromitra crassiceps
CTGGCAAGAACCTGAATGTGACTAGACACCTGCGGGGTAGGGGAGGGGGAGGAAAACAAAGGAACAGCCTGTAACCATGGCAATGAAAAGCCCCCTGCAACTGGGCAAAGCCACACGTACCTTAATGGCAGCTTGGATTTCTCTCACTTTCTTTCTTGCTAAGACCTGTATGTGACTAGACACCTCCATTAACCAAAAAAGAGAGAAGAGGAAAAAACAAGAAGAACCAAAAAGTACAAAGTGGATTACACATGTGGTTGTTGACAACACTTCAGGGAGATCTGCTCTAGAACAGAAGCATCTCCAAACCCATGCACCGAGCTCACAGCCAATAAAGCATTCGGCTGTCTGTTGTCGTCACTTAAGTGAACTGATTAAGGAGGACGCAGGCCCCTTTAGCACACATTAAGGGTGCGCAGATGTGATCTGCTGTGCACTGAATGAGAATTCACTGGTCTAGCATCCTAAGGGAGCTGGGTGTGTAAGGCATTTCACCGGCCCAAGTTTGCCTTGAACGTTCACACAGTCCCAAAATATGTAATGTTCTCAATCTGAAATATTCAGCGGTGCAAATTGCAGTTTGAGGAGATGCAATGTTCCCCTCAGGTCATCATGAGCAGTGCATGTTGTGCGGGCGGGTTCCCTTTGTCCTTGTCAGTGTTGGGCAAGTTACTTTCAAAATGTACAGTAATATACTACATAATATTACTAGTTACTTTTATTTGAAAGTAAGAAGTTACTTTACAATATTACTACCGTCTGTGTAGAGTAACGCGTTACTTATTATTACACTACTTTTGCATTACTTTCACCAGAATAACTGCAGTAGCAGAATGACATCATGACCCGGAACCATCCCGAAAAAAGAATTTATACCGTCTGAAGTCAGTGTAAACCGTCCAAAATTCTAAATGTAATCTTTTTCGTTTGTTATTGTCATCTCTAGTGGTTATTTGCATACAAACACACAATTTGATTATGAAATGATTACCGGTATATCTTTATTTAAATTATGTGCTTTGATAAATGCATTTTTTTTTAACTCAATTTGTAACTCGTGTTACTTGGCAAAGTAACCGGTATAATATTACTGAAATCCTATTGTGATAAGTTATATTACTGAGTTACTGCTAAAAATAATATATTACATGTAATATATTATTTTTGTAATGAGTTACCCCCAACACTGCTAATAGCACCCTGGTGGTCAAGCACTTGTTCTGCAGGTAAGCATTTAGCAAAGATCCATATTCTTCATATTCTCTAGCACATGCACCACTATCGATCTTCACGCATAAATAACACAGCCATTAAACATTTTGCATCATACATCGACAGTGAGCACAAGAGCAGAAGCAGACCTGTGTTAAACTGTACTGTTGTGGGTAAACAACACTCTCTGGCTGTACCGAGTCCCCGCTGAGGGGGAGAGTCACACAGACAGAAAGCACATGGCCTTGCTGCTCCAGACTGATCAATTCACACACAGTGATCGAATGTCACTCTAGACACGGGCTTGTTTATCGCTGCCGTCCAAGTCGGTGCGGTCATAGTCAGAATGTCCTGCTCTGGGAGGAGATCAGAGGACCTCATACTGTTAGAACAGCATCATCAAAGATAACTGCTCGCTGTTGAATGCAATTTGAATGTAAGAATCTACTCTCTAACCCTAATCCTATGAGCCATGCACATGTGTAATTAAGTACTGATATATTTTTTGTTAACCAGCACAACTGTGCTTCTGAAGAACCGTGCATTTCTTCAGAAAGCTTCAGCACAATTATGTACATTTTCCAGATTACTATTGACGACAATTGGTATGTTACAGTAATTATAGGCAGATGTAATGGCGCAAAGTATTGTAATGTATGTTGTCACCATTTGATTTGGGAAATCTGCCAAGTCCCTGATAAGAGTGGTAACTATGCGGTGTGCTGGCAGCGTGTTGCAGAGGACATAGTAAACCACTCCAGGATGCACTGTGCAGCACTGACTGTGCTGACTACTCTGCTGTCTCTGGGATCAGAGATGGTGCTGTCTCTGTGATCAGAGATGGTGCTGTCTCTGGGATCAGAGATGGTGCTGTCTCTGTGATCAGAGATGTGCTGTCTCTGTGATCAGAGATGTGCTGTCTCTGTGATCAGAGATGTGCTGTCTCTGTGATCAGAGATGGTGCTGTCTCTGTGATCAGAGATGTGCTGTCTCTGTGATCAGAGATGTGCTGTCTCTGTGATCAGAGATGTGCTGTCTCTGTGATCAGAGATGGTGCTGTCTCTGTGATCAGAGATGGTGCTGTCTCTGGGATCAGAGATGTGCTGTCTCTGTGATCAGAGATGGTACCGATCCATTTAGGCCTCCACCTGCCCATAAAGAAAAGCTTCTACTGCAGCCAAGTGCGCAAACTCAAAACTTTGAAGTGGCCGCTCTCTTTGCACATGCATAGTATTGGTGCCTTTGTATTTATTGCGTGCGAATGTCTGTTTCATTGTAGAAAACAAAAACATCATCATTTAAGTACAAAAAAGTTGGCATCTGTTCAAAGCTCTTAAAAGGGGAGAATCAAAGGCTTCTAAATACAACCTACTCTATAGCCAGCTCCTGTGTAAAACTTTGACAACTGTAGTCCCTTTCTTACATGCACTGTTACATGCACTATACCTAAGTGCATCTGAGGGTCCCCATAATCCTGGGACTGAGCTTATATTGTAGCTTTCCACTGTGTGTGTGTGTGTGTGTGTGTGTGTGTGTGTGTGTGTGTGTGTGTGTGTGTGTGTGTGTGTGTGTGTGTGTGTGGGTGTGTATGTGAGAGAGAGAGAGAGATTCTCTGACTTGTTTCTCTCTTGCAGAAGCAAAGGTATCCCTCTGACATTCATGCACTACATACATTGCTTCTCTGCTCTTACCTGCTTGCGAGTCCTCGTCTTTCCGGTCCGAAGCTTGATGTATCTGGCTATCAGTTCATTTCGACCTGCATGGACAGGAAATAAGAGAGAAATACATTTAATTTAAAATAGCCAAAGCAATGTTGTTGTTTTTTATGTAGGAACCTACATTATTGACTTTTATATTTTCACATTGCTGAAAGAATGTAAAATGTAGCAGGGCAGTGAGAAGTTAATTTATGTTGTCAATCTCCAGAAAAATAGCAAACAAAGGTACATTGTGTCAGTAAAATGTGAAATTGGTCAGAATTTCAGTTATTTGGATAATGGTGACTCAGCTGGATAATGTTATTACTTTTCTTCTTCTTCTTTTGACCACAAGTCCCAACCAGACTCACAATAAGGACAACACAAGTAAATTCAGCATTACTCTCCATGGCTCTGAATCAAATAAAAAATGAATGCAATTGTATAAAATCACTGGCCAGCTCAAATATATCTTTGCTGTATTGAATCGATAACTACGGCACATAGCAATAATTCATTTTTAATCAGTTTACAAAAGCAGCCACACAAAAGAAAAAGATCGTTCTGCGAAGTAAACAGGAGAACATAATTTCCAAACCGTTTACAGGAATTCTGCCTGGTAATTTTGCCAGAATATAGACTGTTTTTGATGGCATTGATTTTGATTGAAATCATTACTGACAATCATCATTTTATCAGTCAAATTCTCAGACATGCCATGTTCGTGAATTTTACCTATACTAATAATTATGTTAATAACTTTGAGTAATTGTGAATAGTCATCATTCTAATATGGGCTGTAACCCCAAAACCACGTGTGGCTTTCATAAGCACAACTTTTCATTGAAAAGTTATGGTTATCAAAGTAATATGACACATGAGATATTATGAAATCTGTGAGAGAGCGTGCACATCCCAAAGTGTGCACATCTCAACAAATAGACAAAGCAGATCCAGGTTTCCTGTGAGAACAACATGTTACATTAGCATGAAAAACCTCAGCGCAGCCTTTCAAATTAATCTAATTCAATTCCATTCTCTTCAAAGCCCAATGCTCTGAAAGGAAACAGACCTCGTCGTTCATAGCACTACTGTATTGGAGGAAATAATATGGCAACCGAATGTATCGGCTTAAAACAGTGCAGCTCTCACTAAATGATCATTAAAGCATAGCTTTGTAGAGATTTCCAATTAACGGGCGGCTCCAAACATTCTTCTGCCCTCAGCTCTGGTCTAATTGCTGTAGCGATGCACATGACCCCTGCTTAGGCTTTTCATATGGTAATAACATGCCGCCGAGCCCAAACTATTACACAAATTATAGGTAAGGAGGTACTCTAATTATGTGTCCAGCTGTAGAACAACCAATGCCAGGGATCTGCTTTACGCCTCTATGTAATGCACCGAGTCCTCAACCTAATGAAACCTGTTTTTCTTTTGTTTGTTTTTTACTTTCACTTCATTCTCAATGAAAAGCCTTGCTTCTATGTTCCAATGGGCATCATAAGCCACTGTATGTGTGTGTGTGCTAATGAGCGCTATCTTAGGTCATCACAAACGAGGCATTTCCTCTGAAAAGGCTGGCGGATGGATCACATGATGTGCCAACGGAGCGGCTGGGTTAAATCAAGGCAGCTAGCCTGAAGCCTGGACCTGCTGCGGGAGCATTAATTAGCTAATTGCCTCATCAGTGATGAGGTCATCAGTGATGATGTCATCAGTGATTTCATCCTTCCTGGCCGAGGCTATTATAAGTTCACCGATGATGGCATCAGTCCGAGACAGACGAGGCGCAACAGCCAAGATTGAGGAGGTGTGAGAAACACCGGAAACTTGAAAGAAGAAGAAGAACCAGGTCTAGAGTGAGACCATCCAACTGTGAGACGCAGCGATGTGCCGCAACGCATCCAGTCTGCCGGAAAGCCATTAGAAGAAGAAGGAGGGAGAATCAGTCTGAGGCTATATAAGTGGTGGGAGGATCGACTACTGTGTTCCAGGGGAGGTTGCCAGGAGGGTGAGGACTCAATGATGATGTCATCAGTGATGATGTCACCAGATGATGTCATCACATCATCATGAGGAGGTCATTAGGGCAATCATGAAGTAATTAGGGCAATTAATTGGCTCCAATTACCTGACCTAATTAGAAAATCCAGCTCCGTGATGTTCTTTACATTTCCTGAGAGATTCAGCCCGATCGCACGTAAAATGGCATAGCTGTGGCCGAACACAATTTCTGCTCACTCACAGACAGACAGACACGTCACATTCTTTATTATGATAAACGTTTATTTTCACTCAGATGTTTGTGGATGCTTAATGAGTCAGTCAACTTTGATATCATATAATATGCATTTTTACTATTTCAAGCCACATTTCCAGAGGCTTTAAGCTGTATCAGTTTAATTCAAGTTTATTTACAGATTCACACAAGCACAGGCAATGTTTTCTGTACCTGCAACACGTGTGTGTGTGTGTGTGTGTGTGTGTGTGTGTTTCTGCCACACCTTGACATCTGTTGTGCGGTGAAGGGGGGGGGTTAGTTTGCTAAAGGTGGGGTCCCAGGGGGAGTTTTGACCCCGAGGCACTTCTCACACTGAACATTTAGGTGAAGCCAGCCTGGGTGGACCCAGTCATGTGACCCCCCCCCCCCCCCCTCCTCCTCCCCAGGACAGATAAACAACATCTGGGGATTTACAATTGCAGCCTGGTCGTCCAGTGTGTCTGCAGTGTAAACTTGACCAGATGAAGCTGGGGCCTTCACTATTTTCAATAATTCACACCCTGTGTACACATAACATGACAATACAGGCATTCATGCAAACGCCTGATTCCTAGATCAAAGCACACAAATGGCCAGCTGAAAGCTCGCTTGCTGTTGAATAATTCATTCTTTTCACCAGGCGGGGTCCTGGCCAGCCTGCATTCTTTCTTCTGGCCTGTGTTTGCACAGCAAAACATTTGCAGAAACAAAATGTGACTGTCCACATTCAGGAGTACAAATGCTCTAGACATAACCCCACATCTCCCACCCCAAATGCATTAGTTGCAATATTGACCCACAAACTAAAATACAGTCATCATAATAATGTTTCACAAACTTCTGAGAATGAATACCCTTTGTGCCACAATAAAGGTTATGAGAGGTTACAGTGAGAGAATTAACTCTTTTAAGGGGTGTTCTTGTTGTCACTCAAAGCAGCAGGAAAAGGATTAGATATTTATAGTGTGTGAGGCCCAAGAGCAGTCCTGCTGCTCGGCAGCTGGAGGAGCGTGTGCTCCTTCCACCAGCTGGAGGAGCGTGTGCTCCTTCCACCAGCTGGAGGAGCGTGTTCTCCTTCCACCAGCTGGAGCGTGTGCTCCTTCTACCAGCTGGAGGAGCGTGTGCTCCTTCCACCAGCTGGAGGAGCGTGTGCTCCTTCCACCAGCTGGAGGAGCGTGTGTTCCTTCCACCAGCTGGAGGAGCGTGTGTTCCTTCCACCAGCTGGAGGAGCGTGTGCTCCTTCCACCAGCTGGAGGAGCGTGTGTTCCTTCCACCAGCTGGAGGAGCGTGTGTTCCTTCCACCAGCTGGAGGAGCGTGTGCTCCTTCTACCTGCTGGAGGAGCGTGTGCTCCTTCTACCTGCTGGAGGAGCGTGTGTTCCTTCCACCAGCTGGAGGAGCGTGTGCTCCTTCCACCAGCTGGAGGAGCGTGTGTTCCTTCCACCAGCTGGAGGAGCGTGTGTTCCTTCCACCAGCTGGAGGAGCGTGTGCTCCTTCCACCAGCTGGAGGAGCGTGTGCTCCTTCCACCAGCTGGAGGAGCGTGTGTTCCTTCCACCAGCTGGAGGAGCGTGTGCTCCTTCCACCAGCTGGAGGAGCGTGTGCTCCTTCCACCAGCTGGAGGAGCGTGTGTTCCTTCCACCAGCTGGAGGAGCGTGTGCTCCTTCCACCAGCTGGAGGAGCGTGTGCTCCTTCCACCAGCTGGAGGAGCGTGTGTTCCTTCCACCAGCTGGAGGAGCGTGTGCTCCTTCCACCAGCTGGAGGAGCATGTGCTCCTTCCACCAGCTGGAGGAGCATGTGCTCCTTCCACCTGGCCACAGTCAACTCTCCCCAGAATCTCAATGACCCCGGATCTTCTGGGCCATTTGAATGACGCTCCAACAGCAGCCCAACAAAAGACTTGGTAGCTCAGCTTCTCCCCTGCTCGTCCCCCTACTGGCCCCTAGCAGCTGATTCCTCATTCAGTCACAAATCCAATTTGGCCTTCAGCATCCTTTCTCCAAGGAACCTGGGACAGGCCCCCTCTGTTGTGAATAACAATAGTCCACTCAGGACCAACCTCAGAGACCTGTGGTGCCTAAATCAGCATTCTATACATTCAACTGTGCAACTGTAGGAACATATACAATTTTAACCCTATTACAAAATAAGAGCATAGCATGAGCACATTCCTTCTTCTTCTTTTCTTTTTCTTTTTTACAAAAGTTAGTGAGAGAAAGAGGGGGAGGGAGGGAGGGAGGGGGAGGGAAGGAGGAAGGGAGGGAGGGAGGGAGTAGTTGTTGCCCAACCTGGACGCTCCCCTCAGTCCTCTCCTGGACTGATATGCTTTGTACAGCGATGTGTGTGCTTGTTCCCATCTACTCTGCCTCTCCTCAGACCCCCAACCCAGCTGCCTCCTCCTACACCTCCTCGCAGAAAACTAGGGATGGGTCATAAAAACGCAATATTCAAATATAGAGTACCGCAGGGATGACGTATTTCTGCAGGCTTACTCAGAAGTCCCTGCACTTCCTGGTTCTTATGTGCAAAAGTCAATCGGATTTTTGTATGGGAATTTCGGTTAAATGCATGAAATAAGTAACCTTGCAAGCCAGTGAATGAAAACAGAATGTGAAACTAACCCATCCATCTGGCCGCGTCAGGGTCTGAAATAAGCTGAAATAAGCTCTGTGCTTAACAAAAGTTTATGAAACAGCGAAGTTTGTGTTCAGCAAGATACTCTTCAAAAATGAGGACCACTTTGACTTTTATTATTTTTGAAGCGTTTTCTGAAAATCTCGTAAAAAAAAAAAAAAAAAAAATCGGAAATCGGAAATCGGAAATCATACAAGTGGTCCTCATTTGTGAGGATTATCTTACTGAACACAAACTGTTTCATGAACTTTTATTAACCACAGACCTTATTTCAAGCATTTAACCCAAATTCCATTGACTTTTACACACGTAAGAGCCGCTAACATCCAGTAGCCTGTACTACGAAGCTAGTTTAATGCCTTATCCGAGTAAGTTTGAGTTTAAACCTGGTTTAGCCGTACTACAAAGCAAGTTAACTTTCAATCACCATGGCAACTGACGCTGCAAAGCTAACCTGGTCGCGACCAGGTTAGCTTCAGAGGATAAGATCAAAATCCATGACAGACCCATATAATCGGCTCTCTGGAGTCACTCACCGTTCATATAAGATCGCCATATGAAAAATAGATTGCAGTCAACTGAGAATATAACAAGAAAAACATTTGTGGCTCTGTAGGCTACATAATTAAATTAAGCCTACTTACCACTTTATGTCTTAACAGCTCAACGATGCGTGGAGAAATATGATCACTATTAATCACCGCGGCGCATCATGAATGGACCCTCAAATGGAGTGAGGGTGATATTCTCCTACATGCCAGAAAAGCCTATATTCAGTTCAGCAGTTTTCTCTTTTATAGTAGGCTATTAGGCTTTATACTAGGCTATTTTATATATGAATTATTCGATCAGTGCAACCACACACATGAGTGATAGAGATCATTATTCATTGAGCATGCGTTTCTAAATCTATGGTCTAAATAGGCTTACAGATTGTGGAAATGTATAGACTGAGATTACACATTTAGATTTGTTGCTGCTGCCTGTATCAATGCAGCTGTATCAATCGCTGATCAAAGTAAATCAAATGACTGATGTGAATACAAGCTGCTGCTTTAGACAGCCCTTCAGCAGACTATCCAACGCGGATTTTCATTCTGACATTAAATCGCGGATACATTAAATATCCGCTAAAACTCTGATCATGCACTGCGCTTCATTGAACGAGGAAATGGGTGTGGAAATGGGTGTGGGCGTGGATAAACTCAGCTGTTCATAATGTGATTCGCTAGCGCACCTCTTTCGCGTGGACGCGCGCCTGTGCACGAGCGAAAAACGTGCGCGTGCACAGGCAGATCCCAGGTCCACTTACCTAGTAAAAAACCAGCGTCGTAGTATCAGTTAACTAGATAGCTTTGATCCTGTTCAGTCAAACCAGATCAAAGGGACTTATCGCGGATCTGTTAAACTAGTTTCGTAGTACAGGGCTCAGGTCTTCCGGACTCATTCTAAGCCAAAACAGGGAGCGCAAAGCAGAACACCCCCCCCTCCCCATGGTTATACAATAGTGGGCCCAAATAGCAGGACATTGAATACAAGTTTAACCTTTGAGCCATGTTCGCACTCTGAACTAGAAAGGTGGAGGCCGGGGGGTGGTGGAGGAAAAGCTTTGCCAGCAGCAGCAGCGATGTGTGAGGCAGCATTGTTGAGGGATCAGTGTAGAAAGTAGTCACATTTAAATGGACCGCTGTTCATGTGAGAATGGGAGCGATTGGTGTTGTATGACTGATTAGAAACACTGAGCCAATCATTGGGCTGTCAGCTGATTAACAGCTGGGGCGTAGGCCTATTATGACCTCCGTGTCCTGCATGAACTCGGAGCTTTTTTTGTGTGTGTGCCGAGATATGTCACTGAAACAACTATAACAACGTGAAACTAGCTACAGTATGTTGTGTTTAAGCGATGGCTGTAGACCAGCCACTAGATGGCAGTATGTTGTGTTTAAGCTATGGCTATAGACCAGCCACTAGATGGCTTCTTGTGTCCTATTCATAGCTTTCAAGGGGCGTTACGTGCTGCCGGGAATGCCCACCTGACGGTCAAACAGTACTGCTAAGTACTGTTTGAGCGGACGACAGCACAGGCATCACTACAGTATCTTCTCTTTTAGCAATAGTCTCACTAATCCCACAGTGGTTTACCTGCTTTTGAGATCTGCAAAAAATAGTTTGCTTCTGTCTCACCCGTTCTCCCTCTCTCTTCACACGCGACGAGGGCTGTGCTCTCTCTCCACAACATTATAAAAACGAGTCCGCACTCCGCACGCAGTTTGTTGTGAAACAATTTCTCCGAACTGCCATGTGTTGGACAGTAACGTTAACGATAGTTCGGTTTGTTTGAAGTGCCCAAAACGTGCAGTTTGTTTAGATATCGTTCTTTTTCAACGCTTGATAGATGGTCTAAATATTCCTGACTGGAAACTGGTGGAAAAAAGCCCGCTTTTTGCTGGAGCTGCGTCTGGTCAGTGTTCAGCGCCATTGTTGTTTTGAGTTTTGACCGCCAGAATGGGCGTTCCTTGTACTTACGTAACGCCCCTTGAAAGCTATGAATAAGAATAAAAACATCCACGCTCTCTCTGCCATTGTTTTGTACTCATCCTCTGGTTGCTGCTTTCACTAGCAATTATGGCATTATCAATACCAAACAAAAGCCCAGTGTGAGCAAACTTCAACAAAGTAAGGGACAATTTGATTCTGTGAAAATGGGTAAACAGTAACACGTACATCCAAACCAAAAGGGCAGGTGCTGAGCCGAAAGTGAACACAATGTAAAAGGAATAAAACCACTCACACACTGCAGGGCTCCAGTTGCACTGATTTATTGCACCAATGGTCTGGGTGATTCAGTCTAAGATGGCCCCATGGCAACAATGCTGAATCATCCAAAAACGCATACAGCTATTTCTATTAGCGGAGAAGATGGACCAAGCCAAACCTGCATGACACCATTTAGGCCGTGTGTCCATATAGCTTCTTTTCCTCAGCTCCAGCGTCTTTTTTCAGTTGTTTCCAATGAGGAGAGAAGCGTATGCGGGCGCATACGGACGTCTAGAGAAAGTGCGCTGCAACCAGCGTCTATTTACAGAGCGCTCTGGCGTTTTTTGGGCGCCGGCTCCCAGCGCTTCCAGCTGAAAATATCTTAACTTTTCAGAAAGACGCTGGTGTCGGTTGCTCCTTTTCAGGCAACTAATCATATGGAGAAACTATCACAACAGAGACAGAAAGGCTCAATTGTGGGAGCAGATTGGCTAGACACTTAATATTTCTGGTGAGTGTTGGACAGAAAGTGTGTTGTTAGCTTGTTAGCTGTTAGCTATCAAGCTAGCTTCCTAACGTTATTTTCAATCTGCTTGATTGCATATTGTGCGCTGGGATCAGTGCTCCCCAGCGTACTTCCAGCATTTAACTGTCAGAAAAAGAAGCTATATGGACACAGGGCCTTATACAGTACAAGCTCCTCACAACGGCAACAGAGGCTGAGCTCAGCGAATCTCTGCCTTCATTGACAGTGGTGCAGTAGTACCAGTGTTTCCCCTAGAAAATGTTTCAGGCCTGGAGGGATTTCCAAACCACCCGATCTACTATGAATCACCTCATTCAATGGAAAGGAATTGCACCAACGTACCCCGGCCGCAACGGATGGGGGCCCTCGCTGGCGATGCTAAACTTTTAGCTAACCTGTTCGCATCTATGTTCGCAATGGCATCCCAAGTATCATCATACTATTATGGGATGCGATGCGAACAGTTGTATTATGGGATGTGTGTTTCCCAGGCAACGACACACGTTGACACTTTTTGGAACAGCGCTGCACGCTGGCACGATGCTCCTAAAAGCAAAATGCGTATTGTTTTGAATGATTTGGCATCTTCTATTACTGTCAACACCAGTATTGTTGTATTGTAATAATATGCCATAAAGGTTTATTGAAATTTTGCGGAGAGCCTGGCGGGGGCGCCGTTGGCCTGGCGGGCCCGCCAGGCCTGTAGAATAGTAGGGGAAACACTGAGTAACTAATGGTTATTTTTGTCCATAATCAACTTTACCTTTCTAAACACACCGGAAATTTGAATAAATATTTCGCCTCTACACTGAATAGTCCAGCATGAGAAAATGGACACTTCCTCTGTGCCCGTTACTCGCTGCCTTTGGCAAAGAAGAAAAAAGTCGACACCACAGTGTGTTTATTTCTGTTCCACAATTTCCTTGAGGCTTTTCTAATAGTATTCCATCAAATGCATGATTATTACCCAGTGCTCATTTCCCTCTCGTTTAATTAGGAGGTTTTCTGTGTGTTCGTCAGAGACACAATGTCACGACTCTTACAAGTGGCCATGATTTAAATTGTGCAAATGTGGGCGCATTGTTCTGCCTCTAATAATTGTCTTGGTGTGACTTTGTTTTGAGTAACTTCTTTGGAGCAAGGATGCCAACCCCCCCCCCCCCCCCCCCCCCCTCCAACTTGTCTCTGTTAACCTCAAAGCCTGTGTTAAAGGCTAAAAGGCTGAAATGAAATCCCCTTCCTAAGCTTTCCTCTCAGAAGACACATCTCCTTTCTAGCCCGATACTTTTTAGAAGGTTAATATTGTTTTTAGAACAGCAATTCCCCTGATCACCATATTGGTGTTAGAAGGCTTGGAGTCCTGCATCAGAGAGATGTAGTATTGATGTTAGAAGGCTTGGAGTCCTGCATCAGAGAGATGTAGTATTGATGTTAGAAGGCTTGGAGTCCTGCATCCCACCTTCCTACCACCACAGAGACCCGGGTTTAATTCCCGGCAGTGGTACTACTGGCTTGGTCAGATGTTCCTCCACAATTGGCTGTGTCTGCGGGTGGGAAGCCGGTGGGATTATGAGTCCTGGTCGCTGCACTAGTGCCTCCTGTGGTCGGTCAGGACGGCCTGTTCGGGGGAGGGGAACTGGGGGGAATAATAGCATGATTGTCCCACTCGCTACGCTATATCCTGCCGGTGAAACGCCTCGCTGTCAGGTGAAAAGAAGCAACTACAACTCTCCCGGCAGATCGGCAGGAGGAGTGGAGCAATGAGCAGGACAGCAGTATAATTGGGGAGGAAATGGGAGGGATTTCTTTTATAGAAAAAGAAAAAAAACATGATAAAAAAAAAAAAAAAAAAGGGAAAAGACAATCCCGCTTTAAGAGACATAAGATGATGAGGTTATCCTACATGTCCTTCAGCAAGGTTTTATCCCTCCATACAAGGTGATGTTCCACTCTTACCTGCCAGTTCACCTGTCCATTACAATAAGCTTTCCAATATTGTAAGTGTAGGAATATTCGGTTAGAGATTATCAGGCAAATTCATACCATCGAATGTTTCATGTTCCTAAATGAAGCAGTGTGCAAACACAAAGGCCCCATATGAACACAGCACCAAAGACTCATGCAACCGCATAACATCAACACTGAGGCTAATTTAAGTAATGGCATATTAAACATTTTTACTGCCTTGGTTATATCCTTTGACAGGCAAGAACAATACTTTGCTGCTTCGCTTCCGCCCCCCCCCCCTTTCTTCTTTCTAAAATCGTCCATTTCCTGTAACAGCACTTTTGTTTGAACACAAACACAGCCACAGTCACATCTGGCCCGGCGCTCTGCCACGATGATGTCAGTGGATGTGAGACAGCTCCAGTCACACGGCACGCTGCCTCGTCACATCGCTTCATGTGGCTCTGCTCCCTCTGCAGGGCGGGGCGGGGCGGGGCTGGGCGGGGCGGGGCGCGGACCCCTGCCCCGCCCAGCCCCGCCCAGCCCGTTAAGACTCATCTATCATTCATCTTTCATCTATCATTCATCTTCCCTTCATTTGCTTTCTCCAACTGACACTTATCATTACAATATATGCTCAAGCATAACAGGCTTGAAGATCTATTTAGTCCTTATCAAAACACAATAGTAAATGTAAGTAATATTAGCAAGTATAATAATGATAGTTCAAACTTGGGGAGTGCGCTGCCCGGAACCCAATGGAGTGCGGTGTCCAATTTTGGACACGCGCATAGTCATAACACCACTTACTGGCAACACAAATAGCGGTTTATCTCGAGAATTGTTCGGGAGTGCGCTGCCAGGAACCCGATGGAGTACAGTGCCCAAGTCTGTGCCATTTGGACACATGCAGTCATAGCACCACCTACTGGAAACACAAACAATGGTTTATCTCGAGAACCGTCTGTCAGATCAGCTTCTAAATTGGCGGGTGCGCTGCTAGGGACCCAAGAAAGTGCAGTGTCTAATTCTGTGCAATTCGACCAATCAGAACATGGCTTTCATGTATCTCAAGGACTGTTCATCCAATCAACTTCAAACTTGGGGGGGTGGGGGGGGGGGGGGGTGCTGCCGGGGACCCGACAGAGTGCACTGCCGAATTTCGGCATGAGTTTGGTCACTGGGACACTGGAGGAAAGATGGGGTCACACCCAAAAAGTGCACCCATGGTCTCCCCCCTAGAAATGAGCACGTGAAGCATGTACTAATTTCTAGCACACATTACATCCCCGACAATGTTACGACTTTCTAAAACCAACCGACTAACAGCCAATAACTGCAACAGCCCACCTTTACTCTCACGCAAGCAATCATTTTGTCAAATTCTTTGTACTTTTTTTTTCAACTGTATTATTTCAATTGTATTATTTGGAGGAAAAGCTTTCATGTACAGTAATCCTTTCCATTTGGTTTGTTCTCCCTGAATTTTATGTAGGCCAGAGCCAGATTGTATTTGTGTGCGTGTGCATGTGTGTGTGCGTGTGTGTGTGTGTGTGTGTGTGTGTGCGTGCAGTAGTGGGCCAACACAATGGCCCTAGCTTTCCTGTCATCCGTGATAGATGACTCAAGGGTCTCAGGCAGACATTAGCATCACAATAGACTAAACCAACAATATGAAGGCATTCAGCAGGAGGGTTTTGGGCCTAGCAGGCCGGGGCAGGAAGCCTTTTTACTCACAAGATCAATGGGGACCCGACGCTCGCCAAGTGGAGGCGAACCTGTGACTTGTGGTTTGGAAGGAAAACCACGGTGCCCTTTCTTCTTTTTTGAGGAGATCAGTTTGTCATGATGTTAGGCCAGGATCTATGACATGTCATATTAGTTTGTCATGATGTTAGGCCAGGATCTATGACATGTCATATTAGTTTGTCATCATGTTAGCCCAGGATCTATGACATGTCATATTAGTTTGTCATCATGTTAGCCCAGGATCTATGACATCAGTTTGTCATGATGTTAGCCCAGGATCTATGACATATCAGTTTGTCATCATGTTAGCCCAGGATCTATGACATCAGTTTGTCATGATGTTAGCCCAGGATCTATGACATATCAGTTTGTCATCATGTTAGCCCAGGATCTATGACATCAGTTTGTCATGATGTTAGCCCAGGATCTATGACATATCAGTTTGTCATCATGTTAGCCCAGGATCTATGACATATCAGTTTGTCATCATGTTAGCCCAGGACTTAGCCCAGGATCTATGACATATCAGTTTGTCATCATGTTAGCCCAGGACTTAGCCCAGGATCTATGACATATCAGTTTGTCATCATGTTAGCCCAGGACTTAGCCCAGGATCTATGACATATCAGTTTGTCATCATGTTAGCCCAGGATCTATGACATATCAGTTTGTCATCATGTTAGCCCAGGATCTATGACATATCAGTTTGTCATCATGTTAGCCCAGGACTTAGCCCAGGATCTATGACATATCAGTTTGTCATCATGTTAGCCCAGGACTTAGCCCAGGATCTATGACATATCAGTTTGTCATCATGTTAGCCCAGGACTTAGCCCAGGATCTATGACATATCAGTTTGTCTTCATGTTAGCCCAGGACTTAGCCCAGGATCTATGACATATCAGTTTGTCATCATGTTAGCCCAGGACTTAGCCCAGGATCTATAACATATCAGTTTGTCATCATGTTAGCCCAGGACTTAGCCCAGGACTTAGCCCAGGATCTATGACATATCAGTTTGTCTTCATGTTAGCCCAGGACTTAGCCCAGGATCTATGACATATCAGTTTGTCATCATGTTAGCCCAGGACTTAGCCCAGGACTTAGCCCAGGATCTATGACATATCAGTGTGTCATCATGTTAGCCCAGGACTTAGCCCAGGATCTATGACATATCAGTTTGTCATCATGTTAGCCCAGGACTTAGCCCAGGATCTATGACATGTCATATTAGTTTGTCATCATGTTAGGCCAGGATCTATGACATATCAGTTTGTCATCATGTTAGCCCAGGATCTATGACATATCAGTTTGTCATCACGTTAGCCCAGGACCTATGACATATCAGTTTGTCATCATGTTAGCCCAGGACTTAACCCAGGATCTATGACATATCAGTTTGTCATCATGTTAGCCCAGGACTTAGCCCAGGATCTATGACATATCAGTTTGTCATCATGTTAGCCCAGGACTTAACCCAGGATCTATGACATATCAGTTTGTCTTCAGGTTAGCCCAGGACTTAGCCCAGGATCTATGACATATCAGTTTGTCATCATGTTAGCCCAGGACTTAGCCCAGGATCTATGACATATCAGTTTGTCATCATGTTAGCCCAGGATCTATGTCAGTTTGTCATCATGTTAGCCCAGCTTGGCCAGCTGACATCTTAAGGTCTGGGTGATACGTTTCACTGGCAAGTGCTGCGGTGGAAATACAATGGGTCAGCTAAAAATAAAGGGCTGGACCGCGGCGCGGGCCAGATCCTGCAGGTGTTTTCCCGAATGTGAAGCCTGGACATCTCTGTCGGGTGATTATAGGGTCAGGGCTGCTAGGAGCTCGGGCACACAGCAGTGCAATATCCATTGTGAGCGTAACATCTGACTCCAGGCCGCCAGCCGTCTATTACGGGTCTGGTGGCTTCACTTCCTGCATTGTGGGGCCCTCGACTTTGGAAGCGTGGCTCCCTAAGAAAGACTTCACGGCCAAGGCCAAGACCATGGGGTCCAGAGCCTTCAGCCGCTCTGCCCCCCATCTCTGGAACTCCCTCCCACAAAACATCCGACACCTTGACTCAATCTCCATCTTCAAATCACACCTGAAAACACACCTTTTTAAACTGGCCTATTCTCTGCACTAATTATTTTACTTACTTGTTGTTTTTAAATTATATTTTGAATTTGTATTTTATGCCTTGATTATTACTGCTTGTTTTAACCATGTCTGTACGGTGTCCTTGAGAGCCTTGAAAGGCGCCCATAAATAAAAATAAAATAAAATAAAATGCATTAAGGCTGCATGCGTGCAGCCATGATGATCTCTCTCTCTCTCACACACACACACACACACACACTAGAGCTAGATCACAGACACAATAGCAACCACACCCCCTACGCGCGTGCGTGTGCACACACACACACACACACACACACACACACACACACACACACACACACACACACGCAAGCACGCACGCACGTACACACAACTCTAAACCATCTCAATGCCTGCTGGCTGACAGAAAAGTTCAAGCCCATACATCTTTCCAATAAACTGTCACTGCATTTATTATGTGTTTTTGGGCATTCCCCAATTTCCTTCTGCTCTCCCTCTCACTCTCTCTCTCTGTCTCTCTCACTTTCTCTCTCTCACACACCAGTGTTGGGGGTAACTCATTACAAAAGTAACATATTACATGTACGGTAATATATTACTTTTAGCAGTAACTCAGTAAGATAACTTATTACTTATAGGATTTCAGTAATATTATACGAGTTACTTTGTTAAGTAACTCAAGTTACAAATTGAATTACATTTTATTAAACCAAAGCACATATTTAAAAATGATACAATCATTTCCTAATCAAACTGTGTGTTTTTATGGAAATAACCACTGTAGATGACAATAACAAAGGAAAAGAATAACGTTTAGAATTTTGGATTGTTTACACTGACTTCAAGGCGGTTGAAATTATTTTTTGGGATGGTTCCAGGGCGGCGATGTCATTCTGCTGCTGCTGTTGTTTTGGTAAAAGTAATGCAAAAGTAGTGTAATAAGTAACGAGTTACTCTACATAGAAAGTAATATTGTAAAGTAACTTATTACTTTCAAATGAAAGTAACTAGTAATTTGTAGAATATTACATTTTGAAAGTAACTTGCCCAACACTGTCTCTCTCTCTCTCACACACACACACACACACACACACACACACACACACACACACACACACACACACACACACACACACACACACACACACACACACACACACAGGGTTGGGGCGTAATGGCATAGATGTATTCAGACTACAGTATTTAAAATACAAATTATGAGTAGTAACTGTATTCCATTCCATTTAAATTGGAATGGAATTTCTTTAAAATTTCTTTAAAAATAGAATACTTAAGGGAATACTTCTATTTGTTTGTTTTGTTTTATTTGCTCTAGAATTCATATCACGCACACAAGTTGTGCACGCACAGTTTAAAAAACTGAAGACTTTGTTCTCTGTTGGATTCCAATTTTCTTTAAACTGTATACTTGAAACCTTTCCTCTGAAGACAGTAGTAACAAGGTCATTCCTAACTAAGCAAGTGTTAACTACATTCAGAGTGACCCAGACACAATGGGCTCAGCAAGACTATTTTGAAGTACAGTATTCCAAAAGTATAGTATTCGGAATAGGCTACTCGACTGAATAGGTTATAGGGCATGCATTCAGTATTCTGTAATGGAATACATTGGAATACAATGGAATACATTTTAAAAGTAATCCTCCCAACACGTCACACACAATACGTCTCTCACACACACACACACACACACACACACACACACACACACACACACACACACACACACACACACACACACACACACACACACACACACACACACACACACCTCAACGGGACAACCACTTGTGTATTCCTGGAAATTCACATACATAACTTTTCATTGTTGCAGTGTGTGTGGCAATGTCGTTTTAATTAGCCTTTTTACATGGTGGCACTTGGTTTTATTTTACTATGTGGAAGTTTTTAATTGTGGTAACCACGTTTTGTTTTTAATAACATGCTGTGTTCCTCAGTGTAATTTATGCAGCGCATTCTCTTTAATGTCTCATAAAAACCTCACTGGCTCTTTCAGTTCTCGCCTCACTGTACTTGGGTATTCCTACTAAATCTATGGTACAACTGTATCCAGACAAAGCCCACCAATAAGTTAATAAGTTAATTTATGTCAGTCAAAGATTCCGAATTTGATAAGCAAAGACCAAAGAAAAACCACTCGGTGGGCAGAGAGGATGCCTCAAGAAGGCCTGTGCGCTATCAAATACAACATAGGACAAACATTGCTGCAGGATCCCAACCTGATTCTCTGAATGATTCTGCTGTAAAGCATCCTACAATAACAGCAGGCTATGCAAAGCCCTGGGTGTAATAGCATGTAGTTGTAATAGATCATCACTAATCTTCCAGAAAGTGGCTGAAGTCAACTGAATAGTCAACTCAATGAACAAACATACACGCCGTTTAAAGACTTTCAACTTAATTAACGATTCCGAGTTTCACTCCATGCTCTGAAAATCCAACCATCAATAAATTAAGGTCTCCTTGTAACGCTGCATGCAATTGTAATTAACAGCTCTTTAAAAATCAATTTTTTTCCTCTGGACACCAAAAAAGAAATCAATACTTAGCTTAAAAATGACCTTACTGAGCTGGATAAATGGCTGTATTGCAGAGGGGTCAGGGGTCAGGAGCGTAATGTGTTGGTTGAAACAGTAGGGGGATTAAAGGTGAGGTGTTCTCTCAAAATCTTACAAGACACGAGAAAGCAGCGGGTCACTAAGCCGAGCCTTCCTGGAGACACAGAGAGCATTACAGCAGCCGACCTCTGGTGACCTGTGCCTGTGTTCAGGGGCTCAGGCAGCCTCTTTATCACTCAGCATGGCCCAGTCCATTCGACTTCCTCTCCCCCTAGTCTGGCTTGCTCAGACGATGCCGGAGCTGCTGAACGCCGCAGCGCTCGTTCCCACTCGGCGCAACGCGCTCACACAGGGGACCAATTTGCGCTGGTCTGAATCGCTCTATCAATTAGCAGCCAGTGAGTTTATCATCACATACATTACTGTGGAGGCCGGCGTGGTCATCATCATCGTGTTTGAGGCGAAGGGATGAAATAAAGGACCGCGGAGGCAAAAGCCACAGTTGGACAGGCTCGCTGGACTAATCTGAGAGGACGGCTGTAATTATGAGTCTCCTGAGGAGTCCAATGTGTGAACATCATGACGCCGACTGTCAGGAAGGTGCACTCCAACACCCCCCCCCCCCCCCCCTCCCTCTTCTCCACAACAAAGTAAGACACGGAGTCAAATCGATATTTTCAATCTCTCAGGATCAATTCGGCATCTGAGCACAAAGCAAGACGTGTCGGCAGTGACCAGTAATGTCGAAATGAAAACTCAAACTTTGTGGTCATGATGTGCTCCTCTGTCTCAGCGTTCTCTCGTTATCATAAGCATGAGCAGGATGGTCTTTTATCGAGGGTGTGACTTGTACGGTAATTGAATCCAACGTTGACCAGAGAAAAGATCCCAAAACAGTAAAGCCGCTGCATTGGTGAATCCTGATACATTTGCGAGTTGCGACATAATAAACACGGCCAATGCGTGCATTCATATGCTCTCTGTTATTCACCTTATTCCTGGACTTACGTTTTCCATGATTCTCAGCGGTTGCCGGTTGTCGACTTCCTGTTCTAGGTTGAAACGCGTTGCGTTTTTCTTGCCCGTGTCTCCTATTTTTTTACGTTGTACATTGTATTGTAAACCTGTGCAGGTTACCTGTGTACCAACACTTCTGCATTACATTTTTCTCTAAAAAGAAACCAAGCAGCTCCTTTTTCCACTGTCGACCTGTTTACATTTTTTTCACTAGCAAGGACGTGCGCGCCGCTGTCAAAGAGTGGGAACGTTTGGCTTATTTGATCCGAAATGGCTAAAAATAGTAACGTTGTGTGGTTGCATAGCGGCGATATTTTACAAAAACGAGGTGAATGTCAATTCACTCGTACTGTACGGGCTTATTTTAGTCGAAATTGCTAAAAGTAGTATGTGGTTGTATAGCGGCTGCTTTTGTTTTGAAGGCTAAACGTCCAAACCGGAACTCTTATTAATTGGTCATTGAACGTAGCTTTAGCGGTCTCTCTCTTTCAAGATTCAAGATATTGTCACTCCGTTGTACAATCATGCACGTGTGAAATTATTGTGCTGGGGGGCATCATTACAAGACATAGGTAGGTACAAAGTCACAACAATCATTATGATTATTTTCAGTCTCTTTCGCTATGAACGGTCCTGGGCGGAAACAGGCAACCGGCAGCTGGAAACAGGGAGGGAGGGTGTCATGGAAGCCCCCACGGTCTCACCAGGAAACTCGTGAATAGTCTACTGATAGGAATGATCCTATGGACTACCAGCCCACAATGTGGATTTGAGTAATTTTAGGGCTACAAAATAATCTTCATTCCGCTTTGTTTCCAGATATGCTGTTCCGAGTTGAGAGCCTATCTCTTTTCCATGGACAGCGTTGGAAGAGAGGACATCAGCAGTGTCTGTTAGCGCTGGAGTGTAGTCCCACTGTCTCTGGATGATAGAATAATACAGTCAGTCAGATGCCATTCTAACGTCCATTACTCAAAATGCTTCCATCAGTATAAAATGATCTCATCAGTATCAAAGTGTTTCATCAATGGAATATGATGTCATCATCAGTATGAAACGGATGGTTTCCTGAACGGCGCATGATGAAAAGTGGCACTGCATCTTTAAGAAAGCCCAGAGTTCCACTGTGTTTTAGTCAAACAAAAGCAGCCAATTGGGAACGTGCAACCTGAAACCAGAAGCTGGGCTCTGAGGGCCTCACACAGACCTCAGAGCCGACACACCCCAAACACAGCAGGGCGATGGCCTGGCCTGCTATCCAGCCACTCAGTGCAAACAGTTCCACACACACAACAGTGTCAGGAGATGTGGTCAAATCACACACACAGACTTCACTGATCATTGTGTCAGGCCTCTTTCCAAAGCAGTTAAAAGCATTACAAATGTTAAATGTTAAATTAACTTCCAAAATGTGAACATAATTGAAAATGTAAAATAATCTGCGCAAAACATATTTACATTCCCACAGATTTTTTAGAATACAGAATTGATTGTGCCAGAGTCTAAAGTTCTCTAAATAAATAACCAGAATTACTAAATAGCCCAGGAGACCCTGAAGCACTCAAGCCGCAGGCAAGAAAAAAACAAAACAAAAAATTGAAGTAAACCAAACAATGCAGCTAATTTTGCGTTGCAAAATGCTTCACAACACTCTGGTTGTCCTGGGCCCAGGACCGAAGTGGTCCAATTTGAGGCCAGTGAAGGTTCTGGGCCTCATGACAGATTGCAGTCCATATGTATTTTTCAGGCAAATGCATAAGCACAACACACCATCTCTGGCTCGCATGTTGTCAGCAAGAAAGTCAAATTATTTTGGACTATTAAAGCCTCGCCCATCAAATGTCCTCACAACCTGGTCACCAAATAACATTATACCATTATGCAGCATGGAACCCCAACACCTGCAGGCAGTGGACTGGAATCTCATCAAGGGCCAACATGTTCTACCTGCTGGTCACTACAACATGTTCTACCTGCTGGTCACTACAACATGTTCTACCTGCTGGTCACTACAACATGTTCTACCTACCTGCTGGTCACTACAACATGTTCTACCTGCTGGTCACTACAAGATGTTCTACCTACCTGCTGGTCACTACAACATGTTCTACCTGCTGGTCACTACAACATGTTCTACCTACCTGCTGGTCACTACAACATGTTCTACCTGCTGGTCACTACAACATGTTCTACCTGCTGGTCACTACAACATGTTCTACCTGCTGGTCACTACAACATGTTCTACCTGCTGGTCACTACAACATGTTCTACCTGCTGGTCACTACAACATGTTCTACCTACCTGCTGGTCACTACAACATGTTCTACCTGCTGGTCACTACAACATGTTCTACCTGCTGGTCAACACAACATGTTCTACCTGCTGGTCAACACAACATGTTCTACCTGCTGGTCACTACAACATGTTCTACCTGCTGGTCACTACAACATGTTCTACCTGCTGGTCACTACAACATGTTCTACCTGCTGGTCACTACAACATGTTCTACCTGCTGGTCACTACAACATGTTCTACCTGCTGGTCACTACAACATGTTCTACCTGCTGGTCACTACAACATGTTCTACCTGCTGGTCACTACAACATGTTCTACCTGCTGGTCACTACAACATGTTCTACCTGCTGGTCACTACAACATGGACACAAGTGAGAAGTGAAATCTACCCCCTGAACAGACCGCTGTGAAATAATATGCACTTCAAAACCAATTGTGCTGCTCAGTAATAGGTGAACTCTGCAGATCCACTCCTATGCTGAGTTTCATTAATTGCACACAGGCCAAAGACATGTAGGATCAATTCAAGCATGGTTCCACAAATATGGTGAATTCAGCGATGGAGTCCTACCCGCCATCCAGACATTGTGACTGGCATATTAGAGTCATGTGTGTCTCTCCTCCTCCCTCACCTCTCTCTTGCCAGGGGTGCAACACAACAGGTGCAGACAAGCTCCAGCAGGACCGTCAGCCAACGAGCTGTGTTTAAAGTGACAGTGTCAAGACAAGACAAGACATGAAAAAGGCACCTCTTCGAATTTTACAAGTTAGGCTGTCATGTGCCTTTGAGCCCTTAAAGGATGGCTTTACCGGTAATCAACCCACTTTGTATCATATATAATCTTGGTATTATAAGCACATGGCCAGTGTTTTGCCTTCTCTCTCTTGTTTACCTCATGGAGAAAATGCTCCTGGTCCTGTCAGGCAGAAACTCCGCCCCCACCAGCTGCAAGTCATTAAGCCTCGTTAAGGCTCTCAATGCAATTCTGATGTGCACATACTTAAAAAATTAAAAAATAAACAATAACAGCCGCCCTCGGAGCAGATTCTGCCTCTCCAGCAGAACTTCCGCAGCTCCGTTCTGACGCGTTGTGACGTGAAACGCGTCAGAACGGAGGGCTTTGGCAGAGGAGGAAATGGGAGATCTCTGTGAGGAAAACACAGAGAGAGGTAAACACTGGCCATGTGCTTATATTATATTACAGAGATTATTAATGATACAAAGTGGGTTGATTACGGTAAAGCCATCCTTTAATAATGCATCAGTGCAGCCTCTTTTAAAGTCAAACGCAATTGATCAGTTCCGTTCGGATTCTGATAGCAGACACCTCCTTGTCTTTTTATTTTCACTGAAATGATTTGTGTAAATGAGTAACACTACGACTCTGTTGCTCAACCAATCGTTGGCCTCAGAAATAACAGGGAGAGAGAGAGCAAACGCAATCAGAACACGGCAACACGGACACCTCTATGCCGGCAAGATGTAATTGAATATCTCCAAAACGAAGGACATGTTGTTGAGTTAGCCAACTAAACACTACTACAGTACTACTATTACTACTACTGCTACTACTTACTAGCACCGTCTCATGTTATGTTACAGTGGGTTCATGATCCAGTGCAAGCTGTGAATGGATTCTGGATTGGAACGTAGATCGGCGACGTCAGTCCGATATCCAAGAAGTGAATTACATCAGTATCGCCATTCAGGCACCTGATACGATACTGCAATACCGATAAGCCATCTCTACAAACAACTAATCTAATTTACATGCTCCCGCTTTGGGACATTATTCGTAAATGCAAAAGCAATTTTCACTTTTACGCAGACGATACCCAGTTGTATGTACCATTAACACCGACTGATAACAGCGCTATCCTGCCTCAATGAGATCAAGTATTGGATGTAATTTCCTACAGTTAAATGAGAGCAAATCAAAAAGGATTACTTTTGGCTCACCAAATTTTGTTCAGTCAATCCAAAACAAAATTAGCAGTCTGTCAATACAGGCTGGTTAAATCTATGGCCAGAAACCTAGGTGTGCTTTTTGATTCTGATCTTTTTTTTTTTTTTTTTTTTTTTTATAAGCTTTATTTATACAGGGTGATTCTGTCAAGAAAACAGTACAGTCCTGCTTTCTTCACAGAACATCAGAAAGATATGGTCCTTTTTATCCCCCGCTGATCTGGAGAAAGTTATCCACACTTGTATTTCGTCGCGATTGGACTATTGTAATTCTTTGTACTCGTGCTTGAGCCAAAGCTCCCTTTCTCGTCTGCTGCTGGTCCAGAATGCAGCAGCCAGGATTTTAACTAATTCAAGGAAACACGATCACATCACCCCCATCTGGCATCCCTCCACTGGCTACCTGTTTGTTTTAGAATTGTTTTTTTTTACAATTTTATTGATTACGTTCAAGGCTAAAAAGCGTCTAGCCTCAGAATACATTTCTGAAATCCTTACCCCTTATGAACCAAATCACAGTCTCAGGTCCTCCTCTGGCAAGGACCTGCTGGCTGTTCCTTTCCTACATCAAGGTTGGTAACTAGAGGTGACAGAGCATTTGCTGCCAAGCCTCCCCCCCCCCCCCCCCCCCCCAATGTCTGGAACACCTTGCCACAGGAACTTAGGCTCAGCACCTCAGTTTCAACCTTTAAGTCCCTTCTTAAAACATAGCCTGCTGTTTTTTTATCTTGTATTTATCTTTCTTATATCTCTTGTACTTGTTTTGCTCATTTATTTTTTTCAGATTTCCCCCCCCATTTTCTCCTCAATTGTACTTGGCCAATTCTCCCCCCTTCCCGCTGCCCTGGTCAATGCTCGAGCCTCTGCCGATCTGGGGAGAGCCGTAGACTAGCACCAGGCTTCCTCTGACACATGCACAGTTGCTAGCCGCTTCTTTTCCCCTGACAGTGGGGCGCTTCACCGGCAGGACATAGCTAGACTCAGTTCTCAGTCTCTAGGTGGCACCGCTCACCAAACGTCTGGGAGCCGAGACTAGGACATGGCACATGGGAGGATCAGACTTTTCCCACCAGTTCCCTTCTGCTCCAAACAGGCGCCACGACCGACCAGTGGAGGCGCTGTTGTTAAATTGTTTTGACTTGTTTTAACTTCATTGTCTCTTAATGCTATATGTGAAGCTATAAAAGTTATGGTAACGCTTTATATTAAGGTTCTATTAATAAGCGTTCATTAATAGGTAATAAGGCTCTTATAAGGTGCTTATTAACACTATTATTATGTGAATAATACTATATAAGTGTTAATAATCACATTATAAACATATCTATTGGTAGCTTATAAGACATTTATAAGCACTTGATAACCACCTTTACTAGCTGGTTTTGTTACTTCATTAAGCTGAATAAATAGTTTGTTACCTTATTAGCAGTTAACTATGCACTTATTAACAGTTAACTATGCTTTTTGCAGGTACCGGATCTAAAGCGAGAACAGTGCCTTATTAAGGTTAATAAATCCTTTATTATGCACTTATTATGCTTTTTGTAGGTACCGGATCTAAAGCGAGAACAGTGCCTAACAAATCCTTTAATATGCTGCCTCAATGGAGGCAGATGTCCAAATGGCCAGTGGGATGATTCTGAGAGATGTGTGTTTCACTCAGGGTTTTGTGTCTCTAAGAGGGTCAGAATTGCATGATTGGACACAAATGCAAATTAAGCCTCCCATAGCCTTCTAAACAGCCAATAAGAGGTTTTTCTTGAATAACTCTGGAACCGACACTCGGATCTTTCTGAAATTTTAATTGCTTATCCAGGAAGTGAGCATGGGCTTTTGAACGAAACCGTCCATGATATTATGCTTTTTGTAGGTACCGGATCTAAAGCGAGAACAGTGCCTTATTAAAAACTGAGGTGTTTCTTTTTATATAAAAACTAAACAAAACAGTGTCTCTTGATATGTAGCCTTTACAATCTAGCATTTACAACAGTGCAATTGTATCAAAATGGCTGTTAACTGTTAATAAGTGCATAGTTAACTGCTAATAAGGTAATTACAAACTATTTATTAAGCTTAATGAAGTATCAAAACCAGCTAGTAAAGGTGCTTATAAATGTCTTATAAGCTACCAATAAATGTTTATAATGCGATTATTAACACTTATATAGTATTATTAACATAATAATAGTGTTAATAAGCACCTTATAAGAGCCTTATTACCTATTAATTAACACTTATTAATAGAACCTTAATATAAAGCGTTACCGACAGGGTGACAGAAAGAGAGACACATGCATAGTGGCCCATGATAAGTCAATAACTGCACCTCACAACCTCAACCTGTAAATACTGAATCCTCAGTCAGCATGACCTCTTACATACATCATTCCCGCATCAATACACACTTTGAGACTTCCTCCTCTTGGGGAAGCAAGATATAAAATTATTTGACTTTTTTCCATATAACGTGTGTGAAAACACGGCAGTGTTACACGGACAATGGCACAGGATGGAACAAAAAATGGATTATTCTGGCGGTGTGTGATGTCTCTCCTGCACTGAAGTTCCTCACACTCCATTCTGAGTGAATGCAGGTGACTCAGGGAGCCTGAGCTGATCCCAGAATTCCTCATTATCCGCCCAGCGGGGGGGCTCCGGTCCGCCCGCGCGCTCCGTCTCGGGCCCAGTGAGACGAGCCCCAGAGGAGCACAGTGCTGGGCCATTGGGGGCAAGCCAGGTCTGCTCATTATGTCTAACTCATCCTTGGCATCTCTGCAAACCAAGTGCTACTTAGCTCCCACAGGAGGGGTCTAGGCTGGACCGCTGATGAGATGGCAGAGCAAACAGCACAGTGGTCATGGAGGGTCGTCTAGGCTGGACCGCTGATGAGATGGCAGAGCAAACGGCACAGTGGTCATAGGAAAAGCTTTGCACCAAAAGACACACATGCACGGGCTGAACGCCATCCAGGGCCCAGCAGCCAGCATACAAGCTAGAATATAATAGCCTAGTGGGACGGCACTGATTTGGTCACTGTGTTGAATGTTTCTAAGCTAGCTGGACGCATTGTGATGATTGTTGCTGCTGATGAGACTCAATCGCGACATAGGCATAAAGAGTGCCTCCGAATTCCCATGAGAGGTGATTATATCTCACCAGTTGTTTCACCGATCATAACCGTTAGAAAGGTTATGTGTATAAACGACGCAACGGAGGGGCTGGCTGGACCGGGCAATCCTAGAGAATAGAGTATGTCTTTACATATTTATGTGTCAGTACTAAGTTTAAAAAGGAATCAGTCTGGCCTTTTTTTCCCCCTACAGTAACAGGGAAAAATTCACCGATGTCGTTTAGCTTGCGGGGCAAGTGCAAATACATAACACAATGAATAAACATACAATTTGAGTGAAGCGTGATGTTTCATTTATCAACCCTATTCCTGGGATAAGTTAATGCAGCTTTGCACAGCAGGTGAATTGTGTACGTGCAGCGTCCCAGGCCCCTGGCTAGGGGCCAGTGCCCCCTATTTCCCTTTACTTTTTAAAGGAACAGCTCACCCTAAAATACAAAATACATATATTCTCTCTCACCTGTAGTGCTAGTTATCCATCTCTATCATTTTGTGTTATTTGCCTGAGTTTTGGAGATATCGGCCGCAGAGTTTCTGCCTTCTCTCCAATACAATGGAACTGGATGGCACTCGGCTTGTGATGCTCAAAGTGCCAAAGAAATACATTTGAAAAACTCAACAGCAATGTCTCTTTCCAGAAATCATGACCCCGTTACTCAAGATAATCCACAGACCTTGTTATGAGCAGTTTCATGGAGGAACTATTTTCTTTTGACCAAACTACACCCGCTAGCTGCTAGCTAGTTCCTACATGAGACGGCAAAAGAAAATTGTTCCTACATGAAACTGCTCACAACAAAGTCTGTGCATTATCTTGAGTAACCGGGTCATGATTTCTGGAAAGAGACAACGCTGTTGAGTTTTTCAAATGTATTTTTTTGGCACTTTGAGCACCACAAGCCGAGTGCCATGCAGTTCCATTGTATTCAAAAGAAGGCAGACATCTCTGCAGCCGATATCTCCAAAACTCAGGCGACTAACACAAAACGATATAGATGGATAAATAGCGCTACAGGTGAGAGGAAAAATATGTATTTTGGATTTTAGGGTGAGCTGTCCCTTTAAGATATTATTCTCCCAAGTAACCTAAGGGGCTGCAGCAAACGCTGGGCAATGCCTACTATGCAGCTGTAGTATCTTCCATCCCCGTCGCAATTAGCCTCACAGAATGGGCACTGACTCTGCCAGCCTACACGGCTCTCAGGACATCTGAAAACACTTCAGGTAAACAATTATGCTAAGATGCAAAAAATGAGACATTGTTTTGTAGCGAAAGACAGTTGCTATAGGGACTGTTGCTAATTAACTACACTCCCCAGGATAACAAAGGGCTTAAGGGCACTCAGGGCCGTTCGTTCCTCTTGTGATGAACTCTGTGTATGGAACACTATGCTATCCCCAGGGTCTCTCTCCACTACAAAATACCAGTCTCCTTTTACCCAACTTACATCTCAGACGCCACCACAGCTTTGGTGTGTTGCCTGTCTTGTGTCTCCTATAAACTCTCTGACCCAGGGTTTCTAGGGCAGCCTCACCCCTGGATGGTTGAGCCCTAGGCCCTCTCAAAAGACAAATCACAGTCATGTTTGGAGACTTAATCACAGCCTCGTATCAGCATGGAGGACCACTTCATCGCGGCGTTCTCATCATCTCTGATGGTATTTGAGAGAGATGCCCTGCTAGCAAGGAGCACCTCACTAATGGAAATCCGAGGCACGCAGTAAAGAACACACATTCGCGTGGTAAACAACGGCAGCCTTCACAAAAACAAGCAAGCTTTTGTTTTGACGGAGAAATGCACCCAGGGTAGGGTTTACATGTGTAAGTAATATATTTACAGTCGGGTCCTCTAAATAGCAAAGTTGGCTTTAGGCGGGTCTGGAGAGGTATCAAATTCTTTATGATTATTATGTTTTTTAATTTCTTGCAACAATGCAACAGGCATCTTATATCCCAGCAGCTCGTAGTGAGGAGGGTAGGTGTGAGATGCCTGGGGGAGATGAAGAGGCTCCATTGTGAGATTCCTCTTGGTTCTCCTGGCAGACACAGTGGCTCCTAAGAGGCAATATTAGTGAGGTTTAACACTAGACAGGCCAAGAATCCAGATCCCTGAGCTTTGTAAAAATGCAATTTCTCCAACACTCTAAATGCCTTCGATGGCTTTACCTAAATATTAAAAAAAATTCTCCTCACAAAATTCTTCCAATAGTGTCAGAACAATGGGCTACATACATAGTGTGCAAGTACCCTGAAGCGTGTAGTTCTTTCTCTCCAGTGTGCTTTTCAACTATTAGAGAGTTATTACATAAATCCACTGAGAGAATGAGCCCCATCAAAACTCCATTGACTATTTTCACACATATGATTATTTATCAGAATAATAGCGTCGTGAGGATAATGAAGACTTTTCTCTATGAGGGTGGAGGCGTTAAAATGGGAAACAACAGATCTGGAAGACTGCCTTCACATAGAGAGCCAACGTGACACGTCACTTCCTGCTTTCTCCCTATAAGGTTAATTTTTTAATCCCGTTTGAATTGGGCCACGGCCGTGCCAACGCTAATTTAGTCAATTTAAAACATAACTTTGCGTGTCAAGAAAGTCACAGTTTGTCGTCGGGGTTAGTTTAATAGAAAAACTACATCGCATGTCGCCGGTCTTCAGCTTTGCCGGTAGAGAAAGTGACGTCACTTAGGTGACAGTGCATGTAGTCTTTCTGATTTATGACTTATAGTGCAACAGTTTGGCGACAAACTGTGACTTTCTTGACATGCAAAGTTACGTTTTAAATTGTCAAAATTGGCGTTGGCACCCCATGGCACAATTCAAACAGGATAAAAAAAGTAACCTTATTCTCCGTCCACCGCCATTCATATTTTTCGCAGCGCTGGTACAGGGAGAACGCAGGAAGTGACATTTCGCTTTGGCTCTCTATAGTACTCACATATTACGGTACTAGGGCTGCAACAATGAATCCATGTAATCGATAGAATTCGATTATAAAAAAAATGTTGGCAACAAATTTCATTATCGATTCGTTGGGTCGCAGAGTTGGCTACATCACTTGCTGTGAGCTCATAGACATGGCTATAGCAGAGCTGGTCACTTCAACAACAGCAAAAATGAAGGTTTAAGGTTTAACAAGAGACTTTATTTAGCAAATGGCATGCATGGCAAGTACTTTGGCGTATGACTCCATTATAAGGTGGCGCTCCTCTTTAGGCGAGAGGAGGGCATCTGTATGGGCTAGGATAGAGAATCCCACCAAAAGGAAGATCTAATTTCCAGTAATTCATTGAGATCAATCCGTAACTTTGACTTACTTCGACTAGGAAATAACAAATAATTTGGCTATGCAACTCGTGATCAATTCTGCATTGAAGCACCCAAGCGCTGCGTAAAAACAAGGATTCCATTTAGTAAAGTCACGATGATTGAAAGAACCTGTCATGTTTTCTTCAAATATGGCCTATCTTATTGTTCGTTATTTTATCATCTAATTGCCCTGTTCTTTGTGCCGTGTTGTTTCTCAAGCACGTTTGGTAATGTGCCTGTACTATTTAATATATGGAAGTCATGGTTATGCCTCCGTTTCTCCGTATATACATGTTATATACTGTACATGTATAGTATTTTAAAAATTCATACACAGCTGCTGATTTAGTTGCGCTTTAGGTGAGAGAGGAGACGAGTCGCATTCCAGGCATTCCATGAAGGATTTGGAGGACTGAGTTCATTATCATTTTTTTACAGTTACGGTAATCTTAATCATACTAGCGATATATGTACATACTAGCCTTTTTATCTTTTAGTGATTTTGAAAGTGAAAATACTTCAATCCCATTTAGTCTAGAACTTTACAGTGAATCTAGATACTCAACACTGCTGGATAGTCCTGATGCAGTTCCCTATTGTTTACATAACACCCGTGGCTACACATGTACGGTACAATACATAGTAACGAACCATCCTACCTGTACTACTGTCTCAAATTAAATGTTTCACAGATATAATTTACTTTGGATAGGATCTGTTTATATTTGATCAGATTCATATTTCTTTTTACTTACCCTAATCTCTTTTGGTAAACAGTATGTGCTCAAGATGAATTGACTCAAACTATTCCAAGTAAAATGCTGCCCATTTTTTCTTCAAGAATGACCCAGGGCAGCGTGAATGACCCAGGGCAGTGTGAATGACCCAGGGCAGTGTGAATGACCCAGGGCAGCGTGAATGACCCAGGGCAGTGTGAATGACCCAGGGCAGTGTGAACGACCCAGGACAGTGTGAATGACCCAGGGCAGTGTGAATGACCCAGGGCAGCGTGAATGACCCAGGGCAGTGTGAATGACCCAGGGCAGTGTGAATGACCCAGGACAGTGTGAACGACCCAGGACAGTGTGAATGACCCAGGGCAGCGTGAATGACCCAGGGCAGCGTGAATGACCCAGGGCAGTGTGAATGACCCAGGGCAGTGTGAATGACCCAGGGCAGTGTGCCCAGGACAGTGTGAATGACCCGGGGCAGTGTGAATGACCCAGGGCAGTGTGAATGACCCGGGGCAGCGTGAATGACCCAGGGCAGCGTGAATGACCCAGGGCAGCGTGAATGACCCAGGGCAGTGTGAATGACCCAGGGCAGCGTGAATGACCCAGGGCAGCGTTAACGACCCGGGGCAGCGTGAATGACCCAGGGCAGCGTGAATGACCCAGGGCAGCGTGAATGACCCAGGGCAGCGTGAATGACCCAGGGCAGCGTTAACGACCCGGGGCAGCGTGAATGACCCAGGGCAGCGTGAATGACCCAGGGCAGCGTGAATGACCCAGGGCAGCGTTAACGACCCGGGGCAGTGTGAATGACCCAGGGCAGTGTGAATGACCCAGGGCAGTGTGAATGACCCAGGGCAGCGTGAATGACCCAGGGCAGCGTGAATGACCCAGGGCAGCGTGAATGCTCCGGGGGCAGCGTGAATGACCCAGGGCAGTGTGAATGACCCAGGGCAGCGTGAATGACCCAGGGCAGCGTTAACGACCCGGGGCAGCGTTAACGACCCGGGGCAGTGTGAATGACCCAGGGCAGCGTGAATGACCCAGGGCAGCGTGAATGACCCAGGGCAGCGTGAATGACCCAGGGCAGCGTGAATGACCCAGGGCAGCGTGAATGACCCAGGGCAGCGTGAATGACCCAGGGCAGGGTGAATGACCCAGGGCAGCGTGAATGACCCAGGGCAGCGTGAATGACCCAGGGCAGCGTTAACGACCCGGGGCAGCGTGAATGACCCAGGGCAGCGTGAATGACCCAGGGCAGCGTGAATGACCCAGGGCAGCGTTAACGACCCGGGGCAGCGTGAATGACCCGGGGCAGCGTGAATGACCCAGGGCAGCGTGAATGACCCAGGGCAGCGTTAACGACCCGGGGCAGTGTGAATGACCCAGGGCAGTGTGAATGACCCAGGGCAGTGTGAATGACCCAGGGCAGCGTGAATGACCCAGGGCAGCGTGAATGACCCAGGGCAGCGTGAATGCTCCGGGGGCAGCGTGAATGACCCAGGGCAGTGTGAATGACCCGGGGCAGCGTGAATGCTCCGGGGGCAGCCTGAATGCCTCGGTGGCTTTAGGGGATTGTCACAGTTCATGGTTTGATGGGATTGGCACTGGGACCCAGCAGCAACAGCTGCAAGGCTGAGCAACAAGCCCTCATACATGAGACTGCTTTCAATCTGTTCCCTGCTACACAGCGGGTCCCACCAGACTCTGTTGGGTCAAGACAGAGGGGACTGCCTCCCCTGCTTCTGCCTTTACTCTCCAAAAACAGTAGTAGTCTCCCCTTCCTTGTCTTTCAGTAGCTCTTTCAACAGCTGAGCACTGGCACTCAACTCTGTTTTCATTACACAGAAAGCAGTCACATTTTACCTTGCCCCCCACGCATTATGTTTAGAGACCCTTTCCGTTTTCACACCCAA
Organism: Poromitra crassiceps; assembly: GCF_964638095.1. Classification (NCBI taxonomy): domain Eukaryota; kingdom Metazoa; phylum Chordata; class Actinopteri; order Beryciformes; family Melamphaidae; genus Poromitra; species Poromitra crassiceps. The sequence continues at coordinate 19,097,698 of NC_139633.1, forward strand.
GCATTTTGGGCCCTTCTTGAACTAACATCTTTTCATAAAAAAACACACACAAAAAAACAATGTTACTCAGTCCTTCTCAAACATGTTACTTGGTCTTTCTCAAACTACTTTCTACAAGGTGCTACTCTAGTCAATCAAGATGTCTTAGCTGCCATTGATTGTGTTGCATAGTTGTTTTCTCTACTGTTGACAAAATGTGATATTTGTAAGTCGCTTTGGACAAAAGCGTCTGCTAAATGACATAATGTCATGTAATGTAATGTCATGCATTTGACTGTGAGTGGCTAACAGTTAGCATTCAGTCAGACTAGGAAAGAGCAGTGTAAGGATTGGCCTGCTGGCAATAAAATATGAACAAGAGACACAGTAAGCACCACATCTGGCAGGACTGACCTCTGTTCAATCCCCCGTCTCTTCAGCAGGTCAAGGTACATTCAAAACGCCCAATAACAAAACAAAACAAGACTAGGTCAAAACCTCGTATATAGCTGGACTGTGTTCTTAAAAATGAAAGTCTCTATCATATTCCTGTTACAGTTACTACAGTACTGTAGGAATCTATCCAGTCTTTCAAGGTTTTTATTGACATAAAGCAAGCTCTATCATGCATTAACTAATCTACGACTTTCATCAACCTCTATCAGTGACTGAGGGATTGCAAAAACATGGACAGGTCTCCTGCACAGCTTACAGCGGTGGGTAACTGCCATGAATACAGTCATAAAGTCACAATGTTGGAACAGAAAATAGTAAGCTAGGAACTAGAGCAGAGATCCAAAAGAATCAGTCTTGTGAAGGCTTGAAGAATAACTGTAATAATAAGTCTGCTTTGTCATTCTGTTTTTTCTGGCTTGAAAACAAGATTTCTTACAATGCTGGTTGCTTGTTTATAGCACCGTCCTCCATTGTTGAGCAGCTGAATCGAGTAGGTGGGGGGTTGACTTGAAATTCCAGTGGCTGTTTTTGTTCCAAAAGGAATATTGGCCAGATATCTCAGCACATGGCCAAGTACTCAACTTATTGGTATTGATCAACAATCCTACCAGACTCCCACAGACATACTATGGTCATCTTTGTCCTATGCGACTATCTTAATCATTAAGTGCACCTTCAAATAACAATTCAAAACCTTTGAAAGATGCACGACTACACTTGAAGGTGCTACAATTTTCATTAAATAGATTACCGTATGTCAAATGAGTTCTGCACTACATTTTTGCGCCTGTAAGCCGTTTTATTCCGCAAAAGCCAACATTGCTCCATATGAAATCATAATAACTGTGGCTCCTATTTTGAACAATGATAGCTTGTTGCAATAATTAGAATCTGTCAACTGATTTGATAGTAACGTATCAATAAGAAACTCTCACAAAGTAAGTATCTAGTACAGGGGTGGGCAACTGGCGGCCCGCGGGCCGCATGGGGCCCCCGACCCCACTCAGTGTGGCCCCTGGGTCAATTTGCAAAGACATTTTTTTATTTTATTTTTTATTTTTTATACAAGGCAGACGTTTTTGGTTAGGTTAGGTTAGACCATCCAAATCTGTGTTTTTATTTTACTGTATATGCCAGAACATGGCGCTAATGCTGTTAGCATTGTCCATCCACATACCGTTTAATGTTAGCATTTGAGCTAACACTATTGTAACAAACTATATCCAGGATGCATATTGCACATGCAACATTACTAATCTGATTAATATGACATATTTGTGTGATGTACTCATCTGAATGGAAGAATTACTAAATTTGAATATGAAAAATATAAATGTTGGTATGATAAACTTGGATTACCAGTCCTTTTCATCAAATTAGTAGCTGTATTTGGGAGTGATGGTGTTACAGTAGGCTACTGGTGGAAGTGCACGGTCACAATCTGGCCCTCTGGTAGCGAGGATATTTTTTGTGGCCCTCTCTCTATCATCAAAGTTGCCCATCCCTGAGTATGTGCCAGGCTGTATTTCCAACGGCTCCATAACGTCATATTGACGATGTCAACTGCACAACAGCAAGGCTTGTACTTTACGTTGATCGTTTAAAACGGTGTAGGAAACCTAATCGTCATGCTCTAATCCAGAGCAGAGGGAGTGTGAGTCAGGTTTTTTGGCACCTACCTTCACAAAGGAAAGGAGGGAAGGGAAGGACCGGGCAAGGAGAGGAGAGAAGGGAAGGGAAGGAAAGGGGCAACGGGGAGGGTCCTGTTGTCTGAGGACACGTCTTTGTAGTGGCAGCTGAGGGAGCTCCACTGCAACTCTGAGAATTTACATTTCGCTTGGCCGGAGGGGGTCACATGACAGCTGCAAGCAAACGCCCTGAGGGGCTTTCTGCTTTCACTTGACACTGACAGGCTGTGAGACGCTCCAACACCACAGAGAGAGAATATTCCCTCTCTTTCCATGACATCACCCAGCCAGGAATGGGGGGAAGTGGAGGGAGGAGAGGGGGGGCACAGCTGGTGGCAGCCGCAGTGCCATCTGCTCCTGACTAATAGTTCATGCTGCTTTACTTATAGACTTGTACTTGGGGCGAGTAGTGGTTGTATGGCCGCCATCAGAGAGCCAGGAGGGCCCCGTCTATCTTAGCTCCGTTTGCCATTGTTGGCACTCTCACACATATTCTATTGGTCCGCTCGTTTAGTATTGAATGCAAATCGTCCTACTTGAGCTTATTTCGTTTTCATGTGTTACAAAGACTTGTGCACACAAGCAAACAAAGATGAGAGACGCAGACACGTCGTACATGCACACACTCTGTACCAAAGATGGGGACTTGGACTTGAGTCGCGCTTAAGTCACACACACAGTGACTTGAGACTTGACTTGAGACTCGTCCAAGACTTGAGATTTGACTTGGACTTGAAGGTTTGGGACTTCAAGTCGGACGGACCGGATGGCATGCAGCTGATGATGGAGGAACGCTCATCCATAAGAGACTTGAGACTTGACTTGGACTTGTGACCAAAGACTTGAGACTTGACTTGAGACTTGCAAAAAAAATGACTTGTGAGCATCTCTGCTCTGTACTCACCATACATCTTTCCCTCGTCAGAGAGGATGATCTTCCGACGGCCGCACGGAGGGTAGATGGCCAGGGCCTCATGGAAGCTCTGCTCGATGTCGGGGCTCCACACGCCTTCTGCGTCTTGGTCCAGGGGCTTGTCTGCCGAGTCGCTCAGCCTCTCCATGTCGTCGGCAGGGCTCTCGCTGCCGCTCCAGCTGCTGGGATCCATGGTGGCGGTGGGGCTCTCCAAGCGGAGGCTTGGAGCGCACTAGGGAGAGACCTGCAATTCCAAATAAACAAACTGAATCAACCCGTCACTCTCCAGAGCAGAACAGCAGAGACATCTGCCTCTACACACACACACACACACACAAACAGAACAGAACAGAACACACTACTGCCGCTGCCCAGTGCCCAATTGAGAGCACAATATGGAGGGATGCAGCCAAACAAGCTAAGATGTCGCCAAGCATGCAGTGGACTTGATTTACCAAGGATGTTATGGCTTTAAATAATTAAACGTGTTCTCTTATGGACTTGTGGCTTCTTGATGCTTATCATACTTTCCTGAAAGTTGTTTTGTGACAGAATTCACACAGCTTCTCTTTCAGAAAACGACTTGCTGCGCTGCTTTGCGACAATACAGTAGGGACACAATTAGTTCAAGTAAAGGAAGATAAATTCAACAAGTTTCACAGGGGAAATAGTTTTTACTATGAGCGACAGAGGAGACCGGGGACCATATTTCTGCAAAACACAGTCAAATGCACACGGTATGAGCACACACACAGGACATGAGCGCACAGGACATGGCGATTGATTGTTGGTACTTGGCCAGAGGCACGTGGCACAACTGTGCTGCAGTTGGAAACGGGCTGTGATCAGGAGGAATACATTATATGAGTAGGTGTGACAGAGGGGCTGGAATCAGTCAGGATGACCAATCAAATCGCCTCTTTTCCTTCCATGTAAAAGCACTCTGTGCCACCATGGCCACGGCCCTCTGGCAATGTGGTGAGGGAAGGGAACCGTCTGGATGCACCACCACCACAACAGCTTCTCCCACGAGGAGACTGACGTCCTCCTCGTGCGTGAGGTGCAGAATGGCGACGAGTGAATATACTGTATATACATGGCACCTTAAATTAAATGAGCTTTGGAGGAAATGAGATGACAAATTTGCTTGCTTTGTTGTACTGGTCCTAGGATTGCCGATACCCAATGTAGGAAGAAGGGCCAAGCAGAAGTTGGCGGTGAACCTGCACGGACAGAGGGGGGGGAGCATCCAGCAGCCAGTCCCTGACATCTATGGAGGATAGGACCACCTCCATCATGGAGCATATTGGTGCTTGGCAATTAACCGAAAATGTATCGAAACCGACATTTAGAACCTCTAACCGACTTAATCTTGCTCATGTCAATGAATTCAATTAATACTAATCCGGTTAAGATTTTCCCCAATGCATGTGTTCATGAACTGTCCCCTTAAAAAAATAGTACTGTACATCGTGTTCAGTGAGTCACGTGCCTCCGCCCTGTCCAACTAACGTTAGTCCGTAGCAACCGTGTCAGAGAACTAGGGCAGTGTTTAAAAAGAAAAGTGTATAAAATAAATAATCGTTCATTAATCGTAATCAAGGTAAAAGTTTGAAATAATCGTGATATTGATTTGAAGTCATATCGCCCAGCCCCAGTTGGATGACAATCACTTTCACCGCTGCCATATAGTTTGAATGAAAATGTTTACTTTTCTCTGGGATTTACAACAACGTGAAATTGGCTAACAAATCATCCACAAAAGGGTTTGGTTAGCTGTTGAATACAGTCTGTTCATGCGTGCATCACTTGGTAAAGAAACACACAAAAAAGCGCAGAACACGAGCGCGCCTTGGCCCTTGGGCTTGACCTGGTCTGAGCAGGCACGTGCTGCTTGGGCTTAACCCGGTCTGAGCAGGCACGTGCTGCTTGGGCTTGACCTGGTCTGAGCAGGCACAAATCCTCAACAGCACAATAGCACTGCGCCGCTTGATCGCTGCTGCTGACACACCCACCTACTGTGCCTAACCTTCCACTTAGTCAAGTTCATGACGACTGATCACAATTCTAAACTCACAGCCAAGAAGAAGAACGCCATTTCACCAGCCCGCCAATGTGCCATCATCAAAATAGAGCCCTGAATCGTTCCCAACTTCCGAGTACAACAACAACTGGACACAGCAGGCAGAAATACAGCTGACATTTAAAAAGCCAATGAAGGCTCATTATGAAACGGCATGCTAAGTTTTCTGACTATTTCCCAGAGAAGAATAGGCAAGATAAGGAGTGGATACGGGATCCATGTGGAGTGGAGTTTCACAGCATCACGTTACCAACCGACAAGGAATGTCAGCTGCTGGAAGCTCTCGTTTGTCCGCTCACTGAAGAAGACATTCTCTGAGGTGAGCCTCCAAGACTTCTGCTGGAGACAATCCTTCCCTCTTCTCTCATGCTTGTCTACTACCATCCAAGAATTTGAGGCACTTCAGTGTTGACACGTCACATTAAAGGAGAATTTCGTTTTTTTTCAACCTGGATCCTATTTTCATCTTTTTTCATGTAGAACTAAATAATGTGAGCAGAATTTTTTGGAATTCTTCAAATGCCTCGTCCATATTCGCGGAATCAGATAAATAGTCAGCCATAACTTACAAAATCTTTCAGCTACGCTGTCCGTTACTCCAAAACCAAAAACATGGCAGCTCCCGGCTTGGCCCCGCCACAGCTGACTTCCGGCAAACAACGCAACTCTCGTGAGACTTGAGTGAGACTCTCGTGAGACTTGGATCAAGCAAAAGGCAAATTATATATCTCTCTAATAATGTCATGATGGAATAATCTGATCCTGTCAGTGGTAAAAACAAGCTTGTTTAGTGCAGTAGGGGCATGTGAGCAAAGCAGCTGCCAACTGAAGGGATCTTGGTCAGTACTCCTCCAATTAAAAACAAAAAACAAATCTGCTCACATGACTTAGTTATACATAAAGGAATATGAAAATAGGGTCCAGGTTGAAAAATACCGAAATTCTCCTTTAACACATTGAGTGCCAGCCATTTTTTCATCCTGTAGGTAAGTTGTGCCAGGGTTTTTTTTGAGGATTCTGGCTCATTTTACAAGAGCCGAGGATTATTTTCTGTTAAGAATTCATGAACACCAATCATCTAAAAATAACTAATAGAATGTGTGCTTTCTCTGTCTAAAAGAGTTAGTTTGCAGAGTTAGTAGTTATGTAGATATTAGCCGTTGAGTACAGCATGGTTTCAGCGTCTGGAAATTTATTCAGAGATAAATGGCTTTTTGTGAAATTCGACAGAACAGTCACTTTAACCATTCATTTTTGGCATCAGTAAGACCGTCAGACATTCTAAACAATAGTTTTGAACAGTAATTTCCTCCATAACAACAGGAAACACCCCTCTCATTCAAACTCCTCCCTCCGTGTGTCTTCTCCTCCTTCCTCCTGGCTCTACAGCGGGCGTGTCAGAAGCGCGTTGCTGCTGCCTGCCTGCCTGTCTGCGTGCCTGCCTGCCTGCTTGCCTGCGTGCGGACGCTCCTTGTGCGAGTCAAGATGGGCCGGGGAATGCGTGGGCGATGGGCAGATGTTGATTCTGGCCTTTCTGAGGTGTTTCAAAGTGTGTTTCACCTATAATCTATTTTGCAAATCGCTCTCCGCTCTCTGTGTGCGGCTGCCTGCGCGGCCGCTCTCGGGCAAGAAGACAAGTGTGGAATGGATTACTGTAAAATCGCCTCGCCATTTCCTTGAATGGCTTGCTCCCCGCGGCAGTTTTTTCTTTGATTTCGCTCGTCTGGGGGAGCACTGTCAACACTTAGTGGGTCGGTAAAATAGATTATACACATTCTCTTGCTCCAATAGTGATCTCGAAGATGTAAAAGTTGTTGATTGATGTCCCACCGTCAAAAAAAAAAAATGTTTATGTAAGACGAGTTATTTCGGCTCTGGCACTCAAGCGTTGGATTATGTAAGACGAATTATCTCGGCTATGGCACTTAACGCACCCTATAGGATGAAATATCACCTACACTTTGTTTTCTTGGGTATGAACCATAGTGGAAAAGTTTACTTTGTTGCATGTTTGTGTTTGTTTAGGTTCACACTGAACCAGGCCTTGTAAACAAAAGTCACATGGACTCACAAGTAGCTTGTTTATTGGACAGAGATTTGGTAACCCATAATCCCTTGAGGTCAGAGATTTTGGCGGTTGTGTGTGTGTGTGTGTGTGTGTGTGTGTGTGTGTGTGTGTGTGTGTGTGTGTGTCCCTTAGTGTGGTCTACACTCGTTGCCATAATCTTCCTTATCCGGTGCTATATTATCAGTTAAGAACACACAAAGAAATAGCTGAATGAGCATGAGTACAGACTGTGGTTTGCCCCCGGTTAATTTCATTATGCTAGGCTTTCCAAGAAAGAGTAATTGCTGAGTATCAGACGTCAACATCTGTCTCCTCATCCCCGACGCGTTTTTGGATCCTTTTCTGGAGTTGGTTTGGTTTACAATCCAGAGTTCAAATCAATTGCTCCAAACATACTTGTTGTGAGCGCATCCATATTGTGTCCCTAAATCAGTTGAACTGAAGGTTGAACTGGTTTTTCACAGATGGAATAGCCCTTTAGTCTGGTCATTGTCGGTGGCTGTCTTTCTGATGCGAGTCACTATTATGCTTGGCAATTGTTTCCGAAGTATGGAAATTATTTGCTCTGTACTAAAGCGTCGTTTATGGTCGGACGTGAAAACCGTGCTCGCCGGCCGGCGTACAGTAGCTGGAGTGCAGTTCTCCCAAACATGTGACTCCGCGTCGGGCACGAGCGCTGTGATTGGCCATCGCTTTGGGCCGCTGGCTGGCTGGCCGGCTCCAGCTTCCGCATTTGCTCTGTTCCCAGCTGGGAAGCGGACGCCGTTAAATGTTAATTATCTTCACAAATAAGCAGCAGAACTTACAAAACAACTTACAAAACAATGTGAATATCTTTGTTTAACATTTAGCAAGCAAGCACGCACGCACGCACACATGCACCCCACACACACACACACACACACACACACACACACACACACACACACACGCACACATGCACCCCACACACACACACACACACAATGTCAAGATAACTTGTTTAAGCACTTTGCAGATGAGCCTTATTTCAGAATGAGACAAGTGACATCTACTTAGGGAGAAGGATTTATGAATATGCCTGATAATTGTCATTTATGTGTTGGGTAGCCCCTTTGGTACAAAAATAAGAAAGTAATTTATTATTTAAGATATGCCTTCAGACAAACTCAAGATTGATAAGAGGTTTGCCAACAATAGACTACTTCACTGAATACATTCAAAATCAATACTCTTATCAAATGAATGCTGCCTGGTACCTCCAACAAAAAAATAATCTTTAGCCATTTCCTGTTACAGCCTTCATCCCTCTGTTGTCTTTACCCCTAAGTCCCTATTTTTGCCAACCCTTCACTGAGGCTTCTTCCCAGACCTAATCTCTTCCTTCTCTCTCCAGACAATGGCTTCCTCTCTGAGCAACACTCAATAAAGAGCCAAAGTGAACGTCACTTCCTGCTTCAGCACTGTACCAGAGATTTCCATCCGCCATTTATTTTCCCATAGACATTTCGTAAAATGCGTATAAAAATAGTTTTACTTGTTCAAACCAAACAGTTCAGATATATTTAGAAACAGGAGAGACCACAGAACATTTCACTGAGACCAAAATGTAAAGAAACTGGCAGATTTAACGGAAATATTTTTTCGATGTTGTTTTTTTAAGTTTTGGTCTGAGCGAAATGTTCTATGGTCTCCCCCGATTCTAAATATAGCTGAACCGTTTGGTTTGACCAAGCAAAACTATTTTCTATACGCATTTTACTAAATGTCTATGGGAAAATGAATGGCGGATGAAAATCTCTGGCACAGTGCTGAAGCAGGAAGTAGACGTCACTTTGCCTCTCTATTCAAGCAGCACAAGCTGTCAGGAAGTGGGAATAGTAGCATATGGTTCTTCTAGCATGTCAGTTCACGAGGAGGGGAGGGAGAGGGGTTGAGGGAGCAGCAAGCTGTTGGGGGAAAAAAGTCCCAGAGAGCGGAGAGAGCAGAGCTTTTACTGAATTCCGTTTGTGTGTGCTGACTGCTGACACTGCAGAACTAACTCGCAAACTGATGAGGGAGGGGAAAAAATTCCCATTTCAACCACTAAAAGGCTGGGACTCTTTCTAGATGTGCTCCCCTCATCCCAACTGTATAATGAACGACACGGGGTAATCACTTCCAGCTTCCACTTGCACAGCAACATGCAAGACAGAGTCTGACCCTCCTCAACAAGTCCAAACATCTGAATGTTTGGACATTCAGATGGACAGTGTTTGTAAGAAGTGACGTTGGAAAATATATCACTTGACTTTGGAGATATGTTTTCCCAGAGTTTAGAATGAAGCTTTATTATACCAAGTCCACTAAAGCTTTATATCAAACTTTTTAAAAACACTCTGACAAACTCTGCCAAAGAACAGTAACACTGTACACATCTATTCACATGCCCTTTTATGCAAAACTACAGCTAGGCCTACATCAAAAGATCTCTCTTGAAAAAGTTTTTTTTCCTTAATCTTAATGTGAATTTCCTGGCTAAATAAAGGTTAAATAAAAAAAATATTATCTCTTTTTTCAGGAATGGAATTGGTTTATGATTACCGGTATTCTGTGTACATTGCCATTATCGCTTCATGTGGCTTTTTCACTAATGTCGCTAATCCTAGCAAAATCATATCCTTTATGAAAATACACATTTCTATTGAAACCATATAAAACCTGTAGCGATAATATTTGAAGAGTCCTTTATTGGCTCTGACATCATCACAGCAGCTCGATTGTGACACGTTTGTTTGTTTCCTCCTCTCTTTCACAGGTGCTTTCCTCACACGTCACACCAGGAAATAAAACACTGTTACGGTCGTGCATGCAATGAATTATTGAACCCTACGCCACACCCTCTGTGCTATCTGACAACAAACACACACCTGGGAACTAACTGTCTACACACCCACCACTATATAACAAACACACACCTGGGAACTAACTGTCTACACATCCACCACTATATAACAAACACACACCTGGGAACTAACTACACGTCCACCACCATATATACACTATATAACTGCTGTTTCACATCAATACTGTGCTTGTAATGCCATATTGGCAAATACAGGAATATGGAAGGGGGGGGGATTAAACGTAACTACACAAACCCAAAATCTGCCTCTTTTTGGTGTGACGATGCAACTCAAAAACATCTGCTGGAGCATGAATGTGAGTGAGAGGAGTGGTGATACCGACCCAAAGCCATGTACTGAGCGAGAGGAGTGGTGATACCGACCCAAAGCCATGTACTGAGCGAGAGGAGTGGTGATACCGACCCAAAGCCATGTAGTGAGCGAGAGGAGTGGTGATACCGACCCAAAGCCATGTACTGAGCGAGAGGAGTGGTGATACCGACCCAAAGCCATGTACTGAGCGAGAGGAGTGGTGATACCGACCCAAAGCCATGTACTGAGCGAGAGGAGTGGTGATACCGACCCAAAGCCATGTACTGAGCGAGAGGAGTGGTGATACCGACTCAAAGCCATGTAGTGAGCGAGAGGAGTGGTGATACCGACCCAAAGCCATGTACTGAGCGAGAGGAGTGGCGATACCGACCCAAAGCCATGTACCGAGCGAGAGGAGTGGTGATACCGACCCAAAGCCATGTACTGAGCGAGAGGAGTGGTGATACCGACTCAAATATATACTGTCATTACAGAGACTTGAAAAGGCTGCGACAGTGCACAGGATTAAGTGCCCCCGCCTTTGCTCGTGGAAAACCAGCACGTTACAGGTTAAAAGCACTAAAATATTCAGACAGGCATTCATGTTTGTGTCATTCATCACCATAGGCCTACTTAGTTTGATTTTAACAAATTCATTTGAAAGATTTAGGGGCTCTGTTGAGGATCTCGTGCGTCCGACTTTGGGGAAGGCATTCCCTGTGTGTTGTAGCCAGTATTCATGAGCCTACATAATAGGGCTGTGGTGATTCACTTATCTACCGATTCGATACTATCACGATACTTGGGTGCCGATTCGATATATATTGCGATTCTTAAGTATTGCGATTCTACGATTATTGCGATTCGATATTACGATTTATTGCGATTTTTGTTTCTTTTTTTCTTTTCTTTTTTCAGTTTGTTTGCTTTTTACACTAGATTAGAACATGGGAAAAGTTGAATCATACACTAGAGACTGTATATTATATCATGAGTAGGGCGATATAGTTCAAAACAGGGGCGGACTGGGATCATAATTCAGGCCGGGCATTAGATACCAAGCAGGCCAGGCCGATATGGGCCGACGCGCGTGAAATTTGTCCGTTTGAAGCCCAATTTGGGCCAAGTCCAATTTTACAATGAGATGCACCCACTTTAACCCTGAAGTGTAATTATTACTTCAGACTAACTAATAAAGTAATAAAACCACTAGTAAACCAGTAGGCGGCGCCTGGCCTGCTGTTAAGTGAGTGGCCTGACTGCGGGCACCCAAAAAAAAAAAAAAAAAAAAAAAACGTTTTTTTTTTTTTTTGCGATTATCGATTCTGGAATAAAAGATCGATTCAAAAAATCGTGACATTAAAAATCGCGATACTTAAGTGAATCGATTTTTTCCCCCCACCCCTACTACATAAGCTTGCTCACCATGAACGATGAACCTGAACATGAGTTACAGAACATCTGGGGTGAAGAAAACTGAAGGGGGGGGGGAATCAATAATCTTGAAGCAGCTAAATCACAGAGCATGTCTCAAATCACCCCGCAGTCCGCACTCATTCACTACAACATTCAATAATTTACCTCTACAGATAATTATTTCATAAGCGATATTTCTCAAGAGGGCACTTCTGGAGAACGAGATCAAATGTGTCTTCAGGATGCCGATCATTTCCTGCATTATCTGAGCGGGGACGAGAGCAGGTTAACGGGGGGAAATCAATCAAATTAAAAGGGCGGTGCAGTAAAACCTCAAACCTGACGTTTTCGGAGCGTAACAGCTGTGAGTTGTGTGTATTGTGATATAGTTAACCAATATGCAAAATTCTCTGACATGCAGGCATCTGGGCACTCCTTTAAGGGCTCCCAATCGGCCATTAACATGAGTATGGACAGTAATTCATGATTATAATTGTATCATATGTCAATAGAATCATATTGTGAAGAAGTAAAGACATCGTACACAATTCAGTGTATCAGCTAATAGTATATACCAATCAAAACAATCCAAATCTCTTGTCAAAATGTCTCAAAATGAGATCTGAAACTAATTTGGGGAATATTATGGTACTGTCTTGAAGCAGGAAACTGAATGGATGCCAATTGCAGAGATTAAGGGATTGGGGATTATTTAAGTAAATTTAATGAATATGTGACTTTGTCAACTAGCTTGACAGCAAATTTGCCACAAATTTGCTTTTAAATCAAGATTCCGTGCTACTTCAGCAACTATTCTTCTTCTGTTTTGGTCATTATGTGTGATGCATTTCCAACACTCATTCCTCCCGATTACTGTAAAGGCATCAGTGATAAGAACCTATAAATGACAATCAACCAATATGGCCGACACATCAACAACATTGTGCAGAGTACAGCAGCAAAGATGTCTACTAGCTACGTCTGTGTGTCTATGTGTGTCTATGTGTGTGTGTGTGTGTGTGTGTGTGTGTGTGTGTGTGTGTGTGTGTGTGTGCGCGCGTGCATGCGCGTCTTTGTTATAGCTATAACAGAGTGATAATCAAAACATAAGATATTCTAAAGATGGGGAGATTATGTAACCTAATAAAGCAGTTGTCTTCAACAGGGGGTCTGGGACCCCCAGGAGGTCCGCAGGGGCACTGCACGGGGTCCGCCAATTTTTGTTGTTGTTGGTCAAAGTAGTTTACGTACGCGTATTCGTACTGTATTATTATTATTATTATTATTATTATTATTATGTTTTATTTCTCAAAGAATGTACTGTTCTGTAGAGCGAAAAGTTATCTCTCCATCACAGAACACTATCTCCCCCTTTTATTTATTCTACTCCTCTTCATATATTCCACACTGTCAAAATTAAAATGTTTAGAAAATGTCAAACTATCACCAGCCCAATGTGGAATGCGGTGGGAAAATATGAATGGAAAACTCATACACACACACAAATAACGTCTATACATTTGGTTCCCTCGCATCTCATGAGCACCAACCAGATGCTTTTGCGCCGTGCGATGCCAGGTCGTCTATTGAACTGGTCTCTTAGTGCCTCGGTATCTGTGGACTAATTGATTGCCAGAGGAAGGTATGAATGTCACCTGTAGAAACACTGGAGGCTGACAGATAATGACATACCCCTGTCTGTGCAGGGTGGACACCATGGAGACGCGGGGTAGAGGTGAACAAGTGAACGGGGGTAGCTAGGCACTAGTAGCTGTGACATGGCACTATGGGAAATGACACTTATCATCACAGATTACATAAAGCACTCGCCAAGCTGGAATCCAGCTCCTTAAATTAAGAGAAGCCATTTCAGCCATCAGACAGAGCGAGGTAATGAAATAGCAGACGAGAGGTCTCAAATGTAATTTTCCATGTGGAGTTCTTTTGTGCACGTTATCTCAGAGGGTGCAATAATGATTCTGTAAATGACTTTTGTGCGCCGCCATAATGGCCCACAGTAGTTAAGGGCCACGCTGTGGAAAACTATAATTACCGTGTGATTACAAAACTCAATGTTTTCAGCACGTTGCAAAGACATATCCTGGCCTTTTGCATAATGATTACAGCAATGTCAAAAGTATGCCACTCCGAGCAACACATAAACCAATTTATGCACATTTACAATGACAGACATGATTGAAATTCCATTTAGTTGGGTCTCATTAAAGCAAATTAATTACCTCCGGAATAGTGTGTTTCTGGAAGTAAGAGCAGATAGCACATCTTTGATTGAGGACCTTCAGATACAGTTACAGGGTATGAGAATACCCAAAATAAAATAAAATAAAAAAATCTATGGAGATATCTTTGAATTTAGTTCATTTCAAAGTCCAGCTAATACAATCTTGAAAACAAGTAGAGGGGATGAATATGAGCCTCAGTCAAGTCCATCAGACAGGAAAATATGTGGAGGACATGGAAGATACTACCGTAATCACCATAGCCATGAATGAAGCATTTTCAAACAGCCTGTATCGTTAAAGGGATAGTTCAGATTTTTTTTTACATGGGGTTATATGAGGTACTTGCACTCAGTCAATGTAGTACAACACAGTACAGTGGACCCCTCGTGCTACCAGTTTGGAGAAGTGTATTATGCCGCGCAGATTACCTGGGGTCAGAAAGTGTAGTACACAGACTGTCTGCAAGTACCTCATAGAACACCCCACGTCAAAAAAATCAGAACTATCCCTTTAAACTACCCACAAATTTCTTGTCGTACACAAGACAAAACCATTGATCTATTTGGTAATGGATTTTCCTCTCGGTTTGATGAATAAATCTACAGGGTGTGGAGGACTGTTGAATGAATGAGCCAGCTTTTCAATACCAATTTCCAAAGGTCCATTGGAGTAGCTAGAAAGCTTGCTAATGCTCCCTCTGTTATTGGCATTGGCCTAGTGTTTATTTCATGCCTCTTTAAACCAGTAGGCTTAGGTGCAGTGAATCTGTCTGATATCATCCCAGTCAAATCGGAGGCCTGCATCTGGCCACACAGCGAACCATCAGGCCACTCTGGGATCAATCTCTGTTTGCCAGCGAATGGGATTGATTTACAGGTGCTGTCAAAGCAGCCGTCTCTACCCGCCTCATGCTCAGAAACAGGTACCAACCACCACATGCCCCGGACAACACGTCAGATGATGCCAGCAGCCCAGGAAAGAGGCATCGCTAAACGTTCTTCCAGTCGGAAACATGGCAAAATAAACTATAAAACTAAGATGAAAAAAATAAAAAAATAATAATAATTAAAAAAAAGTGTTGACGGTAATAGAAGATGCCAAATCATTCAAAACAATAAGCATTTTGCTTTTAGGAGCATCGTGCCAGCGTGCGGCGCTGTTCCAAAACGTGTCAACGTGTGCCGTTGGATGGTAAACGCACATCCCATAATACAACTGTTCCCATCGCATCCCATAATAGTATGATGATACTCGGGATGATGTCATTGCGAACGTAGAAGCGAACAGGTTAGCTAAAAGTTTAGCGTCGCCAGCGAGGGCCCCCACCGTTGCGGTCGGGGGGGGGGACGTTTCGAAAATCCCTCCAGGCCTGAACATTTTTCTAGGGGAAACACTGGCATACCGTCCCCATAGATACTGTCCTCGAGCGTCTGAAAACAAAAACAAAATCTAAAAATAAAACGACAATTTGCTATTACAAAGATGAAACGTATTGAAAGCTCGGGACACATTCTCCTTTCAAAAAACGAGTAGATTCCAGCCTGCGTGTGGCGGCCATCATGTCACAGTGGTGTGGAACACATAACGCTCAGGAAATTAAAACAGTAAATAAGGATCCGTCAGATAAAGCATCTCCTGACAGTTATGAGCGCCGAGCCGAGCAGGCTGAGGGCTGGACGGAACGCCGGCTCATTCAGGAGGACGCGTGCGGATGGGCATGAAAAAACAAATCACAGTGATCAGCATGAAGGCCACCATTTGCATTCGCCTCTGCCAGCCAATCTCTTTTTTTCCCTGTCCTCCTCGAGTCTTCCTCACCGTTACACCGCTTTATTTCTTCTCATCCTTAGTGTTCAAAGTCCTGCATCTCAGACTGGACGTCCATCGATCACAAAGCAGCACTAAGCACCTTCCTCAGATGTGGTCGCAGCAGGAAGGTTGAGAGCAATTTATTTATAGAAAATAATTTGTTTGCTTTTCATTGTGTGGATGATTATTATTGGAGTTTTAATTCCTTGTTGACCCAGCGGGTAGTGGGTAGATATTGAGTCATGACATGAACAACAAAAATCTTCCTACAGACTCAAACATAACCTATCCTCTATTGAACAGGCAGGATGAAAAAAGATAGCTAACACAGACACCGCCCACCTTAGGCAATTTTAATCATGTGATGTGATGATGATGACGATAGTGCGACAGTTTTACGACAAAATACGACTTTCTTGACTTGCAAAGTTATCATAAATGGAGTAAGTGGGCTCTGTTTGTTTGTTTAAATTTTTGTCCCGGAAGTGATGTCACTCAACTGGAAGAGATGTCATCAGTGATGTCATCAGTGATGTCACTTGAGCAACTGCAACAACTACATCCTAGGGGAAACACTGGTCAGGTAATTTGCCCCTCTATGACAGCATGCTTTGTTTACCTATATTGGCAAGCTATAATCACACAGTAGACCGGCCCTTTTGATGTCAGCGGGTATAAGCAGGTCATAAAGACAAATATGTGTAAAATTAATTAAAAACCTCTGTGATTTGCACATAGGTAACAGCCCACGATGCTGGCCTACACTGTGAGATGTTTTTGAATACGTCATTTGCATGATAAATCAAAACTGAAGTCTGACTAAAGCCAAATGTAAAATGTTGTGCTTAATGTAGCCTTGCTAATTTTACCAAATGCCCCTGTGGAGAGGTCAAGCAGAGCCGGGATGACATGGTAAGCAGGTGAATGCGAGGATACAAAGATTTTCCAGTAAAGTAACAATGAGTTGCCTATTTTGGTCTTATCGTTTGAAGATGAACAAGAAAGTATTTTCAACTGGCATAGCCGGCTGTAATTTGAGTTTTATGCCATTCAACTGATAATTTGAGAGGAGAACAGATTCAGAATTGAAGAGGTCCAAGGCTGATGACATATTTTTGTGGGTAACTTCGCTGCAGGTCAGTAATTTGCTTACACGCTATGCCTGGACAGCATGTGCTGCTCTCAACGTGGCCAATGTTGCTCCCTTCCACACATTGGGGGAATGACATTGGATTTAATCAATGTTTTTGTTGAATATTTTCCCTCTGGAACCCAGAGACTGCATGGCTCCTCTTAAACGTCAATCACTTTGATTACATTTTGCTGTCTTTATATAAAGTAAGATGGAGCTGGATATATTGTTACCAATAACAACTCTAAAAAGAAAATATTGCAAGCAGTATTTTGCCTGATAAAGATCACATTATGCAAAAAAGAAGAAAAAAAAAGATGTACAGTATTGTTCATTGATAGAGCAACTAACCTGTTTGGAAGATGTAAACATGACAAACCCAACATTTACTGCAGTGTTTCCCCTACCATTCTACAGGCCTGGCGGGCCCGGCAGGTCAACGACGCCCCCGCCAGTCCAGAAATACATATACATATATATATATATATATTATTAGCGAACGGGTTAGCTAAAAGTTTAGCGTCGCCAGCGAGGGCCCGCACCGTTGCGGTCGGGGGGGACGTTTCGAAATCCCTGCAGGCCTGAAAATGTTCTAGGGGGAAACACTGTAACTGTTGAACATGCTATTATTATAGGCCTATATAAACAGATAACTAAAGTTAAGAAAATAAAGCTGTGCATTGCTTTGGATTCCAAGCTAATACGAAGCCTCCAGTCTATCTGTGCCTCGGCTTAATCCAGGGCACCTTCAGGGCACACAGAGAGAGGCTGCCTGATCTGTGTCGGCCACGATAACAATACAGCAGCCATTGATGAAAGGCCTGGTGGGGATTTATTACAAGCAATGACTAGGGAATACGGTGCCAGAGAGACTGGCTTACCCACATTTGAATACGGGCCACAAATTATAAACAGTTTCAGCAAATGAAGTGACTGTGTGCCTTTGTTCCTTGGGCGTACATCTTCCTTTCGCTAGTGGGAAGCTGAGCGCTCTAAAAACCACTGCCGCTACCATGGCCCGGGAGGGAAGGGAAGTTGTTGAAGCCTGGATTTCCTGCTTTCACTGTGGCCAAGAACTCAAATGTTTATAGTGGTTTCAGAAACTGACTCATCTCATGATTCATGGATTATACACCGCTTTTCATCTGCGTCTGATCGTGAGGCAGCCCCATTTATTTGCCCTTTTATACAAATAAGAATTGGGCGCAAAGTGGATGGTAGAGAAATTACATGTCACACTGTCCCAATAACTTCACTCTAATAATAGGTGGTTAACACATTATTTTGTCCAGATTATTCCCCCCCCCCCCTATGAAACTGACTGAGCGTGACTGATGCTATGAATTATAAGGCTATAATAGCAAAGCGCTGATTCAGATAGATTTCCGTTACACTATAAGACTTCAAAGGGTCAGAAACGCTCCCAACAGTTTGTGCTTTCTGTAAAGCTCGACAGCAGAAAGGCTGCGCTCTGCGGTCACATCGCTACTTTCTTTCGAATGAAGAGGCACAAATGTTTATTATAGCCGAAGAAAAATGGTGGCCTGTTTTCCATAATTATGAATATGGGGGAAAGAAATGGAGTTGCACTCACTAAGGTGGTTGACGGGGGCAAAGTGCACTCAGTAGCTGGCAGTGCTTTTATGGCTGCAGTACTGAGGCAGATTTACTTAGATGACGTCAGTGGCTTTGAGCCAGCTTTTCCCTTTTGGTGGCTCCACTCTCCACTGGCCTCACTGGGGCCAACTGCTCCAACTGCTGAGCAGCAGCCCAGACTCCAAAAGTGCCTTTCTACACCAGGGTTTACCTCAGGGCACACAGTGTGCACGCCTGCCCACACAGTCTGCACGCCTGCCACACAGTGTGCACGCCTGCCCACACAGTGTGCACGCCTGCAGGCGTCTCCTCAGGGCACACACAGTGTGCACGCCTGCCCACACAGTGTGCACGCCTGCCACACAGTGTGCACGCCTGCAGGCGTCTCCTCAGGGCACACACAGTGTGCACGCCTGCCCACACAGTGTGCACGCCTGCCACACAGTGTGCACGCCTGCAGGCGTCTCCTCAGGGCACACACAGTGTGCACGCCTGCCCACACAGTGTGCACGCCTGCCACACAGTGTGCACGTCTGCATGTGTCTCCTCAGGGCACACACAGTGTGCACGCCTGCCCACACAGTGTGCACGCCTGCCCACACAGTGTGCACGCCTGCAGGCGTCTCCTCAGGGCACACACAGTGTGCACGCCTGCCCACACAGTGTGCACGCCTGCCACACAGTGTGCACGTCTGCAGGCGTCTCCTCAGGGCACACACAGTGTGCACGTCTGCAGGCATCTCATCAGGGCACACACAGTGTGCACGTCTGCAGGCGTCTCCTCAGGGCACACACAGTGTGCACGCCTGCAGGCGTCTCCTCAGGGCACACAGTGTGCACGCCTGCAGGCGTCTCCTCAGGGCACACACAGTGTGCACGTCTGCAGGCGTCTCCTCAGGGCACAAACAGTGTGCACGTCTGCAGGCGTCTCCTCAGGGCACACACAGTGTGCACGCCTGCAGGCGTCTCATCAGGGCACACACAGTGTGCACGCCTGCAGGCGTCTCATCAGGGCACACACAGTGTGCACGCCTGCAGGCGTCTCCTCAGGGCACACACAGTGTGCACGCCTGCAGGCGTCTCATCAGGGCACACACAGTGTGCACGCCTGCAGGCGTCTCATCAGGGCACACACAGTGTGCACGTCTGCGGGCATCTCCTCAGGGCACACAGTGTGCACGCCTGCAGGCGTCTCCTCAGGGCACACACAGTGTGCACGTCTGCAGGCGTCTCCTCAGGGCACACACAGTGTGCACGCCTGCAGGCGTCTCCTCAGGGCACACACAGTGTGCACGTCTGCAGGCGTCTCCTCAGGGCACACAGTGTGCACGTCTGCGGGCATCTCCTCAGGGCACACAGTGTGCACGCCTGCAGGCGTCTCCTCAGGGCACACACAGTGTGCACGCCTGCAGGCGTCTCATCAGGGCACACACAGTGTGCACGCCTGCAGGCGTCTCATCAGGGCACACACAGTGTGCACGCCTGCAGGCGTCTCCTCAGGGCACACACAGTGTGCACGTCTGCAGGCGTCTCCTCAGGGCACACACAGTGTGCAAGGATGCAGGCGTCTCCTCAGGGCACACACAGTGTGCACGCCTGCAGGCGTCTCATCAGGGCACACACAGTGTGCAAGGATGCAGGCGTCTCCTCAGGGCACACACAGTGTGCAAGGATGCAGGCGTCTCCTCAGGGCACACACAGTGTGCACGCCTGCAGGCATCTCCTCTTTTTTTAAGCATGCTGTGCTTCTACCCCTGCAAAATGTCTCATCTAATTATGCAATTAATGACCCTGTGTCCTGATTAAACAGATTAACTAACGAATGCATTTGTAGCAAAAAAGAATATTGCATGTTATCCTTTTAATTGAATTGTGGAATACATTGTGCGTTCACATTCCCGTGAGGAATTTCACAGAGTCTTACCACACAGGAAATAGAAAATATTCCTCAGATGCACTGTGGATATGCAGCCGTGCTTTCAGTCAGGTAAAGCCTTTCTTTTCTAACATCTGTTTCCCCTCCATAAAGAATGCAATGTGTGGACATGGGGAACGAGACAAGCTTCATCTCTGACAGGGAAAAAAACATCTGAGCCAAAACATCTCAGTCAAATACCCAGCAGTAAATCCATGTGTTAACAGAGGTGCAAGCCAGTAACCGGAAATCAAAACACGGACCTGGAGACCCGTTTGATTCTGAAACGGCCTCGCATGACTCCTGACCTATGAGCCCACAGTAGGTGACAACTAAACACATGTCTCCTGATCTATGAGCCCACAGTAGGTGACAGCTAAACACCAGTTTTGGCTGCACTCTGGAGCGGAAGAAGGACTGTTGAGATTTATAACGGCAGAGTAAGCAGAATCAATTTGCGAACTTTCATGCAGCAGCTAAAAAACATTGGTGAATGTGATTATTAATATTAATATTAGCAGAATTAAAATAAAATATTGTTTTGAAAGTGAAGGCACCCTGAAAAAGATTTACATCACTGCGCTAAAGTACTTCATTAGTTTGCGGGACAGTTTCTTTCCGCAGGCGACGATACTCCTCAATAAATAAACCCTCAATAAAGGTGGATTATTGCACATTTGCACACCTCTTTGCACACCTGGACACTTTTATATATATTCCATTTATTCTATTTTAAAACCTTATTACTTATTTATTATCCTTCATATTTTAGTGTTTGCCACAACTGCCTTACATACACTTTACATTGTTTGCCGTAGTTAACTATATTGCCCTAGTGTTGTTGTGATTGTGTTTGCTGTGATTTTGCACCTATTTACCTACTGCAGCTTGTCTGTAACAGAGCCCACAGCACAAGAGTTTCACACGTGTGTACTGTCAAATGTAATATCTTGTACTGTAAAATCTTGAATCTTGAATACTTTATGCATCCAGTGTGCCGTTAGTTGGTATTTACTACTCTAATTATGAGCCAAAGATACCACTCAATTACTGTGTCCTTCAGTGTGATTGCCATTCTTAACCATTGTAGCAATATGTAAACTGACAACTGACTGACTGACAGATATTTCGACATCTGATAGGAGGCTGAACTTTTCCTTTTTCCTGAGAGAACGCACTTATTTTGGCCGTCAAATGTTCAAATCCTCGCTTTGCCACAAAATGACTGCAATCATGAGGCCACCCCCCCAACCATGAGACCATCCCCAATGCATTTACAGGGAGCAGACCACCACTGGTTCAGAAGATCACTTGCAGGTGTTGTCTCTCACCTTCACAAACTCACATTTTCACTCAAGCAAGCCGACCTGCGTCTCTCCATCTCTCTCACTCTTGCTTCTCACAGCTCAAGTGTGTACTTACATCTATTCTAATGGTGACACTCTGAAGCGCTGAAGGCTCTTGTGCTCATCAGGGCCGACAGGGATATATTTAGTGGAACATGAGGAGTCTTCATTCTAACACTTCAGCATCAATAAGGGGGAATCAAAAAATCCTATTCCTTATCAGTGCAGGACATTGTGGCTATGCCAGTTCCAAAATACTGTAAATCTCTTTTTCAGCCTCCATCTTCTGTGAACCTTACTATTTGATCAATGCAGACTGCAGTAATACTAATTACACCTCTATGTAGGCTAAATGTACAACCTGGACATACACTCTTAATGCACCAGTACAAAAGCCACATATAATAGACTGCATGTAATTGGACAAAGTAATTCACTTCCATGCACAAACACAGTAAAAGATTTGCTGGCTTCAAATGAAGCTTTTTAAAATACTGCTATGTTATAGATAAAGTAGGGAGATAGGTATCTGAAGTATACAAGTTCCATATGGCGCCATGATGACAAGAGCCATTGCTGGTACAAGTTAACCCATTGATACCTGATGCAGCATTTGCGTGTATATCCCTCATTTGTGTGTGTATCCCTTTCGCGGTTTGCGGTCTTAAAGGGATACACACACAAATGCTGCATCAGGTATCAATGGGTTAAACAATAGCATAGCTTTGATGCTGTATGTGGGAAGCAAGAAATAGTATGAAATTTGTTTATCTATTTTGATTTTTCCATTGTAAAAGCAAGAGCAAACATTGATATTTGCACTGTTGCATTATGGGAGCACAAAGTGAGCAGAGGAGTTGTGAGCGATGGTTGTGAGTGAGTCTGACAACATTGTCCTCTGAAAGTCAACAACCCTAACACACTCTCAGTATAGACCAAATCACCGTGACGTCACCATGTAAACAACATTACTTCCACGTACCACTTCGGGAAGGCAGCAGGTTTAAATTTGCGTGTTGTCAAATAAATGCTGTCAAACCCTCTCGTTGTTTTCGGCCGACTACTTTCAATTTAAAGTCCCTGGAAACCAAAATCCTTAAGCCTTAAAATCGCCACTTTTCTACAAGGTCTGGATTTCCATTTCCTCATTGAAGAGAGCGGTGCGCGCGGTGCTAAAATGCAGGAGCTTATCACGTCATAAGATTTAATCGAATCACACACACGCATGCACGCACGCGCGCGCACACACACTGACACACACACAGTAGCGCTGTGCACTCGCAGGGCAGCGGCGAGTGAGTTTGCCAAGCAACGCGCGAACACACACACACACACACACACACACCATCTCTCTTTCCTTCTCTCTCTCTCTCCTTCTCTCTCTCTCGCTCTCCGTTAACGGAGAGAGAGGTCTCCTCCGAGCAGTCTCCTCCGAGAGAGAGCGAGAGAGAGGAAAATACCTGCTGCAGACGGGACACGCCCACACAGTCCGCGGGAGAAAATACACTCTAAAATGTAATTGATTCTCATGACTTTTGCCATGACTGTCAAACCTAAATTTATATACTTTGCGACGTTCATCATCGTTCAAATTTGGCTGGTGGCTTATTAACATAGGTTCCTGTGATGTGATTAACTCAAAATGCTAAATAATAATAAAATATTTCTGGTTTCCAGGGACTTTAAATGTTCAAACGGTTGGTAAACACGCTTGTCCGACGTATCTAGCCTTTCTTCTGTGTTTGTTTTATGTAGTGTTAGCTAATAACGTTTGTTTACAACTGTCAAACTCGCTGTTTTTTTGCAGACTCGTTAACGTTAGCTACAGAGCTAACGTTACAGACAGACAGACGAGTCAACCCTAACACACTCTCAGTATAGACTGGAGAAAAGACGAGTCAACCCTAACACACTCTCAGTATAGACTGGAGAAAAGACGAGTCAACCCTAACACACTCTCGGTATAGACTGGAGAAAAGACGAGTCAACCCTAACACACTCTCACTATTAACTTGAGAAAAGACAAATCAATCCTATCACACTCTCAGTATAGACTGGAGAAAAAATGAGTCAACCTTAACACACTCTCAGTAGACGAGAAAAGACGAGTCAACCCTAACACACTCTCACTATTAACTTGAGAAAAGACGAGTCAACCCTAACACACTCTCACTATTAACTTGAGAAAAGACGAGTCAACCCTAACACACTCTCACTATTAACTTGAGAAAAGACAAATCAACCCTATCACACTCTCAGTATAGACTGGAGAAAAAACGAGTCAACCTTAACACACTCTCAGTAGACTGGAGAAAAGACGAGTCAACCTTAACACACCCTCAGTACAGACCGGAGAAAAGACGAGTCAACCTTAACACACTCTCAGTATAGACTGGAGAAAAGACGAGTCAACCTTAACACACTCTCAGTATAGACTAGAGAAAAGACGAGTCAACCCTAACACAATACATTACGTTTATTAAAAAGACAATTCCACAAGTCAGTGTAAAAGATTGTATTATGTCTTGCATATGACTAATTATATGGATTAAGAAAAATATAAGATAATATAATATAATATAATATAATATACCGTAATCATAACATGATTGCGCACAGATATAAGTGTAGTCGTAGGTGTGAAAATCAACATGTCTGTCGTGCAAACAAGCTGCAGGTGACAGTTAATAATCTGATGTGTCAACATTGCAATTAAGCAGGAGGATTGATATGAACTCATAATCATAGTTTCAAAAGTAGAGACTCACAACAAGGTCAAACAAAAACATCCTATTTTTGCACTTGAAAATGTTAGCAATTGGAATCCAACAGGTCTAATTGCATGAGCTGAAAACAAAGCATCTGTTCCTACACCCTTTTTTTTCCATTCCAGCAAGAAGATTTACTTCTTAACATTGTAACATGTTTGGCAGGTCTGACTGCAGTCAACCTGTTTATACATGATAATAGCTATTTTAGAGGATTTGGTGAAAAGTTATGTCACTCTCTGACCTCTTTTTCCCCACACAGAGCTACACTAAAATGTGAGACAATAATTCACTGCAACAAATGGCATCTTGATATGATGAAATTATTATCGTTTAGATTTTTTTTTTTAAATCTATTCTCCACCAGTGGCCAAAACCAGCCTCTTTTTTCCATAAAAGTGGAAATGAATGGGGAGCCTATTTGATGCAGCCAACAAGCTGTAGTAATAGTGAGGGAAAGTGTATTTTGTTCAAGCGCCTCCTTTCTTTTTGTATGGATTTTGCATGTCATTTTTCCCTCCTATCACTCCTATCACTTCTCCTGCTGAGCTGAGCGAACACCAACTGCCCTCAATTCAATTTATTTACCAGCCAATTAGTCAGTCCCTTCAAGCTGGTAATGAAATAAATTAACGCAATGACACATCAAAATCAGCATGGCGAGACAGCCGAAGAAGAGATGGTCGAGTTTGCCGAGGCGAGAGAACTTACTGCTGGAGAGAACCCACAAAGTGGTTGGTATCGAGATTTCTTTGTTAGAATCATCATCAGCAAATTGTAATAATAATAAAAGGAGAAAAGCAATCTTGACTGAATCCCAGCAGAGCTGCATATCAAAGCTGTGGCCTGGCTGACCCGAGTGGGCTGTTTGTTTGAAGCGAGGCAAATGTGACAACTTGAAAGAATATGACAACTCGAAACAAGTGCAAAATTTCCAGTCAAGTGTCAGAGCAAAGTGGAGACAGCAGCCCAAGGTCTTAACACACACACACACACACACACACACACACACACACACACAGACACACACACACACACACACACACACACACACAGACACACACACACTCTCTCACTATTGCTGAAATAGGATTGGCATCCATATTCTCGCTGTACACGCTAATGAGCGCTTTTGGCCTAATTCTCACCCTTCTCTCACACACACACACACACACACACACACACACACACACACACACACACACACACACACAAACACACACACAAAACAACTAGTGGCATTTACACTCCAGACTGATGGGAGTCAAATCGTCGAGGTGGGGGGGGGCGAGTCAAAAACTTTGTGACACACATGGCTGCCACAGCTGGCCTTGCCTGTTTTAGCTGAGCAGGCATTTCCCGACAAAAAGGAGGAGAGCGACGGATATGGGAAAACAATGAAGGAAATCCCAGATAAAAGCTCCGTAAACTAGCTTAGCTATGCAGCTGTGTACGTCTCCTTATATACCTCGGTCTTGTTTAGATCATGGATTAATTTATAATTCCCATACAGTGGCCTTGTTGTCTGTTTCAAAAACGATGGAATCTCAATAAAGAAATCAATTGGGGGCTACTTTCTTCCTCATCGCTGGGTCTTCAGTTGAGACAGGACTGAGCCTTGATAACGTCATTATTTGTCAAATCCCACAGCATTGCAAGAATAAGAGACCCGCAAATATGCAGTTTGCTGCATTGTTTTCGTCAATGTGGTCGTTTTTTTGACAGATTCGTGGACATAATTCGTCTAAAGGCAGGATTCAATCCATCCCGTAACAACAATAAAGGAGTTTGGGTCTGACGTTAAGCTTTCTCTAAATCGCTTTTATAAAGAGTACAATATGTGTCGCCTGGTGTGGCAAATGTAACAACAGAAAATGCATACTTACACAAAACTTAGATGACGATTGCAATAATGCACCGTCAAATGTGCTGAAGCAACAAGTCTTTCAACACAATGTTGTCGAGGTGGTCCGAAAATGCTCCGGCGAAATCTCCAACTCCCACAGGCTGATCCAACTGCGGAGAGGAAAACAGCAACGCTTTTAACCGTCATCTTGTCCAAAAATGGTTATTCGTGCAATATGTTTTTAACGTTCCCGTATAAATCCTGAATTCCGCTGGGACTTTCTGGTGCTCCTGGCACAGGGCATGCTGCATTATAGGCTAAATAGGGGCGTATGGCCAGGCTTCTTCTCCAAAAATGTGAAAAATGTCAAAGATTTTCGTGCCATGTCAATGCAATAGGCTACACTGAGTGGACAAAGTCAGCACCCTGTTGCAACAGCGACAAGAATCGGCCATCTAGCTACTTTACCATAGCGCTGTGGCTAAACTGCATAGACCTGAATAAAGTCCGCATTTTTAATTCAGCGCAGCGGTTTTTCCAAATGTAGCAAACTAAAAAAAATGCTCTAACAGAAGTCTGCAATCAGTTTGCATATGATTAACTACATTGAAACTTACCTCAAACACCTCCGTTACTGATATTTCATATTTAAAAAAATCTCTCCCTCCTTTTTTTTTACGATATTATTGAATTTCTTTAAAAAAAAAACTATGTCAAGTTATTGTAGTGTTTGTGGGCCAGCCAGGAAGGTGTAGGTGAATCGCTCGGCACTGACAGAGATGTGAAGAATGCTCGGAATGAGAGGAGGAATGAAATGAACGCAAAGAGCGAGCAGCGTCGGCCGGGGCGGAGCCAGAGGTGGCGTCATCCCGAGTACAGAGCCCAGCGGGGACAAGGCAAGGCCGGGCAAAAAAACATCTCCAGCATGCTGCCTTCACGGACCACGGGCAGGCCCCGACTTCCGACCATTGGAGTCGTAAATTCCCACTTCTGTTTTTTTGCGCTCACTGCTCAGAAATAATAAGCTGTAAAAGGGTCCCAACCATAGACTGGATTTTTTTTTAATCACTTTGTATTAGTAGCCTAAGATTGCTACTTGTATGATCACTGTATAACCAATCTGTTTTAATGTTTGTATGTTTACTTTATCTCCTGTGAAGCACATTGTTTGGTCAACCATGGTTGTGTAAATGTGCTATATAAATAAACTTTGAGTTGACTTGACTTGACGACTTGATATTTTTGCTCACGCTCTGCTCGTCACATACACAGCTCGGCCACTACGCGGCATCGTCTGCTCTATGACATCACTGATGACATCATCACGGATGACATCACTGATGATGTGATCATCACTGATGTCATCACATCAGCCTCAATGTAGCGTCCAAGTAGCCTGGGTAAACCCAGCCCCCACGTGACCTGCTCTCAGACAGACCCTGCCCCCTAGTCACAAGGTAGTGACTGAGAGCAGGTCACATGGAGGCTGGGTTTACCCAAGCTAGTGTCCAAGTGGGGGTTTGAACCCGGAATCAATCGCTCCCCACAAACCTGGGGCAACTGCTTTGCTATCCACTCAGTTAAAGTGCCAGCCTACCAGTTGAGCGGACAGACAGTTGCGGTAAGGACCTAGGGCGATTACAGTATTATTATTATTATTACAAAATTGAAAGCGACTCAAAAGTTTATTTTATAGCTTTTTGTCAACTTGAGAAATCAGCTGGCACTAATTTGCCCTGCAGCGGCAGAATTAAGTCAAGGAAATGTGCATCAGGCATGTGGATGATTATTTATTTGTTATAAGATAAAAATTAACAGAGTGAAAATAGCAACCTACACCGAATATTTCACATAATCACCAAGTTGTCTGTCACCTTCCCCTCAAGACACGCCCCCTATGTATAGGTCACATCTTTGAGTAGAAGAAAATCCCAGCTTGCCTGTTTCATACAGTATTTACCACTTTACCTCTTTCAATCTTTACGATATTTCTGGCAGTACCTGAAGGCAGCAGATGACTTCACAGGACATGCCGAATTCAAATGGGAGAGATGAGGGTAATTATTTTTGCTAAAACCAGGCCTCATGCAGATTTGACTGTTTGTAGAGAAACCAGTAGTGGGATTATAATCATCTACCCTCTGATGCATGTGTAAAAAAAAAAAAAGGGTAAACTGTGACTTCCAATCAGTTACCATCATACAGCAAAGGGCAAACAGGCATAGGCCTACAAATTAAATCGAGGCTAGATTTTCGGAAAAGCATTAATGTGATGTTATGTATTGACCCTCTCTCCATAACGTACAGCCTACGACTTTGATACTTACCATGATGTTAAGCCCCTTTTAGATGCTTTTCACTGAATTGTGTTGCTCAGGGCAGTGGTTCTCAAATGGGGGTCCGGGGGAAGGACCCCCCCCCCCCCCCCCAGGGGTCCTTCCAGGGGGTCCCCAGCCAAAAGGGGGGGTAATGTATAATTCCATTCATAAGTAACACAATTACTATTTTGGTCATGGGTTTTATACACCGTCTGTAACAAAACATCTAAAAGCATCAATCTTATCATATGGGGGACCGTGGAACAAAATCCTATCAAATGGGGGTCTGTGGTCTCATTTTTGTCAGTTTACGGGTCCTTCATGTGAAAAGATTTGAGAATCACTGGCTTAGGGAACGGTTTGGAACCTAGCTTATGTCCTGTCACTTATTACACTGCAAAAGGAAGTAAGCTGGGGGAAATTTAGGATGTTTATGTTGTCAAGTTGAAACCGTCTATTCTTTTATGTCAGCAGTCGCCCTATAGCCTAATATGTGTTCTGTAAATAAGCTTCCACAAACTGTTGGGAGTTCTCCCACTTTCATGCAACAATGATTAGCCTATTTTAAATACTTATACTATATCCGGCGTTAAAGGACACACGCCAGTGTCATTTAGTCTTTGTCACACCGACACCGTGTGTGCATGTACATGGATGGACCCATGTGCTCAAATTGTGCACATGGTGTTCAATCAAAACACTCATTATTATTGCACCGTTGTTGTAGAAGGCCCACCCGGGCAGACATAGCCTAACTACTACAACTGAGAATTCAACAGTTATAAGGCAGAACCCAGTGAAAGAGGAAAGTGCATTTGGTCCTGTCTGAACAAGTCATCCATTAGAAGCCAGTGTTTTGACACCGATCCTTCAAAAGAAAGGGATCTATGAAGACGAACGAGTGGCCTTCTGAGGACATCCATCAACACCTGGAACACCTGTCTGTGCATGTTCAGCTCAGCCACAAAGGTGAGGGAGCTGCATGGTTGTCAACTGTTCTTTTCTTTTTTTTTAGAATACAGGATTGTCTTTCAGTAACATTTAATTTTGCTATTTTGTTTAACTTGTCTCTCCTTAATTCCATAATCTCTTGGCTATGCTCTGCATGGTATAAGCGTAACAGTCGCTGCTTTCAAAGCAGCTCTTATCTTATCAGCCTCTCTATTCTCCTGGGTGTTGCCGGTTCCCTCAATAACAATTTATTAATCATCAAAAGGCAGCTGTATTTATGTAAATGCAACAAAGACCTCTGTAGTGAGCAAGGCCTGCCTTTCTGCAGAGATGAATGCAGCACTATGGAACACCAGCTCAGCACCTTACGAGTCACAGTCGTGATTCATCAGCTGACTGTTTTTCACAACTACTTGTTCATAAACATATGCTTGGTGTGCACAGAGGAGCTCAATGGATCCCAGCATAAATATCTAGTAAACTGCAAAATAGTTCAATGCATCAGAGCT
Organism: Poromitra crassiceps; assembly: GCF_964638095.1. Taxonomy (NCBI): domain Eukaryota; kingdom Metazoa; phylum Chordata; class Actinopteri; order Beryciformes; family Melamphaidae; genus Poromitra; species Poromitra crassiceps. The sequence continues at coordinate 19,127,910 of NC_139633.1, forward strand.
TCATGTACTGCCCGGATGCAGACAGAATTGAGGGGAAAAGGGAGTCCGTGTCGGCGCACGCAGGTGGGGCTGCATTTTGTAGGTTACTGAGCCACATGATTTAGGCTACTGCTAAATTATGGATATATGAATACCTGCCACTCTTATCTTGGTGTGCACAGAGCAGTTAGAGCCTTCCTGCATGTGGTGAGGGGGGGGGGGGGACCACTGCTCATAGCCACTGAACTGTTCGCCCCCCCGCCCCAAAAAATAGCGCACCCACTCACCAAACCCAGAGAAATTTAGAGAGAGAGTGGCGTCAACGGAGGACCAAAATGCGTGACTCATTAGCCAATGAACAGCCAGGACGCGGTCTCGCGCTACTTTTGAATGCTAAAATAAAGCTGATAATGTACAATTTGATAAAAAAAAAAAAATCCCTTTCAAAGTACATCACAAACTGTCCATTTTGCTGCAACTCGACAGTGCTGCTTAATCCAGGACCTTACTTTCTGGAACTCTTGAGAGTAAAAAACTGGTCCATTGGAGTGAATGGAGATGTCGTGACTTTTCTATATGGCTCTGGCCAAACCCATGCACTCCACAGTACCAAGCTATTCATGCAGAGGCAGCCTTCACACTCTCTTGTAAGAGGGCGTGGCCACATAGGCAACAGAGCAGTATGAGCAGTATAGACCATCAACCTGACAACATAAATATTCTAAATGGAATGGACCCCAGTTTATTTCCTGTTGCAGTGTTTGCTATTACAGTATAATACAATATCTGACAGGAAATAAACTATGTTCTAAATTGTTCCCTAGCAACAGAATTCCAGTGACGGTGGCGACCGAGAGAAAAAACCCTTTCCAAGGACCCATTTCACAGTTGAGGTGGCAAAAGCAGGAAGTAAAGCAGGTGTAACCAATACCATTGATTATGGTTCCATTCCGTTTAGGTGTTCCACTGCCAGGTGCCCTCGTTAATATTATTGGGTACACCTGCTTTACTTCCTGCTTTACCACCTCAAAAAACTTTGGTGTGAAAAGAGCCTATACTGTATTTCTTTGATCAGACTTACACTGGCACTACACTAGGCTTGCATTTTGAAAAAGAGTATTTTCCAAACTGGGCAAAAACAGACTGATGGAACTTCTGACCCTTGATCTTGGAATCTAAGGAATAACTGTGTATTAGCAAGCATCAAAGTCTTTTCTGTGTGCGTCACAGGCTATTCTCCCAAGTGCTTCCAAAACGCTTCTATTGTCTGTTAGCCCTGACGAATACACTAAACTAGTTGATGTGGCTACAGATCTGCAGCAGCCATACACAGGGTGTATTGGCCGTCCAGCTTTGCCTCCTACAGTTTAGTAGTACTGTACTTCAGAATCTCTAAGCTAGCCTACTTCATCATCATATGCCTCATCTAATTTTCCCATGACACAATGAGTAACGCACTATAAGTTCAACATCAGGTCATGTCTTACTGCTGACTATCTCTGGTACAACTGTAAACTATACCTTCGCATTCCCCAATCTCTCACCGCCCCAGCGCCCCAGTTTAGTTTAGTTTAGTTTATTTGTTTGACAATTCAAATTAAAAGGACACTTCCATGGTTGCAACACCAGAATACATGCACAATTAAAAGAACATCAAGGATAACACAAAAAAGTTACAGAACTTATTTCCATTGTGGTCCTTGTTGTAGTAAGGTGTGTGTGTGTGTGTGTGTGTGTGTGTGTGTGTGTGTGTGTGTGTGTGTGTGTGTGTGTGTGTGTGTGTGTGTGTGTGCGCGCGCGTGTGCGTGTGCGTGTGCGTGTGTGTGCATGGAGACAGCAAAACAAAACATTGGTCGTAATCACATGTAAAAACACAAAAGCATACAGAAAATATTCACAACAACAACAATCATTCGGACACTATTATGTTAAAACTAGTTCATTAAATGGGTTACATACAACCCTGCCTACAAGCCTGTCTTTAGAGAGGTACGTTATCTAAAAGCCATTGTTTCAGTTTTGCCTTAAACGTGACTAAGTTGGTGGTCTGTTTAATGCTGTTGGGAACCTTATTCCAATCCTGGGCACCCGAGTATCTAAAATAACTTTTACCCATCTGACTACTGATCCTTGCCAGCGTCAGATTTGCTACACTCGACCTGGTGTTGTGCCTGTGAGCCTCTCTGACCTGTGGGAAAAAGTTTGATAAATAATTTGGGGCTTTACCATTTACAATTTTATGAACCTAACTACGTCTATGTTTTTTCCTCCTGATTTGTTCTCCTTTCCCATACATAGCTGATGCATATGCTTCTCTTTCCTAACAAGTAAAGAATTGATTTTTGACACTTGACACTTTGACACTTTGTTATCCCTTTAAGTGTATCGATGGGGAAAGACCAACTTTGCATTCGAAGAGAACATGTCCATCAGCAATATGTAGGTTGCTCTGATTTCAAATCTAATCCTAGATTCTTACATATTCCACAGGTATACAGTATAAGCTTCTGTTTCTTTAGACTTGTACACTAACTATTGTCCAAAGGCACAGAGGAAGTGTCACACCAAGAACCTGTCAAGAATCTGTTTGGACCTCTTGTTCCTCTCTGGGTGTCTTAAAAGCAGCAGGGTTTTTAGATAGTCAGTTCAGTCTCACCTCACTAGCAAATTGATTGTGAAGGTAAAAATGCACCTGCATTTTTTTTTATCCACAAACAAACCCCATCTTAGACCCATCCATCTATTACACCTCTCCAGATGAAAATGTAACAGATTAATGCAGAATAATGACCACCCAACATGAAAATCCTTTTATATGAAAACTCTTTTCCCCCTAACCTTTATTGTCTCTGTCTACTCTGTGTCAACATTCTTACTACCTTCACTTGAGGAAACATGTAAGGGGACTCTCTCTACTACAGACCGACCGGCATACCGATATATCGGTACCGATATAACCCTTATTTGGCGTTAAACATCATATCGGTATCGGCTTAAATGTCTGCCGATAAGCCGATATTGCCGATATGTATTCAATCATTATCGGCTGCCATAGCGGTTATCGGTGATTTTCCCCATCTCTAAAACCGTTAAAATATCGGTCACAAAAATCCTTATCGGTTGGGCTCTAGTCTCTAGCAAACACTTTTGGGAGCTTGGGGACAGCACAGAGATTAATTATTAAATACATGCTTCAGAGAACACAAATCAGCGGTTCTGAACCACTGAAGCTGAGGTTTGTCTGCCACAATAAAGGTGTCCCAAGAGATGCGTGGCCTCATTGCTGACTCATGGGTTGATAAGGTCGTGTTGGTCGATGGCATTGCTTTGATTTGAAGCCCGTTGTCCCCTGCTCTAAGCCACTGAGGGAGGCCATGGTGCTGGTTGTCCCCTGCTCTAAGCCACTGAGGGAGGCCATGGTGCAATAGAATTAGCCGGGCTTAGTTCATTTGACTCCAGATCTGCCCTGCCTCTGCCTCTGCCACTGCCTGGCCTGGCCTGGCCCGGTCTGGTCTGGCTTAGCCTGGCCTGCAACCTCTTCTAATCAGATAGCCCTGCAAGGCCAGGTGCTTCCCTGGCTCTCTACTTCCACTGCTCAGCCAGCCACACACTGATTGGCTTTATTCAGAGATCAGAGAAGGGCTAGTGTAGTGACGACCACTTACCAGCTAAATGAATAGGAGTGGGGGAGCAAGGCCTCATTTCAATCAAAATACATTCTGCTTATATTATCAAATGCATCCGTGTTCATATGTTTGTTCTTATACAGCAAGTTATGTTTATTATAAGAAAGCTCTGCCTGAATAAGCTTGTTCACTTACTGCAGGCACTCATGATCAATACGAATTTGTAGGGATTTCATTGTATTTCATTTGAATCAGTGGGTTTTAGAAAGTTTGACACACAAAAATACAAGTAGCCTACAACAGTATGACTTTACAATTCTGGCTGTAATAGGTAATAATCCACTTTTTCAACATAACCACATATCCATTCAATTGACAGTTATGTCTGTTGTTGAAATGTCTCAAACCAAAGTGTCTGAAATGCCCCCTTGTGGCCACTTGGAAACATGATTTTGTTGCTGTAATACCAGTATGGTCTTCAGTGTGAGCTGTGAATACAGTAGATTTCAGCCGCGCCTGCTGCCTTAACTAAGAGTTGTAAAACTGCCAAAATATATTGCAATACCGGTACTTGATATAGCCTCATATCCAAACAACATGGAAAACAGTCATTTTTTAGTAGGGACAGTTATCTGATCCATTTTCAAGTAGTTTGCAATTTAATTTTGCCTGTAAGCTGCTCGAGCCACTCATTCTATAACAGGAATCAGTGAGGGAATCAATAGATTTCTTTATCTTAAAAAGTCTTTCCATGATTACATTGTAATGATTTAATAACAGGGATGGCCCCAATTAAGGAACTGATTAAAATGAGTGTATTAGGCTAACTCTTCACACACTGACTTCCACTTGAAGTAATACATGAACAGCCAATGAAAGGTTCTACATAAGGATGGTTAACAAGATAATCATCTGTGATATGAAAATCCCATGTACCCATCATTGTTGGGAGTCAGTGGAAATAGACCTACTATTCTGTTGTTTCAGTATGGATGTATGTTGGAAAATCCAGAAGATATTAAAATAATTTAATATGCACTTTTCTATACATTTATTAGGCCTATTTCATGTAATTAAGTTGCTGATGAGCTTATTTCAACCCAATCTCATTTAAAATGTATCTGTTAATCTGTTTCTTTCTGCTTTGTGTGGTATACTGTGAGAATAATATTTGTTTCTGCGTCATGGCCCGATGCATTTTCTGAGCTGCCGAGTGCCACTTCACCAGGTCCATTACTGACATATTTGGTGGGAATTTTGTCCTAATTCATCACTGCCATAGGTGTCAAGTGTATCTGAAATCCAATGTAACCCAGAAAAAACACCATGAAAGTTCAATACCAACATGAGAAGTGTTATACATTATGAGAAGGTACTCCATCATGCCATACACTGTACAACCTTTGATGAAGAGTCTCCCATTCCTCCACTTTTCACTATTAACACAAAATGGAACAACTTTTCAAACGACAAGCATGGTTTCATATCTTCTCGGCTGAAGGGATCGTTGTAGATTTATGACTGTTTGAGGGAGACATTTTCAAGTCCTCAGGACCAATCATGATAAATAGTGATTTGAACAATATCTTCCGTTTAAAATTGGGTTTACGACTTCGCCAACAGACCTGATATCATCTATATTATTAATTTGATTCTGTAATTGAGAAATAAGGGCATAGCGGGGAATGTGCTGTCCACTATGGCATTGGAGTCTGTTTTAAAGAAAGAATTATAATCACTCTCCCATTATATGTGAAAATACAGTCTTTGGAAAATACAGTGCACTCTCATGTAACTCGTAAGAAATAGGGATACAGTTTGATGACCAAACCTTTTTGGTTGGTGGTCATTTTTCTGTCCAACATTAGGAAATTGGTTTTCTTCCATAATGCTGAATTCATTATAACGATGATTGAAAATATGTCGATATCTGTTTTGATGGCCAAGTAATGCAATAATATAAGGAAACAAATACAATGAAATTGTGATTTTAGGATCATCAAGAACATTGTCTTGCCCTTTTCACTAGCTCTAAACCAGGAGCTCTCTCCGATCTCTCTCGGTTTAGAGCCGATTCACTCTGTTGATTTTCCCATAGAGCCCTTTGTCTCTGCTTGCTTATACCACCGTCTCCAGACATTACTTAGCTTAGCTGGACACTGAAGTGAAGATGGTTTTCGAACGATGAAAGCCTTTTCTCCAAGGTGTGTGGTAGACCCACATGTTTTCAATCATGAGAGACTGCACATGTGCTTCGCTGAACCCTCTGCCTTATTATAGTGAGATATCTATATCTCTCAAGTATACAAATCATGGCTGTGAAGATCAAGTGTGATATCCCACTTTTTTGGTGGGGGGGGGGGGGGTCCACATAATGAATAACAGGTTACATCTGAGCCAATCAAAATGAACAGAATGGCAATTTCATTCCGTTTGTGGTCTCCTCTCTGTATGTATGTCATCCAGGTTCAGCGCTCTCTCTCTCTTCCTCTCTCCCTACACTCTCTCAACCATGGATGCTAGTCTCCAAGCAACAGCTGAAGTTTACGATGTCTAAATGTTTGTGCACTAAATGTTTGTTTAATCTAATTCCGTGATGCAGTGAAGATATGGATCAATGCTAGCTGCTGCCATTGCTGGTGGTCCTGGTGCTCAGAGGCATGCCACTGTATCAGTCCTACACAACAAAGAGCAGACCACTTGAGAATGTTGTCATTGTCTCATTGTAGAGAGGATCACATCATACTGTATTTATATGGAGGGAGGGGCATGTCCATGTTGTTTCTGCAAGACCACTGTTTACTCTCTTGGTTTCACTTTCTTAGATATTGAGGTCACACACGGGTCAACTTAACTAATAGCACCACCTCTTTACCTCAGAGTCTCAACTAAGATCGTTTACTTGCGGAATGTTTTGGGACATCGAGCACTTAATATCCAACAGGGTATTCTTAAGGCTATTTAAGCTGCTGGAGTTGCGTAGGTTTACTGCTACATAGTTGTTAGTTATTATCATCGTAACAATTCAAATGAATAAAAGGTTATATTTACAAATGATGTCACAAAGGAGAGAACATAGAGAAAAAAAGAGTCTGGTTGACCCTTCATTTGGGAATGCCACAGTCGAGGTGTGCCAAGGCAGAGGAGGCGTTGTCAATCACAAAGGAACATTTTCTATCATAAAGACGTAATTAGAAATCAGAAATTAAGAGCCGTATTGGTGAGCTGACCCAAAACCGCAATAAAGTCTGACAGAATTAAGCGCGAGCAGTCACTGTCGGCAGCAATGAGGACGTTGTTTGCCACTCTGAGAAGAGCAAACTCTGACATTTTGATTGCATTTTTCTCAAAGACTTTGGAATTCATAAATCACAGTAGCTGTAAAGAAATAATCTTTTCTATGGCCTTGGCCAAGAAGGGCAGATTGCATATAGGTCTGTAATTATTATGGCATTGAGGTATCTTATTGTACGTAAAATATGTGTGCCGACTATATCAAGGTCCTCTTTGAAGAATTTAGTGGGAATAATGTCCAAGGGACAATATGAGGATTTCATATTATTAATGGTATCTGCTAGAGTAGAAAGAGAATTCAGCTCAAAGCTGCTGAGAGTGGGGGCATATTGGTGGGACTGATGCGTCACAGCTACATGGGTTCAATCTGGTGTCTGTTCTCAAAAAACTCCTCACACCGTTCTTTTGGACGTCACAATAATGTGGCTATAGGAGAGGGCAATGACAGAGTTTATTACATTAAATAGGCCCCTGGAACTGTGGGAGACATAAGCAGGCGGAAGTTGACATCTGATAGGCTGCAGTTCATGCTTGGAAAACCGCAGACAGTCCAGACTGATGCTCATGGGCTTTATTAACTTGTATGAACAACAGAGAAGGTAAATCACTGCAAGTCAATCATGGAAGAGCTGCAGCCAGGGACTGTCTGGAGTCATGCGTAGCTGCAGGGACTGTCTGGAGTCATGCTTAGCTGCAGGGACTGTCTGGACCACCATGATTAGCTGCAGGGACTGTCTGGAGTCATGCTTAGCTGCAGAGACTGTCTGGAGTCATGCTTAGCTGCAGGGACTGTCTGGAGTCATGCTTAGCTGCAGGGACTGTCTGGAGTCATGCTTAGCTGCAGGGACTGTCTGGACCATCATGCTTAGCTGCAGGGACTGTCTGGAATCATGCTTAGCTGCAGCGACTGTCTGGAGTCATGCTTAGCTGCAGGGACTGTCTGGAGTCATGCTTAGCTGCAGGGACTGTCTGGAGTCATGCTTAGCTGCAGGGACTGTCTGGAGTCATGCTTAGCTGCAGGGACTGTCTGGAGTCATGCTTAGCTGCAGGGACTGTCTGGAGTCATGCTTAGCTGCAGGGACTGTCTGGAGTCATGCTGTCTGGAATCATTCAAGATTCAAGATTATTTTTATTTGTCCCAAGGGAAATCTGTCTTGGACATACAGGCTGCCACATACTACGTACAGTACAACAGTGCCGACCCATATGTAGCTGCAGGGACTGTCTGGAAGCATATGTAGCTGCAGGGACTGTCTGGAAGCATATGTAGCTGCAGGGACTGTCTGGAAGCATGTGTAGCTGCAGGGACTGTCTGGAAGCATATGTAGCTGCAGGGACTGTCTGGAAGCATATGTAGCTGCAGGGACTGTCTGGAAGCATATGTAGCTGCAGGGACTGTCTGGAAGCATATGTAGCTGCAGGGACTGTCTGGAAGCATATGTAGCTGCAGGGACTGTCTGAAACCAGAATTGTTTTGACATTTGATCCCCTAATGTCCGTCCTGCATGCTGGCCTTGTACTCGTCTCTCAGGCTGCTCAATCCAATAACATCAAACTCGCCCTTATAAAGAAAGACAAACAGAGAAACTTGTCAGAAAAAGTAGTTCAAGCAACTGGGAAGGAGTTTGGACAAATGCTATGGGACTGGCACTGTCTTTGTCCTGGACACGGCAAGGAGATGTCAGGCCCACTGCTATGAGGACAGATGGCAGATGGGCATATGGACAGGACTATGAGAGAATACCGAGGTGGTGGAGGGAAGGACAAAATGAGTTGCATGAGAGATGAGCAGGGACAATGGCTTGTGGGTTTGAGTGAGGATCAATGATTTGATGGTTGGTAAATTGGCCATGAGGAGGAGTCAGTCAGGAGGTTGTCTGTGTTGTGCATGGGAGAAGAGGTGGGAATATTGTTTGAAGAGGTGCACAAGAGGACCGCAATGGAAATAAGCCGCAAGGCTTTATTGTGTTTTTATCCTCGGTGAACTGTCTGTGTTGACTTTTTCACCAAAATCAATCAATCAATCAATCAATCAAAATCTGTGCAAAATGTGAGAAATAGGCCACTTGATCAAATGCAATTGTCATAAAACTGTAAAAAGAAAAGATCATCATGACTTTTCCTGGGCTATAGTTACAGCCATATTTTGTGTTGTAGCACAGTTGAACAGTTACTGTACTTTGTGTTAAAGTTCCCTACAAATCTCATTATCTCTCTGCCAACGCAGTTGCCTATTCAACAGAAGGTATTGCCAGGAAGACACAGCCATTCAAAACAGATTATCGCATAACCAATGTTTAAAATGTGATTAGAACCAGATGTGCATGCAGATATGTGAGGCAGAGGATTTTGTCATATCACACAAAAGCATGTTTTTAGAGCAGAGGCAGAGCTTTATGTCCTGCCATCCAAAAGAATCAGTGAGCATCACTTTTCTCCCCACTGGCAAAAAAATAGTTGAACCAATAATGAAAAGTATCCAAAGGGAAAGTTTCTTCACAGCTAGTTGTCTCAGCTATTACTTCAACCTATTCCATTGCAATGAAACCACAAATTAAACAAAAACTGTCAAATACAAAAGGCATGGTTAAAAAAGGGGGGGGGGGGCATCTTGCTATGGGAGGCCAGGGCATACATAAGGGGGAAGGGGGTAATGTGTGTGTGTGGAGTAGTGGTGGGATTCACTGATGCCCCACGATACGATTTTGTCATGATCCGATAGTATTGCGGTATTGCGATATATTGAGTATTGCGATATATTGTGATTTATTACCTTTTTTCAACTGCAAATGAGTTCCCGCTACAATAGGTGTCTCCAGGACCACATTTTGCCATGATCACACTCTCTCACTCTCACACACACGCACAGGCACACAGACACACACACACACACACACAGAGAGAACAACAGATACAGATACTGAACTGTGCGCATTCAAAAGTGTTCAAAAGTGCACTGTTAATAATCATAGAGAAGACAGGTTTAACAATAGATAAGCGGTTCATGCTCAGACTGAGGCCTTCGTACAGATCAATAAAGGACAGATACAAGCTCCTGAACCTAGGCGTTAACTACTCGTCCCCACTGTCACTTCTTCCAAGCTCACCTTTTTTTGTGGCCGTGTTTCTGCTGCCAGACCTGCTGTTTAAGCCCTTGTTCACACAGGACCCCAAACGTAAGCAGAGCTGAAGCTTGAGGCAGACACAAGCTGATCTGACGCCTAACCGTTCACACAAGAAGCCTTCTCTCTTCCTCTCAGCGCCAGTGTATAGTGTGAACGGCCACTAAGGCAAGAGAGGACTGTGGCTGTTGTAGCATGTACTGTAGCATGTAGCATGTGCAGGGAGGCTTGAGAGGACTGTGGCTGTTGTAGCATGTAGCATGTGCAGGGAGGCTTGAGAGGACTGTGGCTGTTGTAGCATGTAGCATGTGCAGGGAGGCTTGAGAGGACTGTGGCTGTTGTAGCATGTAGCATGTGCAGGGAGGCTTGAGAGGACTGTGGCTGTTGTAGCATGTAGCATGTGCAGGGAGGCTTGAGAGGACTGTGGCTGTTGTAGCATGTAGCATGTAGCATGTGCAGGGAGGCTTGAGAGGACTGTGGCTGATGTAGATGTAGCATGTAGCATGTGCAGGGAGGCTTGAGAGGACTGTGGCTGTTGTAGATGTAGCATGTAGCATGTGCAGGGAGGCTTGAGAGGACTGTGGCTGTTGTAGCAAGTAGCATGTGCAGGGAGGCTTGAGAGGACTGTGGCTGTTGTAGATGTAGCATGTAGCATGTGCAGGGAGGCTTGAGAGAACTGTGGCTGTTGTAGCAAGTAGCATGTGCAGGGAGGCTTATTTATGATGAATAGAGAGATATAGAAGGGCCCTTACAGGAGGGTAATTACACCTAATGGCTGCAGGAAATGCTCCTGTTCAAGACATCTTTGCACATGATGTCTGATTATGGGTGGTCATTTTCAGCTTTCTGATGAAAACGCACAGCTCTTAGGTCCTAGGCTTTTACCAATGATAGTGGTTCACTACACTACATAAGCTATTGGAAAGCATTGTTGCAATTATGCAAGTATGCAATTATTAGATTAAGGTGACCAGATGTCCCCGTTTTTGGTGACCTGTCCCCGGCTGGAGCTGTCCCCGAAAATGTCCCAGATTTTCTACTGGCGTCTGCGGCCGATATGACTCTAGGTCTAGTGGGCTCATTCTTAAATCTAGAGTGAAGATACTTATAGAGCATGAAACTGTAAGACCTACAGCATCCATTGGGACCAACAATGCCATGCTACCTTGTCGAGAAAGGGGCTAAATAATGAATTTTTAAAAACCAGCCATGGGCAAAATAAATGAAACCGGAATCATCCCCCTTTTTTATTTCATAGGTAATAAATAACATTGGATATTTTAATGATATATTGATTGCCGGACTGGAAATGTCCCCAATTTTCATTTGAGAAATCTGGTCACCTTATATTAAATGCTCAAATTGTAGCAATATAGGCTATAGCAGTATACTCAACCAAAGCTATGGTGGAGTAAACAACTGTGAACTGGAATGACTGCATTTTATGAAGGGCGGACCACAAGAAGAACACAAGGTTATGAATATAACCCCGGTGTAAGGCCTATTGTCTTGCACTTCTTGTCCATCAACAGCCTTTTTTTTACATGTAAGAACCAGGAAGTGCTAGCATCCAGGTCTTCCTTTTACATGTAAGAGCCGGAAGTGCTAACACCCGTCTTCTTCCTTTTACACGTAAGAGCCAGAAGTGCTAACACCCGTCTTCTTCCTTTTACACGTAAGAGCCAGAAGTGCTAACACCCGTCTTCTTCCTTTTACACGTAAGAGCCAGAAGTGCTAACACCCGTCTTCTTCCTTTTACACGTAAGAGCCAGAAGTGCTAACACCCGTCTTCTTCCTTTTACACGTAAGAGCCAGAAGTGCTAACATCCAGGTCTTCCTTTTACACGTAAGAACCAGGAAGTGCAAGCATCCAGGTCTTCCTTTTACACGTAAGAACCAGGAAGTGCAAGCATCCAGGTTTTCCTTTTACATGTAAGAGCCGGAAGTGCTAACACCCCTCTTCTTCCTTTTACACGTAAGAGCCAGAAGTGCTAACATCCAGGTCTTCCTTTTACACGTAAGAGCCAGAAGTGCTAACATCCAGGTCTTCCTTTTACACATAAGAGCCGGAAGTGATAACATCCAGGTCTTCCTTTTACACGTAAGAGCCAGAAGTGATAACATCCAGGTCTTCCTTTTACACGTACATTAAGAGCCAGAAGTGCTAACATCCAGGTCTTCCTTTTACACGTACATTAAGAGCCAGAAGTGCTAACATCCAGGTCTTCCTTTTACACGTACATTAAGAGCCAGAAGTGATAACATCCAGGTCTTCCTTTTACACGTACATTAAGAGCCAGAAGTGCTAACATCCAGGTCTTCCGGACCGGACTCATTCCTGCGGTGCTCTATAGTAAATATATGTTGGAGGCTTGGTCCCAGAATCCCAGTTAAATTCAGCTTGCATTCTGGCACAGAAGCCACAGCTGTGGATTTAGCTGATGAAGTGATCTGGGGGGCTGCTGGATTTCAGGGTGACAGAGACTTGATGGCTTACACAAAACCTAACACTTACGAGAAAGCTAGAAAAGTAAACAAATGAAGACTTTAAACCTGCGGAATATTAATTGAACACAGATGGCCTAATCAGGAGGGCCAGACAGGAACATAAACAGAGAGATGTGGAGCGGTGGGGCTGTAGTGTAGTTTGGTCCCACGGCCGGTGCAGTCAAACATAGAGCCCAGGGTGGACATGTGCCCAGCAGCACCGTCACTGCCTTGTCTTCTTCTCAGGCCAATCTTCTCCAGCAGAGGTGGAGGCACGCTGGAGCAGCTGCTGCCCCTCGCAGCACCACGGCCCACGCCCCCCTCCTCCTTATCTGCAGAGCTGATTTGCACCAGTTGGAGGACTATTAATCAGTATAACAGTGCTGGACTGGCAGGAGGAGACGAGGCACCCACCTCTCCTCCCATCCTCCCCTCCTCCCATCCTCCCCTCCTCTTGGACCCCGCTGACTAAATCTGCCCATCAGCACGGGGAGCCAAGTCTTCACATTGGCCCCCCAAGGACTTGGCGTGGTCAACCTGTCGTTCTGCTTTAACAGGAAAGCAAGAGAAGCCACTTAATTTCATTCCCTCATCAGCTCCTCCGCGGTTCTAACTACCTCAATCCCCAGTGGATGTATTTACTGATTTTGTAAACAGATTTTCACAGATGTTATGTGCGTCACCTCCTAACCTTCCAATAACCAAATGCACAGAAGAGGCAGGTTTTGGATTCTTCTATACTTGCATATAACAACTAAAGAACATTTTAGCTACACCTGCCATCCTTAAAAGCTGTGATCTCATATACTTCCTCAGCAAGTCATCATGCCAGTTATCATTGGAAGATTTTTAGTAGGTTTATGGCACGTGATATGCAGACCAAGCACGACTTTGCTGTGTGACTTTGCTCTATCAAAAATCGTCGCTTTGTGGGTTTCATTGGGTGTGTTGTGCGTCCGAGCAAATTCTGTTTCTATGACACTGTTATGGAGACCTATTTAGTTTTTCATTATTTTCTTTATTTAATTTTGACCACATCTAAATCATTAGCGTATATGGAAAATGGAATCTTGATATTGTGCTTTACTCCAACAAGCTACTAGCTATGGCTATTTGGATCCGATACTAAAGCTAAAGTTAGCTAACCTTGCAAGCGAGCTGGATTCTCTCGCGAGATTAGTGTGACCAGTTGTGATAGTGACTAAATCCGAAGTGTCCTCCTACAGTGTGGCAGGCTCTTGTTTGGGATGTAAATTCATTTAAATAATTGTCATATTTGCAGTCTTAAATATTGCTATGAATATTGTCTCTCACCCTTTCCAATAAGGACACCAGGCCCTTCCTGGCCCTGTGGTTGTCATTAAAGAAGACCTTCGCCATGTTGCTGCTGTCCAGGACTTAGGCAGGACCCTCATGCAGACATGCTGTCCAGGACTTAGGCAGGACCCTCATGCAGACAGGCCTCTCTGGCCTATAGCACAGCAGACCAGGGACCGTTTTGTCCAGCATGCGTTTCACTCATCTGGCCAGCAGGCCTCTAAATGTATTTCTCAGTGGACCAATGTTCTGTTATTTTGCACAAGATAGTTGCCTTTATCAATATAATATAATATAATATATAATATAAGATAGTGGCCTTTATCAAGGCTTTAGAAGTTACAGAATGACATTGGCTGCCATTAGTCCCTTACTTACAGTGCCAATATAAAGCAGAGAGCTTGCTTATCAGAGCATCAATTCTTCTGTAATGCTTCGTTATGTGTGTGCCTGTTTCCACTGGCATTTCTACCATGTTCTCTGAATGTTACGTAGCCGTAGAGTGCTTTGTTCTTAAATTAGTTACGTACAACAACCGATGAGTAGCCTACATGATTTGAACATGCATCTTTAATAGGGCAGCTACAAAAATATGAAAATGATAGGAAACGAGAAGGGCACTCGGAGAGCGCAGACCTCCGCCAAGGCCAATAGTCCAGTCTGCTATGATATGAAATTGTTGACAGACAGACAGACAGACAGACAGACAGGCAGGCAGGCAGGCAGGCAGACAGACAGACATGCAGACAGGCAGGCAGACAGACAGACAGAGAGCACAGAAAACATAATCTCCTTGATAGAGGTAATAATCAGAGTTAACATAAATGGCAATGTTGTGAAGATAACGATTTTCTGCTCAGATGCAGATGTTGGAACTGCAATATACATTGTACTCTGGCAGCCTGGGCTGTATCTCCTCCTCTTGGAGATTTGTATTTTACTATTTAGGAGGATGCCTTTTGTGAAAGTGCTGAAATAATGATGTGACATTTTTAGATTCAGCCTTTCTATTTCCACCGTCCCTCACAGCGTTCTGTAATTTCAATGCAATTTCAGCTTCTGATTGCTGTTTTGGTTGAATGCTAATCATTGTTACTGTAGAACCTGTTTGCTAGTCCAGTCTTTTTCCATTTAAGATCAAGTCATTTAAAAGAAAACACGAAAGAGTTAGATGGGTCAGTAAACAGGTGCACATGGCACTTACAAGTACTCACAAACAACAAAGTCCAGTGACCTCTGGTGGATTGCAGTGTAGATACACCACACTTCAAGCACACCTGAGCCCACACGTGTGTGGTGCCTGGAGAAGTGCTCAACGCTTTTTCTCAGGTCCCGTTCCAGAAGAGAATTCCCCATTCATTTTCTCCATAGACATTTTGAAAGAATCCTTATATAACGAGTTTTTGAGCCTGGAACCAAGCCAACCAGCGGCATCCTGAATCGTGGGCGACCATACAACATTTCACTTGGAGCAAAAACAAAAAATAAAAAGCAGGAGTGGGAGGGTAGTCTCTTAAAACAGACTGTCTCATCTACATCCAGCGAATGCAGCTATATACAGTCTGTACGTTACACCCCCAGAACATGCACAAGGAAGTTGGGAAAAAAACCTTCAGACAGGAAAGAAGTTCGACAGAATCCGACCAATCACGACACGTGGGTTCACGAAAAATGCGGCATATTGGATTCTGATTGGACTAATGAGCGGAAGACCCGCCTTTCTACTTCCCATTCCGGTTGGTGCATGATTCTCCCCTACGAAGTACAGACGGTATGGCGGAAGCATTTGAAAATTGCGGAAGCCAACTCGTCTGTTCTAAGAGACTAGTGGGAGGGGGTCCGATCCGCACCCCCCCTCCCCCTGTTTTCTCTGACAAAGAGACAGAAACCAGGACAGATCTGACAGATAGCAAAGGCTGGTTAAGAGTTATGGCTATAGTTCATCATTTCTGGTCACAGGTTAAACACAAGGCTTCTTGCATGCAGTTAATTGAATGTAAAACATATGTTGCAGTTTGAAATGGATAAATGCTTTTAAATGGGATCTCTGCTCTTTTACAATTGCATAACGAGGGGTGTGTGCTGGGGTCCAAATGGTTTCGCTTTGGCTGACAATTGAGTTGTGTTGTAATGGGACAGATGACACGCGTGAGTTTGGCATCTGGCACCTCTGCCTGCCGTGCGTCCAGACACACAGACGACGCAGCTTCAATATGAAAGAGCATCTCCAGGCTTTCATTTGTTTGTTTGTTAGCTGGAAAAAGAGAAAAGAAAACAAGTCAGTTGTTTAGTCAATATCAAATCAAAATGTTCCTAAATGGTGTGTGTGTGTGTGTGTGTGTGAGAGAGAGAGAGAGAGAGAAAGAGAGAGAGTGTGTGTGTGTGTAGGGGGGGGGGTGTTGTTAAGAAAATGGTACCACTTTACAAGACTGTACCACAGAGACATGCGTACTAAGGAACGAGTGAGGAACAAACACTAAAAAAGGCCCATTAAGTGAAGGTCCGGCAGTGACTTGGAAATTGTTATTAACCGGCTGCATCACCTCAGTATTTACTCTCAAAGCAACACCATGAAAAGAAGTTCCTGCTGAATGTCAACTGGCATTATAAGGTCAAGGACCTTTTTAGTTTACACCCAGAGGCAGGACTTTTATTTATTTTATTTATTTTTTTTTTATTTTTGACGGACAATGCACATTAACAAACATTATTGTAAATGCACAAGGGTACTGTATAATACTTTCATTCAAAAAGCAATTTTGTACTGAACCATTTGTAAAGAACAACTTTCCAGTGAATGGAGGCATAGCCTTCCAAGCTCTAAGTGCATTCCTGTGCAATTTCCAACACAATATAGGAGTACATTTTCCTCTTAAGACGGTCTTCAGAGGAGGCGGAGAAAAACAGCTATGAAACATGTTCAACAAAGTATAAGGACAGAATATATTCTGCAATGGTGTTATGAGACGCCTTGCAGCAGGATATTATAATAAGTATAATCTGAGAGGACTTCCTTAATATTTAGAATATCATCTTTTCCCACTTATTTATTGCCATTTTGTCTCATAATATTTGTTACTCTCACTATGAGAAGCGCATCCCTGTTGCGACCCTACAGAAGCCCTATATTACTACGCCCAATCTTGATTGGCTGGTGAAGGCGAATCCGTCCGCCTCGCTAGGGGGCGGTGTCCAGGGGCGTAGTGGAGGATACAGTAACCGCAAGTAAATGCAGTTTACCCACAAATCTTTGAAATGAGGCAGAGAGTTTACTCACCTATTTTAAGATCAACTGTATCAATCAATGAGGAGAAACACGGTGGGTAAACTACTCACCTTTGTTATAGGTTACCCACATCTCTGTATTTACCACACCCCTGGTGGTGCCCCCTATATAGGCGAGCGCTGGAGGTATATACGTTGGTTAGATTCACTGCCCGAACCTGCACAATTTGCATAAAAACAGGTGGATGGAAACCCACCTCATAACATCATTGATGATGTCACAATGTCATATGACATCATTAGTGGGTATGGATCAGAGGGTATGGGTGTCATACTAGGGATTTACTGTATGACAACATTGATTATTACATCACAATTCAGTCTATGACATCACTGATGATCTCACCATGTCTGTGACATCATTAGTGGGGATGGCATCATCAACCGATTTGGTACTGACAAGTCCTCCACGGATTGAAGAGTTGTAAACTCGAGAAGATCCCCAAGAGGACCAGAAGGACAGAATGTAGGGAAACAGTGGATGGATGAATCCAGAAGGAGGCGGTAATGCAACAAAGGATGCCAACTGCCATAAAACACCACCAAAGAAGAAGAGTTGTAAAGTCCGGCCCGGCTGGTGCGACAGACAAGGCCAGGGGGGAACCAGCCTGGGGAAGATCATGGGCCTTCTGGCGAGGATACGGCAAGAATGGTTCATTACCGGGATAGTGGCCGTCATCTTATCCGCCAAACTGCAGCCCAGCCTTGGCGCCAGTGGAGGTCCGTTGAAACCAGAGATCACTGTAGCTTACGTTGCCGTCTCGGTCATCTTCTTCAACAGTGGGCTGTCGCTGAAGACAGAGGAGTTGACCACTGCGTTGCTTCACGTTCGGCTGCATCTATTGGTCCAGTCCTTCACGCTGCTCTTCTTCCCATTGGCCGTCTGGCTGCTTCTCAAACTGCTGGCACTGACCGCCATCGACCAATGGCTACTTAAGGGGCTACAGACGGTGGGCTGCATGCCGCCCCCCGTCTCCTCTGCTGTTATTCTCACCAAGGCTGTTGGAGGGAACGAGGCTGCAGCCATCTTCAACTCTGCCTTTGGAAGCTTCTTGGGGATCATAGTGACTCCACTGCTGCTGCTGCAGTTTCTTGGCTCCTCATCCTCCGTTCCCTTCTCCTCCATCTTCTCACAGCTCTTCATGACCGTGGTGGTTCCCCTCATCCTGGGACAGGTGTGTCGTGGTTTTCTGAGGGAGTGGCTGGAGCGGCGGAAGCCTCCGTTCGGCACCATCAGCAGTGCCGTGCAGCTCATGATCATCTACAGCACGTTCTGTGACACCTTCTCCAACCCCAACATCCAGCTTGACCCCACCAGCCTGCTGCAGCTCATATTCATCATCTTCTCCATCCAGCTCAGCTTCATGCTGCTCATCTTCGTCTTCTCCACCAGGTCAGGTTCGGGATTCACACCAGCCGACACTGTGGCCATCATGTTCTGTTCCACACACAAGTCATTAACACTGGGTATCCCCATGTTGAAGATAGTGTTTGCAGGTTATGAGCATCTGTCTCTGATCTCAGTTCCTCTGCTGATCTACCACCCGGCTCAGATCCTGCTGGGCTCGCTGCTGGTGCCCAGTATCCGGGCTTGGATGACCACAAAGCAGAAGTCTAGTCTGTTGTTGAGATAGGGCCGCATTCCAACACTACCCTGCCTGCCCTGAGCGGTGAAGCTCACCACCCTCCAGCCCATCTGAGGAGAACAAATTGAGCAACCTGACCAACGCTCTGCCCGTGAGTGCGTGTGTGTGTAACGGCGTTGTGTAGGTGGTACTTGCAGCAACCCATGTTAAGGGCTTGTCCAGGGGTGGATTCGAACTGTCGACCCTCGGCTTGGGAGTCCGACATGTTAACCGCAACGCCAAGAGAGCTAGCTCCCTTGGCGGAGCTGATTAACATGCCTTTATACCTGGGGAGTGAGTTTAACCAATCCACTCGCTACCATCACGAGGAATCCGTGCTGATTCAACTCGGTTACACTCACCCCACACCCACTGGACATCCGGGTTCACGGCATCAATGTGACCTATGGTATCTGCCTCTGCTGAAGTATTTCACAGGAGTCGGAAGGACCATAAATGCTCATTTGTGGTTTATTTTCTGAAAGGGTGGGACACATAACAACCACAATCAGCATGGCATAGTGGGTTGGTCTCTCTGCTCCAGCTAGCACAGAAGGAAGCCATTCTCTGTGAGCTACTTTTACTTTCAGTGATCGTATAGTGGTACATTCATTTTACTGTATATAAAATAAAATAACATTAATCTTTTTTAACTGTACAGATCTTTCATATCTATCATGTAATGGTGTCAATATCACAGTGCAATACATATTGTATATTACTTGTAACCAAAACTGTTTTGACTTCTGTTTGCAAAATCATTAGATATACTTGGAATGACCTATAAGCAGCTTTTAACATTAGAAATTACATTTAAATGAGATACAATGAGATACAATACATTCTTATAACATAGACATATAATCATGACAATACATACAGGTCCCTGTGTCCTAAATCTAAATGATCCGTTTTTCATACAAAGGATAATGTATTTTTAGCTTAACTGCCACCTGCTGGTGGTTACTAAAAATAGCAGGCACGCAACGTGCATATCTGACCAGCCTTCACAAAAGGAATATTTTTAACACATCTTAACATAAACATACCTGAAAGGGTGCTACACATAACAACCACAATCAGCATGGCATAGTGGGTTGGTCTCTCTGCTCCAGCTACTGTGAAAGGCAAGTTAAACACTATCAAGAACGGCTCTCAGAGCTAACGCTAATTAGCCTCTAGTCTAACCACGTTAGCCCAGAATGTTACATGACTACTTCCAGTCAGTAAACATAAACGTAGCAGTTCAACTGAAAACGAGTTGCATTGGAAGTACAGGATAATGTCAATTGTTGATTCTGACCGCTTCTACACATAATATGATGATGCAGACCACATTTATATAGCAATTTAAAGCTGAGAGCATGGGGGACCAAACTCACCCACCGAAGGAAGCCATTCTCTGTGAGTGACCCACGGCCACAATGCACTGCGTGTATATAGCAAAACACAACGTATGCTTTCTGGTCAGCACTTTCATTAGAACATAAAATTAAATAGAAATTATGGTTGCTGGTCCCAAATTAAACATGAATTGAACTATAAAATATCTTATTTATGCACACTGTTACACGTGCTGTGATCAAGGCGGACTATACCTGTGCTACAGTGGCAGGGATACAGCGGCAACACAAATATGTCGATATCCAACTTCTCAAATAAACTTGTGTCTAGGGGTATAATATTACCATCTACCATTTGTAACATGAATAGATAAAGATTACATGAAGAGTAGGCCATTTGACTGTTGAGTTAGCTGAATTACCTCTTGGTGCAGGCTGTCTGGCACCATCCCTCAGCTGCTTCACCGGGCAGGCTCGAACCCTTTCTTGGCCATCTCCGTCGTCGTTGAGGTGTGAGAGCCATCCAGGCCTCACTCACATGGTCAGTTGCGTCCCACCAAAAGGCAGGACTGGAAATATAAACAATACAATGTCCAAGTGGCTCCTAGCTAATCCATCCTCTCTGAGAACCACTGTCCTCCATGTGAGATGGTCCTTTCTGTGACATTCACTGTCCCTGTGTGAGATCCACACCTGCCCACACACCTTCCCTCTCCCAAACTGGGAACCCTGCTTCAGGAGACCACAGGCCTCTTAAAGAGACAGTCACACATGTCTCTCAAAGAATTCAGCATCAATCAACAAACAAATGGCCAGAAACACATATGTAAATATTACCGTATTTTCATTGTCAGTGAGTTGAAGGGATTACAGCCCACTGAACGTAACATACAGCGATGAAAACTCAAAAACGTTTTTAGTTTAAAAAAAAATCAATATGGACACCCACAAAAAAAACATGCAAGAAGATCTTCGTCTGACCAGCGGCGGTTGGAAGAAGTTTGTCCCCTGGTGCTTCAGCTGCCCACCACTCCTGGCCAGCCCGAGAAGGACGGAGCAGATCCAGCGGATAGGGAACTTTTCTGTGCTCCAAAAAACAATTCTGCTCTGCAAACAGGGCATCACAATAAATAAATGTGATGTGAGTTATCTAGTGATGTAGCTAATACACAAAAGTAAAATGAACTAACAGCATATAAAACCATCTTTCTATGGGGGATGATAATACTGGAACACACATCCGCCGGATCTGGTGTCAGATCTGGGGCGGGTCTTAGGGTGCTTTCTCACTGGCGCCCCGGTTCCGTTCCCAAGCACACTTGTCCCCAAATTGACCCCACTTTCGGAACGTAGAGTGTGAACATTGCGTTCCGTTCCTTTCCGCGCCCGGGCGCACAACGGGGAACCGTGATAGGATCCACATGAAAAGGTGGTCTGGGGAGCGATTTGGCGTGCCCGGGCACAGAACACGTGCGAGTGTGAAAGCCAACTGTTCCGAACCACATAGACAACAAACGGGCGAGGATAAACTCCAGGCATAGTTGATGATGCAAGTGCACTCTGTTCCGTTTCCGAGCACGGAAGAAATGTTGTAATGTGAATTGAAAGCTGACCAGCGGGTTAGGGTTAGGGGAGGGGGGAGGGGGGGCAATCGTTCCCGGGTGCGGAACGGAACGGAACGAAAGCAATCGTTCCCAGTGAGAAAGCAGCCTTAGACAGGAAGACCGAGAAACCAGTACAACCACAGTCTGATCTGGTGGCCACTGAGCAGCTCCTAGTTCATTTGAAGCTGTGTGAACTAAACTTTGAGCTAGCTTTTATGTGAACTTGCACAACACTGAGTGGCAGCAGTCTGGGTTCGGCTTAACTAGGCTTGCCTAGTCTTGTTTTTATAGAGGGAGAGTCATCATGTTCATCTTATTGGTTTGTTCCCTGCTCAAAGGAAATCAAACGTTTCACTTATGATCTATGGGATTTGTTTCGTTTAAAAATATATTACAGAGAATGTTGAATTAAAAAGACAGATTCAAACATTTTTATACAAAGAACCTTTATTGAATAATTACTTGCATCCATTATTTGTGAGTTTTTACAATATTCTATTGCAGTGGCCTTGTCAATACAGAAACAACTGTTGGGGGTAAAGCTCAATGCAGTTAACTTGATTGTCATATATTTGACACTGACAGAAAATGAATTTGGATTTTCTCAGGAGTGAAGGTGAGCAGCAGAAAGGAGGAGCTTGCTGTCTCTTTCTTTATAGTTACACAGAGCCGTTCCACATCTCCCAGAGCCCATACAAATCAAAACTAGCACAAGAACAGAAATATTCAAACACACATAACAGCAGAACAGCACTGCAGAGATTACAAGGAGTAAACTACCTGGGGGAAAAACAGGTCTGTCGTGTGATCTGAGATGTCAGGAAGGACACTCCCTTCCATCTATGAGCAAAAACAGCATTTTGCAAATCTTTTGGCAAAATCTCAGCTGGACTACATGTCATCCTCTAACATAATGCTGTAAATTCAATGCTAGACACTTCTTTGAACCCATATGCAAAGGATAATTACATAAATACACTCATAGAGTCATTTTAGGATTACTTGCAAAGAAGCCACAATGGAGCCTTCTAATTTTCTGAATTAATAATGAAAACAGATGCCTGAAGTGCACAAGTTTGAAAGTTTTCAAGAGTAGCCTAATGTACAGTAAATGGGAAATTAAAGCATGCGATCGAATTCTGTGCTATTTACATGTATTGATTTAAAAAGGCAATGCAAATGCAACACAGCAAAACAAGAACTAAAACAGGAATTACTCAATTACTACAAAATTAAACGCCCATAACGCACTCTCAAAAGTCACCGTGGATTATGAACAATTTTATACAATAATACTCTTGAATAATCCTCAATATTCTTAGTGGTAATTCCCCGGCTGGAGTGGGTTAATTAAAATCACTCTTGGGTTGCAGCTTCTGGATGGAGGGGGGAAAAGAAAAATATATTTATTTATTTTATTTATTTATTTATTTATTTTGAAAGGGGAACCTTTATGTCACTTTAAACATGTAGCTGCTGTTCATTGGTGAAAATAGAGTAATACTGCCTTCTATATTTAACTTTTATAACCAGAATTGAAGTGATGATTTGAGTCTACTCTAAAGATCTCTTGTTAAACAATTTCATCGCTCTTTATAAGGAATAGCTCTTTTTGTTTTGTGGACAGATTTGGAGATATTTTCATAGCCTACCTTGGAAATCTTTAAGATTTTAGATTTAAATTACATACAAAATGTGTTTCCGGGCAGCTGATGCCATATCGGTTTGAATATTTTACTTTAGTTCACCATGGAATTAGACACCAGAGTGAGGCAAGAATGCAAGAACGAAGGCACAGTTAACCTTAATAAAAGTCTTTAGACATGCAATAATTGAGTTGAAAGCGGGGTAAAAATATGGAGACACTGGAAAATTTTGAGAACTTTTCAGAATTCAGGTTGAATGTCCATAATGATAATTCCCTGTCACTTATAATTAGATCAATCAAATTATTATGGATTTTTTTTTAATTGTCCAAAGGTAAATCTTTTAAAGCAGTCCATCAACTTTATTTTCTTTCTTTCAAAAATGAATGGGACACATTCTGGATGATAATTTCTCAGACAGGCCAGTTGTGCTAACCTTTCAATGCAGCTGGATTCACGCAAGATCTTGAGATCAGATCATGCGTGTTTGTGAAACAGAATGTGAAACAAACCCATCTACGACCACTTGCCAGCGTCAGGTTATAGTTGTGCTCCATTCTAGACCAACAAAAAGTTGATGAGATACAGTAACATTTAACTTACTTTATAAGAAAGTTTGTTGGCTGGTGTTCTTTTTTTCCTCTTATGAGGACAAAATTTGATGAGATATTGTTGTGAATTTTCTTATCTGGAAATGAGAGAGTTTGGATAGTCCTGGAGAAACATATTTTCAATATGCATGATTTATAAATATATCTAAAACATGATTCATTTACTGTAAGATTAGAGAGCATGGTGCAGGTAAAAAAAAAAGCGGAGGAATACGGTAGTTGTACGGTTGGGAGAAAAAGCAGTGCCGAATGAAACCGCTGTTTGGCGGGAAAGTAAAGCGCTGAAAATTGTCAAAATAGAGCGTGCATGTACACAGATATCGATTTGTTTAGGTGGGCGTTGTTTTAGGTGGCTAAATTACGTTTTAGTTCTTGGCCCCGTGTAGTAGAGAGACAGAGCTGTGGAGGCTGTTGCTGGGTCTCGATAAACGGTGCGCTCAGCGACAGAGAACACTGTACCTATTTCAGTTAGTGTATGCAACTAGCTGATAGGACCCCACTTCAAACAAACCGACCTATCCCTTTAATGCAATGCGGTCTCCAACCTGCACCATGCTCTTTAATTCAATTCCCCTAAGTTCCTGAAATAATAAATTACCATGTCAAAGTGCCTGAAGATATTTTTGGAGAAATAAATGACAAAATATTGGTGAAATAGCTACAGCATGCATAAGTCAACTTAAATGATATTCACTACATATTTTGAGGTCTTATTTTCTAATTTGGGTTTGTTGACCTAATCTTTCAACCACAATAGGCTCATTTCACATCAACCTTTTCAGGTGGTAAAGCAGGAACAGGTGTAATCATTAGCATTAATGAGGGCACCTGGTACTGGAACACCTAAACAGAATGTTAGCATAATTAATGATATTTACAGCTGCTTTACTTCCTCCTTTTACCACCTCAAAAGGGTTGGTGTGAAATGGGTCAATTCTAATCCCATACAGCAGAAACCTTTCACATGAATGCAAAGAATATTGGGTTTAAAAAAACTTGATGTGACCCCTGCTTAGGTTTCTGATTGGCTCCTACCCAACCAGCCATGCAGCGCTGGTTCAAATCCCAGAAACACCTCCCCCTGGTGGAGGATCAATAACAAGCATTGTGGCAAATCATTAGTCATGCTGAAACTCAGTGTTATTCAAAGACATTTCTTTAATGACACAACAGTACGGTGGGTATGTTTTGCAGTCTTATTTTGGCAGACCTCAGTCATGATTAGTAACGTCAAAGCTTATGTAAAAGCAGACACATATGGGTCAGCTACAGGAATTAATCTGCAGCCACACAAGACCACAAGACCTCGTGACCATGCAGGTGATCACCTTCAATATGTCATATCTCCTAACCATCCAGTTGGCTCAGCAACACACCCTTCATAAAAGGCTTCAGCTGAATGGGGGGGAAAGAGATGACAGAGAAAATGATCTAAAACACAGAGAACGTAAAAGAAAGTCATGAATTAAAAAAATAACCAAAGGCATGAAAAAAGTAGTGAATGCTTCTCAAAATCTAAAGCTGACATCCATAAAATATAAAAGGGATTTTGATGTTGGCACTGTTGTACATGCCATAGATTGCATGACTGTTGTCTTGTTACACATGTGTGTATACAACAGTTATAAAAGTTCAGTCCATCTGTATGAAAATAGTCCATTGTGGATTTTAGTCACGTTGAGGTCTTTCTAACACTGTAAGAAGGCTAGATCCTATTGAGAACAACCGAGTCAATAATCCAACATACTATATTAAATATCTGGTTATAAAACACAAATATCATATTGCAAACCCAGTACTGTCATGTTGTAAATTGACTGCCTTGATTTAAATCCAACGTGTAAAGTTTTGCGAGTGGCATTTTCACTCATTGTCTGAGAAATATTCTTAGGGATGAACAAAATATTCCACAACTCTAAAGTGCTTCAGTAGCATGATCAGATAGTGTATCTGAATAAGAAGCACTTGGATGGCTTCCAGTCAAAGAGGTTTGCAGTTGATCTTGCATTTTAACACCATGCTTTAAAACTGTGGCAGGGTAGCAAGTACATTCAGATGCAAACACAGCACAGCACACTACCCAGCTTCTTCTGTGTAAAGTAAATCTGACAATATTTTCTAAATCAGTTATTTCAAACTAAATGACATGTTGGGGAGGGGAGATGAAGGAGGGGGGGGGATTTTATTTAGTTTTGTCTTCATGCTCGTCCTGATAGTCAACAGCAGATGGCAGCAACGTAGTACAAAATACTGAGAACAAAACCCAAATTCCACACTAGAGATGCTGAGTTATCAATAAAAAATGCATAGTAGTAAAAACAGTAAATAACAGTCAACATTTAGTGTGGTCAGAGGATAATAAAGATATTTGTCAGAACAGTTGGGTGTAAAACACGCGTATAAAACAGATAAAGGGAGCACATATCCATGAGCCCAAACCAAAACCTGGAGACTGGAGTCGGCCTCAGCATGCGACCAGTCTTTTACCTAAAGGAACACTCACACCACATACCAGGCATGAACTCAGGCAAAGATAAAGTGCATCAAGTTAGTCTCACATATCACTTTAAATGATGAAAGTAAGCAGTCAGAACCTGAGATAAGAAAATTAATTGCTGGCTCCATTTTCTAAGCCAGTATATAAACGATTCAATTCTATAGCTATGATGATTGGACATTTCAGCAGTCTCAATACAGTCTGGATTGCACTGATATTGTCCCATTTAACTCTTGAAATGTATGTGATCTTTGTTAACCTATTTCAATAATAGTTGCTCAACCATTTGAAATCAGAAATACAGCGTCCTCAACAATCCCACTGCAAAACTATCTGATGCAGCTTCAATATTTGAAGAATTTCCCCAACACTAATCCTGGAATAAATTGCAAAACATTGCTACAGTGTCTGTTCTTTGGTTGATGCAGAAGTACATTTAACACACTGAGAGCTAAATGTACATACGGTATCACTGTAATAAGTGAGTAAACATTAGAAAGGTGTTTGTGCACAGTCACAAAGTAGCCCACCAAAGTATGACACAAAGAACACTCCAGGCAACAGACCCACCAGTCCAGGGAATAATGTTCAGGGGTTATGGACTACATGAGCCTGTGGCCAATCTGCTGGTCCAGCCACAGCAGGAGAGGCTGTAGAGTGCTGCCCCCTGCAGGCACAGCCTCTGCGTACATCTGCAGCAGCACCTCCTGCAGCACAAGCAGCAGGGGCAGGCTCATGCTCAGTAGCTCATACAGGAATGCATAGTCCTGGGCGTTGGCCCTCAGGTGGACAGCGAAGGCCTGCGCTGTCCTCCGCACGCAGCGGGATAGCAGCCAGGGGGCGCTACACACAGCACGAGTCACACTCAGGGGCCAGCTCAGACGCTTCCTTAGGAAGGAGCTGAAGGTACCTGCTGCTGCTGACGGGCTCTGCGGGCTGGGATGAGGGCCGTCTCCGTTAGCCTCCTGGGTGGAAGATCTGTCCCGGATCGCTGATCCAGAACGACTCTGACAGAGAGGGCAAGACAGAGAGGGACACAATAAATATAATTGTAAATAGTGCTGGCCTGTTCTTAGTAGAAAGACTCCTGCACAATGTCCTTGCAAATTATCACCATTTGAAGAAAGTTGAAAAGACTGAAATGTCAATAAAGTATTAAATGATAAGTTGTAAGAACAGTGTGCACGATTCCTTCTACTAAGAACTATCTGACGCACTTTTACAAGACAGTTTTTGGAGATGCAAATTACATGTAGCTTTATAGTGAATATTGCTGGAATAGGATAAAAATGAACACATACATGAATCATCAGATGCGCACGGCACTGCCACTTACTGAGTGCAGAGAGAAATTCCTCCGTTGGGTTGTCCCATTTTGGCGTTGAGCGAAATGAAGTTTGCAGTATAATTTACCTGTAAGATGACATCAATTATTACAGTATACAAGGTACTTCAGAAAAGCCAACTGAATACCGAATAATGTCTGGTGTGTTTCTCTGCCACGTACCCTGTTCGGAGTCAAAGGCGTGTGCTCCCTGGCGCAGGGCCGAGCTGCAGGTAGCACAGCGGAAACACTCCCTGTGGAAGTACAGGCCCTCAGCACAGACCTTCTCCACCATATAAACACGCCTCTCACACGCATGACACCTGTCGCCTGACTGGGGAAAGGTCCTGCGCACAGATCCCTGGGAAACACAACGCAGGCAGAGGGTCGGTTAAGAGAGATGGTCACAGTGAAATGATGATAGCTATGGAGTTTCATTTCTCCATCTTTTCATCCCTGAGCCATACACAAACCCAGCAGGGAGAAAGTTTTTAAACCTGATAACTAACCAATGTTTTTAAACCTGATAACTAACCAATGTTTTTAAACCTGATAACTAACCAATGTTTTTAAACCTGATAACTAACCAATGTTTTTTAAACCTGATAACTAACCAATGTTTTTAAACCTGATAACTAACCAATGTTTTTAAAACCTGATAACTAACCAATGTTTTTAAACCTGATAACTAACCAATGTTTTTAAACCTGATAACTAACCAATGTTTTTAAACCTGATAACTAACCAATGTTTTTAAACCTGATATCTAACCAATGTTTTTAAACCTGATAACTAACAATAGAAACACCTATTGTCACTATGAAGCACTATCAAAGAGAGTGTCACTGCCAATTCTCAACGCATAAAGTATCCTCTATCTCTGCACAAGGGTTTATCCACTCGATTATAAAATGCATCAAAATGAAATTATGTAAATGAGTCAACTACACCTGAACATGCTATTATCAAATCTTGGTGCTTTCAGCACATCAAGGACTTTGTTAAACATCACCTAACAGATCATCCTATCAGAGGTCCATCTTATCAGAGGTCCCGCCCCCTCAAAACGGCACATAATTAATGAGGGGAGAGACAGAGTGGATAGAGAAGTCCCACAGAGGCTGGATTTTTTTTGCAGCAGCAGAATAACCAATTCATAACCTTGCTTTAAAGACCCATGAGACATGTTTTAAGCAGCTAAAAGTTAATCGCATAACATGGGATCTTTAATTTAGACAAGACTGAGGCTGTCATGGTGATTGCCTTGCAGCTTGAAGCATTTTGCATGAATTCAGAAAATGAAATTGACCCATTAGATTATTTTCTGCCATTGCTCAATTAGTTACTCTTGGAGGTGTGGGCATCAATTAGTTACTCTTGGGCATCAATTAGTTACTCTTGGAGGTGCGGGCATCAATTAGTTACTCTTGGAGGTGTGGGCATGTGCAGCAGGAACAGTGGTGGGGCTGAGTTGGTGCGGTAAGAGAAACGATGTGAGAAGTTGGGTGCAAGAAATCTAGCCCACATAGGTCTGATTCTGTAAGTTCTCCACCCAGATAAAGGCTTGTCCTTCACGCCGTCACATCCTGAACGTCTCCTTCGTTCAGACAGACCTGCTTACCGGAGAGGTCAGCGGTGACGTTTGGGGCGACAAGCAAGGTGACAATTGAGGTGACGACGGCGGGGGCGGGCGGTGCAGGGCTCTGAGTCTGTGGTCTGTGTTTTCAGAGAGGTCGACCGGTGTCTCTGCCTCAGTGTTTACAGCCACAGACAACTTCCCAACTGACCTCTTGCATTCAGTGCAGAGGAGACAGGAAAGAGACGCAGGTCAGAAAATGATAGAAGAGAGGTGAAAACAAGCAAAGAGAGAATTGTAAGGATATATGGACAGAGGAGAGTGAGAAGGGATATTGTATACATCATATTGTAAAGAGATCCCTAATTCTTCTTCAACAACTATAGCTCATCCAAAAATCAAGAACCTGGTGTGTAATGAGCCGTGATCAATTGTGCTGATAATTACATCCACATGATTTTCCTACTTGGAGCTCTGATTAGAGCAGCTCCTAGTGAAGGGAGTGAAGTTCCTTTACATTAAACTGAGATGAGGTCCTGTTTGAACATCTGGTCCGCGGAGTCGGAGCAGATCGTCTGGGATGGGCGGGGCAGAGGAACCCACAAAAGTGCCACCACAAAAATACACACACACTCTTCTGTGAGGAACGCTGCTAACTCAAAGCACAAGGAGGGGCGGCAGCAGCAGTTGAAAGCAAAGCTCACATGCCAAGCGAGCTTTTTTTGTCTATATCTGCCCTTATGATGAACAGGCTACATGAGCAAAATGTCAAGCTGCGGCTAACATGCTTGTTTCAGTGTTTATAAAATGGTCTGGGTCTCTCTCTTTGCTGTCTTTGGGATACACATGTTGAGTAAAATAGAAATATTTGTATGATCTTATTAACTTAAATTATTAGCAATTAGCAATTATTGGACAATTAAGTTTGAATATAGAAATACATTTTCGGAATGTATACATGTAGTCATTTTCAGGGTTGTTGTCGATTAGAGACAGGTTCTGAATAGAGCTGGGTATTGGTTCCAATTTCAAGAATCGATTCGATTCCGATTCACAAGGTTGCGAATCGATTAATTTTGATTCGATTCGATTCGATTCTGATTCGATTATTTTCAATATCGATTTGATTAGTGATACCAAAACGTGTTTTTTGAGCTGTAGGCCTACCCTGAATTACATGACTGTCCAGTTATGTAACACATGGGTTCCCAACCTTTTTTGCTCCAAGTAGATACATGGGGGAAAAAAGTTGCAGACCTGTTGTCAATTTTAATGGTTTTAGTTACACATATATTTACTCAACAGGTGGTGACAAAGGGTAAATAACAGCCTTTTCATCTGTCAATAAAGACACTTTCACAATTATGCACAGTGATTTGATTTCAGCCTATATAATTTCTAAAAGTAGATATTAATGATCAAACATTTCCATTCATGTAGCCTACAGTATTTATGTTTTTGTTTAAACTACAAACATAAATAAACGTCAACTTGAAACTATGTTTCAACTACCACACACAGCATAATATTTTAGCCTGTTTATTAAAAAAACAAAACGATCTCTGGACATATGAATCGATAATCGAGGATTAAAATAAAAATCGATTAAAAATCGGAGAATCGATTTTTTGAACCCAGCCCTAGTTCTGAATATAGTATAGAAAAGCTGTGATGATCAATGGCCCAAGTTTGGACGTGCAGGAGATAGCGGGGGCCACTTACCACAAAGGAGTGGTTCAGACGCTGTGTTTGTATTTGCTTTTTGTTAAGTTGCATATCGAGGCCCTTCAGTGTACTCGGCTTTTGAGTTCCATGTGGAAAGAGAGGCAATAAAGAAAATAAAGAAAGCAAGAAAATCAGGTTAAAGACAGGGGAGCGATTAAAGAGAGAGGGATATCAGTACAGCCCAGAAAGTATATAAATACTAAATAACACCAGCACAGACACATGCAGGGTACATACTGTATGCCCTACACATAGAAATGAAGTGATAGAGGAGACGGAACAGATTGTTTTGTTTTACCTGAAGACAGAATGAGCGTAGGGATGATGAAAAGATTTGAGGAGGAGGAGGTGAGATGGAGGCGAGGTGGAGTTTGTCAGGTTGGAGGTGTAAGCCAGTGATGTTAGGACAGGAAGGAGGGAGGATGGGATCAGAGGGAAGGGTCTGGCCAGAGTAGAGACACATTGGAAATACCAAGAGCATCCAGAAGAGGGCAGAGGCATTAGGGTAGTATTAATTAGTATTAGTATAGAGAGTAAAGCAGAGTGACCTAACAGAGCATGTAGGGGAGAGATAACTGTATTGTCCATCAGATCTGTTTATTATTATTATCATTAACAATTGGTCAACATGATCTGTTTTGATGTGCCATTGCAAATGTATTAATCTTAATGATAATCATTATGTATAATATATAGCTATATATATCTATCTATTACTACCATTTCCCCTTTAGCTCTGTTGCACTTTACAGTATACCACATTTCTAGTGACATTATTATAGAAGTCATCATACCCTATAAACACAAATAACCTCGGCAGGTTCTATCATAAATATGCTACTCCTGACAATCGGTGTTTCACTGTTTGCGAATTGATTGCATTTGTTCTCAGCGATCAGACCGTAATGAGGACAAACGAGTATAAAGTTTAGAGAAGAGGGAAGCCAGCACTCCAAATGTCCTTTTGAATATTTAATTAGTTCCTCAAACCTGGGCAGCAGCAACGAACGTTTCAGTCAAAAGACCTTCCTCAGCGTTCACTTCTGGAGTATAAAGTTTGCCAGAGCAAAGGATTTGCAATATCGTGTTGTTGAAAGATCACACACACACACACACACACACACACGCATGCACGCACGCACGCGCACACACACGCACACACACGCACACGCATGCACGCACACACACACACACACACACACACGCATGCACGCACGTACTACACACACACACACACACACACACGCATGCACGTGCACGCACACACACACACACACGCATGCACACACACACACACACGGCATTATATGAAGGTGATAAAAAAAGTATTCTAGAAATGTTGTCTATCCTGAATCTGATGGGCTACAGCAAGCTACAGAAAACAAAGCCTTGCCATAAACCAGAGATGCTCACAAGTCATTTTTTGCAAGTCCAAGTCAAGTCTCAAGTCTTTGAGGGGCAAGTCCAAGTCAAGTCTCAAGTCCCTATAGATGAGCGTTCTATCATCTGTTCTGTTTAGAACACTGCATAGCTAAAATGAAGGAATTCAAAGCATGTACTGTATTATCCTCACTCCTTATCTATTAGAATACAGTAGCAGCCAGGCGCGGACTGCATAATCGGGTACGTCGGGCAAATGGCCGGTGGCCTGGCCTGGCCTGCAAAAAAAAAAAAAAAAAAATTGGTGCCCGCAGTCAGGTCACTCACTGAACAGCAGGCCAGGCCCGCCTACTGGTTTACTAGTGGTTTTATTACTTTATTCAGGGTTAAAGTGGGTGCATCTCATTGTAAAATTGGACTTGGCCCAAATTGGGCTTCAAACGGCCCAAATTGGGCGTCAAACGGCCAAATCTGGCTTCAAACGACCCAAATTGGGCTTCAAACGGCCCAAATCTGGCTTCAAATGGCCCAAATTGGGCTTCAAACAGCCCAAATTTTTCGCCGCCGCCCGTATCGGCCTGGCCTGCTTGGTATCTAATGCCCGGCCTGAATTATGATCCCAGTCCGCCCCTGGTAGCAGCAATGATTAGAGATGACATTAGTACTATAGAACATTTCCTTAATGTTAATGCACCTAAAAAATAAAATAAAGATTGTTCACAAGTCCCAAACCTTCAAGTCCAAGTCAAGTCTCAAGTCTTTGAGGACGAGTCTGAAGTCAAGTCTCAAGTCACTGTGTGTGTGACTTAAGTGCGACTCAAGTCCAAGTCCAAGTCTTGGCTTTGGATAAGAAGTCGTGGAAATATGAGAAAATATGCTTCTAACGATAATGGAGTGGTGAATAATCCAGCATGACATGCAGCAAAAAATAACTCCATGAACAGCTGCTGTCATGCCAAACACAATCTGTTGTCTCATGCAAATAAGCACACAGGGACAGGTGGTGCAGGGGGAGGGTGGAGGTTAGATGGAGATAGTCACCTTGGGTACAGAGGCGTTTTCCCCTGAGAACAACCCAATAAGGTGAACAGCTTTCTCCTTTATACTCTTTGTGAGAAACTCTCTAGCGTGTTGTGTCTGAGCTTTCTTCTGCGGGACGACAGGAACAAAAGAAGAGGTGTCAGTCTCGCCCCCTACTGTACACTAGACACATGCTCCCACCAACACACCCGCAGGTCTGACTGGAGACATAATTAGGCAGGCTAATAGCCGCTAAATAAGGCCTGCACTGTAAAAAGATGAAAGCACCTTCTGTTCTGCTTCAAGCAGGCTTTTGACAGCTAAGTGTGCATTGTGCGGAGGAGAACAATGACCTGGCTGTTGAGTATGAACCCAGCTTTTATTACATTAATTTCACAGCCGAGTTGATACGACTGCTCATACTGTGCTCTTGGAACGTCGGAGTGAGACCTGGCAAAGAGAGTGGGAGTCCTCTACTGAAATACTGCAAAACAACATCCACCATGATAAGTCGTTTAGTCCAGAGGTTCTCAAATGTTTTTCAGCCAAGGACCCCTTACAAGATAGAAAATATACCGGGGACCCCCTCATTCTGATTTGTGATTTTGGGCTAAGTGTAATTGTTTCCACGGTAACGTGCTTGACTTTTAAATTGATAGGTTTGTTAGATTAGAATGTAATCCATTAACCATTTTATATTTAAAGCATACCATATTTTCGTTGAACTATGAAGCTTTTTCTAAAAAAAAATATAGATTTATTTATTTTCCTGAAAACTTTTACGCGGACCCCCTGGCAAAGTGCCACGGACCCCTGGGGGTCCCCGGACCCCCATTTGAGAACCACCGGTTTAGTCGACTATTGAGTCTTCGAGTATTATTTTTCTTCTTCAAACAAGTGAGGAATCTGCCATTGGGGTGAGGTCATTTCACTTGCTTCCATTGCAAATTAAAAGAAATGTTGAGTTTCTTGACTGAAGTGAGTCATTATGTTCATACAAGATTTTGTGTTTCCAAAAATTCTCAATAGAGGTGAAACTACATTGGACACTTTTTAGTGTTCTCAACAAAAACACTTTTTAGACTAGTTAATGTCTAGCCAACGCAGCCTCTACTCTGAATCCAAACAGCTTATTTGCAGACCTAAGCCTCTGCCTGAAACTTCACCCGGGCCTGGCAGAACTGCTCCGCGAGGGCTTTGGACCGGCCAGTCATCTGTCTTGGCGGGTGCCAGGTCTGTAGGCCTGCTCTTGCCATTATGGTCAGGCTAGATAATTAGGGGCTGACTTCACCATCTGACTACACATTACATAAGCCTGAATATATCATCAGGGCGTAATATATAATCAGTATTGACTTTGGGGCCTTTTTTGGGGGGATCAGAACATTGTAAGAAACACAAGGGTTTTTAAAGGAGCGACGACAAAACAAACAGAGAGGAAAAACAGTTAAAAGACTGAAAGAGATTGAAGGAGTGTTCACCTCAGAGATGTGTTCGTCCACCTCCCTGAGGTGCTGGAGCATTCTTGACATGGCTAGGACAGCTGAGTGGCAGGAGGGAGAGTAACCGCTCTCAGGCAGTGTCTCAGCGCCTGTCTGATCAGCTTGTCTGACTCTCCTGAGAGAAGGCTTTGGGCTGGACGCCTGCTGGGGTTTGAGCAGGGGTTTTAGTGGCAGGTGGACTATGTGTTCTGCTGTGTTCCTGACACAGGCTGCAGACTGGAAGTGGGGAGATGTTGCACACGTGAACTGTGGTAAAGCTCACCATCAAGCCACCTTAACAGGCTACAGAGGACAGCGGAGATGTGATGTAAAGTAAACCTCTGTTTCCTACTCTTCAGTTTATTTTTAGTACACACAGACGCTCTTGCATCATTTAAATATTTGTGTGAGGTGTGTCTATGTATTTGTGTGGGTGTGTCTGTGTGTGTGTGTATATGTGTGTGTGTGTGTGTGTGTGTGTGTGTGTGTGTGTGTGTGTGTGTGTGTGTGTGTGTGTGTGTGTGTGTGTGTGTGTGTGTGTGCGTGTGTCTGTGCGCATGTGCGTGTGCGTGTTTGTGTGCGTGTGTGCGTGTGTGTGTGTGTCTGTTCACGCGCATCATGTATCTATACTGCGCTGCAGAATCAGTGGGGTAGGTATTGGGACAGTAGTATTATTAGGACGACATTTACTCAACATAGGCCCTTTTCACAGCCACCATTTTGTGTCTAAAAGGCAGGATAAACACAGGTGCTCCAGTCTACCTGTGCGTGGGAGGGAGGTTTAGGTGGGACCGGCCGGAGACTCCGGAGTTTGACACACAGAGCCTCGCTCAGGTCAGAGGTGTGTAGCGGGGACGACCTCTCAGGGGAGGACTGGATTTTGTCCGTCCCAGAGAAAGGTTAGGGGGACAGAGTCAACAGGAAGACATGGAAAGACGAAAAGGCAGAAAAGATGACATGCAAGAAATAACAGACAAGAGCGAACATCCTGGCCCTGTCTCAGATTTAAAAAACAAACAAACTGCAGACCACTGAAAGAGAGCGGACTCACATCTAAGCATATTTGAAATACCTATTAAACAGAAGCTACCATCCTGGAAGAGGAAGACACCGAGGTCAGGAACAGTGTACATACTGTACAGTCTAAGTATTTGTTGGGTCATGTGTTTGTCTCACCTGTTTCCGGACGCTGCAGGTGGGGTTGCTTTCAAACTTGGCCAGCAGCTGAGTGGCCATGGAACGCACCTTGTTCTTGTTGGGCTCCTCTCGCACCGTGGAGGAGCCGTGACTGGAGAGGTTGGTGGCCTGTAGGCAGAGACAGAGAACCAGTGAGATCCCCAATAAGGCCAAGCACTTCCATATAGTGGCTCATTCTGAAATGGAAAGAAAGCTTCACGAACCTCCTCCAAATAATTGATTAATTTTCGCCTCCTTTTGAAGATGGGATCTGTGCCGTCGAGCTTCTTTTCATCCTGGAAGTTGAGCACAAGGAGACCAGCCTGAACATCTCACAGTCTCAAGCAGAGAAGCTCATGCTGTTATGTATATATCATAAATCCTACATGAGCAGTAATGATACTGGAAGGCAGACATACGCTCAAATTGTGGCGTTTAATCACGCAAGACTTTCACTCGAACAGTGGAATTACCTTTGGCACCCGTTTCCTTGGCAGCGTCAGATTGAGCACGTTATGAATACTTCGGACTTCCTTTGATGGGTAATCTTCATTGTTTTCATCGCCTCCTCTGGAGCCTGCAGGTGTGACACGTGACTGCATTAACATTGTGATATTTTCCACAGCACCCAGTCATAAAATGACAAATAGGGTCCCTGCATGCTGTATGTCATGTGACTCACACAAAGACACACAAGAGGAGGGCAGTTGTTTTTGTCCAAGAGAAATGTTCCACCAATAAATAACACATTACTGGAAGCACTCAGCTGCACGCCAGAGGAATGTAGATGGATGGTTATGACTCAATAACACAACATATAAGTAAGGATTAAAACAGCAGAGGTGTGAATAAAGCGTCTGGGCCGCGCTTTTGAGATAGGCAGCTCTCGTCTAACGCCTCCACCTCATTCAGCCTTCTACAGTCTCCTCCGCTCTGCTACCGGCGTACACACACATTCCTCTCATGCCAATACACTTGACTAATAGGGTTGTGCAACACAGGCATCCTTTCACAGGAAACCAAATGAAATGGCATACCTCCTCTTTGAATAGGAAAAGTGCTTTTTACATAGCTTAGCCATACTATAGCGTGAAGAAGA
Source organism: Poromitra crassiceps (assembly GCF_964638095.1). Lineage (NCBI taxonomy): Eukaryota > Metazoa > Chordata > Actinopteri > Beryciformes > Melamphaidae > Poromitra > Poromitra crassiceps. The sequence continues at coordinate 19,165,127 of NC_139633.1, forward strand.
GAGGAGCCAGAAAACAAAGGAGAAGACAAATATATACTGAGACATGTCAATATGTTACACATAACAGGGTGGAGCTTGTACTGGAGAGGAGTGCAGAGACCGTGACAGGGTGTTCTCTGTGTCTGTTATGGAGAAAAGACTACTACAGAGTATAGTACCTGAGGCCGGTAGAGGGGTGCCACGGAACAGCTCGTAGAACTTGGACAGGTAGAGAATCATCCTGGTCTTGTCCAGCTCCTGGCCGGCACACATCGCCTTCCCAGACGTGAATGGCCGGATCCCAAACTCGCGCTCGGCGATGTCAAAAGCCAGCTGCAGGTTCGCCGCACAGTCCTCCTCATTTAATGAATGGAAATCTCTGATGGAGAAAGGCCGTAGTGGCAGGTGGTGAGACTCAGACTCATATCGTTTCATGTCATGGTATAATGCCACTGAGGAACATACAGTATATGGCTACCATGTCAGCCCACATTAGGGTTTCAGTTCTCCTTCTGATGTTATCCTGAGTTGTAACAGCTGTTTCATTGATTTATATATATATAATATATATATATATATATATATATATATATATATATATGTCTATATATGTCTACTTCTATTTTATATTTCTCCCCAGTCAGCAATGCACGCTGTATTTTTTTTACATGTAGCCTACTTGTTTTTTGTTGTTTTTGAAATTTGAAAAACTTTACAGTGTCAAACTGTTCCCCTGACTTAAAAAAGACATGGATGGAACAATAGTTTGTAACCTGGGTGTGAGGTGAACGGCAGGAAGCAGAGCGTAACGCAATACACACACTGACATGACACTCAACAAAGCAAATCAAGGATTTATCTGCATTATGTGTATTTAACTGCACAACAAATGGCTTCTTCTGAAGGGAGACCAATGAGGCCTGATATCTCCAACTATACTGACAGTGTGCAGATCAGGAATGACGTCGAGGAAAGGAAAGGAGCAATCTAGATGAGAGGCACAAACAGCGGTTTTATCCTTTAGGCATTGCAGCTCTCTCACTTCTAGCGCTCTTCCTTTTCTAACCACTGGCTCCACTCTCAGCAGTGGGCTCACATGGAGCAGAGGAGTGGGAGGTTAGAGGACCACATGAGATTGCCATGGAATGTGGCAAGGTGGGAAGGCAGTAATTAAGGGTTCCGAGATTATAATTAGATTTTTACATGTCCTAATCTACAGTTATATCAACTAATTATATGCTGAGTAAGCCGGTCTAACCCCAGCCAGAGGTTGCTAAGCTGCTGTTTCTGTTTTCCAAGAAAGAAAGAAGTCGTCCTCCTGGCAGGCTACCAGAACACGTTTAGCTACCAGAACACGTTCAGTCTGACGCTACCAGAACACAGTCTGATGTGAGTTAAAATGTCACTGCTGTTTTCCTGCAGGACCCCAGTATTACCAGCAGGAAAGGGAGGTTTATTATTGGGATTAAATACTAGTCTCTCCTGTCACAAATATCAATCCCTACAATTGGCTCAGATGTTATGGAACAACCAGGATCAAAGGAAAAACAAAGTGCCCTTGATAGAGAAAAAAGAAAAGTGTGAACTGTACACAGCTACACTGTGCATACCATCCTGTCTGCCCGCTATACATCCAGGTGGCTGGACAGACAGAACAGCTTTGTATGCTACCCTTCCTCACACCTATCAGTAAGCGAGAGGCATGGGCAGAGTTACTGGGGGGGCCAGGGGGGCCAGGCATCCACTTTGACAAGCATCACAGGTATCTCTTTGCTAAAGCTGTGACAGGGGGGCCTCTGACAGGGCCTTCCTGCAGCCGCCCCCTCCCTCTGGAATGCCCTCCCCAGTCACATCTGACAGGCCAAAACTCATTGTCTTTCATACTCATTATGTCATCTTTCCAAAAAGCCTTCAAAACCCACCTTTTTCACTGTTGCTTTTGACCTATAATCTTTCTCTCTCTCTGTCTCTCTCATCTATTTTTATATTTTCTCTCTTTATTAAAGTTGTTTTATCCTGTATTTGTTAAGTGTCTTTGAGCATGGTCAAAAGCAACAGTGAACAGTGAAGCGCTTGGCTATATAATATACATTACATTACTAAACATACAATAATGAGTATTAATGTTCTGTAATTCTAAATATTTCTTATATTTCCATTCGTATACTTATTAAACAATAATTAGAGAGAGACCATGATGATGCCAGCCAAAAGGACAACATTTCAAATGTAAAACAGCCACACAAAAAATCGCAGCGTCTGACTCCTGCAGAAGTGGCCCCCCCAAAGCTAAAGGTCAAACTCCGCCTATGGCGAGAGGCTACACACTAAGCACCTCACACCTCTCAGTAAGCGAGAGGCTACACACGAAGCACTCTCAACAGGGTCAAGTGTCACTCGAGCAGTGAGGAGGACGTAAGGTCGGAGACTGCAGCAGAAAAGACACACACACATGAATGGGCCGCTCTCATGCCAAGCATACTTCACACAGCCATCAAACATGGATTCCTTCACGACAAGTTATGCGATGAAAAGAGAGGGAGGCTGCTGTGTTGCAATCACCGGCGCCTTGTTTTAACAGTCAGCTTAATGGTTTTAATGACATTACCAGGTCTATTCCTGTGAATGTGGGCATGTAGTGAATACTGTCGTCGGCCTGTAGGGGGATAGACTAGACTAGAGAATGCGCAGTGATGTCATTCATGCTGGTGTTACAAAGCCTGTGTCGTACTATAGCACTGCACCGTAGCTTTAGCGGCGGCGGCAGGCTAGTATTGATGTTATCTTTAGATGACAGTATCTAGAGTCTGACGTACATCAGCAGGGGTTTGAACCTGTGGATGAGTGCGCAGAACGCGGCGCCACTTTGCCAAGAGGACGTCAGGTCCGTCACTGTCACATTCCTGTAGCCCTCGGTCTGTTTCTGGCACCAGGTCAGCAGTCTCCCTGGTCGGATCTCAGACTCTACAAGAGACCAAAGTATGTCAGATGTCACTGTAAAACTGCAGAATAAATGTCTTCTGAAGGAATCTCTTTCAAAATGGCACTGTACAGTAACACAATGTAATTGCCCCAACAAGTAGCGTAACACCCAGGAATGCAGAGAGGGAGTCATAGAAAATGTAGTAAGCCACAGAGGATATGATGTCAGCCACAAATAAGGTTAGTGGAAATGGGGGAATGGGTGCTGAGGTATGCACACATCTCTGTCAGGACTTGTCTTGTACCTAGTGACTTAGCTCAATGCTGTCTTTATTGTTGCTTCTACCAAGAGACCAAACATATAATAACCTAATAATAATATAATAATAATAATAATAATAATAATAATAATAATAATAATAATAATAATAATAATAATAATAATAATAATAATAATAATAATAATAACATAAGGTAAATATTTTCTACTCACTTTTATATTTTCTTGAATTACATAAAAACATATGTTAAATGTAGTCCACTATAGATATAATCGGCAGCACCATAATATACCAATGTTATAAGAACGTTAACCTCTTCTCAGGCACAAAAGGTAATCTGCATACATAGGCCTTCGGACATTATCGAACGTTAAGTGGTTGTTTTCATGAATGTAAATACAGGGTCGTTCTGAAGACAGGAATATTGAGTGGTGTTGCACACACAGAGAGAGAGAGAGAGAGAGAGAGAGAGAGATGTCTGACTACTCCTTCCACAGTCTTCAGCTTCAGCCTCACAATGAACACATGTCGAAAGAAACCTAAGATCAGGACTGATTCCCTATGCAGCAGTTTGCTGCTCTTGTTAGAGAAGGAAAGGACTATATCTCCTTAGTGTTCAGTGTTCATATGATATGAGGATCCTTTCAAGATCCCTGACGAGAGATCGCTACCCTGCCTAACCTAAAGATGAGTGTTCTGCTGCAGATGCATTTATAGGCTCACGAAAACACTGCAAGAATCTGTCTGTTCCTCTTTGCGTCAGACTTACCTCGTCTGGCCAGGTTGACGGGCCGACGGATCGTAGCAGAGCGCTCCAGAGAGCAAGATTTCAGCTCTCCACTGATGCACAAGTGTTGCACCTGAAAGAGACAGAAATCAGAAAGTAATCAGATAGTACCGGTAATCAGAATCAGAATCACTTTTATTGCCACAGTATGCAAGTTACATACGAGGAATTTGTCTTAGTGTCTGTATGCAGCGTAGCGGTCACATCAATATACAGAGATAAGAAGTAGGAAGATAACTAAAGACAATCACAAAGTTGCAAGTGCAATCAAATCGAGTAAATATATACAATATGTTCATGAGTGGTGAAGTGTTCTGTGGATGATAAATATTAATTTACGTTGGATTTACATGAGATTTACAGACTGAGTTAAATAGACGTTAAATAGGCAGTGGATTTACATTAATTTACAGTCGGAGTTAAATAAGAGTTTACATTGAATGTACATGAAATTTACAAGCTAAGTTAAATAGGCATTAAATGTGCAGGGAATTTACATGAATTTACAGTCCCAGTTAGACAGGCATTAAATTAGATATGAGTTCCAGTTTTATGGGGGGGGGGGAGTTCAGTTGAGTTTAGGAGGAGGTAGTGAGTTTGTGTGTGTGTGTGTGTGTGTGGGGGGGGGGGGGGTTGTTGGTGAGAAAATCATAAAGGCCATGAGAGTTGAGATGATGTATATCTTTTCAAAACAAGGATAATAAGTAATCTGCTTTCTAAGCATCATCTGCTTAGAAAGTAGGACTCTGATGTTGTCTTATGAAGTTTGCGTGTCCTTCTCACCTGGCGCGGCCGGACACAGGACGAGTTGAGGTTGGGGTATCGAGTCCCAGGGTCGATGGTGTAATGATCAAAGTTTTTGCCGAGGTTTTCTGGTGTTGTCTGTGGAAGTAGCCTGTATATACTCTCCCTGTGTGTGGACACACAATAACATAAGACATCACAGAGGGTTCCATTCACATATTAGGCAGAACACAGCGCTGCTTAATTTGGGTTTTACACATCATGATGGACTTCACTGCACATTCAAACTGTGAGGGTGTGCACAGGTCTGAACAGATATGACTAAAACACAATGAATGGATGAAGGAACAAGTAGACAATATAAACGTCTTCATGATAAGAAGTAGACTTTGTGAGGCTGCTGATGTGTCTGCATCCATATTACTGTATGATAACTCCCAGATTGTTTCACTCGGCCTCTGCTATTTAATGAAACTTCCTACAAAACTTCTTATTAATTCATTGCACCCGCTTGATCCTTTTCTGGGTCGCAGGGGGCTGAAGCCTATCCCAGCATGCATTGGGTGGACAGCAGGGAAACCTGGACAGGTTGCCAGTCCATAACAGGGTTTAACACAGAGACAGATAGACATTCTCACATACACCCTTATGGGCAATTTACAGACTCCAATCCGCTTGACTTGCATGTCTCTGGACAAACCCAGGATGTTGTATAAAGTGTCTCAAAAGTGAAGACAGAGTTCAAAGTATGTTCACTGAACGTTCCAAGTCTGAATAGGAACAACTGTACTGTACTGTACTGTACTGTACTGTACTGTACATTATCTCAATCGACAGAGAAGAGACACATAAATATATTAATATATTAATATGAATGAGAACAAGTGTACTGTACTTTACTGTACATTATCTCAATCGACAGAGAAGAGACACATAAATATATTAATATATTAATATGAATAAGAACAAGTGTACTGTACTGTACATGATCTTAATTGACAGAGAAGAGACACATAAATATATTAATATGAATAAGAACAAGTGTACTGTACTGTACATGATCTTAATTGACAGAAAAGAGACACATTAGATATTCTGCCTAGAATTAATCTCGCTCTAAGGAAAATCTCATGTGACTATAATATTAAACTCAAATACAGGTACACTTTTTGCGTGTGTGTGTGTGTGTGTGTGTGTGTGTGTGTGTGTGTGTGTGTGTGTGTGTGTGTGTGTGTGTGTGTGTGTGTGTGTGTGTGTGTGTGTGTGTGTGTGTGTGTGTGTGTGAGAGAGAGAGGGAGAGAGAGAGGGAGAGAGAGCGTACCTCTCTGCCAGCACCTCCAGCACTGGCCGACCCTCAGCCCAGCTCTTCGCCATCCAGGCTGTGTCGAAGGCAGCCAGGAAGCCTCTGGCACAGCCTGTCCCCATGGGCCAGAAAGGCTGCACATGAACACACAGCACCATATCAGTGTGAGGCAATGGATGTCATGTTGAACCTTAGAAGAAGCTATATGCACACTGTATGGAGAAGTGGGAAGTAACTAAGTACATGTACTCAAGTACTGTATTTACAATTTCTAGGTACTGCTGGTACTTTACCATTTTGTAAGACTTCATACCTTTACTCCACTACATTTCAGAGATATATTTTCCCTGTTTATGTGTATCAAGTCTCATCTGATCTGAGCGTGACCATTTATTTTTCCACCTTCAATAATTTGACACATAAAAGCAGATCATCATCATACTGTCCGTCATCTCTCCGTACCTCTAGCAGACTGTCGCCGACCAGCGCCACCAGCAGCTGGCGTCCAAATCTCTCCCTGACCAACGCGGCGTTCTCAGAGGCGTACATGTTGGTGAAGTCGAACATGGCCACATCTGGCTGCCCGCAGTGGTTCATGGCGAAGTCCAGTGTGGGAAGCTGGTAGTTGGTGCCAAAGTCAGCAGCCTCGCGGGCGTAGCACAGAAGGGCTTCCTGGTTGACATTCTCACTGCTCAGCAGCATCTGGGTGTCGATGTAATCCTGTGAAACAAAAGCCGTACAGTCAGGGGAAACTCATGAGTAAAGTGCAAGCTTAGCATTTATAAGAGACTGTGATGTATTTCTCTACTGTCTGCTCCCATAACACGTGTAAGTGTAAAAAAGAGTAGGGTTTGAAATGCTGCAAGGAAAAGTGAAATCTAGGATTTACATTTAAGCGTGTGTGAAAATAAAACGGAATATGAATAGTAAATTCCAAAGTAAAATGTATCATTGCTACTGAGATTATTCCTAATAGGTTATTATAATAAACTAAAACTAAGATTAAAACGAGCTGCTAAAAAACATCTTCTATCTATTTTTGTAAAATGACATTAAAAAAAGTAAAACTAGATTAAAACTATCTTAAAACAAAATTATATTTTCGTTTTCATCATTCGTTTATGTGCAGAGAATGAATTTTGGTGGCAGAATGTTGGGCTGTATTCACTGAACACTAAGTGAAAATGTCACATTAATAAATGAAAATTTCTGATTTGTGTTTGAAATTATACAAAATACCTCCATTGTTCAAATACCTTGTTTTATTTATTTATTTATTTATTTATTTATTTATTTATTTATTTATTTATTTATTTATTTATTTATTTATTTATTTATTTATTTATTTATGAATGAATATGGTGACTCACATAGAGCCAGGCCAATTCAGATTACTCTGGGTCCAGGACAGAATCATAACCTGGCAGTCCTTTCTCTCTTTTAGGGATTTTTAGAATAGTTAGCTTTCACCAGTGTGTGTATAAAGAGACCAGGGTCAGAGTCTTTTCTGTGTAACTGGCAAACACCATGTGACCCTTTGAACACAGTGTTTTACTGCTCACGTCTCCTCCGTTTATCCAGCGCGTCTCTTTCACACTTTCTGCCTTACAAGTCCCTCCTCTGCTCGCACTGATGACCAAAACAATGTCTGCTTGCTTACATGGATGACAACTCCCTTGTCCAGCAGGCTCTGTTTCTTGGCAGTCATGACGAAGTAATGCGTATTGTCCCTGTAGTACACAATGTTCTCCAGATCGATACCTGCAACAAACGACACGCTTTGAGTATGGCTCAAATCAAGGCACCACCAACGAAACACCCCCACAGCAGTGAACAGTTCTGTATTGTACATTCATTTACTCAGACCAATCACAGTATAAGGCAGGCCTGGTTTTACAGGGGTGCAAAAGCACGCATTGCACCCTTATTTTAATTGTCTGCATGCTCAGTTGAAAAGAGTGGTAAAAAAATATATATATACTGTATATGTATATATAAATGTTGCAGCTGCACACTTACTGTTTAAACTTGAATTATAATTGTTGTTTTTCTTTGTTCTTTGATGTGAACTTATGGCTTTTTGGCACCTATATGTAACCTTTTAAGGTTGAGATAATTGTGTTATCATTATATGGTCCAAATATTTCAGTAAAGCACTTGAAACACTTGAAATATTCTTGCTTGGCTGGTATCATTCTACTTGAAATGATGGTAAAATGCATTATTTTTAGTAAAATAACATGTCAAATTTTTCGTCGGCCGGTGCATGTGCACCCCTTCCTATCTAGGATGCATCCCTAGTCATCTTGTTCTGGAACCAGCCCTGGTATAAGGACTTATAACTCCTAGTGGATTTAAAGATTTGTCAGGCCTATGGAACACGCCTCTATTGCAATAGTGTTTTTTTTTGCGGTGCAGCCACTTCTATAAGTGAATGTGTGTTTGTGGGCGAGATCTGAGATCTGTGGGGGGAGATGTGTGGATGAGATTTAGCCTAGGCCCCGCCCCCAGCCCCCGAGTCTGCACAGAGACACAGGCAGAGAGAGAGAGAGAGAAAGAGAGAGAGCGTCTCGTCTCGAGGACGATAACGTTTCAAAGCCGGTAAAACACGCACAAACACACGCACACATGCACAAACGCACACATGCACACTCACATCCACACACGCGCAGGCACACACATGCATGCACAGTGTGAGAGAGCGGGGAGAGGTGGGGGCTGGAGGACAGGGGTCGGACCTGCAAACCTGCACCACTTACTTCAACACCTGGGTGTGATTTCTTTATGAGATGCTTGACATACTGTACTGTAATGTAATACTTATCTCACCTTTCATCTCTCTTCTCGTTGCTGCTCTCTCTCTATGTATCTCTCTCTCACTCGCTCTCTCCTGTCTCTCATGTTTCCCTCTCACTCGTCCATGTGAATTTACTTTATGTGATGTATGTTTTGTGCTATCCTGTCTGCAACTTGGCTTTTTGCCACTCTCTTGCACTTGGTCTCCCTTGAAAATGAGATTTTGAATTTCAATGGGACTTCTTCACCTGAATACATTAAGACTCAATAAATAAAATAATAATTCACAAAGCAATCATCTCACTCTACACGTGAGTCCTCAGCAGTTTCTCCAGGATGAGATGTAGATAGTAAGTTGAGACGATCATTCAAAATCATTACATTAACAGTGATTAGCCCTGACCTTCGCGGTTAGCATTGATTATAGCAAGTATACTGTACATGAAAACAAAACCACTAACCTGCCATGACACAACCACCACACTCACTGGAGAAACATTTTTAAGCAGTTTGTGTTGCGCTCACTCAGTCAGTATGCGCTCATGTTCACGACAGCTAAAAGTGTAATAAGGTTTGACATGTGATGAGGCCGTCTGGTGTTTCTCCCCACCTGTCTCCTCTTTGAGGTCAAGGAAGAACTTCTGGTTGAAGATGAAGGCCACTCCATTGATCTCCTCTACCTTGGCCTCTGCAGTGGTATTCCTGTTGATGAAGTTGGCTGTGATGGCGATCGCCAGCTTTCCCCGAAACTCCTTCCTTCTGAAACCTGAGAGAGGGAGATAAGAGGGAGAAAGAGATACAGACAGATTGGTGTTAGTCTTCCCCAGCCAACAAGACCTATCTGTATGTGGACTTTGTTTGTTTTCATATATCATATCATATCATATCATATCATATCATATCATATCATCTATCTATCTAAAATTGAGTATGTGGGCAATGTTTGTCTGTTTGTTTGTTTCAAGTTCTGTGTTTGGTCACAGCTATGCCTTTTTACGTGCGATCGGGCTGAAACCTTCAGGGTGTGTAAAAGGCACCCGTGCGGGTGACCTGACGGAGCCGGATTTTCTAATTAGGCTAATTAGCTAATGATGTGATGTCATCAGTGCTGATGTCATCAGTGATGATGTCAAAAGTGATGTCATAAGGGCGCACACAGACACGCGCGCGTGCACACACGCGTGCACACACACACACACACACACACACACATAAGGAGGCATTGTGACGAGACTGATCAGTGATGTCACACACACACACACACACACACACACACACACACACACACACACACACACACACACACACAAAAGGAGGGCAGGGGAGGCCACGCAGCAGCTGAGCTACGGGTGAGGCCGCGCAACGGCCGAGCCTATAGGCATCTCACATGCTACAGTCTGCTAAAAAGACCTATCTGCCTATCTGCTAAAAAGGAAATGTAGCCTGAAGCCAGAATGACAGGCCACATATTTTAGGATCAGAGAGGCAGTTCATCAAGGTGAGATTTATGGAACCAAAGACACAAATGCCACAGAGTGTGAGAAGGGACAAGACATGAAAATGGTATTTCATGTGAAATGCCTTCTGGCTTTGTTCACTCTGAGAACACCACTCCTAAAACCTCAATACCATAGCAACCACACACTCCTTCATTCCATAAGCTATTTACTTCATAGATTGACATTTCAATATTTCAGAAAATATCTTCTGAAATATATATCAATTACACTTAATTAATATATTCAATTGATCTGATTGAAAGCGATCTGATGCTACAATGAACTGGAGAAATATTTATTTTCACAACGGCAATTTACAGTATTTCAACCTGTGTGTGAATTTGGAAATGGGGACACGGCAAAAATGTTTCTCTCATTGTTAACTTTGCGTGTCTCATCCAAGGCCAATCATCTGTCTATATGCAGACATCAAAGTAGACTGAAGTCAGGATACCACATTTTACTGGCAGACTTCCTCAATGTAAATGAAAATTTTAAGAACTTTAAATGGCTTGTTTGGCTTATCCTTTAGTAACGGAGATCATTGTGATGTCATTTTTAGAAATTCAATGATGATGTGAGGACTGTAATCTAAATGGTTTACCTGTCACTCTATAGACACTGTCACTTGCTGACCAACCACAGAAAGGCCACAGATTCATCATCACATTAAAGACATTCTAAAGATTATTCTAAAACACTGACTGCAGAAAGGCAATGAAAAATGAATAGATCAACGTTTTCAGTCTTGCATACTACAAAATAACGTACAGTAGGAGACTGCGACAGCCACTCAATCTAGGTGCAGAGGGAAGCATCTGAACGTGCGCCAGGAGTCCCTCCATTACTGTCACTGTTCAATTCACGGGGGGCTTTTCTCCTCTCCGCGCTGTTCCTTTCCAAACGCAGCAACAATTAGCTAAGTAGTAACTTAGATCTGGATGGGTATATATTTAACTCTGCATTAGGTCATGCAGACTAGGTCATGCACAATATTAAAAGCAGACTGACTGGAGGGGGGGGATCAATTCCCTCGGGCTTCATAATTGTTGAATGAGCTAAACTTCTCGTCCGATCCAGAAAATGCCCTTTTTAGGAATAAGCATCTGATGTGAATTGGTGGAGAGATGACAACATTGCTAAGAGAGAGAGAGACAAGAGAGAGAGAGAGAGAGAGAGAGAGAGAGAGAGAGAGAGAGAAAGCGTAAGACAGAGAGATGGAGAGAGTCCAACATGCATGTATCAGCTGCTGCACGGCCTCGACATGACTGTAGCGGGCCCCGGCTCGGTTCTATTTCTGTACAGTGTTGTGGCGGTTTCATGTGTTTAACTGTTCCCTCTGGGAGAGATCGATGACTTCAGAGGAGTATAACTTTACCAAAGGCAGGAGTCCTTCTCTAGCTTCTCGACGGGAGACAATGCAGTTCAAATGAGGTCTTCAAAGACAGTCCCGAAGACAGTGTTGTGGTTTCTCCTGGATATATGTGCTATTCAGTAAACAGAAGGTGTTCTGGCTTTTATCTGACTGAAGCTATTAGCAAAGCTTCAACAGGGCTTTGCACTGCGTGACGCCTGAAGCTTCTCAAAATGACAAAAGCCGATGATGAACTCGGGGGTAACACTTTGGAGCGAGAAATTGTTTAGTAAACACGTTGAGCTGCTGAGATTTTAAAGATGGTACACCGCGTATTGTCATATTAATTATCTTGTGAAATTAATCAGGATGACGCATTTCATCACCTGCACAAAAAATCTCACCCTCCAAACGAAGAATAGACTGCCAACAGATTGCTAAGCTACGCATCAAAAACAACCAGAGGCCATGTGGGATGTGGAGCTGATGGTTGTCATCACAATTCATTTGAAAATATCAGATTCAGGGAGTAAATGTACGTCACGCTTTGAGGTCAGCTCACTGACGGTACAGTATATGTCCCGTACAGGCGGCCATACCATCATTTCCTCCATTTTCTCTTGTCTTCTCACCTTCCAGAGTGTTCCTGCGCCCGTCCGCCCCGACCACCACGTCAAACTCAAAGTTAGCCACAGGGTGATCACCAGGCCGTATCGCTGCCCTCCAGCCAAGACCTGTGCGAGAGAGAGAGAGAGAGAGAGAGAGAGAGAAATGAAGAAAAATATTAATTTCCCCCTTTCCTCTCTCAGCATGCACGCACCTGGCTTCTTCTGGCTGAAGAAACTTACTTTCTATGTACTTAGTAGTACAGACACTACTTACTACTCAGTAGGCTAACTTACTACAGACACCTCTTACTACTCAGTAGGCTATCTAGAACGGACTAGAAAAACTACACGTATACGTATTCCGTTGCTGTTTAGGGTGCCTGTTTCTCAGGAAGACTGCGCTCGCTGTGAACTCAGTTACACACACAACATGTCTTCTTCTCACATCATGTTTCAAAGGAGAACTGCAGCTCTCAATAAACCTTCATGCAGTGGAGACGCATCAAGTCAGCAAAACTCCGCCGGATCTCTCCTGCAGACTGTGTGATAGTGCACCATTGTCAAGCTAACAGTATAATGAAAGCCTGTTTTGTATTTAATAGTAGTCATTTTCAGTTTTGCAGTGGTTTCTGCGTGTCAGTGGCACCAGGTGCCTGGGGGCCAGCAGGAGCGTGAGACCAACGCAGTAACGGCTTGGCACAGTGTTGTTGTGCAACATCACCATGCAGAGAATACATTCCATCGTGTCAAGGGCACAGCTAAGTCCGTCAAGCCTGCTTCTAAATTTAGGAAAGGCTCTTCTTGTTATCAGTGTGTTGATATTTCAGCTGAAGGGGCAACACCTGACAACAGCATGGGAATCTTTCCGGAGAGTTTAAAGTCCCGAGTGGGAGGAGGGGGTCACGTAGGCTAGATAGTCGAATGTCCGGTAGTTCAGCCTGCTGCAGCAGGGCAAGTTTACATTCTGCAAAATATTAACAACTGGAGGCAGTTGTGTGTATCGTGCTGATTGTTAACAGACTGCAGCTACAGAAAATGATTGACGTCCTTAGATAGTTTCAAACCGAATGTTATCCTGCGATCGCCACAAGTTGATGCAATTTTGAAATAGGATTCTCAAAAATGCCGATCCACATGCTAGAGTCATGAGACGAGGGCAAAAAAAATTAAATCACCAGATTTTCTTTCCAACAAGGAAGCTAATGTCTCTTCACTGATATTAACGTGCTAAGCAGTTACATAACCACCTTAGCGTGGTGGAAGGTAATGAACCATGAAGCAGATTGAGGAATTTAAAGCATCAAGTCAAGGAACATATTTTGACTTCCATTGCATTCTAAATATGAAGAAACACTAGATCAAAGTCAGCGTATTGCTCCTGTTTATTGGTTGCTGTCAGGGAAATTAAATACTGTAGAATGAGACAGTCAAGTCCCTCGCTGTCTGAGCGACCTTGAAGCAGAGCAGCGAGCTGCAGAGCTGCAGAGCTGGTGCAGGAACAAGCTATTTGGCTGTCCAACTGTGACAGATGCAGCCCTGTAGATCTCCCATATACTGTAAATGTCAACTGCAGGTAGTTCAGACCTGCATTTCTCAACAGGAACATTATCAAACTTCTCAACCACAGCTTTACGGTGTAGTTCAGTTGTGGAGCTTCAAACTGCTTAATTTTTTTTACGTCCGCTTCCCAAAGCTCTGCAAAGACTAGCTGGTGAATAGTAAAGCATGGTGGATGGGTGGACATATACCTTCGTTCTCCTGGTCCTCTGGAGGCTCCAGCAGCTTGACAAACTCCACGTTGATGTGAAACTCCACTGCAACGAGCAGGGCAACCTTCAGCAAAATCAGCTGCAGCTGCTGAATACCTATTAGACACAGATACAGAGGCCATTTACACCTGGCATTAACATGTGTTTTCTGCCATCAGATTGCAATCAGATTGTGCTTGACCACATTAGCCTGATTTCATTTACACCTGGCGTTCACATGCGTTTTGCGTGATCAGATTGCAATCTGATGGCAATTTGATCACCCAAAATGGGTGTCCTCTCAATCCGCATACAGTTGCTGTATCCAGATTGAGAGGACACATTGCATTTACATGTGTGTTCAATGTGTACACAATGCATCCCTGACCACCTCCGGAGGTGGTTTGGCCGATCAGATCGCAATCTGTCTTCAATGTGTCTTGGGGGCGTTTACACCTGTACTTTCAAGTGGTCAAGCACAATCTGATGGCAATCTGATGGCAGAAAATGCATGTTAATGCCAGGTGTAAATGGCCCCATAGATACAGATGGCCTACAGATACATATACAGATAGCCTACAATGAGCTTTTATATAGCCTACACCTAAAAGCTAGACAGATTTTGTTCCTGTGTATGTTTTATGTGCACCAATATAAGTTTGGCATCCTCTTGACACGCTTGAAAGCTTCATCACGCTCTCATAGGTTTGTAAGGAGCTGAAGGCAGATTTACTGTCTTGACGTTATGTTGGAGGTCAAATAGCCTCAGTGTGTTTTCACTTATTCTCATTCATAAATTTCTCGCGCTACAAAATATTTTCCATTTTCCTTTCAACCATTTTTCCCTTTCACGCAGTGAATTTTTTTGCAAACCAAACTGATGTTAGGTTAATTTAACAAGTGTCAATGGAATTTGAGGGTTTGAGACAGACTAGTGTGGGATAAGTGGGTGGGTCTGGGTCATGTTGCTGACATTTAAATGAAAAGATAAATCACCACCCCTTCACTGTAGGTTAGGATAACGGCTATGCACTTTCAGTAACTTTCATCTGTCCAATTTCCCACTGACTTTAATGTAAAAAGATAAGAGAAACTAACTGTAAATGCTTCATATAAGAATATATAATCAAACATCAGTGAAAAGCAAAATGGACATAATGCAGCACCCTTTTTTTACTGCAAACTGTAAATAGTTTTGCACTGTCATCAGTACATGTATAGTATGACTGGGAGTCACTCACTGATGTGGTTGATGGCCCCGGCACAGAATTTGCCATAAAACTTCTTGGCCCCGAGGCCCCGAAGGTCGTGGATGGTGTAGGGCCACAGGTGCAGCACGTTGTTCCTGGAGAAAGAGTCTCTCTTCTCGATCACCACCACTTTGGCCCCCATCAAGGCCAGCTCAATGGCCGTCCGCAGGCCACAGGGGCCTCCCCCGATGATGAGGCACTGCAGGAGAGATGGATCAAATGGATCTCGGTATCAGTGCCAGAGAAGAATTGACTTACTGCTCGCATCTTTGTGGTATGAATCATAGGTGATGGAGACAGGTTTTGCAGAAGAGTGTGCCGGCGAACATGATATCATAATCATGAGTTGAGATGGGATGCCAACACATACACATCGATCATCAGGAGGGAGCAGCTCTTTGTTGTGCCTTTGCTGCATTTAGAGGAGTGAGTGTCTCATTCAAGGAGACTTCAAGTTTCAACTAAGTGTATTTATTTATATAGCCTGGTCCCTCTATCACATGCATACAGTATCTTAAAGAACTTGACAGAGAATTAACCTAACTAGATCTAACTGATCAACAATCAACCATAGAACAGAAAAAGCAGATATTTTCGCAAGGCATAACCTACCTATTCTACATACAGTAGCTAACCTACATAGCTTCAGGGATACTCAACTTGCTTTGCCCGGGGGCCACTTTTGTAAAATGATAGGAGGCCAGGGGCCAGTTCATAAACAAACATTAATATAATTTTTTCTGTAGCGGACTGTAGGTTTTTTGGGGTGTCAGCCGGGGGTTTAGTGTGACAATTCTGTGCAAACAGGATAGTTAGGTCAGGTTAAGTTAGTTAGGTTAAGTTAGTTTAGCACATATAAGTGCCTGCATGGGTGGCGAGCAGATGGCGGTATTTGACAATTTTGCTGGAGCTCAGTCAAACTTTATTTCACGCTAGTTTTCATTGTGAATTAGAAAATGGTCGGGGGGCCACTCTGCACCCCATCGCAGGCCGCATCTGTGACAAGATAGACATCTGTGGCAAATAGTGACAAGAACACGGGTAATGACCTGGGGCAGAAAAACTTCAGAAAGGATGGACATCTCTACTCGTGAACTCTCTATCTATCCACTTGGCCACGCTGGAGATACTGTATGTGAAGATTGTTAGTGGAAGAGATGAAAGATGGGGGGAAATAGTTTATGGGTATTTGTGAAGCAGGACATGATGAAGCTGCATTCTTTCCCCAGAGGTTTGCTTGCCAACGCCTTCTTCTGTAACCTTAAACCATTATTATCGTCTTTTCATCTCAAAGGTATTATTCATGCATCGACCTCACGCAAATATGCATGAAGTCAGTTCTTTGAGGTTGCGGCGTCTGAGAAGAATGCGTGATTCAAACATGACATCAGCCTCTCCAAGGGGAGATGAAAGGGAGAACTTGCGCTCTCCCTGTCTGGCAATCTCCGGTGAGGAGTGAGTGTGTGTGCGCGCGTGTGTGCATGTGCGTGCGCGCGTGTGTGTGTGTGTGTGTGTGTGTGTGTGTGTGTGTGTGTGTGTGGGTTTCCATGGCTGTGTCTTCATTCTTTTGGGAATTTCATCCATCAAAAATCACCCCTGCTGTGCTCAACAAGGTGGGCAGTCCCCTCCTGTCTTGATGACCTCACCCATGAGCTGAGGCTGAGCTCCGGTGTGGTTTGGTCCGGACAGGACAGGACAGGACAGGAGGATGTGAGTGATGAGGAACACATCATCCTATCATGTCATGTGTAGCCTGAGGTTATGAGGATGAGGTATTCTCAGGTGTGAGGCAAACACAGGTGGCGGTGGCTCTGCCTGGACAGGCCTGCTCACTGGCCCAGGATTCTGGTTTTTCTTCCCACGGCGAAGGCTGATTAAAGTGGCTCTTTACCACAAGAAGAGGCAACCCTCTGGCATGCAACCAGCAGAAATGGGCTGTAGAAAGCAGCCAAAAATGTAATAATTTAAGTGTCACCGAAAAATGAAAATGCAGTCATTATCTACTCACCCTCATGCCAGTGGAAGGTAGGGTGATGGTTTTTTAGTCCACAAAATATTTGTGGAGTTTTCCAGGTAAACAGACTTACAGCATTCTCTTAAGCAATTGAAGTTAATTGTGACCAACTTTCAAATGTACGAGAGAGAGAGAGAGAGAGAGAGAGAGAGAGAAACCATAAAATGTGTGTGTGTGTGTGTGTGTGTGTGTGTGTGTGTGTGTGTGTGTGTGTGGTGTGTGTGTGTGTGTGTGTGTGTGTGTGTGTGTGTGTGTGTGTGTGTGTGTGTGTCGTGTGTGTGTCGTGTGTGTGTGTGTGTGTGTGTGTGTCGTGTGTGTGTGTGTGTGTGCATGCGCGCCTGCGTGTGTGTGTGTGTGTGTGTGCGCGCGCGCGTGCGTGCATGTTTGCTTTGTTTTTACGTTTGAAAGTTGGTCACCATTCACTTCAATTGTTGAAGAGAATGCTGTAAGTCTGTTTCCCTGGAAAACTCCACCAATCTTCAGTGGACTAAAGAACTTGAGAGATAATGACAGAATTTTCATTTTTGGATGAACTTATCCTTGAATGTGTGCGTGTCAGCCTTACAGTATTACCGGTATTTATTCAGAGGTACTCTCACAATGTGCAGATTGCATCAAACCTCATGCTGTGTTTTGATCTGTCCACCGGGGGCGACCAGAGATGAGCTGTTTATTTTAGCCGCTTTCCACGCTCTGCCCTATTATTACAGATATGAGGCTTTTCCTGAGCGCCGGCTCCAGATCTGCTGAGTCAGGACACAGACTCACACTTCCTGTCTGCTTCCCACCTGTGACCTTCCTGTCGTCCCACTCCCTCCCCTCCCCTCCCCCCTCCCCTCCCCCCCTCCCCCCTCCCCCCGGCCCCCGCTCACATTTCACCTCAGCTTTATTAACGAGCCCTATCTGTCAGTCACACTCTCATTGTGTCGCACATATGAGGATGAGCTCGAGATAGTGGGACCATCGTAGGCGGATTTTGCGATGGGGGGGGGGGGGGGGGGGGGGGGGGCGGTACTGGGTGCCAGTGTGTTTGGGGGGGAAAATGCTTTTTTTTTTGCATGCAGCATAAATGTTATTTTCACCTATTCTATTTGAATATCTCTGCACACTGGGGTCCCTAAGCAGTGTTGGAATTGCATGACTGACAGTTGTGGATTCAACGAGCCAAATTGTATCCATGTGTGATGATGTTGTTAGTCCCCATAGCAACCATTTCATTGTAGTGAGACCATTTTTCAAAACTTGACCTCACCGTCTAAAATTATATTGTGACCTCTAGGATAATCACAGCCTCATGGAACTTCACAACCACAAACTAGAGAACTAGGACATTCAGGGGATGTATGGCTGATAGAGAATGAAATTCCACAGCCAAAAGGTAAACAGTGAACCACTTGAAGGAAACCAGTTGAAATGAAATGATGGAGCCAGGAGTCAGAAGAAGTCGTCTGATATGATGTATTGAACATAGATCTTGGCCAAGAGATGCACTCTTGTATATTCACGGATGGATACACAGGCTTACATACATTGAACAGAAACTCAAAGATACTTATAGGACACACATCAGATTACATGTCTTGACGCACATCAGATTACATGTCTTGACGCACACTGGAAGGCCATTCTGTAGACTCAACCTATCTGTTATTCTGGCCCTGTAGAGAGCACCGTGGCAAGGTGACAGGGCACAGTGTGCGATAGAGAGGAGCTGCAAATGTATGGTACAAGTTATCTAAATACGTCTGTCTGTGTATGTACACAGGTTATCCAAATATGATGTCTATCTGTGTATGTACACAGGTCATCTAACTATGAAGTATGTCTGTGTCATAACTATATGTAACTAAAATGGAAATGTATATGAATATATTAATAACTAGTGATTGTCCAAATAAAGGCTAATGTGATGTAAATTTTCTCTATCAATGGCTTTCCTAGGTATATTGACAATAATGGGGTTTCGGAGCTTCTGTGGGTGGGTCAGGGTTCTGATCCGACTCACAAAATGTGCATATGATAGCAGACTGGAGTATTGGCCTTGGCTATTGTCTGTACTTTCCGAGTGCCCTTCTACTTATTATTATTATTATTAAGAACACAACTCAAAATCCACACATGGCGACCATGCAGTGCAGCAACCTTACCTCTCGATAAAGGAGCATACAGATGAACATTATAGGGATTATAAGCATCCTGGAACCCCCTGGGGGGTAGGGGTGGGACAAGCAGATATCATCCTGATAATTGGCTGATATCTTATTATTTTTTTTACGTCTAACAGCGCGACATTTAGTGGGCAAAAAACAACAACATGCATATAGCTCCTTTAAGGTTCTCAGCTAAGTGCAGCAGACCACCAAGGGAAGCACAACATCAACTGACAATGGGCAACTGGCAACCCTCACTGGCATCTGGGACTTCATGGGGATTAGAACAACAGAAATGGAATAATACTCCAGTCTGCTTAGAAAGTTGTCCAAGCAGAGCCACGTTGCACTAAGACCCACCTGACCCAGACGTTTGGACCGTGTCGCTCTGTGTGGGACAGAACTATATGTGTATGATGAAAACTGTTAGACTGGATGGGAGCTTTTTCCACAGCACCTAATCATCTAGTGAAGGATGCAGATCCATCTGTCCAGAGAAGATGTAGAGCATAGAAATGCTGATGACACACATTGTAGGATCGCGCTCTGGGAAATAGATATGGAAAACATCAACTTAAATGTTTTTGCCAATCCAAGTTGGGGGGTGGGGGCTTTACAGTGCTTACCGGGAAGTAAAATTCATTGTTTGTATTTTGTTTTGTTTTTGTCCAAAGCTCCTGTATCAGATAAATGACAGATTCACTGTTCACCAATATGCTAAATGATGATAGTTCCCAACTGTCCCTTTATGAAAAACATGGTCTGTGTTGTGCTGGTGTAAACTGGCCCCAGTGCAGTTTGCCAGAGCAAGTTCGAATAGTTTCCCTACAATCTGGCTTTGTCCAGGGCCGCCACCGCCCAGGAAGGCTCTGTCTTCTCTTCTCTGTCTCTATCCCTCACTCTCACTGTTTACATCCACATCGCACGTACAGAGAGACAGCATCACTCAGAGAAGAGCAAAATATACAACGAGCGCCAATTCGCGATAGCTGCGACCACATTATGCACATTTTCCAAAAGGCAGGATGGAAGATGCAGCCAACCCTACTTTGCCTCTGCCACCCTGCATTTTGAAATTTGCCCCTCCCACCACCCCCTTTTAGCAAAAAAAAAAAAAAGACGATGGCAAATGTTTCTCCGTTTCAATAATGTTTCAGCAGTGAATCGATGCATCATATCAATATAATGTTTCAGCAGTGAATCGATGCATCATATCAATATAATAATGTTTCAGCAGTGAATCGATGCATCATATCAATATAATGTTTCAGCAGTGAATCGATGCATCATATCAATATAATAATGTTTCAGCAGTGAATCGATGCATCATATCAATATAATGTTTCAGCAGTGAATCGATGCATCATATCAATATAATAATGTTTCAGCAGTGAATCGATGCATCATATCAATATAATAATGTTTCAGCAGTGAATCGATGCATCATATCAATATAATAATGTTTCAGCAGTGAATCGATGCATCATATCAATATAATGTTTCAGCAGTGAATCGATGCATCATATCAATATAATGTTTCAGCAGTGAATCGATGCATCATATCTAGGGATGCACGATATATCGGCAATCATATCGGTATCGGCCAGTATCGGCCGATTTTTTAACATATCGGTCATATCGGTATCGGTCAGATGTTGCAATGTTAATATCGGTTATCATTATCAGCCAAATTCTTCACATTGATATGAAATAATGCAGTAAATCTATGATTTATGGGCTTTTCCAAAGGCTTTGCAAATAAAGAAATGCATAACTTTTTCAAATTCAGTGTTAACATGTGTTTTTCAGTATGTACAAAATGTGATGATCATAAAAATGTGGTTTTATACAGATCATATCGACATCGGTAAATATCGGTTATCGGCCATAACAGCAATGTTAATATCGGTTATCGGCATCGGCCAACATTTTCATATCGGTGCATCCCTAATCATATCAATATAATAATGTTTCAGCAGTGAATCGATGCATCATATCAATATAATGTTTCAGCAGTGAATCGATGCATCATATCAATATAATAATGTTTCAGCAGTGAATCGATGCATCATATCAATATAATGTTTCAGCAGTGAATCGATGCATCATATCAATATAATAATGTTTCAGCAGTGAATCGATGCATCATATCAATATAATGTTTCAGCAGTGAATCGATGCATCATATCAATATAATAATGTTTCAGCAGTGAATCGATGCATCATATCAATATAATGTTTCAGCAGTGAATCGATGCATCATATCAATATAATAATGTTTCAGCAGTGAATCGATGCATCATATCAATATAATAATGTTTCAGCAGTGAATCGATGCATCATATCAATATAATGTTTCAGCAGTGAATCGATGCATCATATCAATATAATAATGTTTCAGCAGTGAATCGATGCATCATATCAATATAATGTTTCAGCAGTGAATCGATGCATCATATCAATATAATAATGTTTCAGCAGTGAATCGATGCATCATATCAATATAATGTTTCAGCAGTGAATCGATGCATCATATCAATATAATAATGTTTCAGCAGTGAATCGATGCATCATATCAATATAATGTTTCAGCAGTGAATCGATGCATCATATCAATATAATAATGTTTCAGCAGTGAATCGATGCATCATATCAATATAATAATGTTTCAGCAGTGAATCGATGCATCATATCAATATAATAATGTTTCAGCAGTGAATCGATGCATCATATCAATATAATAATGTTTCAGCAGTGAATCGATGCATCATATCAATATAATGTTTCAGCAGTGAATCGATGCATCATATCAATATAATAATGTTTCAGCAGTGAATCGATGCATCATATCAATATAATAATGTTTCAGCAGTGAATCGATGCATCATATCAATATAATAATGTTTCAGCAGTGAATCGATGCATCATATCAATATAATGTTTCAGCAGTGAATCGATGCATCATATCAATATAATAATGTTTCAGCAGTGAATCGATGCATCATATCAATATAATGTTTCAGCAGTGAATCGATGCATCATATCAATATAATAATGTTTCAGCAGTGAATCGATGCATCATATCAATATAATAATGTTTCAGCAGTGAATCGATGCATCATATCAATATAATAATGTTTCAGCAGTGAATCGATGCATCATATCAATATAATAATGTTTCAGCAGTGAATCGATGCATCATATCAATATAATGTTTCAGCAGTGAATCGATGCATCATATCAATATAATAATGTTTCAGCAGTGAATCGATGCATCATATCAATATAATAATGTTTCAGCAGTGAATCGATGCATCATATCAATATAATAATGTTTCAGCAGTGAATCGATGCATCATATCAATATAATGTTTCAGCAGTGAATCGATGCATCATATCAATATAATAATGTTTCAGCAGTGAATCGATGCATCATATCAATATAATAATGTTTCAGCAGTGAATCGATGCATCATATCAATATAATGTTTCAGCAGTGAATCGATGCATCATATCAATATAATAATGTTTCAGCAGTGAATCGATGCATCATATCAATATAATGTTTCAGCAGTGAATCGATGCATCATATCAATATAATAATGTTTCAGCAGTGAATCGATGCATCATATCAATATAATGTTTCAGCATTGAATCGATGCATCATATCAATATAATGTTTCAGCAGTGAATCGATGCATCATATCAATATAATAATGTTTCAGCAGTGAATCGATGCATCATATCAATATAATAATGTTTCAGCAGTGAATCGATGCATCATATCAATATAATAATGTTTCAGCAGTGAATCGATGCATCATATCAATATAATAATGTTTCAGCAGTGAATCGATGCATCATATCAATATAATGTTTCAGCAGTGAATCGATGCATCATATCAATATAATAATGTTTCAGCAGTGAATCGATGCATCATATCAATATAATGTTTCAGCAGTGAATCGATGCATCATATCAATATAATAATGTTTCAGCAGTGAATCGATGCATCATATCAATATAATGTTTCAGCAGTGAATCGATGCATCATATCAATATAATAATGTTTCAGCAGTGAATCGATGCATCATATCAATATAATGTTTCAGCAGTGAATCGATGCATCATATCAATATAATAATGTTTCAGCAGTGAATCGATGCATCATATCCATATAATAATGTTTCAGCAGTGAATCGATGCATCATATCAATATAATAATGTTTCAGCAGTGAATCGATGCATCATATCAATATAATAATGTTTCAGCAGTGAATCGATGCATCATATCAATATAATGTTTCAGCAGTGAATCGATGCATCATATCAATATAATAATGTTTCAGCAGTGAATCGATGCATCATATCAATATAATGTTTCAGCAGTGAATCGATGCATCATATCAATATAATAATGTTTCAGCAGTGAATCGATGCATCATATCAATATAATGTTTCAGCAGTGAATCGATGCATCATATCAATATAATAATGTTTCAGCAGTGAATCGATGCATCATATCAATATAATGTTTCAGCAGTGAATCGATGCATCATATCAATATAATAATGTTTCAGCAGTGAATCGATGCATCATATCAATATAATAATGTTTCAGCAGTGAATCGATGCATCATATCAATATAATGTTTCAGCAGTGAATCGATGCATCATATCAATATAATAATGTTTCAGCAGTGAATCGATGCATCATATCCATATATCAATTAGCGGGGTGATTAATTGGCTTCCATGTTGGTACTTGCAAAAAGTGGATGGAGAACAAACAAACCATAGGTGTGTGTCCGATGTGTCATTGCAGCCAGCAGCTGTATCAGGCCATAAAACAGGATGACATCACATCCTACAAAGATTGCTGCAGCAGCAGGAATTTGGAGGCTGGGTGTCGAGTGACATCACAGGCTGGGTGTCGAGTGACATCACAGGCTGGGTGTCGAGTCGAGTGACATCACATCTTTCACCGTTAAGCAGTGGAGCTCTTATATTAAAACATGAGCCGTCACCCTCTGCTTTTACAAGTTAATAACCTTCTGTCCTGTGAATAATAAGAAGTTACCTCTGACCTTATACTGTACATGTGTGGAAACTAACAATTGATTAGAAATCTCAAACCTAAAAAAGAAAAAAGCAATCTTTTCACAATCCACCTAATAAACTTACAGTAACTATGTGTGTTTTAATAATATACACACAATCTATTGTTTGTACATCTGGTGTAGTACTTCATATACACAGCAGCACTACTTTATATTTGGCAGCACTTTCCTGCGGTTTGTCAGAATGACAGGATTTGTGCGAAAACGTTTGGCACAGCAGGTTAGGACAATCACAGTTTCTTCAAAAAGCTTCATTACCACTTTGATGTGGCTCGAATCAGACAAAGCTTGTAAAAAACTAAACGCTCACACTGGAGCAATTAAAACACACTTTAATAACAATCTGGGCCTGGACCCAACGTCTTTTGAGGAGCCCGTAAAGAGCTCCCCCTCAGTGTAAAACCTGCGCCAAATAATCACACTTGCTGAGTGATGCTGTCTGTTCCTCAATAAGGAACACTCCTTCAATCTGGGAGGAACGCATGATCAGTCGTCACCCCCGCCCCAGGAGGGCACGAATGAGGGGTGCACGCGCACCCGCCTTGTTTTATTTTCTAATCTGGATCTGGCATCCATAGGACTTCTAAAATAAAGATTTTGATGATCCCAAAAAAAACGGTCCTTTTTTCAATGTTTTATTACCCCTATGAGACCCGCAGGAGTGCTGAAAGGAACGCCGGCGAGACTGTCTTTCAGAGACTGTGGCGCGCTCAGATTTTGGGCTAGGGGAAAGGTAGGGATATCATTTGAAACTAGACAACCTAAGGTTTCCAATGGGACCAAGCCTGTCATGCTAAAGTGCAAAGTTAGGTGATGTTAGGCGAAATTTTGGCAAGGGAAAAACTGCCATGACCATTTTCCAAATGGTCCCTTGACCAGTGATCTCAATATATCTGAATAAAAATGGATGACATGGGTACCCACAAGCCTCCCCTGTATGTAGAAAAACACCCAAACCCCTCAGCACACACGTCCCCCAAACCTTCTCTCTCCCATTTGTAGGTATAGCCTATCTTTATGAACCAAGTTAAGAATAGCTCTCTCTTGTTACATGTATTTTAGGAATGTCCTGATCTGTAATTCTGTATGTGATTGTCTCTTTTGGGTATGGGCTATGTTGCCTTATTTGGCCATAGGGCTAGATGGTGGTTTTCTATGTATTCGTGCAGTCCGTTAAACATTTTAATTGCTTTATGGTTGTTTCTCTGTGTTTTTTTCTTGATTTTGGAATATGTAGGCGTCTGTGGCTTGGGTGTGTAGTATGTTTTTGTGGTGCGTTTTGTTAGTGTTTGCATGTGTGGATATATACAGTACAGACAATACAGTGTATTCACAAACACTTGTGGGCGTGTGAGATTATATAGTTCCTACATACAGAACATACCGTACATAACATTAACTTAGATTAATGCTCTCCACATGGAGATTGCTTCAGTGTCTGTATTTCATGCGATATGTTATTTTTTAAATGGAAAAGTAACAACACTCTAGTGGACTGACTGCTCTGTATAGGCTTGTGACATAGCACCTGTTTGAGAACGGTAGAATCAGTGCAAAGTGTTGTATAACTCTTTAATTTCCTGTACTGTCCGTAGGGTGCAGCTGCAGAGAAAGAGTGAGTGTGTAGCTGATGGGATGTGTCTTGAGAGACAGAGTTTAACGTGACGGCAGTGACACCATTAGCCACAGCACTGTGCAATATACTGCAGCAGACAGAGTTTAACGTGACAGCAGTGACACTATTAGCCACAGCACTGTGCAATATACTGCAGCAGACAGAGGTTAACGTGATGGCGGTGACACCATTAGCCACAGCACTGTGCAATATACTGCAGCAGACAGAGTTTAACGTGACGGCAGTGACACCATTAGCCACAGCACTGTGCAATATACTGCAGCAGACAGAGGTTAACGTGACGGCGGTGACACCATTAGCCACAGCACTGTGCAATATACTGCAGCAGACAGAGTTTAACGTGACGGCAGTGACACCATTAGCCACAGCACTCTGCAATATACTGCAACAGACAGAGGTTAACGTGATGCCGGTGACACCATTAGCCACAGCACTCTGCAATATACTGCAACAGACAGAGTTTAACATGACAGCAGTGACACTGCATTAGCCACAGCACTCTGCAATATACTGCAGCAGACAGAGGTTAACGTGACAGCGGTGACACTGCATTAGCCACAGCACTCTGTAATATACTGTAGCAGACAGAGGTTAACGTGACAGCAGTGACACTGCATTAGCCACAGCACTCTGCAATATACTGTAGCAGACAGAGGTTAACGTGACGGTGGTGACACTGCATTAGCCACAGCACTCTGCAATATACTGCAGCAGACAGAGGTTAACGTGACGGCGGTGACACTGCATTAGCCACAGCACTCTGCAATATACTGTAGCAGACAGAGTTTAACGTGACGGTGGTGACACTGCATTAGCCACAGCACTCTGCAATATACTGCAGCAGACCTGAGGTTAACGTGATGGCGGTGACACTGCATTAGCCACAGCACTCTGCAATATACTGCAGCAGACCTGAGGTTAACGTGATGGCGGTGACACTGCATTAGCCACAGCACTCTGCAATATACTGCAGCAGACCTGAGGTTAACGTGATGGCGGTGACACTGCATTAGCCACAGCACTCTGCAATATACTGCAGCAGACCTGTCCTAAGAAGAGACAAAGTGCTTACTGTGGAAAAACTAAATGACAATGGATAACAAGGCTAACAAGGTCCAGCCACAACCGCTTCTGCCACCAAGTCAAAATCATGATCAGAAAACTTCAACCATAATGAAATATGAGCAATTTCTTGTGTAATACTAATTTGTATGGTGATATATATTTATACAAATGATTCAAAGTATATAGGAATAAAAACATAAATTGAGGTTTTATGGAACCTTGTTTCAATTTACAATGCTAGTCAGTGCTATCTTCTCTCTATCCTTTATGAATTCCTCATCTTACTTCTCTTGTATTTATTTTTCTTGTCATTTTAAAGAAAGCCTAACAGGGACAGGAGTTGGAAATTGGTATAACCTCTATATGCAGAACAAAAGTTGCATCCACCAGTTGAAGTTAATTTGCATTGCCCCTATCAAATAAACATATAGATAAAATACATAACATAACTATTATTGATCTTACCTTGGTGCCCACGCAGGCTTGGCCTTTCTTGTATTCTTTATGGGACATCCTCTTGTCCAGCTTACTCCACAGTGCTTTGGCCTTCCAGGTGGTGACCTTACTCCTCAGACTGGTGTAGAAGGAGTTGTTGTCCTGAGGGTCCAGGTCCAGCTGCCCGCACAGGATGTTGAAGGCCTGCAGCGTGCCCTTACAGGTCGAGGCCTGGACGAACTTCTCAAACTGCTTGCCTACATTATCCCTCTCCTCCTCCATCTCGCCCATGGTTCCTGCTCTGCAAGAGATGCTTTGGTTTGCTGAGGCTGCAGTTTGGTCCGCTGCTCGATCCTGCTCTCCTCTAGCTGTGGCTACACCCTCGGCTCGGCCCGCACCGTCATGCCCCGTCTAAGGAGGCAAGAAACAGAGAGTGTGATGTCATCTCATGGCAAGGAATCCTTCACAGATGGCTTTACACAACTGATGCTTTTTCCATTCTCTATTATTAGCCTTGGGAAAAAAACGACCCTGGTTCATTGCATTACTTCAATTCATAGAATTGGTTTATGACAGTGGTTCCAAAACTGGGGTACGCATACCCCTAGGGGTACTACAGGTTAGAGAAAGGGGAAAATGGAACAAATGTAAGAATAAATCTTGAAAATAAATGAAACATGAAAATAGATCTGCTCAGGAGAGACACTAATTGCAACTCTTTCACACACGACACACGAGTCAAATGGCTTCATCGTAAAGGTGTTACATTATGGATTTGGATTTCCATCAAGTAACCTACCTAAACAGTAACACTGTGTGTAAATTACGTGTATGTCGGTTGTAATTTCATTTGAATGCTCTCACTGTACCCCTCCTGCCTAGCATGCAGTATCTCAAAATGTATATTTTTGAAATGCAGTGAACTCAAACCCACATTGACAACATTCCAAGCGGAGGCAAGGTTATGAGATAATACTAGTGGGCAGAAACTGCAGCAAGAGAGAGAAATGAGACAGTTTGATATTGTCAGACAGCTGTGATGCATGTTTACTACAGGGATAAATGGTGCTTTATGGAAGCGTAACCACTTGAACTTGTAAAAAGAGCAATTTGTGGTTCTATATAGTACTTACTGGTTCAACATATAGAGCCATATTATTCAGCAGTTTGGGGGTTTGTGAATGGCTTTATCTTTATACAGAACCCAACAGTTCTATACAAAGTTTCATTGACAAATTATATATCCACTACTATAGATAATTATTTCTAGTAAAGTAAACTATGGGATGCTAATGAAGCTGTTAGCTATCTCAGGACTTTTTCCATGATAAGATCAGCTGTATATTTTTGGGATTGAGTCGAGAGTTGATATATTTTTCTCAAAATGGGTAATGCATTTTTGGAGTGAAAGCCTCCATAATACAGTAAAAGCAAAAATGGCTCCAGCCAGGGAACCTATATGCACATCTGCCAAAATATGCCCCTCTGCAGGTTTAACTGTTGAGTGTCCACAATCCTGTCTGAATGGCAGTTGAATCTGTGTCATGAAATAAAAAATGAACCATTTGTTTCTGAGTTTGGTTCTATATGATTTAATGTGATAATAATTCTATATCGCATCTTAAAAAGGCAGGAAAAAGCCGTTTCCCTATGATTACAAACGAAAGAACGGTTTGTTTAACTGTGAAGCACCTTCCTTTTCCTGGAGTGCATGGATGGATAATTAGACAGAAAAAGGTATTTATTATCATGTGGCATTTTCTCTCCCATGGCTGAAAACCAGACAAAGTCCCCCCCCCCCCCCTGTTTGAAACAAGTTGGACGTCAAACCCCGGATCACCACTGATTGATTGGCCATGCCTGCTTTGTGTTCCACCCGTCTCTAAGATGTGTGCATATTAATATACAATATGCGTATGCGTGTGCATGCGAATGACACAATTACTAAAGCACATTCCTATATCAAAAGGGATCTGACAGAACTGAATACAATGTAATTTTCCCTTTACTCAAATCAACCATCAAACATTTTGAAAATCATGCCAGCAAATCTGCGCCCGAGCAGAACATCAAAGCGAAATGTGGAAAATGTCTTAATTAGGTACGAGTGTGCTCTTTTGGGTGGAGACCACTGCTTCTGTGAGTTTTTGGGAGTGGCCTGCCTTTGATATTGTAATGTCCCACAGAGCGGGATGGGCCAGGCCAGAGGAGAGGTCAGGCTATAGCTGCGTGGGACGTCCCGTGTCCCCCCCCCCCCCCCCCCCCCCCCCGACCCCCAAAACAACAGTGTCCCACTAACTCTCACCCCCCAGCGCGCCGTCCAGCTGACAAATAACGGCTCATCAAACTGAGATGTCAAGACACAAATGTACACAACAAAATACTATTTGTTCAAAAAGTGTTTCCTCCAGAATTGCACGTTCACAGCAAATACACCAATATACAGAACATTCAGTACTTTGTTCAATGACCATTCAGCCGTGGTTTTGTGTTTTTGGTGGTACAGTCAGTGTGTGGAAGATGTTCAATGTTGCCCCAGCAGCAAAAGAATCTCCCACTATGCTAAAATTAACATGATTCTTCTACTGCAGAAGATCCTGTTTGGCTGTATGTTAGCATCCTGTTTTGATGCTGTTGTTATGCTACATTACAGAAAGCAGGAGCTGGAGACACGCACCCGAAAACCTTAGGAAGAAGGCATCAGATGAAAAAACTAGTATCCTCCCATTAAAAAAAATAATAATAATGCAAAATATTTCACAATGTCACAACTTTCTCAAAATATGTGAGTATTGTACTACTATAGATTATGTACAGGTAATTTCTCCATTTTCTTCATCTGATTTTTATATTACAGAGAAAAATTCTGCCAGAGAGAACAACACCACCCAGCCCATACAGGACAGAGAGAGGGACATCACATCAATCATCTGTCCCCCCTCCTTCCCGAGAAAAGTTACGCACCCTGTTGACCCCCGGACCACTCCGTGCCCTCGTAGTCTGCGAGCAGCGGCTGGTGGTGGTGGAGGTGAACCTCGGATGCCTTTCGGCGTAGACAGTCAGCCCCACACTCAATGCCCCACATTCCTTTGCCACGTGGCTACAAAAGCTCTGAACTGCTCCATCAGCACGGGGGCCACCGGCTACACCCCCCCAGCCCCCCTCAGTGGCTCAACAAAACCAGCCAGTCGGCGGCATGCTCATCGTGCCATGGGGGCCACTCTGTACGTTTTGTTTTGTTCTGTTTTGTTTTTGTGGGGGTTTTTTTGTAGTTCTTTTATGGTCTGATTGTGAATGAGTGGCGAGCGATGGTTGAGACAAGCAAGATATACGATGCAGGTGTTTTGATTCTCCATGCATGGCAGGAGGCCGCCATGGGAAAACTGTTGTGTTTTCTACCATGTGGCTTTATAACAATTGTGCTATACTGGATGTTGTGTATTGAACAAATATTATATTCTGGCCAGATTAAATGTGTTTGGGGGGAAAATGAATGTACAAAATATTATGGACATACTGGTATTCCTAATATTGAGTTGCAACCTCTTTTGTCCAATCAACATCTCAACTGCATCTCAAAGCTTCAAACACATCTGCTTCTCTTTATCTGGGATAAAGACTTTTACCTGCATTTACATCACACTGATGTACTTGCAATAGAGAGGCAAAGTGACCGCCTACTTCCTGCTTCAGCAGCACTGTACCAGAGGTTTTCATCTGGTATTTATTTTCCCATAGACATTTCGTAAAATGCTTATAAAAATAGTTTTAATTCATCAAACCAAACGGTTCAGCTAACCAAAATGTAAAAAAAACGACATTGAAAAAATATTTTCTTTAAATCCATTTTTTTTTTTTACGTTTTAGTCCTAGTGAAATGTTATGTGGTCTCTCCTGATTCTAAATGTATCTGAACCGTTTGGTTTGAACAAGTAAAACAGTTTTTAGAAGCATTTTCCGAAATGTCTATGGGAAAATAAATGGCGGATGAAAATCTCTAGTACAGTGCTGAAGCAGGAAGCAGGCGGTCACTTTGCCTCTCTATCGTTGTGAACTACTGAAAACCTCCATTGTTCTGACTCACTAAGAATTGCCTGTCATCACAGCAACATTTTGATTTTACATCAGATTGTTCCAAACTTTCAGCAAAGTATAAAGATAATTTGTGCTTTGATGGAAAATGTTTGAATAAAGACATGCTGACTGAATAAAGACATGCTGACTGCAGTTCTGCCATCACATTTCCATTCAACTCAAAAGGCCCAATCATTGGAACCATCTGTTGCAGGAGTCTGTGTGGATTAATGAAAAGGTACCACTTACTGTCTTTATAGCCGAGTCAATGCTGAAGGCTCAAACTATATTGTCCCAGACAGAGTCCTATGACTTCACCATCTCAGGCTGACAGAATGGAAAGTCAGTTGTGGGCAGACAAAACCAACCCACAGAACGGCTGTAAAAAGACAGTGCAATGACAGATGGAGCGGAAAGAATACACATGCGCGCACACACGCCATACATCACGCATCAGCCCAGCCGTATAATGTTTAAAAGGGATCGGAGCGTTTAACAGTGTGTCGGTTGGAAGACGCCTGTCTGTTTAGAAAATGATCTGACCGAGTTCAACTGACTGAGGCTATTTGAGAAAGTCAAAGGCGAATGATTAATGTCTTTGTCTACACACACTGGGCGTTTATTTATTGATATCTGTGGTGTGTTATCAATGTTGAAGAATGCAAGCAAATAGTTACTAGGGCTGTGCAATTAATCACATTTTAATCGCAATTTCAATTTTGGCTCCCCGCAATTATGAAAACAAGATAATCAAGATAAAGCAATAATTTTTTTTTATATTATTTATTTTAGTTTGGCTATTTATTTATCCTTTTCCCCCCTTTGTTTTTCAGTTAAATTGTAGGCTATTTCAATTGAAAAGGAATTGAGTATTAAAAAGACAAGTTTTTCCAAGTTCAATAAATGCACAATTTTGCCAAAGTTAATCAGTAATCACGTTAAATAATCGTGATGTCAATATCAGTCAAAAATAATCGTGATTATGATTTTTGCCATAACCGAGCAGTCCTAATAGTTACTGTTACTCCACAGTAGTGACCCTTGTGCTTTACATCATAATTTATTATTTGTGTAATTAGTTTGCCGTAGACACGCTGCCTCGAGAGAATGAGTTTCTGCACGTTGTCTGTGCAGTGCAGATGATGCAGTGCACAGACATACAGGGCACTGTAGCCACTCAGTATGCTCGCTTTCTAGTATGATGGAGGAGGAATGTCAGGAATTTGAAATATGTACCTGTTACACCTGGCCTGCTGAGGAATAGAATCAAAACACACGCAAATTAATAATTTGGAAATAATACCAAAGTCAAGTTTTATTATTGTAACGATCTCCCAGTTAATACACAGGCCCATGTGATCACCACCAGAGTGCCATTTGGAAATAGAAAGGTTGTATAAGTATGACTCTGATCCTCACCACTAGTCCACTACTATGGGAAGGGGTGGGGAGCGGGTCAGAGCAGTGACACTGTCTCTCTTTGTTGCTGGCTGCACAGCACATAGCCTCAGGCTGTCAGAGCACAATGGGAAGCTGACAACACAAGGAAAACATTGAGTGTTGGGAAACGCTCATACTGTAGTGCAATTACAATCTGTACTGAGGAAAACCAGGAAGGAACCCTCTCTGCCCCTGATAAGCAGGCAGCATGCCTCAGCGGCTCTGCCCCTCCCCAGGGCCCAAAACTCCACAGTATTATCTCAACTCTCTGAAATCTGCTGGCACGTTCAGCCAGCGGTGCCAAAACAACAGAAGAACAGTCAGGAGGAGCAGGGTACAAACAACTGTCAGTCATCTTCAGAGGAGAAAATCGTTAATTCACACCAACAGAAGCAGGCTTCTGAAGAGCGCAGGCTGCTGGTCTGCAGGCCCATCTGGCCCGGACGGGCAGTGTGTTAAACACATGTCCTGTGTGGAGAACCATTTTGTCTGGACCCACTTCAATCACTGAGCTCAAAGCATTACGCCCGCTCGGCTATTTGAAGTCTGACAAGAATAATCCACTGGGCCAATTATCTTGACCCTATCAGCCACACATTCTCTGCCTGGTTTGTTGCAGTAAATGAGCTAATAGTTGACTGGATGGAGTCGTTATCATGATGTCATAGAAACGTGTAAAGCACAAATAATGCTCTGTCCGCTGATCTCAAAATAAAGGGGAAAGAGCCATTAGAGTCGACCATTAGAAATTAATGAACATGAATCCTCTAAAGTGGTGGAAAACGGAAAAAGTGAGAGGCAAAGACAAAAACTGCCTCTAGTCTAGACTGACTCACTGACATATATATACAGGTATATGACTCACTGACATATACAGTATATACAGGTCTATGACTCACTGACATATATATACAGGTCTGGTCTAGACTCACTCACTGACATATATATATACAGGCCTTTGACTCACTGACATATATATACAGGTCTATGACTCACTGACATATACAGGTCTGGTCTAGACTCACTCACTGACATAAATATACAGGTCTATGACTCACTGACATATATACAGGTCTATGACTCACTGACATATATACAGGTCTATGACTCACTGACATATATACAGGTCTATGACTCACTGACATATATATACAGGTCTATGACTCACTGACATATATACAGGTCTATGACTCACTGACATATATATACAGGTCTATGACTCACTGACATATATATACAGGTCTATGACTCACTGACATATATATACAGGTCTGGTCTAGACTGACTCACTGACATATATATACAGGTCTATGACTCACTGACATATATATACAGGTCTGGTCTAGACTGACTCATTGACATATATATACAGGTCTATGACTCACTGACATATATACAGGTCTGGTCTAGACTGACTCACTGACATATATACAGGTCTGGTCTAGACTGACTCACTGACATATATATACAGGTCTATGACTCACTGACATATATATACAGGTCTATGACTCACTGACATATATATACAGGTCTGGTCTAGACTGACTCACTGACATATATATACAGGTCTATGACTCACTGACATATATATACAGGTCTATGACTCACTGACATATATATACAGGTCTGGTCTAGACTGACTCACTGACATATATATACAGGTCTATGACTCACTGACATATATATACAGGTCTATGACTCACTGACATATATATACAGGTCTGGTCTAGACTGACTCACTGACATATATATACAGGTCTATGACTCACTGACATACATGTATATATACAGGTCTGGTCTAGACTGACTCCCTGACATATATATACAGGTCTGGTCTAGACTGACTCACTGACATACAGGTCTGGTCTAGACTGACTCACTGACATATACGGTAGGGTCACTTTTCATAATTGTTTCAGATGTGAAGCCCTGTGAGACTAGAACTATGATTTAAGGCTGTAAGTAAACTTGACTTGACCTGATGACTGATCCATACCTCTGCATGGCAGTGATGGTCTGGGTGCCAGTATGTGTTCCTGCAGGGCAGGGAGAGCGGCCCCCATAAGCCAACTTTCAGTAAAGCCATGCTCAGAATAGACAGGTGTCATGTTCCTGAGGAGAACGTGTTCCTGAGGAAAACAGCACATGACCCCTGTGAAGAAGTCAAGAGGGCTGTAATGAAAACCTGTAAACAAGACCAGCTCCAATGTCCAGTAGACTAGGGATGTCCCGATACTAGAATTTGTAGCTTCAATACCGATACTCAGGTAAATACTCGGTAGATAATGGCATCTACCAAAAATGGTAGATACCAAAAATGGTAGATAGATACCATTTTTGATACCACGGGGGTAAAATGACAATACATCAACAGGCATAAAGATAAACGAAGACAGATGGACGGACAGAAAGCACTGTTAGTATCGATAAAAAATGCAAGTGAGTATTGTATCCGTAATTTTTTTTTGGTATTGATACTTATCGATACTATCGATACTTTTGACAACCCTAGCGTCCAGAGTTCAACCCTATGACAGGTCAAGGCTTCTCGTCCATCTGCATTAATAGACAGGACAGGTGCCTGCCTGGTGCCAAAACAGACCAGCGCTTTACACAATAACTAATGGTGGAAAATGATTGTCTACTGAAACACCATACTGTCCTCTTTGATAACAGCCAGGAGTGTATCGTTGTCACCAGGTAAACCTGGTCCTGATAAATCACTGAGTAAGACGTTATCATGTCTCAAATGACATTTCATAATAACGCTCTGTGCGTCACGTCAGCTAGAAGTGCATCAAGCTTCCTGAGACGCCTCTCTGTTCATGTGGAGTGGGTGTCTGCGTTCCTGTCCAGATCAAAGCGGACAGGAGCCCCTGTTTAGAGTGTGACTTCTTTCAATCTGGCCCTCTCTCTGCCAGAGGAAGCTTGTTAATGTTGTCCCGGGGTGGATTTACTGCTGAAAACATGCTGCATGGTACCTCCTTCTGTAACTCCATCTCTCCGCTGTGCGTGTTGCCTTGAGATAAGTGCCATGTGCCCCAAAGTATAATGCTCCAATGTGCCAATAAGAGAGTGGACACGGCCCTTTTGCAGAGCATATAAATATCTCTTCCCGTTTGGATCTGACCTGCGGGATTTGAATTTGATCCTTGCCAAGGTACTTGATCCCGACTGAGCAGAACATGGCAAGTTCACAGAAAGGGTGTTCTGCACCGAAAGGCTACTGAGAATGCATTGAAGTGTTGTGTTTGTTTCTTTTTAGGGCAGTCCACTCACCTTAAAGGGACAGCTCACCCTAAAATCCAAAATACATATTTTCCCTCTCACCTGCAGTGATATTTATCCATCTATATCGTTTTGTATTAGTTGCCTGAGTTTTGGAGGTATCGGCCGCAGAGTTTGTGCCTTCTCTCCAATACAATGGAACTGGATGGCACTCGGCTTGTGGTGCTCAAAAGTACCAAAGAAATACATTTGATAAACTCAATAGCAATGTCTCTTTCCAGAAATCATGACCCGGTTACTCAAGATAATCCACAGACCTTGTTATGAACAGTTTCATCTAGGAGCTATTTTCCTTTGTAGGAACTAGCTAGCAGCTAGCGGGTGTAGTTCGGGTCCTTGACATTGCTGTTGAGTTTTTCAAATGTATTTTTGTGTTTCTTTGAGCACCACAAGCCGAGTGCCATCCAGTTCCATTGTATTGGAGAGAAGGCAGCCATCTCTACAGCAGATATCTCCAAAACTCAGGTAACTAACACAAAACGATGTAGATGGATAAATAGCACTACAGGTGAAAGGAAAAATATGTATTTTGGATTTTAGGGTGAGCTGTCCCTTTAAGTATTTGTATTCTTTATTCAGACAGTTGGGAAATCAAAGACTTGTCCAGTACATTAGTGTAACCAATTAGGGTGACAAGATCTATAGTTAATTTCAGGGCGACCTAATTGAACAAATTGTTAATTTTATAAAATGGTGGTTCAATTAGTTTCCAGTTTTCCAAACTGATTCTAATAATCTATGCATGATGCATTGTGAAGGCTAGCCTTTTCCACTTTATATCCACAGACACCTCATTGAAAATGAGCAGAAAGCTAGTTGGTAGTGCACAGACCAGCTTATGAGAATAACACACACCCAACCCATCTGAGCCTCTCTGAGGGTCTCTTTTGTGTGGCTGATGATGCCTGGAAGCACGTGTCCATTTTTTACAGTGTGGAACTAGGAAGGAAACATATTGGAGAGAGGAAGGAGAAAGTTTATAGCACCATCCTGGAAATAGTGGACAAGCCTCTCCTCAGGCTGTGTGCAACACATTTTCCATTGTTTGTGTCCAGCGCCTGCTAGCCTAGCCTCAGGTGTCTGTATGGCATGATGGTGGAGAGGTGTCCACAGCCTGCTAGGCTAGCGTCAGGTGTCTGCATGGCATGCTGGAGAGGTGTCCCGTGTTACTTGGCTTTGAATAATGTAAAACACAGTTCTTCTTGGAGTCACATTTCCTTAACCCTAGAATGCAGAAAGTGGGTCAAAAAGACCCGGACAAATGGCAAAGTATGTCGCCATGGCGACATTGCAAACGCTCAACTGTAAGCTAAAGTACCACAGTGGTTCTCAGCGTAGGCTCCGGGGACCGCAGGGTCCTTGAGAAGGTACCAGAGGGTTCACTCCCAGTGTAACCTGCGTTATGTTGACAGTCTGAGCACTGAACCTTCACCATGGGAGGCCGACAGTCTAGTGAGGAGGCTACAGCCAGGTGGGTCTAGCGTCTGTCACTAGGGCGTGTCTTAAGGCATCGGGAGGGAGGTTTACTCAGTGCACACTCACAGCACGACCACTGGCTCCCAGGACACCAGCAAATGGGTGAATTGTCAAACTTCCTCCTTATTTAATTTACAAGAAGGTAACACATACATAGATACTGTAGGGGAATACTGCTTTTTCAGGGTCGTGACTTACAAGACTGAGAGTCTGAAGTGCTTTGGTCCTCTCAGCCTATTGGGTTCTTCTCATGTTAGATGTGACAGTCCTGGTGATACATCCAGCATTATGTGAAGATTGAGATTCCTCATGATGATCATCAGGAGGTAGGCCTGCGTCTGAGTGAAGGACCTGTGCCACTTTCTGTAAGGCCGTTTTGATCTGCACACTGTTTTTAAGCTAAGGTCCCATAAAGCCACTGAATACAACCTAAAAATAAGAGGCTGCAGCCAGGGACATCTGCAGTTGTGGAAGTGACTTCTTGAGCATTAGCTACAGAAGCATCTCTGAAATGTGCTGAGATTTTATGCTTTTCATATTAAGATTTTTTAGTTTACTTTACTTTACTTTACTTTACTTTTTGGCAATAGTCAACCGCCACAGCTTGAAAAATCTCTGTGAGCTTGCATACAATGTCCACTCAATGCTGAATGAATAGTGTTTGATCTATACACCTGCTTCAAGGGACCGGCCGTGATGATTACATTTATACATATATACACAGCCTTGTGGTCTC
>NC_139633.1:19208831-19386331 GCF_964638095.1 Poromitra crassiceps
CTCCACTGGAGCGGTTGGGGTTAAGGGCCTTGCTCAAGGGCACCTCAGTGGTGGTAATGAGGGAGGGGCAAGCAGTGCTTTTTCACTTTGCCCACCCAGATTCATCCTGCCGATCCGGGGATTGAACCGTCAACCTTCCGATTACAAGCTCGCTTCTCTAACCTTTGAGGCCACCACTGCCCAGTCAGTGATGGTTGATCATGATCAATCTGTTTCTTTTGATTGAACAGCACCTTTTAGAGTACAGTCACTTATACCCTGTTACTAACACAATATAAAAAATATATTATTGCGACCCCCCCCCCCCCCATTACATCTTTCATTTCTAAGATGTATATGGTTGCTTTTTTGTATCACAACATATTTCTGATGATTATTGTTACTGGCCTGCTGATGGCATCATAAGTTTTCATTCTCTGGTGTTATTCATGTCCTATAAGTTCTTTATGTAGGCTACAGAAGCAGAGTGAAATGTACTTGGCACTGCCTGGGTGATGCATGCTGCATTCATAATTTGAGGTGGCAGTATCACAGCTGCTGATTTGGCATCTGAGAAATTAGTCAAACCCCATCGGTAAAAGAAAACATTGATTTCATATCTGTGTAGACTACACACTGTGTGTATTTCATATCTGTGTAGACTACACAATGTGTGTATTTCATATCTGTGTAGACTACACACTGTTTGTATTGCATGTCTTCAGTTAATGTGGTGCTGTTTGTCTATGATGCATGAAAGAAAGATGAACAATGCTTAAATATAGAGCCAGATGGCTTTCAGAGGCCGGTCGACGTAGCAGCTGACAGTGCATGCAGTAAAAATGCTTAGCATACAAATTTGTTGATTAATACGTCCAATTTTCTTGCTGCTTGTACCCGAAAACCTTCAGCATTAAAGTTTACAAAAGAAGGAAAAAGATCCTTAGGCATTAAGACAACACAGCATTTGGCAAAGTGATTTTCCATAATCCAAATGCATCAATGTGATACAAAACACGGTAAAATGATCGCAGAATAAAGTTTTGGTAACTTTATTCATATAGTTCTTTACAAGCAGAGAGTAGCTTTCCAAAAAGAGATGAAACAAGACAGAGTGTGTCTGTGTAACATTTAATTAAAACAGCCTCCCAGATGAATAGCGGCGATACAATTAATATGCTGCACTTCTCATTTGATTGCTTTTATAATTCAGGAGTATTTCATTTCATCAGGCAGGATTTCATATTTCATGTGAAACCTCTTCACGGGCAGGAGAGAGTGCTTTGCATGGCATGCTACCAGATACACTGTGTGTTAGGACCATGACAGCTAAATGGATGTTTGCTTGCTAGCTCTGGAACAAGTCTGTCCCAGTTTTAACAGCAAGGCCGCTCACATGGGACAGAAATAATACTGGAGAGATGCATGACTCTTCATAATTATAGATTTCCTGCCACACCTACTGTATGTGTAGCAGCAAAGCCTCAGGATATCTTTGGCCTCTGTGTTATATTAGCCCCGCTCTAGATACATGTTACATTTATGCTTTTGATATGACAGGCCTGTTCAGTCCTTGACCACAATCCTA
Source organism: Poromitra crassiceps (assembly GCF_964638095.1). Lineage (NCBI taxonomy): Eukaryota > Metazoa > Chordata > Actinopteri > Beryciformes > Melamphaidae > Poromitra > Poromitra crassiceps. The sequence goes on from NC_139633.1 coordinate 19,210,399, forward strand.
AGCATTTTCCTCTGCTCGACATTATGGCCTGAATGTTGATCGAATCCCTCCTTCCCCACCTCTTTAGGAGTGCATCATTGACGAGGACTGTGAGAAGGGGAGGTACTGCCTCTATGAGACACACACCTCAAAGTGTCTGCCTTGCAAAGCTATTGATGTGGTAGGTGAATTTATGTTTGTCGTATGATGGGCCTTCACTATTTTGGTCAATATGGAAACCAGTTTTCTACAACTTCTTCTCTATAATGGGTCGGTCTCTCTTTCAAACACACGCCTACTCAGTCAGTCATTTGCAGCCGGTCTTTCACTCTTGACTGCATTGCAGTGCGTCCACAAGTGTAATTGGAGTGTCTCGTTTGTGGGCAGTGTGTCTGTCCTGCGAGCTTCACGTCAAAGGACACCACATGCGTCAAGGTTAAATAGACACTCTTCCTCTCCCCCTGCTCTCAGAGGGCAAATAGAAAAGACGAACAATGGTCATGAGAGTAGGGACATACCAGCTGGTCTTATAAGTGTTACTACTATACTAACCCTCTGTGTCTCCTTTGGAGGAAGTGGGGTTGGCGAGGCAGAGTCAAAAGATACTGGCAATCCACCCATCTGGGATAACAAGTACACACACACACAGGACGACTCTGTGTGCTGTCAAAGCACTGCACTGGAAAACACTGCATCATGTTAAACAGTACATTCAGTTTGTCTTTGTTTATGGTTTGCACAGACTGTGCAGTAGAGGTGGGAAGTAACTAACTACATTTACTCAAGTACTGTACTTGAGTACAATTGTGAGATACTGGCACTTCACATGGATATTTCCATTTTTGAGCGATCATAATTTTATTCTATTTTCTAGAGGGAAATATTGTACTTTTTACTCCACTACATTTATATAATTTATTGTATGACAGTTGTATTTACTGGTTCCTTTATAGAATAAGGTTTGACATTCAAACCATAGAATAAGCTCATGAAATATATTGCATTGTTAGAGTTAATGTCCCAACAGTAGGGGAGAGTGGGGTGAGTTGTGCCACTTTTTACTTGAGGTGTCTTTAAAGTGAGGGCATGACAGTAATGCCTCCAACTACAATATGTAAATATATTTCAGGATGTTGTGCACCACTGAACACTCCCTTTGGATCTTAAATAAACTGTTAAAAAAATATGGCTATTCTTAAAAAAGTGGTCTCTTGGCACAACTTGCCCCCGGTGCAGGGTAAGTTGTGCCTTTAGAGAGAATATGTTGGGGTAAATTGTGCCATTGATTACTGAAGTAAAACAGAACATTTTCATCTCATATACTGTAATGCTATATCAAAGCAAGACAAAATAAAGATAACACTAAAGTCCAGTGTACTATAACAGGGTTAAACAAGGCTAAACGGTAGCAGCAGTTGACCTACATATTTAACATTTTCAGAAATAAAAATTATGTTCAAAATTAACAAAATCAACTATCACAGAGCCAGGCTACACTTGCCAATACTGCAATATTCTTCAACAAGGTCTATTTAAACATTTAAGAACAAAATGAAATAAAATTTCACTAAATCAACTGCAACTGCACTGGCACAACTTAACCCAGGCCTTTTGGCACAAATCACCCCATCCCCACCATTTTAACAAACTTGTATCATATAGCTGGTTTGGAGCTAACATCATGCTAACAGTATAGCCTCATATTGTAGCTTACTAAAACACTAACACATGTGTGAAATGTTTTCAAGCTTGTCTATAATTGTTCAGACACAACAATCAATAAACATTGATCATAAAAATTTTACTTTGAGAGGCAAAAAACAGTTTTTTGAACTTAAATGTGCTTAGCTCTTGTGCCATCTGCCTCCCTTCTTTGCAGAGTGAGTAAAATGGATGCCTCTTCAAAAATGTGTGGTCACATGACCAATTTCTTCTATGGTTTTCTAGATACAAGGGGTGGCACAACTTCCCCACTGGCACAACTCACCCCACTCTCCCCTATATGGATTAATTAGACCTATAGCGCCACCTGCACCAAAATACTTCTTACAATTTAATGCATTCATAATTTAACCCTCTGAAACGAACCATTCTTCACACTGAGTACTTAAGTTTTACTTTTGATAAGTAGCCTACATTTTACTGCTAATACTTCTACTTAATTAAACTGTGGAATGCAGTACTCTCTCCAGTAAGGTATTGCTACGTTTACCTAAGTAAAGGATTTGAGTACTTTTACCACCACTGCAGTAATAGGAGATTTTCTATTGGACTGTTGTCAGAGATCAGTTGATTGCAGTGTCTTGATGATCTCATTTATATTTGATCAATCCAGCAGCATTGGATCGTGTCATTAAAGCTCTTCTCTGTGTGTTCCAGCCGTGCACCAAGGATGAGGAGTGCTGCGGTGAACAGCTGTGTATGTGGGGCCAGTGCAGCCAAAACGCCACAAAAGGGGAACCTGGCAGCATTTGCCAATACCAGAATGACTGCAGCACGGATCTCTGTTGTGCTTTCCATAAAGGTATCTCCCCCCCAAGAACAATTACCTACCAGCCCCAAAGCTTGGACACTATGTTTTATGTTAAAGCCATTTTCACCTGTAAAGGCTTATGCTTAAATGCTTTCAATCTGTTTCTTAGACAAATATAAATATTGAAGTTGAAGCCTATGTCTTTTCTTTGCATTTGCTTCAAGGCAAAGGGCAGCTACTTTAAAGAATCTGAAATATAAGAGTTTTGATTTGTGTAACACTATTTGTCCACCAGAGGTTAGGCACTCTATACATATCATATCATATCACATATAATTTTCATAGTTTTGATGTCTATACTATTCTAAAGTGTGCGAACAAGTAAAAATAAAGAAACGTGCATCCAAACTTTTGACAGGTAGCGTATACCCTAGTTAGTCATGTTGAATTTGATTCGCATCCTTTCATTTTGTCATAATGAAGAAATGAATTGTTTTGTCTCACTCCTTCTGCCTCTCAAAGTATGTACGCAGTCATGCTCATGGAGCAGCTAATGTGTCTCTCTGTCCGTGTGTGTGTGTGTGTGTGTGTGTGTGTGCGTGCGTGTGCTCTTTGTGGGTTCAGCCCTGCTCTTCCCCGTCTGCTCGGCAAAGCCCATTGAGCGCGAGCGCTGCCTTGGCGTCCCCAACCACCTGATGGAGCTGCTGTCCTGGGACATGGAGGGAGGGGGGCCCAGGGAGCACTGCCCCTGTGCCGGGGACCTGCAGTGCCAGCCTCTTGGGTGAGTACAGTGGCCGCTGATCCTTGTTTTTGTTTTTTTTACCTTTAAATGGCGCCACACACTTTGAATGGTGTATTTGGTATGTGAAAAATTATCAAGTCAGTTATATATGCCAATGAGTCAGTTACAGTTAGTCTAAGATATTTGAAAGTTTTTTTCTTGCACTCAACTTGTATTATTCATATCACACTGTACTGCTCTCATCTTTTGACAGGCGAGGGTCGCTGTGCCTTAAGGGACAGGACTCAAGTGAAGAGGACCTCACAGATTCTCTTTATTCAGAGATAGACTACATAGTCTAGAAGTCTACATGGAGCTTGGTTTGATTCAGACTGCCTTGTAAACAATAAGACAGCGGAGTCTCCACTCACCCCAGCACCTAAGATGTTCACCCCCTGTCCAATGACTCACATTTATGATGTGCTCTTTTCATTGCTTATTCAGTGTTTTGTTGCAAAGAGTAGCAGCATTTCAATTTTGATAACTTTACCCAAAGCAGTAGAGCCTTCCAGCACGGGCCATGGCTGAACCTGCGTTACTGAAGAAAGAAGCATGGTATATGTGCTTAAAAGTACAATTGTTGGAATTGAGACCTGAGGTTTACTTTCAATCCTTCACTTGCAAAGGTTTCTGAAAATGGGATATGTCAGATATAAAAGGCATTGACAAAACACATTAGCATGCTGCCCCCTAGTTCAGTCTCACTGCATTAACGGCGCAGTTGGAGGAACCAGACAAAATGATGCAATGTGTGTCCAATGAGATATTCACTAATGCACGTATATTTTGGCTTCATCGCGAACCCACGGATCAGACCTTCATGCTTTATCTCCTGCATTCCTTGGTTTTCCTGGGTTTTTGAAAGGGCTTCATAATCTCAATGTTAAGTTAAGACATGAAAATCCTCAAAATGGCAGCACCCAAACGACGATATGAGTGTACCGACTAGAAACCCCAGCATGAGCATGTCTGGTAAGATTGACCTCTCCATACACACTTACCACATTCCTTCTTAAGCCCTGAACCAGCTCTTTGACTGTAAATTTCAAATGATCATCTTCATAAACCTCGACAGGCTTCTCCAATATTGTTGGAATTGCTTCTTTGTCAGTGTTAAATGTTTTGTCTGACAGTTTTACCCAAAAATATGAATGCATCTCGACCTGCATAGTTTGACTTTTAGTAATTCGGTTATCATTGAATTTCGTTCTTTAATTAGCAACCAATTCAAAAAGCTGCACTTTTGTACAGGATGCTGTTGTAGCCATAGTTGTCATGCCCCATCATTATAAACACTAGAGGCATTCTGCACTATCTCAGCATATAGGCCAAATTTGACTTACATTACTTCTTCTTTTTTCCCTTTTAGAATTAGAATTGCTCTCCACAATGATCTGGAGATGGTTTCATCTGGTGTAGTTTAATATATCAGACTACTGTTAAGCCCCTATAATGTACACCCTGGGTCCTACACCATCGGAATTGGAGGGAACCATTCATACATTACTTTAAGCTGTCACTTATCAGCAACCTATACCTTCCACAGATAATCCACAAAGAACTTTCTAAATAATCAGCCCAGTATCCAATATCCTAGAATGTGCTGGCAGCCTATAGACTGGTAGCCTGGGTAAACCCATCCCCCACGTGACCTGCTCTCAGACCTGTTCTCAGTCACTAGTGACTGGGAACTGAGAGAGCAGGTCACGTGGGGGCTGGGTTTACCTAGGCTAATAGACTGGCTCATCAATTATTGTGACTCTTCGGGCCAATTAAGATCTGATGTCATGAAACCACACTGTTGCATCCACACAGGCTGGAAGGACTTTTGCATGTTGTTCATATGTGGTTCCTGATGACTTCTATCATGTAGACTTCCTACCACTATGAAACCCTGACCACTTCAACATCAGGCCTGGAAGGTACCAATAACATCTCTGATGTTTGTGCATCTATACTGGTGCTGGATGATATGTTTCATATGGTCAAGTGTAACCTGTCTTTTTCCTCTTCATAAGCACCTGAAACATGTCACTTGTACAACTCTTGCCTAAAAAATAAATAACGTTTTAAACACCAAGGTATGTTTTTTTTTTTTTACATACTGACGTCAACGTATAGATTCAACTTCAGTGAGAAATTCATCAGTTTTAATTTACATTGACAGAAAACAGCAGTTATGAAAAAAGCATTTTTAATTTCTAAAATCATCTTAAACTATTTTCACACAGGATTTTAAATCTCCAAGAAATAAACAACAAAATAATTTCTTCAGATATTGGCATTTCTACAGTGAATAGCTGGTGGCAGCATTATAAGCCCAGAAGGGCTGGAATGCTGAGCTCCAGCCTGCAGAGCGCTCGCCCCCAGACGGAGAAGTCCCACAGGCTCTGGACACCCTCGGGTGTCAGTCTATCAAGCAGCAGCAGGTAGAAGCGCCAAAAACAACCCAAGTCTCTCTGCCAAAAACCAGAGAGTCCAACACCACACATGTGCAGATGACACTAGAAATGCAGACCCACCTCACATGGTGCGAAAAAGTAATTAAAGACAACAGATGTGTGCCAGGTATCTCACAGGACCTAAGGGATCATTAAGTCTGGAGCAAAACAACAATTTACAATGAACAAAAAGAGGAGATTCGCAACATAGTCTACTTGTTTCATAGTCCTTGGTAGTAAAGGAGCATTCGCCTATGTATTAATAAATCTTATGGAAGTGATGTAAGAGAGGTAATGCTCTTATAAAGCCTAAGAGAAGAGCAGCAGTAAGGACAACCCATAATAATGGCATTGCTCTGTGGCATTATTAGAGGAGATCGGAAACAACCTCTGGATCAGAAATTCAAAAATTACGTTTTTTTTTTTTTTTTTAATCAAATCTTGAGTATGAATGATTTTTCAACTTGCCAGAGACAGTGAGAAAGTGGAGTTTGCCTCACCAGAAGAGAAGGGAATGGGGTGGGGGGGGGTGGGACAAGGGGTTCTTGGTTGCATGTACTGTTGGTTTTATATTCGTTAAAGGGGGGTGGAGCAATGTAAGACGAGCATGAATGATCTGGTGGAGGAGTGCTGAGGAGGTGTGAGCTTATGGCCTTACAAGATGTTCACAGACGGGTCAGGTGGGCTTCATCAACACTACGGCCAAAACAGCACGAGAAACCAGAGGGACGGGAAGGTGGAGGGGAGAGATTCATGTGAAAGGAGACAGGCGACATAAATAGACAGCGATGGATGCCTTCCTCTCCAGTTTCACACTTCTAACATCCATGCATCCATGTCTGGAACATTACGTTCAATTGATTTGTCTATACAGTATTTGATTCTTTTTTTTTTAATAGCTTTTTGTACTTTCCCTTTAAACTTTACAGTACAATACACTATAGTGCACAATAGGATTTCTGAGCCAATCCTGGAGCCCAGAGTGGAGGGTGAGAGCATGTTCGCCTCTCAGCGCTGCCTGACGTTCAAGTCACTATGGGGGGGGCCGCACACTCAGACAGAGCCCCCCCTCCCCTGGCCGCTACATTGCAGCAGACAGGCGAGCCAAATAACCTGAAGTGGAGGGTCTGCGCCTCAGTCCTGTACCGGCTCCTTGTTGGGGCCTCCGTCCAGGTAGATCTTGAGGGCCTTCTCCTTGCGGGGCGAGTAGCTGACGCGGTGTCCGGTCTTCAGCAGACGGCTGCTCTCCTTCTTCATCAGCTCGTTGCGCTCGTCCTCCGACAGATCCATGGGTTCCTCAGTGCTGTCCCTGCAGAGACACAGATCACAGGAACATAATTAAGTGTGAATTGTACCATTGGGAGTAGCAGATACCTCATGAGCGCTAAGAGAAAAGTCACAGTTTAAAATTCATATAAGAGAACGTGATTTTGTGTTTTGTTGAGCAAGAAGTGACAGAAAAGCAGCCTAAATGGTACCTGATGTCAAATACATCTTCACATTACATTTGCTACTAAAAACAAATCGCAATTCTAAGTATCTGTGGGCAAGCTACAGTATGAACTGGATTTGAATTCATACTTATTACCACACAATATCATAACTTACCATTTACTAAATTAACAGCTGAAGCGGATGCTTGACCATGCTCATTTAAGTCAGTCAAATGTTTTGGCTAAAAAGAACACATCAATCTGTCATCAAGTGTCCAGCTCTTTTACCTGTAGAAGACCACAGCTCCATCATCACAGATGTACAGAGGCCACACGTTAAGTGTGGACACCTTAGGGTTCCAGTCCAAATCATGATGGATCTCCAACACGGAGATATCGCAGGGAAATGTCCCTCTCCCCTGCACAGGATGGCACAGGCAGAAAGAAGTATGCTCAGTAACAGCAACATAGGACGAAAAGAATATGAGTCCTGTGTGAAGGAATGCATCTCACTGACCTTTGCAAACTCCAGCTTTTCAAGAGGAATGCCACTTATTTCAGTAAGCTGCAGACAGAAGAAAGACTGGGTCAGGAATGGCTGCCTTAGATATCATTCAATGAATTGTAATTGATGCATGTGGTGCCATTGTGACCACCTGCCCGTAGAGCAAAGATATAAATACAATGATGTGGCTTAGAGTGGCAATTAGTGTGTGACATTAACTCAATGATAAACAATTGTCTGTCTGTATGTCTGTCTGTGAATTACTGACAGGCAGACAAATAATGGAAGAGGGGTAGACAGGGGGTGCATAGATACAAACAGTTTGGGAAACAAACACTTTCTTCAGTGTGTAAGAAAAGAATACAGTCAACAGGAGACAGACCAACCTTCTCCTTGAGTTCCTCCACGCCGCTGCTCTCCAGAACCACTTCCTGGAAAGGCTCCAGCTTCATTGCAGCAGGACTCCAGCGCCGGGTCAGAACAGCCAGCTGGGACATGGACTTCATCTTCTCTGGTTCTGAGAAGCAGATGAGAAGACGGTGGACAGGGTTTGTACAGCTTTTTAAGAGTAAAATTCAAGCACTTTCAGAGCACAGAGCAGATGGCCACCCTCACATGAGTGGCGCTGAATGGAAGAATGACCATTTTCATTTCAGAGCCCATGTCAGTCAATCTAGGTCCGGTCCACTCTGCCGTCTGCTCCGCATCTTGCGCGAGACACCAGGAGTCAGGAGACAATAGAGCAGTGGTTCTCGAACTTTGTTTGCTTCAGTACCCCTTTCCCTGATTTCTGAATCCAAGTGCCCCCAAGTACAGACTGCCCACTCCCCCGGATGTCAATCTATGTAGGTCTGAATTACCAGAAACATGGACCATGGAACCATGATGGAAATAAGTGTTTACACTTTTGCATGTCATCCCTTGGATTTTATTATTCTATATCCAAAATAAAATCAATCAATCTGTGGATAAAGAGGATAACACTGAGATTTTCCATGGAATGAATGTTACCATTGAGGACCTCCAGGAAGACCTCCCAGTTGGAGGAGATGTTGATGTCTTCCTCATAGACGTGGTAGTCCAGGAACACTGTACCTGGGTTCTTCCATGTCTTCTTCCTGAGACGGAACCTGGCCACCCACAGACACAGACACACACACAGAGTTCAGCAATAAGAACTCTGAGCACTGGGGTCGGTCTATCAATTACATATAAAAGAGAACTTTTAAAACACCAGTGAAAAGTGGGGCTGCATCTATCCTGTAAGGTGAGTGGCAAAATATCTTCTAGCTGGTTTCAAATAAAGCCTGTATATTTTAACATATAGTTTTAAAAGCCAATATTTTATCTAAAGATGAATTATGCAACCCCCCCCCCATTTGTGAACATGTCATAAAGCTTTGACCAGTGATTAATGTGTATTACATAATGTGTGAATACAAAAATCTCACCTGTCAATGCTGAGGTCAAGCTTGCAATGCTCTTTCAACTGTGGGAGCAGTTCCTCCTTAGACAGTCTGACAGTCATGCCCTTGGCAAACACCGTGTCCACAAGGAACTTACAGGGCTGAGAAGCAGAGGCATATTAACAATTGAATTAGCAATAATTTTGGCAACAATATTCAGCAAAATAACCAGTCACATAAACACTAGTCTACCTTCTTAGCCATAATATTGTCCTCACCCTAAAACCATTAAACTTAGCAGAAACATGTTGATTCATAGTCAACTCAGTAGCTGCTCAACTCAAATTTTGGTATCTAACCGAAGAGGTTGAAAAAGTTTTTCAAGATCAGTTATAAAAAAAAAAAAAAAAAAAAAAGATACCCATCACACCGATGCCATTTCTCATTTAACACACTCCCAGTTCAGTTCTTACCTCTGGTTCATTCACTAGTAGCTGATACACTTTCACTCTGTATTCACCCTTTTTCAGTGCTCTTCCTAGGCGAATAGTTATCTATGGAAAGTAAGCAAATGTCTATTAAAGTCAACACATTTTTGACTTGCCAAAACACAAACCACTGAAATATGATTAAAACAAAAGCAGTCCGAAAAATGATTTCTACAGACCTTGTTATCATCCGAGAAGGATGAGAGTGTTTCATTGAGACGCACACTCTCAAACTCCTGGTTGTTAGCGTACACCCGAAACACCTTGAACTGGGTAGAAGTAACTCCCACCAGGGGCTCCAGCCTCTGTTTGAACGCTGCCAACGTTATTCTCTTATCCACATGGATCACTAAAGCTGAAGTACACCACAAGAAATGATAGTTCAACATCTCTTCAACATATTTCCCCCGTGGTTCAGGTATGTTAGGTAAACCGTTAATCACACTCATTGTCACCAATTCCCAAGATGCACTTTGTTACCCTCCCACCAAGATGCACTTTGTTACCCTCCACTGAACAATTGCTCTGTTGATTTTGCTGTATTTGAGCTGTAAATGCACATGCATCAGAGAGGAGCTTAATTTTACTTCTAAAACAACACAGCTTCTGTTGAACTTAATATTTTTTTACGGCATTGCCGAAGGCCGACCCGTCTAGGATAGGGTTTGTCTGTCTGTCCCCACAAAAGTAGGCCAATCACAGTTCACGCTGATACGTGTATGACATCATGAAACAGAACATTTAAGGGATAGTTCAGATTTTTTTGGTGTGGGGTTGTATGAGGTACTTGCTGACAGTCAGTGTACTACATGCAGTAGAATGCAGCCAGCGCGGTCCCAGTTTGGAGAAATGGAGACCGGCCGCGTCAGGCAATGTCTGCGTAGTGCGAAAAGCTCCACGAGCAAAAACGTCAAAAAAGAAAAAAGAAATACTTCCATACTGCTCACCTGGCATAATCCAAGTCTCCACAAGCCCTGAGATGCCAAGTTTACTTGAAATGTTGTCCGTTTTTAGCCTAAATCTTCACTGTAGGCAGGTGACACTTAAAAATACTTAAAATAATGTGTGGTGCAGTTACTGTAGACTGCTACAGTGCAAAATTTGGATAAAAACAGGGTGTCTTTTCATGTCACCTTGGTATCTCAGGGCTTGTGAAGACTTTGATGATGCCAGGTGACTGAGCAGTATGGAAACATTTGATGTGGGTTTCTTTGCGTTTTGTTTTTTTACATTTTTGCTCATGACCCCGTTTACACTCACCAGACAGCCTCCGGGTCTCCATCTTTGCAAACTGGGACCACACCAGCCACATTCAGCATGTAATACACCGACTGTCAGCAAGTGCCTCATACAACACCACATCAAAAAACCTGGACTATCCCTTTAACAGTGCCCGATGCATCGCTTGGTATCAAACAGCACTGAAGTTAAAGGAGCTATATTCGATTTTGAGTCCACTAGATGTCACACTAGAGCAGCTGCATCAGGCATAAACAAATCAGATGCAGACTCAAAACTGAGGGCTAGGGAACGCTAGTCCATAAATGTTAATAGTTCCGCAAATAACAAAATTGCCCAAAAAAATTTCTTAAAGGAATATGTACTCTGCTCGTTCTAACACGCATTTCAGAAAAATCACTATTCACAATATCTCTCCCCTGGCTCTATGACAGCAGCTGCACTGAGGACAGTCCACCCCGGTTGACAGAGCTGGCTGGCTGGCTGCTCTCTCCCAGCGAGCCGGTGTTACAGCTTCTGGGAGGCAGCCAGCCAGCATTATATAAAGAGAGGATTCGTACATTTTTGCGCGTCCCCAGAAGAGTCGTCCTGCGCACACGGTTCTGCTGTGAAGTATAGGAACGGAGCCTCTGCCTTGACCTTCCCGTTGTCGTCGTACTCGCTGTCTGTTCCCGAGTCTTCCTCGGCGGCGTCCCACACCTCCTTCTTGCCCTCGTGGGCCTTGGAGCGCCGGCTGCTGGTGATGCTGTGCGAGTCCAAGCCGTTGGCCAGCTGGATGGGGGCGCTGTCGGCATTGCACAGCGTGTCGCTGCTGTGGCTGGAGCTCAGGATGTCGCTGTCCACTGAGCTGGTGCTGCGGTCGTTGTTCACCTCAGAGTCCGAGCGCTCCTCGCAGACAAACGGGTTCTCGGGGTCAGAAGTGGCGCTGGCGCCGCCGCCGACCGCCGTCCGGATCCGGTTCTCCAACTCTCTGTTGTCTGCAGCCACACAGACGGAGGAGGAGTTTGAGTCAGCCTCTTGGGTCGGGGATTCAATGTGTTCAAAGTCACTGGCGTCTGAGCTTTTCTGACTGTCACTGGGGCTGGAGGCCTGCTGCTGCTGCTGCTGGTGGAGGAGAGAGAGGTTCTTTAACTTCTCTGTGCTCTCCTCTACGGACTTCCGCTTACCCTTTGACCCCTCAACGGAAGCATCAGAGTCACCTCCCGCTTTTTGGCTAAGAGTTCTGTTGGTACCAGGAGACTGCTCGGGCAGTAAGACCAAGAGACGGATTGTATTGCCGTGGCGATCCAGCATTTTCCACAAGAGGGAGTCAGTGAATGTGAGCTGGTGATCTGTCGAGTCGGAGCTCTCGACAAAAACCTGACGAGAGGAAAACCACAAATCAAAGACAGCGATCAAAGTCAATAGTTTTTTTAGAAATTCGACTGAATCTTTACGGATAAACAAACACCTGTACATCAGCATCAACCAATGGAAATTCTTAAACGTAAGTCAAAAACTATACAATACAAAGAAACCAAAAACAATCTAAGGACCTTGTTACTCCTGAAGAAGCCCTCAGCTTTCAGCGTCTTGTTTGGAACGTAGAGGAGCCGAAGGTCATTATAGCAGCGCTCCAGGACCACACGCATGCTGTCTGCAGATCGCTCTGTAGCCTGGGGGGGTCAAATACATACGGTTTGTGCAGATAGCTCTGTAGCTTGGGATCAAAGTACATAAGGTAACTCCCGCCAAAGCTCACAGGACTGTATCTCATATTCTCATAAATAATGCAGTACCAAAATCAAGCTAGCAAAACCGTTTTCAAACCTTAGCACTATCACAAGTGCTAAATAAAATTGCTTTTCAGAATAGATCTTTGCATACGACTGTACAACAACACAGAGCATTCTTAAAAGATGAATCAAAGAGGTAAAGAAAGAAAGTAGATGTAAAGCAAGAGTCTAGACGGCAAAGAGGACATAAATTAAAGAACAGAGAGAGAGCATAAGAGAAGAGTGAAAAGAACCTGTGCAATGAGCTGTTTGAACTCCGTGATGGTCTGGTTCAGGTAAGCCCGGATACTGACTGGAGGAGCGATGGTCTCAGTCTTCAGATCCACAACGTGAACCTTCACCATCACTTCTGTGCACCCCACACACACACATACATACATACACACACACACACACACACACACAGTAATCACTTCAATAATGTAGAACAGCAAAAGCTGATGTCACTGCATGATATAAGTATTTGCATCCAGAAGTGTTCAGATTAGTGAGGTTTCTGTTAATTAACAATAATTACAGCTATGCAGATTAGTGAGGTTTCTGTTAATTAACAATAATTACAGCTATGCAGATTAGTGAGGTTTCTGTTAATTAACAGTCAATAATTACAGCTAAAATAAAAATGCAAATTATTTTGTTAGGTATTCTGACCACGATCATGAATTACATGATGAGCTGAGAAACAAAATTATTTAACTGCACTTTTGGGCATGTTGTACCAACATCTTATAAATTATGGAAACAATTATGCAGAAACAAAAACATCAAATGGCAAATCTCCATGGCTAGACACAACAAACTGTGCAGCACTAAAGATCATTTTTGTACAAAGGGAAATACATATGCTTACTCTGTCTAAAACAAAGTGTTTATCCCTGTTACATCACTTTAAAAGTCTGATAGCTACAGGATTCAAGTCAGTGTAAACAATCCAAAATTCTAAATGTTATTCTTTTCCTTTGTTATTGTCATCTATAGTGGTTATTTGCATAAAAACACACAATTTGATATTAGGGAATGATTGTATCTTTTTTAATTATGCTTCGATTTAAAAAAGAATTTACTCAATTTGTAACTTGAGTTACCGTAAATTCCGGACTATAAGACGCACCGGTCTATAAGCCGCAGCACCAAAATTGACTATTTTTTTCTTCTATAAGCCGCACCGGACTATAAGCCGCGGGTGTTTTGATGTTTAATTACCATATGAAAGGGTTCGTGCACAGAGAGGAATGTCGGGAAAGAGATCGCTGTTTGGGGAAGCTCCCATTTATTAACATTTCAACAAAACAAAACAAAAGTCAGGTCACTAATCCCCAGACAAAATCACACAACAATAGGCTACCGTATATGTGCAGCAAACCTGTAACCAGAGAAGTCAAGTCACTAATCCTCGTCTTCCTCTTCTTCCTGCGTACTGAAACCACCAAAGTCCTCATCTTCAGTGTCGGAAACGAACAGGTTCAGGGTGGCTTCGTCAACCACTCTCCTCTCTCCTTCATTGTCACTCAAAACCAACGAACTCCTCTTCATCACTGTCGGCATCGAACAGCCTCTGAAGCCTCTGACGGCCCTCAGCGCCAGCTGTGGCGGCGTCATCCTTTTCATCCCGCAGCAGTCCAGCGTTTTGGAACCCGTTGGTGATTGTGGATGTTTTCACACTCCTATAATATTCCGTGATCTTCCTTTGTGTGAATTCGCCGAAGTTTGTGATTTTCTCCTGGTAGTCGGGAGGGAGTTGTTCAGTAGTTCTCCCCCGGACGGACAGTCCCTTTCGTCTCATGAATCGGTAGCACCAAGATGGCCCACCTCTGAAATGTTCAATTTTCATCTCGGTGGCGATTGTTTTGGCCTTCAGTCGGATCTGCACCGTGGAAACGCCTCGGCCGTCTCCTCTCTGGGTCAACACCCAGTCCTCAAGGGAATCTTCAAGTTCCGGCCATCTGCTTTTGTGGCCTCTGAAGGACTTTTTTGTCTTATTACACTGAGACAGTTCCTCCTGCTGCAGCTTCCAACGTCTCACCATTGACTCATCGACGCCCAGGGTACGCGCTGCTGCTCTGTTTGTTTCTTTTAGTGCGAGTTCGACTGCTTTCAGCTTGAAAGCTGCGTCGTGTGACTTTCTGCGTACCTTCCCCATGGTAAGTGAGAGAGAGACTGCTTGTCTTGTTGTGATTCCGGGCTGATGAACTTTGCTTACCGTAATTACCATATGTAAGGGTTCACGCACAGAGGGGATTGTTGGCTGTTTGAGGAAGCTCCCATTTACCGTATTACCGTAACATTTCAACAAAACAACATAACACAACACCTTTGTTTATTTCGACAGTGCACACAGTGTCCGCGGTGTGGTGAAAAGAGGGCAACAGAGGAAATTAAAACAGAAGTGGATTTATAGGTAGAAAGAGTGCTAAAAAAGAGAGATTTTATTTGTATTTGAAATTTTTTTTCTGAAAAAATCCATAGATAAGACGCACCGTTATATAAGCCGCAGGGGCCAAAAAACGGGAAAAAAGCCGCGGCTTATAGTCCGGAATTTACGGTACTTGACAAAGTAACTGGTATAACATTACTGAAATCCTATAAGTAATAAGTTATATTACTGAGTTACTGCTAAAAGTAATATGTTACTTTTGTAATGAGTTACGCCCCAACACTGTACATGAATAGTAGCAGGCTACTGACCTCCTGGTTTGTAAGGCTGGAACACTTGCTCTGGCCTGCGAGTCTCCAGCAGCAAGTCGAACATGTAGGAGGACTTGACTCCTCCCAGCAGCAGGCCCATCGGCGTGTCCTCCTCGCCTTCATAGGAGCGCTCCAGGTACTCGTGGAACTCGTCATATTTCACCAGGCGACAGCAGTCCAGAGGCACAACTCCCTCCAGCTCCATCAGCTGTGTGGGAGAACACACAAAAGGAAAGGCATAGATGCACATTCCATCTTTATAAAGACAGAGTTATCAGCACGAATGGACCCATAAAGGCACAGCAGTTTAACAAACTTCAGGAGGTTTCTGACTCTGCAGTCCACATGGTTTAAAGACTGGTTTGAAATGAAGGAATGTGTTCATCTAAATGTCATATAGCAGTGATTCCCAAAGTGTGGGCCGCGGCCCACTAGTGGGCCGTGGAGGTACTGCAGGTGGGCCGCGAGTGGTGTGCAAACACTCCCGATTTTCGCGGGCAATCAAATGGCTGTAGCAGGGTCATTTTTAAAGCTACAGTGGAGGAGATTCTGTTATCAGAAGAAACTAGAAGACCTAAGGCATACCCGACAAGCTAGCATAACATGCTAGATGTGTAGATCATCAACGTTTAGATCAATTTAAATCAAACAAGTTTTCAATTGCTTGCTCTCTACCACCTCTTTCTCCTGTCTGAGGGAGCTACCTTATAGGCCATCTCTGTTGCTTCTCTGAGAGTTTTGTCCTTGTGCACTTCCAGCTTGCTCTCCAGCATCATCATCATCTTCACAGGATGCATGCAGAAGAGCTTGATCTGAAAATCATTAACAGCAAGAGGGTGAAAACAATCATTAACGATCAGACAAAAAACAGAATCCACTCCTGAATCTGAGAACAAGTTCCAGGGCAAAGTAACTACCTTGCACGTGTTGCGCTCAATCTCCCTCTGTCTCTTCTCCTGCTCTTCGGACTCCTTCTCCTTCTGAACCAAACACTTGATGTGCTCGGGGAAGTCATCCATACCTAAATACTCTGCAGATACCACAATAGGCAGTGTAGACATTAAGAAACCCGCTGTGTATATACATTCCAGGATCAGCACAATCAAGCTAACCTTATATAATGATGAAAACAGGACGGTTATGTTCAACATATAGGAAACATCAACATAAGCCCTGCTACACTGGAGGGCTGTGGTGTGGTTCTGTACCGGTGTGGGTACGTTACAGAATAAAAGCTCAATGAAACATGAGGGCTGGGCAAATTCTAATCACTACTAACATAATGGCGCTGAATGACTACATATACCATGATGCTTTTCTTCCTGGATGGATGCAGTGTTTTAAAGGATGGCAATGCCTCTATCAAGGCAGCAATGATTTGAAGATGATGACATTAATGTTAACCGTTATGACAAGGCCTCCTCAATCACCGACTGAGAACCCAAAGCATGTGAGAGGGCTTTATCCACTATCAAAAACATGTGGGCACAGATGATCACTCCAAAAAAAGGGGGTTAACAGTCAATAAAATAAATCAATAAATCATCAATCAAAACACCCTACACCATGACAGAACCATCACTCAGTGTTTCCCCTACAACTGTACAGGCCTGGCGAACAAGGCCCCACGCCAGACCTGATTTTTTTTATACTAATAACATAAATGACTAATATGGATGAATAATGACATCACAGTCTAATCCTATTGTTAATATTATCCAAATCTGGCTTCAAATGGCCAAAATTTCGGTCAGCAGCGAGGGTCCCCCCCCTGCGGTCGGTTTAGGTTTTGAAGTCCCTCCAGCCCTGAGAAAGATTCTAGGGGAAACACTCAGGTTGTTGTCTTTATGCTGGTGTCTCAACAATTTTGACCATACTCAGATTTAATTGATCGAGTCTCTTACTTGAATTCCTTGAGGCATCTTTCAACCTATAAATCAGCATATATGCATTTGTAGAGCTGTTGGGAGGGGAAAAGCATCTCGTTAATGAAGATAGTGGAATGGATACACAGAAGAGATTGTTTTACCAATACTACGACCCCTGCACATTCCTTCAACAGGCACATGAAAGAAGAGACCGTCATATGAAACGGTTTCTCAAAATAGGCCTTTTCATCCCGTGAACAAGAACCCTCTTTGTTTTTCTTCTGAACACAGTTGTAAATAAGTTGCTGGAGTACACGGCTCAAACGGGTTCAAGTTCATCACTATTCTAGTTCCCAGGCCAACGTAAGCTCTGTGTAATCCATCCATTAGGTGGCTGAGAGGGATATACACGACAACTGAACTGACCTTGCAAAGGCACTGGAATAATAGCCTCTGCTCCCTGAGGACCCTCCGTAGGTCTTCCTGATATCATCCTGCGTGATCTGCACAGTAAAAGTAAAAGATAGTCAAAGCAACTGAAAACAAGTCACATGATGAGTAACATGTTAAAAAGATGGGGACATGGGAGAGAGGGCTCCGAGCAGAACGGCGACCAGGTAGGGCCGCAAAGCCTTCACTAAGTACTAACTGTTGCTAATAGCTAAAGACAGTCCCAAAACCATGGTGCATTTATGAGATTATGGTGTTTGTGTTGAGTGTGTCATCATCAAATTAATGATATTATGATAGATAGATAAGACACCAGATAAGACTGACCTTGCTAACGTGCTGGTCATTGAAACTGTACCACTGGCTATCAGTGAAGGATTTGATGCAGGCGTAGTAGTGGCCACCCGCGGCACTTCCCGAATGGACCATGACGGAGAACAGCTCAAAAGTCAGCAAACTCTAGAGACGAGACATAAGAAAATGTTACTTTGCCGTAAAGACACAAGCAATTGAAGCAGCTAGTTGGCCAAATCCTAGCGATTTATTCGTGCTCAACATCCAAAGTGACTGATGTAGACAACAAAGAAGTAAAAGATCACGTTTGAGCTACACTGTCTGCTAACATCTAATCAATTAGTAGCATTTCTACAAGTACCGCCTATCGCTGCAATATTGCCACTGCAGCTAGCTTGCATCAGCCAACTGACAGCAACTGCACTGTATGTGTCTGAATGCTCAGTTAGCCAACCAAGGACATTAGCAACAATAAACAATAGCGTATACTAGGGCATTCATGACTAGTGAATTTTACTAGTCGACTAGTCGTCCCTAAAGGTAGTCGACTAGTCGTTTTTTTTTTTTTTATCTTTAAGAAAGAACATGAGGTATTTACACGACATACATGGACTATCATATCCCATATCCCATATCCCATATCCCCCACAAAGAACATCAAAACACAACAAAACAAAACAAGAAAACTGCATAAGATACACAATAATCCAACAAACAAACAAGACTATTGGACAAACACCCAAACAAAAACAATGCATTCAGCTCCTATCCTGATAAGCCTAATGACACTGGGGTAAAAAGTTCTTAAAGTCAAACTCTGTATGTGGTTGCCATATTTTGGGGATGTCTAAGAATCTGCCTTTGCTCTCGTCTTGTAGTAAATGTTATCCAACGTATGGTAGCTTGAGAGTTCATTCCACCAGTGAACTACAGCTGGGGGATTGGATGCTTTCCAATTTAAAGCTATGCATTTCCTAGCTGCCAACAGGGAAAGATCTATGTATTTACTTTGAATGCATTGTTTTTGTTTGGTTGTTTGTCCAATAGTCTTGTTTGTTCTTGGATTATTGTGTATCTTATGCAGTTTTCTTGTTTTGTTGTGCTTTGATGTTCTTTGTGGGGGATATGGGATATGATAGTCCATGTATGTCGTGTAAATACCTCATGTTCTTTCTTAAAGATTAAAAAAAAAAAAAAAAAAAAATGACTAGTCGACTACTAAGCACAGTTTCGACTAGTGGTTTTACTAGTCGACTAGTCTGTGAATGCCCTAGCGTATACAGATTACTGGCAGGCTCCCATGCACCTTTGACATGGGGTCTAAATGTGACTTAGGCACCAGAGATCATATATGTTACAGTGTTCAGGCTGGTTACCTTTGACATGGGGTCTAAATGTGACTTAGGCACCAGAGATCACATATGTTACAGTGTTCAGGCTGGTAACCTTTGACATGGGGTCTAAATGTGACTTAGGCACCAGAGATCATATATGTTACAGTGTTCAGGCTGGTTACCTTTGGCTTCAACACCCTCTCTGTGCTGCTGGTGCTGTCCAAGCAGATGCCCTCATCCACACAGTCATCGGTGGAAAAATCGTTGCTCATCTGGTCACTGTGGCAACTGCCTTCGTTCTCCGCCCCACTGTCAGTGCAGCTCTCTGTCTGAGGAGACTTCTGAAGGGGGAGGCCATTTGAAAAGAACATTGATTGAGGGTCATTATAAAAGCAGGCTAGTCATTGTGGTCAACAATCATTTGTAATCATAAATTAATAATTTAATTTGAATGACTAATAGGTAACAGAAGGGAAATGATATCTCGGTTAACCCACAGAACGTTCCCAAATCCTCCAGACCGGATAAGCTGGTGTAAATCAGAAACGTAGCACAGGAGGCCATACTGTCATTACTGCTCTCACCTCATCCTCCACGTCAATGAAGGTACTCATGTCAAGCTCCTCAGGGAACATCATGCGGTCATTGAGTTTGATCCGATGCATAGTGGTGTAGTCAAAGTCAAAACGCTTCAGCTGCAGTGTTAGCAGGTAGGGTAAGTGCAGAAACCTCAGCCCCTGTGCAGGGAGGGGAGAAGATGCAGGCAAGTCAATAACAGCAGAGCAGACCCATGTTCACGCAACCTGACTCCTGCATCATATCTTCACTTTGCTCACCTTACGGGCGTCACATTTTTTTTTGCAGCGCTCACAGAAGTACTGGTTGGCCCCATCCAGAGTTTCTGGTTGGACGAACGCCTGCAAAGCCTCCTCCTGTAACAGCACAATTGGTTTGAGGACCATTGGGTGTAGGCCTAGGCCGAATTACTAATTGGTCATGAAAATGAGTTTCAATCAATGAGATCAAGGTAGCCTTGGGGTATGAATTTATGGTGAATGAATGAGTGTATCTATGGTCTCTCGTGAATCGTGACAATGTGTGAAACATTAAAAAAATGGCTGAGATGTGGAGCGTCACGCACCACACTGCCAAAAGCTTGGCTGGCCCCGAAGGGTCTGATGACAAGAGGGATGTCCAGGTATGTATCAATCCTCCAGCTCTCATAGCCACACTCCAGACAGCGCACATAGTCCTTCAGCTTCCCCTGGTACAGCTGGTTTATCAGGTCAGCCTGGGGGTAAGGAGGCATCTGTCAGGTTTCACTTGTGGTAACAACACACTGTTTATGCTTTGGCTATAAATATTTTCCCCTGCTAAACTCTGTTACCCCATATGGGGCATCAATCTGCAAGGACTGCAGCATGGCACCCCCTGCTGAAACAGTTGGTACACTGCTGCTTTTGTTTGTTTTGATTACCTGTATGTAAGTGTTCTCTCACAGAAACATATAATAAAAAAAACTTTGTTGCATGGTGAAAGAAAAATAAGCTACCGGTATACAATATATTTATTAAATACAACTCATGCAGGCGACGTGCTGTAATTGTGTCTTCACATTTAATTGGGTCATGCTCTTCAATGCAGTGTTGAGCAGTGTTTATCGGCTATTGAAAAGCACCAAGTTCCTCTACCGTTACAACACATACCAGTTCAGAGAAATTGTGGAATCTTATATTTTTTCACAACGGGAGACGGACTGTCTGTCAGGGTGAGTAGAGAGAATAATTTTCGCCATCCCTAATTTATAAGTATTTTATACTATAATATTTATATATATTTATATATAATAATTTATAAGTATTTTATACTTATAAATTATATTATTATTATTATTATATTATATTATTATATATATTATATTATAAATTAAGCAAAACTCTTACAGAATCGACAGTATGCGAGTATAATCAAATTAATATATACACAAATGTATTCCAGATTAGGGCTTTGACGAACGCTGAAGATTTACACACTGATCTACGCTGCCTACAAGACAATAAGAAAGTTCTTCTCTCCCCTGTTGCCACTTTGTCATTTCACTTTAAGCTTGCAGATACATAGAGAACAAATATTAATAAATTGTAGTCATAGTAGTATATTGATTTAAAAAAGGGTATATTGATTTTAAAATGGCTCTCAATAACCTACGTTCATTTTGTCATCAGCTGGAGCTCACGTGTGCGGACCAAATGGCGCAACGTACAAACACTGAACCAAGTGTTTACGGTTTACAGCTAACTCCTGACATCAGAAATAGCTAACCCTGGGGCTTACTGGCCCATTCCTCTTGTCTCACAGTAGGCCCTTTGTTGTGACTGTGGGGAGGAGAGGACTGGTTGGATTGGCTTTGTCAAAAGTGTAGGCAAGCTTCTCGCTTTCTCCTACCTGCTCCGTCTGCTTCCACTTTTGCTCCAGGGCATCAAACATGACCCTGCACAGCTCCTGGACGTCGTGCTGCTGCCAGGCTGAAAACATGCACAGACATAATGAAGAGCACACGGACGCAAAAAGACTCTCCCTCGCTCTCACAATCATGCACGCCAAGCCATGTGAGTGTACTTCTAGTTAAGAGTGACAGTGCTCACCCTCGCTGCTGTCCCAGCCAAAGCTCCGCGTCACGTCAGTGGTTTCAACTGCCCGTTTCTTGCTCGTCTGCAGCAGAACAAACAGCCTTTGCAGCTGGTAGGGGATGCTGGTGACTGGGTCCTCTTCAGACTCCTCAAACTCCCAGCTGGAGAGAAGGTGGGATATGAACAAAGTATAGAAAGTTGTCCTATGAAAGGCACACACAAAAAGTGAAGGCAAAAAAGTGAAGTTCACAAAGACCTCCATGAGCACAAGTCCTTACTTGTACAGCGCATTTCTGAACTCCGGGGTCATGTACAGCGTCTGTAGAAGGCTGTTCAAATAACAGGTCATAGCTTGGTTGACCAAGCCCACATAACCTGCAGAAGGAGCGAGAGATAAGGAGTGAAAGGTCAGGTGGGGTCGTACAACAAGGCGAGGCGATGTTGTGACGATCAGGTCCGTCACGTCATTTATGAGTGGTCATTGGTCAGATGAAATGTCAGTCTAAAACTTATGTTACCGTCATGTTATTCAGGAGCGGTCATTGGTTAGTTTTGCTGCCAATAACGGGCTCCATTTTTGCGTGAATGAATTGAGAATATTGGCGTGTTAGGACTATATTTCATTGGCTGACCTGGCTAGAGGGCGGGCCTGCCTGAGGTCAGAGAGGCTTGTGAGGGGGACTGTGAAGGAGCGTGTGGAAATGTTTGGCAGACGCCGTGTTGAAATGCCATTCCACATGGGACTCAGGACAGAGGACGACGGCTTAATGATGAACCATTGACTCTTTAACCGTGCGTGTGCCTTTGTAGCCGTCTCGTCACGTGGCTTTTGCAGCCACCGTGCGTGTGGTGGAGGAACGCACCACAAACACAGCTGATGGCTACAACAGCTGACGGAGACGAGCGCTCCTCTGCTTGTGGCGGCCCAGTGATGCAACCGAGAGTGAGGAGGAGGAGGGACAACGCCAGGTGGTGCGGGGAAGACAAGCTCCCGCCGAAAGAGCTATGTGCCTGTCCTTCACCGCTAAAGTCATGCTCATGTTAACAATAAGCCCAAACCAACTCAAACGTGTGCATTTTAGTTTGCGGTGGCTGGCCTTTCATTGTGGGAAATGAATGTTAGCCCTAGACCAGGGGTGGGCAACTGACGGCCCGCGGGCCACATGAGGCCCCCGACCTCACTCAGTGTGGCCCCTGGATCAATTTACAAAAAGATAAAAAGACGTTTTTGGTTAGGTTAGACCACCCAAATCTGTGTTTTTACTTTACTGTACATCCCAGAACATGGCGCTAATGGCATTAGCATTGTCCATCCACAATCATACTGTTTAACATTAGCATTTGAGCTAACACTATTGTAACAAACTATATCCAGGATGCACATGCAACATTACTAATCTGATTAATATCACATATTTGGGTGATTATGTACCCAATCAAATTGCTGTAGCAGGCTGTTTTAAAGCTAGAGCAAAGTTTCTGGTGTCATCTGAATGGAAGAATTACTCAATTTGAATATGAAAAATATAAATGTTGGTATAATAAACTTTTATTACCAGTCCTTTTCATCAAATTAGTAGCTATAATTGGGAGTGATGGTGTTACAGTAGGCTACTGGTGGAAGTGCACGGTCACAATGTGGGCCTCTGGTAGCGAGGACATTTTTTGTGGCCCTCTCTATCATCAAAGTTGCCCATCCCTGCCCTAGTTTTGGAACAGCACCGCATGCTGGCACAATGCTCCTTTATTGAAATTCTGGGGAGAGCAGGAAAAAAAATCTAGAAAAAATAATAATTCTGGCCTGGCGGGGGTGTCGTTGGCCTGGCGGGCCCGCCAGGCCTGTAGAATGATAGGGGAAACACTGGGTAAACATGTGATGTATATACAGTAAAATTGCAGCCAAACCCCACCTGTGTCAGATTTATTGAGGATGGAGGAGTAGGAGTAAGACGGACTGCTGTAGTCACTACTGCAACCTGTAGCACCCTCCCTCGGCAGGGGGCCAATAAAACGCTCCTGGGAGCTGTCATCCAGTCCACTGCTGTCTGCTGTTCCTGATTCATCCTACACACACACACACACACACACACACACACACACACACACACACACACACACACAAAGATATGGAGTGGATCATTTTGATATCCACTTATTTCCAATGTTGCAACCAGAGGGACCAATCCCAGTACTGTAGTCCCTGCTGCCACGCCCGAAAAAGACGTGATTTAAAAATGAGGAAATCATTTTGTTATTCTTCCTCCATCACTCACCGATGCGATCTGGGGTTGCTCTCCATCTTTGTCTGTGAGCTGCAGGAAATTCCTCTTACCAGGCTCAAAGCCCGACTCTGAGAGGGACGTCTCACTGCGGTGGTCCAGTGGTGCCTAGAGGGAGGCAAGAGATTTTTGATGGACAAATAAATAAACTAGAGACCATTATAGACCCTTTTTACGGTGGACGTCACAGGGGTAGTTGCGCACACATCGCCGTATGCAAACCTCCACGGAACTCAAGCCGAAACGAGAGAGATCCCCGGAATACAGGAAAAAGACGTCTTGTGCCATAAAAGCTTATAGACGCTGGACATTCCCACTAGGAATATGACTCGGCAGGCAATCATTCCATAGTTTTTTGGGTGTAGCTAAACAAGGATTCTAGGCGAGTTATAAGTAACTGTCTATAATAATTAATTTCCTTACCATGTTGAGTGTATTTCCCCATGCAAGGTCAAAGGTGCCAATCACGTAGCTTGCTTTGTGGCCAACATCCTCATACAGTTTGCAGAGGGTGGTGGAAGCAGGCAGGTTGAGGGTCAGTCTCTCATTGACCGTCTTTGCATTGGTGGTGTCCTGAATGATACACAGCACTCTGGGTTCATCAGCTGCATTTTGTGTCTGCAAATCAAAGAGAAGGGGACACAAAGTGTCAGTACAGTATGAGTGTGAGAGAATCTATACGGCTGGGCCCGAAAAACTGGCACCAGGACCCCGGGGACATCAGTAGCAGTCGGGGGCCGGTCAGCACGAGCGGACCTTGAGGAAATGTTTTGGCTGTCTGAGAGAGAAAACCCTGAGTGGGCTACCTACAAAGTATGAAATGTGTGATACTAGCTTTGCCCCCAGTGTAGGAATTTAGCCAGGGGCAAGGGCAGAAATGCCCTCAAGAAATCTCAGAATGCCCCTAAAAACAATGATCCAGGGGCAAAAATTGTCCCCAAGATTTCTATCATGTTCTTTTCATTCAATTCATTTAATTTCCATCTCTAACACACACTCAACATCTGCAAGCTGGTTGCCAGAAGAAGACGAAGAAAACGCACTCACACAGTGTGCTGTTGTCTACACTACGCTTTAGCAACTTTATGCAGTAATTACTTTTTTCAAGTACCTCCAAAATTTGGTAAATGCCCCCATTTTATAGACCGTGGGGGCAAAATTTGCCCCTAAAATATTTTTTAAATTTCCTACACCGTTTGCCCCAGCCAATTAGGATGTATGCCATTGTTTCTAAATAACGGTCTGCGTTCCCAGAAGATGCTGAAATTGTAAAGGAGACGCTGTGGACAGCGCAGGGCGGAACAGCCCTAATAATCTATCACATGCTGCTGGGTTACTGTAGAATAAAATGTTTAGAACACAACACGCCTAAGGCTATGCTGCTACCAACGTCATCATTACAAACACAAAAAAACAAGAGTGAATCCTTGGTGCATGCAAATACAGCATCGCACAAAGTTGGGAAAGCAAACTACCGGTATTAGGGGTGTAACAATACGCGTATTCGTATTGAACGCAGCTTTAGGTTTGCAATACGCATTGCAAACCCAACGACGACTGCTGAACAGTGCAAGTCTTCTACAAGGAAATCATGGTAAACTAAAGCAGACGAAAGTTGTTCAAAAAACATTTACATCAATTGAAATACAATTTTAAACTAGCATGTAAAAATAATAAAATAAGTCAGTAAAAAAAGCAATCAAAGAAATGTCTCTGCAGTTATACTTTGACAAAGCGCAAACGTAGCTAGCTAAGCGGCAAATGCTTGTAACAAGGTGGGCCAGAGGAGTTGTATGAAACATCTCCTAGCAAAGGCTACAGTTACCAAACAAACATGAGGACTTGGAGAAGTCAGCAAGTAAGTTGGATTAACGTTACAAGTTCTGAAAATGTGTGCTTTCGTTACTTATTCCAGTGAAACATTAGCAAGCGCTAATGTTATCGCTTCTTAGCACAGCACGTTGGTTCGCAGTACAACCGATGCTGGAATGAGAGAGACACATATTTTCAGAACTTGCCACTTCAGTCCTAGTCTGACTGGCTTGAAGCAGCCTGGTGGATTTAGCTCTCCTATTGGTGCCTGCCATTTCAGTCTATGCCAGATGGAAATCCCATTCCGCTCCCTGCAAGCTCTGCAATTAGCTCCGACCCGCTGTGACTGACCGGCTGCGACCATATTTTTATTTATTTTCCTCCCCCGTGTCGAATCTGTATGCCTCTGCTGCTGTATGTGTTGAATCTGCCAATCTCAAATGCCTGCGCCGCTGCCTTTGAAACAATAACAACAGCAGCGCTAGCCGCTAGCTCATTGCTACACGCTGAAAACGATTGATGTGGATTATGCAGTGAAGCCAGCCTGCATGGTACTTTCGGTGGATGGCTGTAAAGGTACTACAGAGCCTTTTTCCCCACTAGTCCACAGTGCTGCTATTACTAGCCAGACTCTCTCCCGCTGCAGTGAGAGAGTCTGGTAAGTGAGACTACTTCAGTCCTAGATCCTCACTCACTTCCAAGTCACCTCCTTTTTTATTGCGGTCTGGAATCCGTTATTCCATGAGACTGGTGTGCTAGCCAGGGAGCCCAGACAGATTCCGCTCCAGCAGGCAGCGATCTCTCGCAGGCAAGACTGCAGCCAGTTGCCATGACCATTGACCACGCAGAACTGTCGATGGCGTTGAATTCAAGTGGAAACCTTGGTCTCTAGTGATTGGTTAGGGAAAATCAAAGCCCCTCCCTCTCATAGAAATCGAACTGACTGCAAGCTGACTAGAAGATGGAAATGAGTTTACGAGTTGACAATTCAGTCTGAATATATCAGGCGAGTAAAATTCCACAAAACTAACTAGTCTGCTATCTCTTTAACCAAATCACACACATTTAGGCGATTCTCTGCGATCTCCTTTTCAGATTCAGATTCATTTATTTAAAGAATGGGACATTGCACATTGATGAACAGTACAGCCGTACAGTAAACATGCAAGGTTATAGCCCAAGGGCTAGTTTCCACCTGTAGTCCCATTTGATAAATAAATGTAATATTTTTTCACTTCCATTCACCGAGCCTCCCCTGAAACTGCTTAGTTGGAGCCCCCCTGGGGAGGCCCGCCTCCCACTTTGAAAACCTCAGGGCTAGTACTAGAAGTAGTGTTAGTGATAATGGCTGGTGAATTTTGGGCTGCACCAGACATCAGTCATTTCCCTGAGTGGATGATGACATTGTTTGTTCTGAGACCAACGGCAGAGGTTTTATGCACAAATGTAAAAAGAAAAGCCAAGATGGTTTGCCGAATTCAACTACAAATAAAAGCAGGAGGAGCAATGCTCCATGCCGGGTTTCTGGCAAGATGCCTAACCTCAAACACTCAGGGTTTAATAATAGCCCCTACCAAACTGATAAACTCACTAATACCACCTGGGGGAACTATAATGTTTGCAACAAATTCAGAAAAAATGCTATGACAAACGAACACCACCTGTTTGTCACCGGTTCAAGTTCTTGTGAGCTGTATTAGCAAAACAGATCCAAATACAGCACCTTGATGAAGTATTCAACCACAAGCCCCAGGCCATCACTTTTTACAGCCTGATTTCAAAATGGACTGGGAAGAGAGATTTGTAGTGTGTGTGCCTTCCTCTAGTGTCTGTCAACCCCCAACCCTTAAAAAGGGAGAAAAAAAATATTTTTTCATGGATTAAACTTTTTGGATGGCAAATAATGTTATAACATGGAACACTTCACTCCGCAGTTGAGCAACTGTGCATCCCCCTCCCTCCACCTTATTATACTAGTGAGATTTGGCTTAGGTGGTGGCCAAAATCGCTTGGGTGCTGTGGCTAAGCCTTATAATGGTAGGGGAAACCCTGAAAGACATTACTGAACAAGTGTGGACATGTTCGGGTTAACAACATAAATGGCAATATTGATGTTTACATTTTATAAGATGGGTGTAGTCAGTGAATCTGATTGGCTAGCTGCATGCTACTGCATACACGGAAGTCTACATTTGGTCCTTGCTTATTTGCTTCCTTGTTTCGGCTTTATGACTTATCTTGTATGATCCAGGGATGACAGCATGCAAGTTATTTGTAATGTATTTCGAGGCTGTAAAAATGTTGCTTACAATCTAGAGATGGATAAATAGCACTACAGGTGAGAGGAAAAATATATGTATGTATTGTGGATTTTAGGGTGAGCTGTCCCTTTAAATATGAATACTATCTGGTCTCGTGAGTCTTTCTATGACAGTAAACTGATTATATTTAGATTGTGGACTGTTGGTCAGGACAAAAGAAGACATTTGAGGGTGTCATTGAGGTCATATGTTCCCTCAGCCCTATGTTCCTACTGTACAGTACCTACAGTTGGCCATGTATTTTGTTGGATGCCACAGTTTGGAATGTTTATACTGTAATAGGCAACTGACATTTTGGTAAACGTTACACAATAAATTAGATTATATATTTTAATGACCACAGTACATTAAACAACATACGATAACAATGTGACAACGAATTAGTGTGGACGGCTGCATCAACAAAATCGAATTTTGTGCCAACAGTACATAAACATCAATCAGTGACGTCTGCTTGACGTATCTCTGGGCCACTGACGTAGCTAACGCTAACATGCAGCCAGAAAGCGACAAAATCACTCGCAATTTGCCACGCTAAATAAACAAAATAATTATTATGAAGTCAAATAACCCGTAACAACGGATCGTGTTTTAAAAACACAAAGAATAAATAAAGACGTTAATCACAATAGCCAACACAATTCAGCTAGGAAATTAGCGTTAACGTTACTGGTTAACAAAAATCAATGGCGTTGACAATTGCTACATCTGATTAGTTAAAGCTAATGATAACAGATAGCCAGCCATAGCTCATAGCCTCATATTAAACCAGCTAACGTTAGGGCTAACCAGTTAACGTTAAATGTCACCGTGTCAACTATGTTACGTTCGTCGAAATATGAAGGGCGACATTTGTCAGTACTGTGACGCGAGTCAAAATTGTACCAGCTAACATTAACTTACTGGTATCAGGTAAAGTAAACGTTAGTTAGCGTACTCATGTAATAACAAAAAATGCTGTCTTTGTTTTGCCTGCACAACAAAGTTAGCGTCAGCTATCATGTCTAGCAGCCAATATATACGTTAGTGATAAGAAAGCCAAAGCCGATAGATAACTAGAAAACATTTATGTCAGAGCGTTAGCTAACTTTGCTGAGCTGCAGTAACGTTTACAACTAACAGCCGCTAACTACTGTTAGCTAACGCTAGTTAGCTTTGTCATGATGATAGGCCGTTCTAGTCCTGTTTAGGTAGCTAACGTTAGCGTTAACTGTTAACGTTAGCAGCTGACATAGTGTGGAAATGGTTCCGAAAGATCGCATACTAAAGTCGTGCAAAAACTTCCTTGACGTTACTATTGATGTGCATTGTGTGTCAAGAACGAGTGCCAATGTCCGATGTTGATTCACGACCTGGGTTGGGTCCATAACCTCACCTCTTTGGGTACGAGCTGGTTCTCTTCGCTAGGCACCATTTCCATTTGTACGACAGTTTACACAGGCATCTACCCGGGTGAAGAGGATGTCAACGAGAAAACTTTGCGGCGGTGAGCACAAACATGGTTTATGTTGTGTTTGCTTGAAGTTTGGATGCGTAAACAACTAAATCAAAACTTGTAGGCTTATCGAAGTAATCGCAACACACAACGTTACCCAAGCACAAAAGTGTCCTGCTATCAATGGAGAAAAATGGCCGATGCTCAACGCGAGACTTCACTCAGTAGAGAGCCTGGTGACGCGAGGTTGGTGTGCGTGTGTGTGTGTGTGTGTGTGTGTGTGTGTGTGTGTGTGTGTGTGCGTGTGTGTGTGTGTGTGTGCGTGTGCGTGTGCGTGTGCGTGTGTGCGTGCGTGCGTGCGTGTGTGTGTGTTTGTTTTCTATAGTGTGTAGATTTCCTGAAATATTCTTGTCAATATTGAGATATAAAGCCAAAATCTTGAGATGGGGCAGTCATGCAAGGTTTTAATTGTGATAACAAATTTTCATAATTGTAACTTCTGGGTCTTTGCATAAATGAGCTCAACATGAAGTAGTAGAGAATCTGTATTTGATTTCTAAGAGAATCTGTATTTGATTTCTAAGTGTCATCATGGGGTATTATTACTTAATGATTATGTCAATCAATGGTTACAGTTACAATTATTACCAATGTAGTATGGCTAGCCTTGTTAAAATGGACGGACACAGATAATCTGAAACATTATGTATATTTATCATCACAGCATTATTATATTATATGGGCTATAATAAGCCACCTTTCTATATGAAGGAATTGGAAAACATAAAAACATACAGTCAAAGACAGAAACCTAATGGTAAACATGATGTAACTGAACAGAACATGCACTGATAATATATAGAAAAATCAAACAAAAGATGTCATTTTGCATGATTTTAATACAGGACCAGCACAAGTGATCATCAGCTTGTCAACAACCATTTGGCCTCCTTTAGGGAATGAGGTATTCACAAATGTATTTTTTCTGGCTGCGACAAACTTCGTCATACCACTTTCCCTGTGTGACCACTGACAGAACAACGCAGCTCTCCCTCTTGGTTCCTGTGGGCTGCTTCTTGGAGCGGTCCCAGTTGAAGAAGCTGACGGGCATGCTGTTGACATCGACGTACTGGCCTTCCTTCACGATGTCCGCCACACCGATCCAGAAGTCCTTCGATCCTGGCGCACTCCTCTTTGCGTAGTCTCTCAGTTCATTGTTTTCAATCAGGTCTCGTGGCGTTGCAAGGGTTCCTCCTTGTGCAATACAGTCTTCATTTGCTTCATGGTAATGTTTAGGCTCCTCAATTGTAAGATAGCACTTCCTGTGAACTTTGACCCCACGGAGACAAACTGGAGATAGAAAGCACTTGCTTTATTATTCAGAAAAAAGACAAAAATCTATCAAGTATAATGTTTCTTAATATATTTTCTCTTATGCAATCCCACATTTTCTCTATAGTATAGTATGGTCCTGAAATCTAACTCTGATTGAGCGTTCCTGCCCTCTACTGGTGATTGAGCAACCAAAAAGTGAAGCCTGTGCCATCTAGAATACAACCAAAAGCACAAATATTATCCAGTGAGTTTGAATTAACATGGACTGCAGTGACTCCATGAATCTACCCATATCTCCTTCCTCTGGCTCTAGCCATGTGTGTGTGTGTGTGTGTGTGTGTGTGTGTGTGTGTGTGTGTGTGTGTGTGTGTGTGTGTGTGTGTGTGTGTGTGTGTGTGTGTGTGTGTGTGTGTGTGTGTGTGTGTGTGTGTGTGTGTGTGTGTGTGTGTGTGTGTGAGAGAGTGTGTGAGAGAGTGTGTGAGAGAGAGAGACTCGTACCTGTCTGCAAAGCCTGGATCTCCTTCAGTGAGTTGACCTCCTGCCACAGCTTGTCAAGCTGGGACTTAACGTCATCTTCCTCTGCATCTCGATAGAAAAGTGAGAAAGCCAGGTCAGATCAACACTGGTAGTAGGCTAAGCTGGGACTTAACGTCATCTTCTCCCTCTGCATCTCGATGGAACAGGGAGAAAGCCAGCTCAGATAAACACTGGTAGTACGTGTTTTCCTTCTGCAAGTTAGGTTGCACGATGTGTATAATTACCCGCCTGTTGGACTGACACAGCCTTCCTGGTGCGCGATGATGATGGACGGCTGGAGCTGCAGTGGAGCAACGAGACGCAAAGAAGGAGAAAGATAGGGAGGGCCACACGTGCCATGTCTGTCTGAGGCCAATGGATCCTACAAGGCACAGTGGCACACCTTGAAATACTGTGAGATGAACCAATAACACTGTGGGCAGCTCAATATATACTGGCCCTCTGTATGCCTTTCTGCCACTCCGATTCCATTGGCTCACACCATGTTTGTTTTTTCCAAACATCAGGAGGGGAGGGAGGGAAATAAGGGTGGAGTGGCAAATAATGATTTCCCTGTCTCTGCCCATTCATAAATATTTACTTGGGACAACGTGCACTAAGCAGTTTTCCCTTTCATTTCGCAAACAAGCTGTAAATTCATTGACTGCATCACTATTACAGAATGTTCTGCAGTGGATTTCGTTCCTTCACATGTCAATTATGCTAAATGGATTCAGGAAAAGTGAGAAATAATGTTACTCCTGGGTGTCAACACGGAAGAAATGTGCCAACACTGCCATCTGTCAACTGTCAAAATGGGCTACCGTATCCATTTAAATAGGATTAAACAACACTAAAAGGGATTTAAATAACTTGTCACTAAATATATCAAGACAAGTTGCTGAAAAAATATTGTTCTTAATTATAGATCTATTTAAAGTGTGTCAATCACACAGACTTCCAGTTGCATAATCTTTAACAAAGGTGCTATTAGAACTGAGGAAGTCCAGCTCCCACCTCTGGTGCAGGCAGAGTTATTTTTAGAGTGAGATCTAGACACACGGGAGAGGGGAGCTTGTAAGAACAACTCTGCTGTCTAGTGGATCAGAGGTACCCATGCTGATCCCTTGGGCACATGTGCTCAATATAGCACTACAACTCTCAAAACCATCTGTATGCTTTCCCATTCAGTACTCTTCCAACTGTAACTAACTACTAAGCACAGTAACTACAATTTTGGTCGAAATTAAGTTTTTACGGAAATTGAACTTTTAAGATATCTGCTTTATTATGTGACAAATTGTCTAAGTCAGTGTGATGTTCTGTTGTCTGTCTGTAGGTCAGCGTGATGGTCTGTTGTTTGTCTGTAGGTCAGTGTGATGGTCTGTTGTTTGTCTCTAGGTCAGTGTGATGGTCTGTTGTTTGTCTGTAGGTCAGCGTGATGGTCTGTTGTTTGTCTGTAGGTCAGTGTGATGGTCTGTTGTTTGTCTCTAGGTCAGTGTGATGGTCTGTTGTTTGTCTGTAGGTCAGTGTGATGGTCTGTTGTTTGTCTGTAGGTCAGCGCGATGGTCTGTTGTTTGTCTGTAGGTCAGTGTGATGTCTGTTGTTCGTCTGTAGGTCAGCGTGATGGTCTGTTGTCTGTCTGTAGGTCAGCGTGATGGTCTGTTGTTTGTCTGTAGGTCAGTGTGATGGTCTGTTGTTTATCTGTAGGCCAGTGTGATGGTCTGTTGTTTGTCTGTATGTCAGTGTGATCGTCTGTTGTTTATCTGTAGGTCAGTGTGATGGTCTGTTGTTTGTAGGTCAGTGTGATCGTCTGTTGTTTATCTGTAGGTCAGTGTGATGGTCTGTTGTTTGTAGGTCAGTGTGATGGTCTGTTGTTTGTCTGTTGGTCAGTGTGATGGTCTGGTTTTTTTCTGTAGGTCAGTGTGATGGTCTGTTGTTTGTAGGTCAGTGTGATGGTCTGTTGTCTGTCTGTAGGTCAGCGTGATGGTCTGTTGTTTGTCTGTAGGTCAGTGTGACTTCTATTGTTTGTCTGTAGGTCAGCGTGATGGTCTGTTTGTCTGTAGTGATGAGTGATGTGTCTGTTGTCTGTCTGTAGGTTAGGTGATGGGTTTGCCATGAAGCCTGCTCGCTGCCTGCTGTGGCTGCAGAGTGTGGGCGTCCCAGGCCCTTCAGCCAGGTCTGCCGTCCAGCATGCTGCTCTGCTCCACTCAGCCTCCAGGGACCCCCAGTCCAACATCCAGAGCCAGGTAACCTGCACCCCCATCTGGGCACCCAGAGTCTATCAGTCTGACTAATAAGACTCTGGGACAGACGGACAATATTTCAGGGTTTCCAGTGTAGAGCGGACGTCCACGCCAAGACTTCCGCTTCTGTCATTGTTTAGCGCGTGGCCAGCAAAGCCAAGAGCAAGACCACGTTCAGCAGGGTGCTGGAGGTGTTCCCCCAGAGGGACGTAAGGTGCCGTGGACACGTGGCGTTCTTCTACGCCGCCCTTAAGAAGATGGAGGAGTTCGGTGTGGAGCGAGACCTGGCCGTCTAAAACAAGCTGCTGGACGTTTCCCCCAAAGACGTTTTAGTGCCCTTTATCCAGGGCATATTTCAACCACAACCCCCGCCAGCAGGAGTGCAGAGTGCAAGTCCTGGAGCAGATGGAGAACTATGGTGTGTGTCGCTTTATGAGGTTCCCTCCGGTCGTGGATTATCATGGAATGTACAGAGGGATATTCCAGACAGGGAAAGTTAGGGGATTTGATCAAGTCTCTGGATAAGTCAGGGACTATTAGGACATTTCATGAATGAGTCACTTTACACAAATATAGTAGAATGCATTTTTCTTTTTTAAACCAGCCCGAAAAGGGATGCACAATATTGGATTTTTTTTTGTGCCTATGATCCAATATGCTGATATTTTCCAGATCTTTTGGCCGATTGCCGATACCGATATATGCACGATATATAGTCTCTTTTGTAGTGGAATGAACACATTATTATGCCTACTCTTATCGTAATGGCCCACTGGCAGACATAATGTGGAGCTGTTTCTCAGGAGGTAGAGTGGATTGTCCACTAATCCCTTTGGATAAGAGGTCGGTGGTTTGATCCCCGCCTCCTCCAGTCTGCTTGTCGAAGTGTCCTTGGGCAAAGATGCTGAAGCCCAAATTGCTCCCAATGGCTGTGCCAGCACCCTGCGTGGCCTGGCTATAGCTAACCTGGCTGGTGTTTTACTGGAATACGGTCAACTCGGGCGTGACGTCACTCAACTGGGATATTCCTAGTTCCCAATACAAAAGGAATGCGCCTAAGCCATGTGGGTCAAAATAATTGAGCTCAGATAAATGTTTAATTTGAATGATAGAGTGGTGATGTTTAGACGGTATATTGGCCTGATGGTTAGAGACTGTCAGACAGTATCCAACTCCTTTAATTTAATTAAGTGCCACTTGAGCTGGAAACATGCTACGTCAGCTTCGACTTGGAGCATTGCTGACGGCAGCTAGACCTATATACTCAAACGCACAGCTTGACGAGGGGGTTGCAGGAGAGTCCCCAGCACAATGAGTCAATTGTGTGATTTCACTAGAATTTCAATGACGAGAAGTTAGCCCAAGGAGAGAATGTAGTGCATACTTGGTAATAGCTTTCACTCTCTCCGTGTTATCTCCCCATCTACATTATCATACTTGCGCTGTTCAGATCAGTCACATTTTCGGGGAGCTGTGCGTCAGCTGTGCCAGCAGGCCCGCCTGCCGTGGCATAGGCCTCGGCACATAGGGCGTTGTAGCATGTTTTCCGCTTAAGCAGGACAACAGCAAGACTGCTTTCTCTTAAAGATGGCTGGCTCAGAGTAAAAAAAAAAATCTACAAAAGGTAACCGGTATGACAAAATTTGGACTTAGACTTTGTCAAGGTATTTCTTTCATTATTGGATACACTTGGTAAAGCACATCTGGAGAATATTTGAAGGTTCCTATACTATAGTTATACTTATACTGTAGTATAGGAACCTTTCAATATTCCCCAGGTGTGCTAGTATAGTATATTACTAAAATAAAAGGTCTGCATTGTGTCCAAATTGTCCATCGGTGAAGGTAAACCACATTTGAGATCAGGAAAATAAAACAAAAAGGACATCCAACCAGAAGAAAACACAAACCTCACAGAATGCTTTGCAGATAAATGTATTCAAGTAAACAGAACTGTACTCGTTCATAAAGTACACAACAAAACTGACCAAAAATGTCACAGTACGACCACAGGTAAACCATATTTTATCTATAATTCCTTAATCAGACTAGATTGCTAAACACTTCTACACAGCAGCCTCTCTCTTTTTTGTTACATTTAAGGCAAGTTGACTATCATAAAAGCACATACGCACGCACACAGACACACACATGCATGCACACACAAACGCACAGCCCCGAAAGACATTACAATTGAGATGTGTGTATTTCCAAAGCCATTGCCAACAGGTTATTAACCTCATTCCCAATTCGACAAATGATCAGTTTCAGTACATCACAGGTGTCTCTTATTCCATTACTTTACTACACACATTAATACTGGCAGTTAAATAGTATCTCCTCCAGCCATGTTTGTGGTTGTTTCTGAATTGATATTGAAATTTATGGAGCTACAACTGACAACCTGGTGTGATTACATAGCATCTGTTGCTCTATTGTTTTATAAAGAAAATACCTACAGCATGTCCCTACACTAGGGATGTCACGATACTAGAATTTCTACTTCGATAGTGATACCCAGGAAAATATCGATACTCGATACCATAGCCAAGTAGTGAGTAATTCAAATGATGAATCTGTTTGTATTCAGAATTTAGCCAAATGAAAATAGAACAGTGAATTGTTTGTTGAGTGAAGCAGCGAAAACCAAGTAATGTGCGAGTAAATGCAAAAGAAAGTAAATGCAAGAACCTCTTGTGTTTTTGTATTTTTACCTAAATAAAATATGAATACAACCAGCTCCGTCATCTGAATAAGGTGGCAAACTTTCATTTCATGTTGGATGTTATTTTGCTGCATGACGAACACCTCCCAGAGTTGGAGTTATGCAGCCTTTATGAAAGCACCGTAATGAGTAACTTCACGCTAAAGGCCTATGTCCACCAGCTGCAGGATGCCCCGTTCGGCTGCCTGAACAGACTAGGGATGCAGGCGACTAGTCGGTTAGACGTCTGCTACCCTCGCTATTCGGCACCAAAATACTAGTCGGTTAAACTAATAATTTAATTATCATAATAATAAACAATGCCAGCGCTAACTGTTGCGTCTTTACGCAGCCACCAGCCACTACGGTAGCCCTCCTCCTCTAATGCCCGGACGTAAACAAACAAGCATGTGTTAGTGGGTTTCCCTAAATAGATTTTTAATACTTCATACATTTTTAATACTGTTCAAGACCCCGTGCATACCCTGGAGTGGACCATTGGCCCTGTGCATGCATGAAGCATATATATATATATTTTATATATATACTATATATATCGGCAAATATTATATATATATAATATAATATGTATGTATATATATATGTATATATATACTGTATATAGTAGCTCAAAGGCACTTGTGATTCCACAATAGCTAGAGTAAATATAAAGATATATAAATATGCAGATATCTACACAGACCTCTATCCTCCCTCTCCTGCCTCACATGACACTACGGTAAGATGAGAGAGCAGAAGGGAGCGGTTATGTTCCAGTTCTGATTCACTGGCATTGTCAGATGCAGGGACACATGTTTTGTAAAATTGCTCTGATTTTACAATTGGCATCGCTGAGGCAAACAGGACAGCACAGGGGGAAACGTAACACCCCACTCTTTCCTATCCTGTGATCTATTAAAGACATGAGCATAAGCTTGTTATGACACTTAGTTTTGTCATGAACTCGCTCTTTTAAGCTTGCTATTGTTGAATTAGTAATAGAAATTCAGCTATATTACTGTATATAATTATTCATGCAGCCACTGCTAATTTATTCACTTGTTGCACTTCAGAAGAAAAGAAAAGAAAAAACAAGCAAGATGTAGACGCATTCAACTGTAAAATGGATACAGATGGATACAGTTACTTATTATATTCATGGCATCCGGGTAGTGCAGCGGTAGATTCCCTGTCTACCAACACGAGGGTCGCAGGTTTGAGCCCCATGTTACCTCCGGCTTGGTTGGGGGTGTCCATACATACAGGCACAATTGGCCATGTCTGCGGGTGGGAAGCCGGATTAAGGGCATGTGTCCTGCACTAGTGCCTCCTCTGGTTTTGTTGGGCCACCTGTTCAGAGAGGGGGGGGGGGGATAGTGTGATCCTCCCAAGCGCCACATCCTGCCGGTGAAACCCCTCGCTGTCAGGTGAAAAGAAGCGACTGCTGACAGCACATGTATTGGAGGAGGCATGTGCAAGTCTACAACTCTCGCCAGATCGGCAGAGGGGGTGGAGCAACAACCGGGACACCCTAACACCTGAATAATAATACTATTCACCTTATTCTTTGCCCACACATGGACGCTTCCGCATTACGTCATTTCGTAATAGTATTTCCGTTTTAGACTTGCCAAAAACCCCGCAGGCAAGATGGCCGCCCACACTCCCCTCCTAAACTGGCAGAATTACTCCCCCATAAACTAACATATCTTGGCCAATAAGTATGTAACATACAAAATAAAACAACCCGTAATATCTTAATTTTATGTAGAATGCAGAGGACATGTAACTGTTTAGTTAAACTTGCATTCCAGGAATATTGTGCTCTAAAGATGACGTTAGTGGAGTCGAGAGTGTTTCGTCCTGAAACCCACATAGGTTGCGCCAGGCGTAACCTATGTGGGATTCGAAATAACGCATCCGAGATAGAAACGTTATGAATATAGCCACGTTATAAACAACAAACTAACGCTGGTGATCCGTATGGAAAGAGTGTTACTCGAAATGGTTAAAAGTTATATCAATTTGGTCATTCAGTGGCATTTTACTAGCCTGACTCCACCAGACGGGGGCGGCATTGTTCCACAAATTCACAATCCACCTCAGTCTGGCCCTGGCCTCAGAGAGGCATTCAAACCGGCCGCCACCCAGGCGCACCAATCAGCGTGAGCTACGGGCGGGCTTTAGGCGAGACCGGGTGTGACGCGATCGAGAGGCGCCTGTGGGTTTGTAGTTCTTTCACTATTCAACATGGCGGCGGCTACCGAGGCTAGCTCCAGTGAGCTAGTCAAACATTCTATTCAAAACAATAAGCTAACATAAACGTTAAGCACTTGATCTTACAGTGAGTACGAAACCGTAACTGTATTGCTGTAACGTTATCAACTATGAACGTTAGTAAACAAAACATTGTTGTAGAATTTGGGGAGATAGGCTGGGAGAACATAGCAGCCATCAGCTAGCTGTAAGGCTAGCCGTTAGCCATTCACGCAAGTCACACAAACACAAAGCCCTACGTCATGAAGGGAAGTCGATCTGATTGGTTGGCGCTGGCAAGCCCAGACGGTGACAGACAGACGGTCCATCCAATCACCTGCCTAGTAGCTTGAAAAAAGTGACCGCCCTCTTCAGCAACGTAGCTTGGCCGAATCCAGATGGATGTTGGTTGTGAAACAAATGTGAACAAACTTACATCCATCTGGCAGCGTCAGGTTAGCATTTTACTGCCATATAACACAACTAACTAGCGGCTAATATTAGCCACAGTAGGCAACTAGCGCTGAACCGGAAGAACAAATACGTTTGCGTTGAACGCGGAAGAGAGAAAAAGTGGGCGTGGTGAATAAGGTGAATAGAGAGGCAAAGTGAACGTCACTTCCTGCTTCAGCACTGTAGCAGAGATTTTCTTCCGCAATTAATTTTCCCATAGACATTTCATAAAAATTCTTGTAAAAATAGTTTTACTTGATCAAACCAAATGGTTCAGCTATATTTAGAATTGGGAGAGACCATAGAACATTTCACTCGGACCAAAACTTGGTGGGTGAAAATCTCTGGTACAGTGCTGAAGCAGGAAGTGACGTTCCACTTTGGCTCTCTATAATATTGGGAGTGGCACTTATGTTGACTGGCAATTTTGACATACATAAGGTTCAGTATTCTATCAGTCTTCATGTACTCAAACATTTTACCTGGCTAATTAACTGAGACACAGCAGACACGAGACGCATACACACAAACACACATGCATACCAACATACATACTGCACAATACTTTGAGCTTGTGTGTCAGTCTGATCCTCGGTGTTCAGTCTGTGTAGAAGTGAACTCTCCAGTCTCGAGACAGGCGTGTTGCAGACAGGCATGTTGCAGACAGGTTGCTGCCTCTAATGGATGAAAGGCATGCGCTCCTTGTTGTCATTGTCTCCTTCAGGCTCCTCCTCTTCCTCCCCTGCTTCACTGGTCTCTGTGCTGTCACTAGCCATCTGGTGGGGAAATTTGCAGTGTTATCATTTACACACATACTAATGAATATTTATTTAGATTTTTCAATAACAGTATTGTATATAGTATATACAGTAAGATCCTGTCAGTGATTTAGAGGAGTTTTAGAGGAGCTCCAATATGGCCACCACAGGGTGCAACGCAGCAACTCCTCTATTGTTGCCTGGGCCAGCAGGTGGAAAAAGCCACAAGTGTCAACCAGCTGATGAGCTGCGTTCAAGAGAAGTTGAACAAGCTGACAAAAGTTGCTCAAATTGAAACATGCATGCACCATCCAGGGCCCATAATGCCTGTAGTCCCTGCAGAGCCAGTATCCTGCAAATGTTAGCTGAATTAAGATACCCCATAATGCACTGCAGCTGTGCAACATCCTTAGACAATGAAGTATCTGGTGCTGGCATTAGTCCAATGCCAAACAACTACAGAAACGATTTCACAGATAAGATTAATTTCATAGATAAGACTCAAATCGATTATTATTAAAATGCTAAATTAACAAATCACCAATAAATATTTTATTACCAAAGGTGTAGGAGACTTTTCGACATCAAGGATGAGTTTTCCTATATTCCCTCGGTCATGAATCCTCTGCATGGCCTCTTTTACCTGCGGATCAAACATAATGATTATAGTAACTAATGCTGACCTTACACCAAAAGACTTTTACTGTCACAGACTAATTGCCAATGTCAAATGAAATCGTGAGAGTTTTGCTGGAGTTGTGGCACGCTCCCGTCATTTCAATCGTTTGGTGTAAGGTGGTGATCAAACTTAATGGTCTATTTAGGTTCTTCTGAATACATGCATGTGCTTTTCCCCACCCCCATAGACCAGACCATGTAAATGCTCACTGCATAAGTCTGCCTATGTAGGAAATGGGGGGGTTGAGATGCAGTGGAGAGTGGAGAATGTTGGATAAGCCTGATGAGGTGTTAGTAAAGTAACAAAGGCTGTAGTTAACAGAGCATAGTGGCTTATTATTTCTATAGTTTTCTATTGCTGCTCCACCTCTGTTAGATTTAGAGGTATTCACTACAATCAGATAAAGCCTCTGTTATAATCATATTATCCCCCTTAGCATAATGTATTTACATATACATATACATATACATATACATATACATATACATATACATATACATATACATATACATATACATGTTTACCTATAAACATAGTGAGGCAGAAACCGTGTTTCTTCCAAAACACCTGAAACCACAGGCACAAATTCACACATGATGGACTAACCAACTGTGACGTTCACTTAATACATACAGTAACAGGTTTTATTTAGAAAATGGACCGGATGTTTTATTTTATTATTCTCGCGAATTCCTGCCCAGCTCGATCTGCTCTGTGTTGCTTCCCGCCATTCAAAGAGGGAAGCGAAAATACACAGAGAGATGCTTGGGGATGCGTCTGGTGGCACAGGCTCACTAGACAGGCTGCGACCAGCTCCGGTGTCCGCCTCGCAGTCGTAATGCAACGTTTCCTGGTGGAATCTGCCGCTAGAAGTGGGTAGACGCAAAACCACCTGAAAAATAAGTGGGTAGACTCTGTCTACCCTCCACTACACCACTGTTCTGGTTATGCCAAAACACAAGTAACTTACATTGTGTTGTCGCAATTTCTTTACTAGAACTACATACTCAACAAAAATGTGTCTGAATGATCGATAATGACGAGTGCTGTTGTGATCGACAGATCAGTTAACAACGGTAACCTACATAACGTCAATTTGGCTCAGCACAGCCTGTGTGAACCTAATTACCTGTAATCACTGCATGGGGAAAAGTACACCAATCACACGGGATTACTGAGGATGCCCCCATTTTGCTTTCTCATTACAGTCCACGGCGCAGACACATAAGTGAATGTGCCTCTTTGTCTGGAAGCCATTGTCTCATACGCATTCATTGGATTAAAGAAATGGCCCAAACAAGCCAACAGCAGAACTAGGTCAGACAGTATACTTTACTGCTATATAGCAGTGATGGAGAAGATGATCATCTTGCATTGTGGATGTAATGGGACCTTGCAGGTACTTTGTAGTAGTACTTTGTAATCCGTGTGAGATAGGCTCAGTTGTATTTTGTATAGCCTAATAGCCTTTCCCTTGGGCCTCCAAGTTATAGAGCAGAGTGATGCTCTTCATATTCAGGCAATCTTTTGCTGTCAACTTTGCACATATTCATTCTAGGCCAAAAAAAGTTTGCCATGGTCAACATTTCAAGTAACGCTCCCTGAATTCTCCTTCCAAACGCATAAGCCCCTGACATGCCATCCCACTACCTTTTAATGAGATTCTTCATGGGTAATGGCTCCAGTGAATGGCCTGAGCGTTCTGCCAATGCTTGTTGACAACAGCTTAGGGGAAGCTTCCCACGAAACATCACTGGAGAGAGCGCACATTTCATCAACGTATTCTCTGTCTGATTTCTTCTTCTTCCCTGAAACAAATTCCCAACAAATCTTGCAAGTTTTAGATGCTTTGATTGCATTGGGAGCGCTATTAGGCAAGTTTAAATGTCTGCTGAGGGTAATGAATGGAGCTTGAGTTGTCAGTGTAGATATGAAGACACTTCTAGCCACTGGAGATGGCCGGGTAAAACCCCAATAGCAACAGTATCTTTTGATGCTGCCCTCCAAGTTCTGCAGTTTGGCAGTGTCTGTATTTGTTAAGTAGCAGTGCTTAGTGAAAACTGTTCAACTTTTTCGTGTGTTTTTGTTACCCAATGTCCGTGGGTCTGTTGGACCCACACAATTATTGGGTTTTTAAAACAATACAGCAATAACAATGTATATAAATACATAACAGATTTTGACTTTTTCTCAATTACAATGCAGACAGATAGGTTAATAATTGCCATTTACCTCTGCTAGACCACATTTATCAATAAAAGTGCAATTTGTTTTTTTGTGATAAAATGTGATTTTGGCTGGTCTTTGGGCTAGCTGAGGGTCAATTGCATCTTCTTTTCTTCAAACTCGCCGTCAGATTCTGAATTGATTCTCTATTCTGAAAAATATTCATCTTCCAAAACTTCTCTCTTCTTTTTCTTGATGAAGTTTTTATTTTTATTTTATTTTTCCAACATTTTCTCCCCAATTGTACTTGGCCAATTCCCTGTTAGGTGTCCCGGTGGTTGCTCCACCCCCTCTGCCAATCTGGGGAGAGTCGTAGACTAGCACATGCTTCCTCCGCTACATGTACAGTTGCCAGCCGCTTCTTTTCATGTGACAGCCAGGAGTAGCTGTAGCACGTAGCGCGTGGGAGGATCATGCTATTCCCAACCAGCCCCCCCCACTTCACCACATGGAGAGATGAACACAGAGAAATGAACATTGCGGTGGCTCCTGCTGCTAGGCTAACAACTTATTCATATGTTAAGTGCATGGACGCTACAGCAAATATTCCCTCTGCTAATAGCAGTCACAATTTCAGAGTAAACACCTGGCTAATACCTTTCTTCTGATGCATTGCCGCTTGAGGTCTTTCCTTTGATTAAAAGCAGCACCGGCATTCATTCTCATTTCTTTTTCATTCTCCTGTTTTGCTTGGAGACTTTCCAAAGATCTACAAATCTTTTTATCTCGGACGGCTGAATTGGTAGAAGCGATGAAGCCGACGACCCCTGCAGTGCTGCATCTGCCACGCTACATTGCAGCTACTGCAATCCAAAATAGCCCGCGGATCGCAGCATCCTGATTGTTTTACTTGCATATAACACTTC
Source organism: Poromitra crassiceps (assembly GCF_964638095.1). Lineage (NCBI taxonomy): Eukaryota > Metazoa > Chordata > Actinopteri > Beryciformes > Melamphaidae > Poromitra > Poromitra crassiceps. The sequence goes on from NC_139633.1 coordinate 19,254,066, forward strand.
ATTTCCTGTGTGCTGAAAAGATTTCCCATCGCTGGTCATGCCCCACAGCAGGGGCCAGACTGGAACAAACTAGGAGGTAGCATGGATCACTTCTTGTTCTGCACTAATGCATTCCTTAGATTTAAAAAGCAATATTCTTTCAGGAAAATGCTATGTAATGCAACTAGTTCAGGCATGTCCAAAGTCCGGCCTGGGGGCCAATTGCGGCCCGCGGACCAATTTTAAGCGGCCCTCGGCTTGTCTCTCAAAATATACGTTCACCAGACGATGACAGCACTATCATACAGTTTGTAGACAAGCAACAAGTAGGAACAACGCAGGCGGAGCTTCACTTGAGCCCAGCGTCACCTACAGGGCCATATGACACAACAAGGTCATATTTTGAATCATTCCTTTCCTTTGTGTCAGTAGCCGACACAGTTTATTGCATACCTTTGTGTCAGTAGCCTACAGTTTATTGCATACCTTTGTGTCAGTAGCCTACAGTGTATTGCATACCTTTGTGTCAGTAGCCGACACAGTGTATTGCATATCTTTGTGTCAGTCGCCGACACAGTGTATTGCATACCTTTGTGTCAGTAGTCGACACAGGGCATTGCATACATTTGTGTCAGTAGCCTACACAGTGTATTGCATACCTTTGTGTCAGTAGCCGACACAGTGTATTGCATACATTTGTGTCAGTAGCCTACACAGTGTATTGCATACCTTTGTGTCAGTAGCCTACACAGTGTATTGCATACATTTGTGTCAGTAGCCTACACAGTGTATTGCATACCTTTGTGTCAGTAGCCTACACAGTGTATTGCATACCTTTGTGTCAGTAGCCTACACAGTGTATTGCATACCTTTGTGTCAGTAGCCTACACAGTGTATTGCATACATTTGTGTCAGTAGCCTACACAGTGTATTGCATACATTTGTGTCAGTAGCCTACACAGTGTATTGCATACATTTGTGTCAGTAGCCTACACAGTGTATTGCATACCTTTGTGTCAGTAGCCTACACAGTGTATTGCATACATTTGTGTCAGTAGCCTACACAGTGTATTGCATACATTTGTGTCAGTAGCCTACACAGTGTATTGCATACATTTGTGTCAGTAGCCTACACAGTGTATTGCATACCTTTGTGTCAGTAGCCTACACAGTGTATTGCATACATTTGTGTCAGTAGCCTACACAGTGTATTGCATACCTTTGTGTCAGTAGCCTACACAGTGCATTGCATACCTTTGTGTCAGTAGCCTACACAGTTTATTGCACACCTTTGTGTCAATAGCCGACAGTGTATTGCATACCTTTGTGTCAGTAGCCGACACAATGTATTGCATACCTTTGTGTCAGTAGCAGACAGTGTATTGCATACCTTTGTGTCAGTAGCAGACACAATGTATTTCATACCTTTGTGTCAGTAGCCGACACAGTGTATTGCATACCTTTGTGTCAGTAGCCGACACAGTGTATTGCATACCTTTGTGTCAGTAGCCGACAGTGTATTGCATACCTTTGTGTCAGTAGCCGACACAGTGTATTGCATACCTTTGTGTCAGTAGCCGACACAGTGTATTGCATACCTTTGTGTCAGTAGCCGACACAGTGTATTGCATACCTTTGTGTCAGTAGCAGACAGTGTATTGCATACCTTTGTGTCAGTAGCCGACACAGTGTATTGCATACCTTTGTGTCAGTAGCCAACACAGTGTATTGCATACCAGCTTGGTATGTCCCAACCCAGCTTTTGAAAAGGAGGAATTAGTTGTCAGCATCTGAGTTCCCCACAGACAAAACATAAGTGCCACATCATGACACGAGGGTTCCATTCAATCACTGGCTCCCAAACTGTGCTCGTCCGCAGGGCTCTGCCTGGTGGTCTGCCAGAGCATTGCTTTTAGAGCACGGAAATATTGCGATATCTTGGAAATATCACGATTTTGAAAATCTATTTTCAGAGGCTGTAGCGGGCTCAGTTTTAAAGCCAGAGCAAAGTTTCTGGTATCATATGAAACTAAAAGACCTAATGCATCGATTGGCACCAACCATGTCATGCTAGCTTGTCAAGAAGGTGGCTAAATAACACTCCAAAGTTTCACCGTGTAAAGCCAGCCTTAGAGCTTGCAGATGGAGAGTGAAGTGACTGATGCATGGCTTTGTGTGGGTGTGCAATCATTGTAGAACAGGAACCTACCCACCATCTGTGGACGAATGTCCAACAGCTGACAATACCTCACAAAAAAATAGATAAACAAAAGATTTACAAGCCATCCAAGATGTTTATACAACAACACCTTTTCAAAAATCTCTGCTGGTCTATTCTCTGTCATCTCCTTGAACGCTACCATTTTGTCAGCTTGGGCATCATGATCATTTTCCTACACTGTTAGTGTTAGACCCTCTGACCCGCAGCCCCAGTCCCTTACCTCCTCCAGTGCCCATAGAGAGTCCACCACCGGCTTGATCTTCTTTTGGTTGTAGAGAGTCAGGAGTTTTTCCATCACTGCCTTCACCAGGCTACATCTCCCCTGCTTGAAGAGGAGGTTGAGAAGCGAGAAACCCGCAATGACTTTGTTCTCCTCGTAAAGTTTAATAGGATTCACTTTCTCCACCTGCCACCACTGGACAAACAAACCAGAGAGAGACACATTCATCCTGAGTGACTCATTTGTGTTTGCCTTTTCATTTGCTATGAACTGCTCGTTAGGTAGTAATATGGTGTGTTTTTCTCCTTCAAATGCTGATGGCAGACGGCATCTCTGACTCACCGATTTTGCAAAGCTGAAGAAACTCTTTGTTTCCCCGGTTACCATGTTTGATGCGCCTGAAAAGAGCAAAATAAAAGGATGGCTGAATCTGCGGTGCAAATGGTTGGGCAGAAGGGTCAATTATAGGTGGCCAGGAAGGGTGTAGGGTTGAGGTGGGGGGGGGGGGGAACAGTCAGCACCTTTAGATCTGTGCGAGCACGCCCTGGCAAATCTCCAGTATGACAACTAATGAATTCTTCTCTTTGTAATGCTGTTAATCGATTCATAGTGTGCACGTAACAGAACTCGAAGGCTGTCAGACACATCTGAGGCCCGGCAGAAACCAAAGTAATTAAGAGAGATCAGATATGGATGGTAGCTGTGAAGAATAATAAGCATTTTAATGGCAGGATATGGAGTATCGTGCTCTCTTCAAATGAACCTCAATATTTCATAGTTCACACACAGCCTAGTTAGATTCATGAGGATGCATAATTGACTATACGAGCTAATGTGCCGATGGAGAAGTATCAGAATCAAAGTTGAAGCACCTGACTAAAATCCGACTAACATGCGAGCGACACTTTTTACCTGGATTTTTACCATTTTCTCCCCAATTATACTTGGCCAATTTATGTGCATGCTGCCCTATTGGCTGCCCCGGTTGCTGCTCCACCCTCTGCCGATCTGTGGAGAGCCAAGACTAGCACCATGCTTCCTCCGACACATGCACAGTTGCCAGTCGCTTCTTTTCATCTGACAGGGGGAGCTTCACCGGCAGGACGTGGGAGGATCACGCTATTCCCACCAGTTCCCTTCCACTCCGACCAGGCGCCCTGACCAAACAGAGGAGGCGCTAGTGCAGCGACCAGGACACATACCCCCAATCCGGCTTCCCACCCTCAGGCACAGCCAATCGTGCCTGTATGGACGTCTGACCAAGCTGGAGGTAACGCGTGGATACGAACCTGAGACCCTTGTGTTGGTAGGCAGGGAATCTACTGCTACACTACCCGGATGCCCTAACATGCGACACTTTTAAATTATTTCCATTCTAAACATACGACAGTTATGTTTACAGATAGTATAAGCCAAAGCATAAGTATGATCCTCTCACCATACAGGATGTACGTTCCAAGTGGCTTCAGCAAACCCAGGCCTTTCCCTGTGTTTTCTCCACACAGGGAGTCCAAGACAATGTCTACTCCCTCTGGAGAGATCCTAAAAGATAAAGACTGATATATGGAAGTCTGCTGTAGAACTGAATTCACATAAATCAATCAACATCAAAACAGCATAATCTGAACATGTTAACATGAACATAATCTACAAACAACTCTTTCAGCAGTTCAGGTAAAGCAGAATTCAATGCCAACTTAATAGCTTAATAGCTCTCAACAATAGCCAGAGTCATTTAGTGACCGTGATACAGGCTTATATAGAGGCAAAGTGAACGTCACTTCCTGCTTCAGCACTGTACCAGAGATTTTCTTCCGCAATTTATTTTCCCATAGACATTTCGTAAAATGCTTATACAAATAGTTTTATTTGGTCAAACCAAACGGTTCAGCTATATTTAGAATCGGGAGAGACCATAGAACATTTCACTCGGACCAAAACGAAGAAAAAAAATCGAAACAATATGTTCTTTAAACCCGCAATTCTTTACGTTTTGGTCCGAGTGAAATGCTATGCGATCTCTCCTGTTTCTAAATATATGTGAACCGTTTGGTTTGAACAAGTAAAACTATTTGTATAAGCATTTGACAAAATGTCTATGGGAAAATAAATGGCGGATGAAAATCTCTGGTACAGTGCTGAAGCAGGATGTGTCATTCCGCTTTGGCTCTCTAGTGTTTCCTGCTTGGTGACTGTGGACACTACAGTCAAATAAAGCTCATTTGGATGTAAAGGGGGGAAAAGTTCACAAAGTCAGCCTCTGATGGATTGTCATGGGAGAAACAAGCAACCGAAGGTGAACAGCCCATTAACAGCCAAGCAACACATTAGCCAACAGCCATGCAGTATACCGTTACACCAACATTGCAGTAGACAGCCCACACATTTTCTCCTCTGTTGAGTTCTTTATCATCATTGCTGTTCTTCAGTGACACATTTCCTATCATGTGACAAACCAGTTATGTAAATACTGCACAAAGAATCAATCAAGTGTCTCATAATGAAACGCATTGAAAGGAATGTCAAAGAATGAAAGGTATGTAATGATCAAGGGGACCCTAATTCCTTACTTTGGGCCTTGTGGCCCCGGACACCTGCTTGGCTAAACTGCTTGGCGGTCTTGTGATGCCCATGGTTTTGCTGCCTTTTGTAAAAAGACTAATTTAATTTCACTTTGCTGTTGATCCTGAGAAGAATGTGTGTGTGCCAGGGATGAAAGGCGTATTAATCCACTACCATTGGTGATATGTAGGCAGAAAGCATGAAACAATCTACTGATGAAATCAATGTTTTGAATCTCTATGCATTATGGCCTGAAGAACAGCCATTTAACACATGATTGCAGTGTATAGAGCATATATCCTGGTTAAACGACTCACCTGCACATTACAGGTATGACTGAGTAACATTGTTACGGTCTAATGCTGAAGAGGCAGCGTCCTACTGGATTTCACTTTAATAATCAAAGGATTTTTTCAGAAAATAAAATAAAATAAAAGGAAATCCAACTTTACAGCACACTTCCAGCAGATTTCACTCAATATTTCACTGATTTTGATTATTTTTTTAATGTGCAAACTGATTTGACAACAAGCTGTGTTGTGAATGGTAAGTAAGAAGGTATGGTGTCAGCGCTCAACCCTAAATGGCGGTTGCTCCACGTTGCAGTACAAGCCTCCGCCCTACACGATGCTGTTGCTCTCGGAGATGGGCTGTGTGTTGCCATGGGGACCCCAGCAGCCACACACGGCCAAATAAGACAACAGGTAACATCTGCATCCTTCAGTGTGGTCTATGTTATCATATTAGTCCCCCATTGATCACAAGCTACAGCAAACTGCTGCTCGAGGATGCTTTCAAATTCAATCTCATTTTAAGAATTAACCAATTAGACTGCTGCCAAAATATACCGTCCGGAACTGATTCACGTATGGCATCTTCATACTCACAGCAAACACCATTAAATAAACATTAATGGGGGGAAAACATTTCTCTTATAGTACAGTCATCCTTACTTTTTGACCTCTTGTACATAGTCGATATTCCTGTCAAAGAGGTGAGTCACAGAGTCTCTGATGGCTACATGTTTGAAACATGAGGCGATCCCAAACACGGTGACATTGGGTACAGTGGAGCATAGCTGCGCCACAGCTTGACCCTGAGAAGAACAGAGTGACAACACGTTATCAGGGACAGCGGGATTAACTCAATGCACCAGCATCTAATGAAGGCTATTACAGAAGCCAACATCAAAACATACACACTAGGGATGTCACAATATATCGTCCCGCAATATATCACGACATCAAAACGTGACAATATGTATCGTTGAGATGAGATCTCATATCGCGAGAAAAAGAAGCTGAACATGGTGGCACTGATCTGCATCTGATTGCATGCTCGCTGTCCTTTTCATTGCTTTGTTTGAACAGACGAGGGACGTTACAGACACGGAGGATGAAAATGGTGAAATTACTCAAATGAGCGTGGAGGATGCCCCCCTCAACTTACAAATCGATCGCAAAAGAATATTGTTAAAATATCGTATAGTATCGTTATCGTGAACCCAATATCGTGTATCGTATCGTGATCTGAGTGTATCGTGACACCCCTAATACACACACATTCAGAAAAGAACAGAGAGAAGGCATGGCAAGTGGCATTTGTATCTCTGCCTGGTGAAGCCGGAAGGAGATCACGGTCCTGTGTGTCCGTGTGTCCGTCCGTGTGTTACCGTCTGACACAACTGAAGTTGCGCACGCCATTTCTCCTACAGCTTTCACACTACATACTGTAGACATGCAGGACCTCAAAATGTGCGGCTCATTGAGCAGAGGTGTGCTAATACTTTGCTAAGAGATTCGTCTTGGGGGGGAGGGGGGGGGGGGGGGGGGGTTGAAATCAGTGCTGAAATCCACATTTCAGCACTGATGTGCCATTTTCTTTACAAAGGATTTCACTCTGTCCATTCTACCTGAATCATTGAAGGAATGGACTAACTTACTACACCACCTCCTGCTGAGTGGACCAACACTGACATGCCCTCTCGGAGATTGGCAACCTCAAACAGCATCATGTACGCAGCCACGTAGTTCAGGGAGAAGGCTGCAGCTTCTGAGAAAGTCATCTCATCTGGCATCTTGTAGACAAAATCCACCGGTGTGCAAACCACTTCTGCCCAGGCATTGTAATTCACAAAAGCCATAACTCTGTCTCCTATCTGAAAGAAAAATGTAAGCGTCGCTGGATAACAGGCATACCAGCAAATGCTGCAACATGTTGGAGAAAGTTACATTGTGCATGTATGCATGCACATGCATATCAGATTATTTTCGATAATGTGCATGAAAATAATGGTGAAACACATCCCTATTTTTGTTGATGTAAAATTAACTAATTGCGGTGGTTGTGAAGTTGATCAGTGTAGATAGTGATACAGATTAATACACTGTAGTATAGTTGTGTAATCCATAAATTCACTAACCTCAAATCCCGTTGTTTTTTCACCGACTGACTCTACTATTCCTGAACACTCAAACCCGGGTACCACAGGAGGTTTTGGAGGACTGTCGATGGTCCCCTGGCGCACCATCAGGTCCAGGAAGTTCAAACCACTGCAACGGTAGGATCTGACTTCAGTTTAGTGTTCACATTTTAATTATTAGGCTACTTTGACTTGGATGAAGATTAGTTCAGATTAGTTCATACTATGAACTAATCTTCATCCAAGTCAAAGTAGCCTTCATACAGCAGAGCTTTCTCTGCATGTCAACTATGAATCAATAGCATTCAAATTTGATGAGCTGTTGATAGTTTTACACCTGCCCCAAGAATATACAGGCTGAATGCTTTAATTCCTCTCTGTGAAAGCGGCATTTCCCCAATGAAACAAATTTGTGTTAAATAAACTATACTGTATCCTAAATGTAGCAGAGAAAATCAGCGGTGACTTAAAATGAGAATATGTAGACAGGCAACAATTGGTCCTTTTGCTGTTAGAACCTGGGGCGTAGTGGGGGTAAGTTAACCCAAGTAAAGTCAGTTTACCCACCTCATTTACTCAATTAGTTTAGTCATCTATTTTCAGATTAACATGTAAATCAAAGCGGGGAAATAAGATAGGTAAACTCCCACCTTTGATAGTTTATGTATTTGTATTTACCACTACCCCCCCCGCCCCCCTCCCACCTAGTTATAAAGGACCTGTGGCTTCATGACGGCGATATTTGCCAGCTTTATCCTCAAGCAGGAGTCAGTTGCTACAGTAATGGGAATCTCCCAGTGGAGCACACCAGGATCTATTTAGGCTACATTTAAAACACTCATATAGAATCCTGCGAGCATCAGCTGCTGCATTATAGCATATATCTCTCCCCATATTTACCATGCTTTGACACGGATTTTCACTTCACCCTCCTGAGGCTCGGGCATCGTCTTCTTGGATACCCTGAGTTTGTTGAGACCTCCGAAACCCGCCAGTATCACCGCTCTCATCTCTTTGGCATCAACTGATGATGACTCCATGGTTTCGGCTTCTTTTGCTAAAGTCTTCCCTATCATCTGCTCGGTTTCCTCCGTCATATCTGCTGCTCCTTCTTTAGCCTGCATGTCTGCGACCTGGCTCTGCTGCTCCTCCTCCTCCCCACCGCTTCAGGGACAGGAATGATGATGTGCGCAGTCGGTAGTACCATGGAGTCTGCCAGCCCAGGGGCCGTGGTGGATGCTGCGCGTTGCCCATGTTGTAGCCTGCCCTGCCTGAAATATATATTATGAACTTGATTGGTTTAGTCGCGGACTCGCGGCCATACCTGAAATTAAAACCACACCTTCGTGAATAATCAGGCAAATATTCCAATGATGAGCGAGAAAAGTTCCATACCACATCTTTGGAATAGTTGCTGGTCCTCCACTCTATGTCTCCATTAAGAATTAAAATATGCAGAGCACCATCTGCTGGTGAAGGTTAACCCTTGTGCCTTAGTAAAATACACTGACCCCCCCCCCCCCAAGTTTAGCCGTAGGCTACAGAAGTTGTTCAGTAGAATGTGTGGAATGTGTGTTTTTAGTAGGTTCAGCCCTCATCATAGGGGCCAATGCCATCATTTCATTCCCTCTCAAATGCCATTTGCCGTTTTTTATAGTGTAAAAAAATAGTGAAAAAAATCCATCCCACAAATGCAAAACAAAAAAGAAAAAACCACACAGAGCCTGGGATGTCAGATTGGCTATTTCTTTTCTTTTTTTCAGTGTGATTCACACAAAAAATCCCCATTGAAAAGAATGTTTAAAAAAAAACGAACTATCCCTTTAAATGTGATCAGCAAAAATGGGAAAAGTACTGCAGCAACAAAATCATAATGATAATAATCAGCATCATCCCCAATTAAAGACAAGGTTGCATAGTGATTTTCTGGTACACATGGAGACATTAGTAGGACCACTTATCATTACATCAACCCGGTTAGACCACAAGATGGAAAGAAGCCTACATGACTTGACATTTTACTAACAAATCCAAGCATGCTGACAATAACCTTTGTGCACGCCTTCCAAAGCTTGGACTTCACAAATAACCTCAGACTATAAACTTGACTGGGCACTTGGTAGAGTGCAGTGCATACCTCCGCCACAGCGTGGTGTTACGTGAATCCGTTTGGAACTTGGGCACCTTTTTCTGATTGGCTACACCCATTGTCATGGCATGCCTCCTTTTGGCCAGTAGGCCTGGAAAGCTAATCACTTAATCCTTGGCCCATGATCAACTTTCCTACAAATTTTTGTGATGTTTCGTGAATCCGTTAGTTAGGCAAGTTAGGCACCTGTCTGTGATTGGGCATGCCCATTGGCACACCCTGTTTTGGCCAGGGGTGTGGGAAGTTAATCAGTTCTAAGTTCCATGGCGGAGGTAAATATCTCACCGTTAAAAAAACAAAAACAAAACAAAAGCTTAGTCTTATCTTACATTTATTACACACTGTTAAATGTGGAGCTGCCAGCATGTTCCTCAGAGCAATTCAATTATATACCACTGGCACATTAACAATTCTCATGAAATGCTCTCATTCCTCAATCTCCTCATATTAAAACTGTACATTGACTTTAGTTGGGTTGGCCACGGGATGGGAAAGGGCTGTGGGTCCACAATGAATGGAATGTCTTGCTCTAAGGTTTTGGAACAAATGTGAATATTCGCAGTCCATGCATTCCTTGAATCTCTTCCTTGAGTGCCTGTGGAAGAAAAAATAGGGCCATAAATCAAATGAAACAATACTACAATAATAGGTCTATGTACGTGTGAGAGACTGCATTCAAACCAACATTTCTCAAGTTTAAACATCTACCAAAGCCTCTCATTTTCACCCAGGTCAGTGAAGCTCATCTTAAAATGACTCAAGCAGAGCTTATGGGTGAAAACAGGTGATCACAAGTTGGTCATAACTGTCACAGGTTGCTTAACTTAATTTTAAAATCCCAGGTCTTACATGCCAACAAATTAAACATTTCTACATAGATTGTATGCAGCCTGATATTCAGATTGAATTGTCAGCTCGTAAACTCAACAGCCAAATCCACAACTGTGGAGTGGGCGTGGCTTCGAAGGTCTGGAGCCAGGCTATATAGAGTATGGTCTGTCTTTGTCTGTTGATTCATTTGTGTGCTGTCACGCAGCATATCTCAGACGCCACTGATTTAATTTGGACTAAACTTGTGGGGGGATTCATCTTGCCACTGTGTTCACCCCCATTAGGCCCACCGGTGTCATTTGCAAGGACAGCTGGATGTGTGTCGCAAGTTTCATGCTGCCAAAAGTAACACCGCACCAAAAAGCAGAGTTACTTGTACTAGCTACTTGTTTACCTGATTGACTAGTTGGTGTTGTTGAATGGTCCTTTTTCCTTTAAAGTCGTTGGACTCTATATGGATCTCATACATGGCACCACAGCCACCTAAACACAGAGAGACATGAATAAGGTGCGATACTCTGACCTGGTGACATGGTGAAAACAACAAAGATTTACAGTACCTAATGATGATCTGATCAATGTTTTGGGGAGGATTCCAATTACCATTTTTGATCAGTCTGATACGACCAGCAATTTAAATTGATTATTTATGCGAAATTACTAATGGCAATATAATGTCGTGCTATAGCCTAAGCTTAACCCCATTACGTTCCCTCGCCTATCGCCTCTGGGTCACATAAAGTTACTATTGGTGATGTGAGGTATCAAGGGTAGAAAATTGTTTCTTACCCGTTTCCAACGTCATATCACAAATTTGAAGATATAATGCTCGTACAGGTGTTGGTAGTTTAAGAGGGGGTGTTAAAATGATATTCCACTGTGAAACAACCATTTAAATCCGTCTTACCCTTGATACCAAGTGTGCTTCTGTAATATTCCAAAAGGTAATGATCCTCCAGACTAAATGTGCAATCATTATATTAGGACTAGTGTCTCTGTAGTGGCAAATCCCTAGATTCAAGTGCACCCACAGTGCGGTAGGCAGGCTGGATCCACGTTTGGGCATTAACCACTCCCCATAATGTGGTGTGGTCAATCTCTGGGACTGGGATTCGTACGGTGTAGCTATGGTGTGCAGCTCCCTGTATTTTACCTGATATATCCGCAACTTTGATCGACGAGGCTAAAGGAAACTTCTCTCTAAGTACATGAGCAATGCGGACCTCTCCGTCTGTATGTGAGGACACACATCTCCGCACCTGTCCAGACAAAACCTACAGGGACAAAACAAACACAAAAACAGGATCCAGTGAGTGTTAGCAAACTGTTGTTAGCTAGCGTTAACGTGTCGTTAAGATTCACTATGCATTTACTTGATTTATGCGAAGAAACCTGGTAACAGAAATCATAGTGCCGATCAGGTTTTCAAGTCAAAACTTTTTTCTAATATGTAGCAGTGTCACTTCAGTCATGCCTCATGAGGAGGTTATCATCCACTGGCAATGTCAACTGTCACTCTCGTCTGGTCTGCACCGGCGCACAAACATTCTCCGTCTCAGTATTATGACGCAAACAAGACCCGCCCTACTCTGCTTCTGATTGGCTTCGCCTGATATTCTTTCCCTAATCCCAACCAATCGTTACTCCTCATAACTAAATCAAACCAATCAACACTCCTCATGCCGAAAACCCAACCCAGACCAACCCAATCAGGGGTATAATTAATAAACCTCATAATTTTATCGGGAAATACAAAGAAATATACATTCCTAAAATCTAAACCATGTCTATTTGGATATGAATCCTTAATTAGCCTACGTCTTTGCACCACTTGGTCGAATTTAGGACACATGCAGGTGTCAATATTTTCTCTAATAATGGAGCTTTTCAAAGTTATTCATCTTTCCCACAAACTGGACTGTTTTGGGGTTTTGACCAGTAAACACTGTACAGGTTGAGAAGATAGGATTTAATGGAGAGAGAGAGAAAAAGCAGGCTGCAGGTGAGAAGAGCTGACTCAACAACAATGTGAAGTTCTGGTGGTGTTGATGATCACAATAATACTCCAACACTTACTTGCCTACCAAAAACTTCAAAATATTACTCTCAACAGGGTAGTCGAATGTGTGAAGCCTCGGTTAAAAACACCAAGGGGTGTGTGTGCGTCTGTGTGTGTCTGTGTGTTTTACTTTTAAAGTTCTGATTGACATCTTCAAGCTATAATGGGTCTAAATGAAAAGCTTATCTCTCTCTCTGCAGGTTGTGCAGTGAGGCAGAGAAGCAATTAGAGGCTGTTGACAGTGGGATCTCGTCTCTATTCTCTACAGGCTGAGGCCTCAGCTTTGTTCATGCACAGGAGTTATGTAGACAACAAAGACAGACAGGCCGCCATGCAGGAGGCCATCCTAATGTCAGAAATGGTCCTAAAAGGCAGATTAGAATCAGAGTTGCTGACGTCAGGGTCCTGTTTAAAGACGCGATGCTACCAGACTGAGTCTATCAGTGTCCAGGTGCAAAGGGAGCGATGGACAGCTCTGCTTTTCCTGTGCTGATTTTGACCGTTCTCTCCCTCAGCTGGACTTGTTGCGCCGAGGACGAGACAGAGGCTCCGTCCTCCTGCCCAGAGAACCAGGAGGGCTTGGACGGCTCCTGCTATGAGTTTGTGGGTCTGCAGCGCTCCTTCCTCAGTGCCCAGGGCTGGTGCGAGCAGGGCGGAGGACACCTCGCCTTCATCCTGAACGATGAAACTCAGCAGTTCCTACAGAAGCACCTGGAGCCGCAGAGGGACTGGTGGCTCGGCCTGGCGCCGGCCTCTCCCAACCTGACGCTCGACTCTGCCGCTGCGGAGGGTGAGTGGGCGGGCAGACCCCAGAGAACCAGAGGAAATCATAATCATGACCTCCAGTGACTTCATACAGATTATTTGGGCCTTCGGGGGTATTTCATAGTGATTATATGGCTAGTTGCATTTTTGCACTGTTTAAAAATGAACTGCACCGTGCCATTTCAACAGCTAATTGTGTTTTGTAGGATGTATGTAGGCCTAATTTAAAAAATCTCTGTGATCTATGATTATATCGCAACAAAATTGATACATTCCAGGAATATAGAGATTATTGTCTCAGCAACTATCTCATTAGGCAGCCTGGATCTAATGAGTTTGTTTACTGACTATTGTTAGCAGGCAGGCACACACGCAGGATATCTCCCTCAAGCAGCAGGCATGATGAGAGATACTTCTCATTCACTCTTGGGCTTTTCAATGGGCTTGCTGTCAAGGGGGCTGATTTACAAACGATCCTTTATTTCCCGACACAAAGAGCCAGGCTTTATCATTCATTCTCTAGATTGCCTTCTTGTTTTTTATGACATCCCTCAATTGCACCTCTAACCATCGGTGACGCCGACGAGAAGAAGTGGAAGAATGACCATGTCCTTTAACATCTGTAGTGATCATATTTCCTTCAGCATCATTTGCTTGAATGAACACAAGGATAGAAACAGAGGTGTCATTAATGTCTCATCACTGAAACAAGTTTGTTGTAAATGTTTTGCCTATTCTCAGGTTCACTCTCTTGGCTGGATGGCTCGGATAATATTTCCTGCAGCATATTGCTTGAATGAATATGAGGATAGGAACAGATGTGTCATTAATGTCTCATCACTGAAATGAGTTATTGTGTGTAATGTTTGGCCTATTCTCAGGTTCACTCTCCTGGCTGGATGGCTCGGATATCAGCTATAATAACTGGGTGAACAGCCCAGACGCAGGAGCAGGCTGTGGATACATCCTGAGACGTTCAGGCTTCCAGTGGGAAGCAACAGGGAATTGTAGCCAGGAACTGAACTTCATATGCCAGTTTGGTATGCCTTTCTAAATTATTATGTTATTATTATTATTTATGATCTAAATGGTGTGTGTGTGTGTGTGTGTGTGTGTGTGTGTGTGTGTGTGTGTGTGTGTGTGTGTGTGTGTGTGTGTGTGTGTGTGTGTGTGTGTGTGTGTGTGTGTGTGTGTGTGTGTGTGTGTGTGTGTGTGCGCTTGTGTGTGTGTATGGTGTTAAATCTATTTCAGCTTAAAAACATTGTGCATGTGTTTTTCTCAGATTCGGGGAGATCGATTGCGTGCGACGGGCAAAATGCTACTTTGCAATGTGGCTCTGGTCAAGTTATCGAGATCGACGACAGCTTCTACGGCCGTAAAACAATTCACTACTGCCGCTCCACTGCGGCCTCACCGGCATCTGCCCAGGAGGAGTGCAGCTGGATCGATGTTGTCGATTCAGTAACAGGTATTATTATATTTATTTTCATTAATCTTATCTTTTTATATCTGTTAAATGTAAAATCTGTCATCTTTGCACTTGTGTTCAATCAACATAATAGTGGATACGATACAAATATAGCAAAAATGTATGTTTGATGGATATGGTTACTTCTGTAATGGGTCATTTATTTGACTTACTTAAATGCAAATGATAAGAAAGATGGATAATTTTGTTTTTTGGTTTGTTTATATAGATCATTACTCCATAGTAAAATATCTGTTAGCTTAGAAGCTGCTTTAATGGAAAGCCAGCTACTTAACAGCTACCTAAAATCGCCACAAGAGATGTCTTTGTTTTGTGCTTTGTGTTAAACACAAAAACCATGCTTGTCCACTGTGGACACGAGGATTACTCTAGGTAGGAGGAAAGACATTAGGCCTTCCTGAACTCAATAGATGGGTTGTGGTTGTGGAGTAAATTTACTCTCACATTCTGGGATTAGTTATGGTCGAGGGGCTCTTGAGCCAAAGTGGAACGTCATTTCCTACTTCAGCACTGTACCAGAGATTTTCATCCGCCATTTATTTCTCCATAGACATTTCGTAAAATGCTTATAAAAATAGTTTTGTTTGGTCAAACCAAATGGTTCAGCTATATTTAGAAACAGGAGAGACCACATAACATTTAACTCGGACCAAAACGTAAAAAGAATCGTGTATTAAAAAAATAAAAATAAAAGTTCGATGTTTTTTTTTAAGTCTTGGTCCGAGTGAAATGTTCTATGGTCCCTCTCGAGTCTAAATATAGCTGAACCGTTTGGTTTGACCAAGTAAAACTATTTTTATAAGCATTTTATGAAATGTCTATGGGAAAATAAATTGTGGAAGAAAATCTCTGGTACAGTGCTGAAGCAGGAAGTGACGTTCACTTTGCCTCTCTATTCAACAAGCAAATAGTTGGTATTTCATCCTCGGCAAAATGTTATGTACTACCGAAAGTGATTGAAACACCAGCGATATTATTTTAGTGAATTGTGATTACATTTAAGATGTTATAAAAACAATATTCACAAGGTCACTACAATCAATAGTGTAGGTTTGACACAAGGCGAGGTCATCACCCCCTTTATTTGTGTACCATTCCAGGCCATTGCCATGGACGACAAACGTGCCAGGCTGTAGCAGATCTAAGCTCTTTTGGTGAACCCTGCCCTGCGCTAGGAAGTTACCTGTCTGTTGAGTATCGCTGCAAAGACGGTCAGATCCACACTTCGCCCTGCTTTCTTTCACTATCTTCCACCATGTCTAATTCTCAGATACTGCATGTAATTACAAGAGCAGAAATCAAAGATACAGTTATTTATTCAGCGAATTCATTCATAGTATTCTGGTACATCACCACATGGTCATCTTTGTAGGAAAATGTCAGGTCATTGTAATAACATTATAATCAATGACAGTCACAGATCAGTTCATCAGCTCACACACACGGGTTGCTCTTTCTCTCTCTCAGGACTCCACTTGCTGATGAGGAAACTGGCTGCAGTCTTTGACAACGTCACTATCACTGTGAAGTGGCTCCTTCATCCATTCCAGGGCAACCTCACCTGCACATTGAATGCTGGAGACGGCCACATCATTGACTCATACAGCCCAGAGGAGTGAGCAGTATTTTGCAAAACATTTAACTGTTGATGGGTTAGAACAGTGGTTCTCAACTGGTCTATCCTCAGTACTTACATTTTTCCTCAGTCATTAAGTCGCCACCCGAATTTCAGATTTTTTTTTATACCACTCAAATGTATTGAACAAAAAATAGTGCAGTAATACACAATGCCTTCACACACTGTTAAAAACATGAGATAAACAAAAAAAGTGCAACAGAATTGCAACTAGCGCTAAAAACCCAATGAAGTAAAAATACTTATTTTGAATTACAGGTGATGCTCATCAAGTTTCAACAATCGGAATTCTTTCACTAAAACAAGTCGAGACAACAACATTTGGGGATATTTGGATCTTTTTTCCCCACGGGCGTCCGTCCGTGACACACTCAAAACGGCCCCGCGACCCGCGTTTGGGTCCCGACTCACCAGTTGAGAAACCTGGGTTAGAAGATAGACAGATATCACTGGATCTATATACAGACACTTATAAGACAGTATTTCAATTGACAGAACCCATTGGAGAATACTTAAAAGGGTACATATACATGCATAACATTCACTGACCCCTTTGGATCTGATTATATCTACCATGTCTTCCATTCCATTTAAACTTGACCTTCACTTGACCTCTCTCCCAGGCTGGAGAGCAGTGTGATTCACAAGTTCAGCCATCCAGGTGTTTTCACCGTTGGAGTGGAATGCACCACCAGTGACTGGCATGTTACAGCTCAGAGAACCATCACCATCCAGGAGCCCGTTGGAGAGTTTGGTGTCATCAGGTGCTATAGCAGGAACCTGTCAACAGATGGCACTAAATGCAAAGCCCTTTACGGCAGCCCTTTTCAAATCCAGGTTGATGTAAAGGCAGGTGGGTACTGTAGGTCAGTTAGCTGAAAAATTAACATTTCCAATTTTCCCATTTATGAGTACATTCTTGATTGATTCGATTATTTTCTTCTGCTGCCATATAGGTACAGATGTGACCTACAGAATCCAAATTGGGGACGTTTTGGTTGCAAATGCATCAGTGCACAGAGGAACCACCCGCCTCAATATTACAGTGAGTGTCGAGGTGGTGGAGCAGCTTGGACCTGGCTGTCACAATCTGACTTTGCATGCGTCTAACATGGTCACGACCGATGGAGCATCCACAGAGCTGCAGGTGTGTCTGCTGGAGCCTGTTGCAGGCCTGCAGGCCTCAGTCATATCAGAGGAAGGAGAGTGTCCAGACTCTGATCTCATCATCGGTGTTTCCCTGGACAGAGGAGCCCCAGCGCAGCTCCTCTTCTCTCTGGCTGGAGGCAGCGACTCTCTCTCTGACACCAGGGACATGCTGAATGGCAGCTTACAGACTTATCATTTCTCCAACCCAATTGAAGGTAACCACAACTTAAGCCATACTATAATAAAAAACGAAAGAAAAAAACACCAACAGTAAATGTTACGTGCTGAATACTCTTAAATACAAACTGTTTTGGTAAAGGACCTTTGAATGTGACACTACGAGCCGTGAACGCCTTCTCTGCCATTGACGTGGACGTGGACCTGGAAAACATACTACATGCTTGCCAGAATTACTCTGACTTTTCTCTGGACAATCAAGGAAATGAAGTATGTAGGACATTATCAGCAGATAGACTTTTCACAGACTTTTAATTATTGTAAGAGATGGAATTGTTCATATATTGGTATAAATAGGTCTCTAAATAATTCAGTCATAGCCAGGCCAATCTATTGTGCTGACATTTTCATATTCAGACAGGTAATATGAGAGTTCCTGGATCTTATGACTTGAAAATCGTTGCTACTCCAGACACTGTAACTGACTACACACAGAGTGTCACACTGGGGGTAAATGGAACAGGATCATTAACCATCAAAGGGAACACATTTGAATGGAAATGTGGTAAGTGGCACAACAATTCCTTTTCCACCATTTTATCATTTATAAGAGTTATAACCATAACTAATGTGAGTATGTGCATCCAATGCTATAATAGTAATAATATTCTAAATAGGCTGTAATATGCAGACTTGTCCAAATAGTCAGTGACTAGAAGTCACGACTGGTGAGCACTCTCAAAAGTTTCAAAAAGTTACGGTGCACGGCTCAAAAAATAATAAGAGAGGGGCAAAAAACCAGCACTCAAAATAATTCCTTTTGGTTGTTTTATTTACCTTCAAGCAAGATGACAATGTACGTTTCGGCGTGGAGCCTTCCTCAGCATTGTGCTGACAGAAGACGGACATGACGTATAAATAGTGTCAAACCGGAAATACAATCAATTACATTATCAAGTACTAGGAAATATCTCACAACATAAAATAGCAATGAATATAATATCAAAAACATCAGAGAATATCAAAAAAGAGATAAAGGTACAATTTTAAACAGTATACTTGTATATAAGTCTGTATATATTACACAGCAGGAATGCAATAATGTTTTGCAGACGAGAAGAATGAGGCTGGATGGCCACACTTGTGTTAAATAAGCACAGATGAAAAGTCAACATATTAGAATAACAAAAATCAGTAAGAAAATATTTAAAATAGAATTAGAAAAATACATAATAAAATGCATATAAGTGAATGCATCGGATAGAGATACTGCAGGTCCACACATGACGCTCCCACACTGCCTTACAGTGCAAGAGCATCATGCGTGAACCCACAGCACATCCACCCGACGCACCCCCTAAAGAAAGCAACCTAGCAAAAGTTCTGCTGAGGAAGGCTCCACGCCGAAACGTACATTGTCATCTTGCTTGAAGGTAAATAAAACAACCAAAAGGAATTATTTTGAGTGCTGGTTTTTTGCCCCTCTCTTGTAATATGCAGACTCCCATAAAAGTCACCCTGAAGCACAGGGAAGCAGCACTGACTTTCTTTGAATCTGACTGACATGATGAAGACCCAATGGGGTCAAAATGTTTATATGAAACTTAATAAATAAATAAATCCCCTAACATTATTCCAGTGAGTATAATGATGATTCAGTGTGTAACTTTTATAAGACTGCTACTGTAAGTTTATTGTTGTTCTATTTTAAAGATTTCCCTCTGTTTTTATCCATACAGAAGGAAACTGCAAATGCAAAAATATGACAAAGGACCAAACTCATGTCATCGAGAGAGACTGCCTTCCAGATCCATTTGAGATGATCAAATACAATGTAACTGTGCGGAAAATGACTTGGTTTAGGAAATCGCTTGAGCTTACTTCGGTTTCTCAATGCATCACTGTTACTCCAGAGGAATTCCCAGATGTCACCATCAGGTAAAATGGGACCACTCATGAAATATTAATATAGCCTCAAAATAATTATTTCGTAGGGTTTCATACGTGCTTACGTTGATACGTTGATAATCCCTTACAAATAGGTGGCTAACAACCTCATGCAATTAAGATGTCGAAATTTAGTCAGACATTTGGTTAGCCAAGGAAAATGAACTAAATTTACTAATTGACTCATTACTCTAAATTATGATGATAACTGGTTTAGATTATGGTTGTATGATTTACATTGACTTCCACCCTTGCAGCTGTGATAATTGCAGCCCAATAAATGTGAAACACCACGTAAAGTTAACACTGAGCTGTGTGACGACCTGCCCAGACATCGTTTGGTATATTGAGGACCCCAAACCTTTAACAGTAAGTCCAAAACTCCACTTGAATGGACTCTTACCTCTGGCAGACCATTCATGTGCCAAAGAACTATAAAAAACATCACAGCTTATATTAACTGATGATTTCCCCTCTAGGGCGACCTCAAAGACTGTTACACCAGTGCAGGAAGGAGGCCGCTTATTGAGAAGCAGGATGGTAGCACTGAATACACAGTGGAGAGCCAACATCTAATAGAGGCAATGGATGCATTGGACAACATCACCGTGATTGCTTATGGTGTGTTCTCTTCACAAAGCTTTTTCTTTTTTCTTTTTTAACATTACAAAAAAAAACATAATTAATAATATTCCAATGATCTTGTACAGCTTAATCACAACTATCACAATTTATAAGCATGAGTAAGCATCAGGGTTGTGGTTTCCACGCTTGTCATATGGTAGAATCCCAGAACTTTCTTTGCTAAAACTGAAATGTCTTTCACTTTCAGCACACAGCACCATGAGAGTTAAAGATGTTTCCATTGTAAACAAGACCAAAACTATTTGCTATTCAGGTCCCAGTTATCGACGCAGTGTATAACATTCATAGGCAGTCTATGAGGGACAGACCCAGCAGTCACTTTACAGAGTGAGTTCTTACATCCAAATTTGTACTGCTAACAGTTCTGACCCTGAAAATGTGCTGATATACCCTTAAGAATTTCATGACCAACAGCTCTTGATGAGAAATTATTCTCACCTCTCTTTTTCCTCGTTGCAAGACTTGCAAAAATATAATACCGTAGATTGATTTAAAAACGCATCTTTTGTGCAGGCAAGAATGAGCCGGGCTATGCCAGGTACACTATTCTGATAGCAGGTGCCATGCCGACTGAACCAGCTGCAACCTCAGAAGTGACTACTGGCCCACCTATGACCCCCAGCCCGCCTTCGTGTAGCATCTCCCCATTGTCAGGAACAGTGCTGGATGCTTTCAACATCAGCTGCACAGCAAGCGCCTTCTGCTCCACAGGCTGCCTTTACTGCTTCAAAACAGACAGCGGTGAGGATGTTTGCATGAGCATCTGTATTTCAATCACATAATACAAATGAAATGCCTTCTTTCAGAGTAGAACAAATCTAAACGAATGAATAAGAGAGGCAGGAGGAGAAGATAGGGGGAAGAAAGGGAGCTAGACTGAAGTTCCCTTGTGTTAGAAGCAACTCCCATTTTTAACTGGAGTCTCAAATGGTAGCACGTTGCTTAAAGTAGCCAAGACAGATAAAGAGAAAGAGGAGAGGTGAGACTGAAAGCGAGAGGGATAGATTGAGTGAGGCGAGTTGGCGTTAATCGTTGATTTAGAAGGTCTGAGACAGTCAACGGGCCGGTGGGCAGGAACGAACAGGTCTGGAGGAAAGGACACAGAGAAGGGCAGGCAGAAATGTGAGAGTGGTGAAGTCAGGGTAAAGACAGAATGAGTGCGGTGAGGGAGTGGAGAGGCAGTAGTGAGAGGATGTTGATTAGAGACAGTAAGGTGAGACCAGGATAGCAGCCGGGTTAATGGAGAGAGAGGCAGAAGAATGACTATCCAAGACGTGAATAAGCGTTAACGGAGAAGTTAACTGGAAGTGATTGGAAATGGTTAGAAATGGAGCAGGCTCTAGAGAAGAGACCAATTCAAGTCTCGAGTCAGTGAAAAGGCAGAGTACAAAGACAAAAAATCCTCTGTAGAAAGAAAGTAGTTGCTGAGGAGAGTGAAGGCTGCCTCTTCTTCAGGAAATTATCTGAAAACAGTATTGAACTCGTTTAGGAGGTGCGTTTACATGTTGTTTGCTTTTAATGTTGGTAATAACTCTAACCTGCTGCTGGGCATTATTATAAGAGCATCTCATCTCATGTAAATGTAAAGTGACTCTATTGATGATGATTTACCATTGGAGATGTTCTTTTCTATAAAACAATTTGTGTCTGAACTCTGAAATTAATTGTGATGCTTTGTCTGCTGTTTTGCAAACCATATACAGATCAATAATTGAAAAGTCATAAAGGCTGTTTTACCAAATTGTCTCGCTTGTCTTTCAGGCAAACATCTGCGCTGCAGTTCTGCAAATGAAGTCAAGTCTGTCTTCCTCCCTCTCGGAGATCAGAACAACAAGTACAGTTTGTCTGTTGTGGTGACGGTGAAAAATGGAGACAAGAAGACAACCACAACTATTGCCACTCAGGTTGGTCATCTGCCAGTAATCATGTGTCTTGAACAAGTGGAGTCTAATGGCGTGGCTTTGATGCTATTAGGGGCTGACAATTGCTCGAGTGACATCACTGATGACATTATCACTGATGACATCACTCTCTGATGACATCATCACCGATGACATCACAATTGCAATGACATCACTTGAGTGACATCGCTGATGACATCACTGATGACATCACTCACTGATCACATCACAATTGCTTGGTGTCATCGTTGTGACATCATCGGCGACCTGGCATACACTTGCTTTCTTTCGTGGGGACATATAACTATGACATCATTGGCGACCTGGCCACTTTCCTTCGGCAACCTGGCCTCTCTTGCTTTCTTTCGTGAGGACATACGGACTTATAGATGCCTCCCCCCCTAGTGGCCACACCCGGCACACCACAACAATAAGTTGACATAGAACTTACTTATCAGGAAAACAGGATGTGGTTATTTGTGGTTATTTATTTTCCCCAAGGTACGGAAAAGCAACTCCAGTGACTCAGTGAAGGCTCTCCAGTCGGTGGTGAAGGATACTGTCACTCAGTTGCAGCAGCAAGGCCTGCTTTCTGGAGAAGCTCTCGGACAGATCTTCACCTCTGTGTCTGATATGCTGAACATGGAATCTAATGAAGATCAGAAGGATGCGAGGAAGAAGGTAATGGAAGGCAGTCGTGGGATTGAAAGTATCGAGACTGAGATCATACTCATCATAGATGAAATCATAGAGATCATACTGAGATCATAGAGATCATACTCTGTGTATATATTGTTCTGTCATAAATGACATTAGAATGAACACAGACTCAGGCAACAATTCGATTCGAGTGCTACTGGATCTTAGCGCTGCATTTGACACTGTTGACCACTCAATTTTATTGGACAGACTGGAAAACTGGGTTGGGCTTTTGGGTACGGTCCTCCAGTGGTTCAGGTCCTATCTTCAAGACAGGAAGTACTTCATCTCCATTGGCAATTACACATCTGACCTAACTAGGATGACTTGTGGGGTGCCTCAAGGATCCATTATGGGGCCCGTTCTCTTCAACCTTTATATGCTCCCTCTAGGCCTAATTATGCAAAGAAACAAAGTAGCCTATCATAACTACGCAGATGACACTCAGTTGTATATAACTCTTTCCTCAGCTGACTATGCTCCCATAGAATCATTGTGCCAGTGCATTGATCAAATAAATAACTGGATGTGCCAGAATTTCCTACAGCTAAACAAAGACAAAACAGAGGTGATCGTCTTTGGTCCCAAAGAACAAAGGCTTAAAATCACTGCATGCCTTGAGTCTCGATCCCTGAAGCCTAAGGATCAAGTCAAAAATCTTGGCGTTATTATTGATTCCGATCTCAACTTTAACTCCCACATTAAGTCAATCAGAAAATCAGCTTTTTATCATCTTAAAAATATAGCAAGAATTAGGGGCTACATGTCCAGACAGGATCTAGAAAAACTAATTCACGCCTTCATCTACAGTAGGTTAGACTACTGCAATAGCCTTTTTTCTGGTCTCTCCAAAAAAGAACTTAGGCAACTTCAGCTCATTCAGAATGCTGCTGCTAGAGTTCTAACGAAGACTAAGAAAGCTGATCATATCACTCCAGTTCTTAAGTCCTTACACTGGTTGCCAGTGTGTCATAGAATAGATTTTAAAATACTGTTATTAGTCTATAAATCACTTAATGGCCTAGGCCCTAAATACATAGCTGAATTGCTCCCACGCTACGAACCGTCTAGAACTCTTAGGTCAGCAGGTTCCAGCTTATTAACTGTCCCTAGGATCAAATCAAATCATAGGAAGGCCGCATTTACCCACTATGCTTCTGCTAGCTGGAACAAATTGCCTGAAAACCTCAGATCTGCCCCAACCTTACTTATTTTTTAAAAATAGACTAAAGACTTTTATGTTTACCGTCGCTTTTAACTGCTGACAGCTATTTCTCAATCACTATCATATGTGTGTCTAGTCATGTTTCTTATATAGTCTATTCCTCTATAAGTTTTTAGCTCTTTTTGCAACTGCTGCGCCTGTTGCTTAATGCACTTTTTATACCCTTAAAAAAAAAAAAAAAAAAGTTTTGTTGTGGTGATGCTTTTAAATGTCCATGTTATTCTCTTCTATTCTTTTATTTTCCTGTCAACCATTTTATGTGAAGCACATTGAATTGCCTCTGTGTATGAAATGTGCTATACAAATAAACTTGACTTGACTTGACTTGACTTGAATGTTTGCAAGGTTTACAGATTTTATTGTTCTCACGGTTCCGTCTTCAGCTAAGAGAGCAGATGCTGACCATGATGACCAGTGTTCTGCTGGACTCCCCCAGCAACACAACTCAGGAAGTGCAAGTGACGGCCAGAGCTGTGGCAGGACTCACCCAGCGATCAGATGAGCTCAGCCCTGCTGCTCAGGTACAGTGCATACAATCACATCAACAATCGATGTTTTGAAGAATGCTGTCAAAAATATGGGGAGAATACATTTGAAATTTCAAATGTCCACTCCGTTCAGGAAAGATAAGGGATTGCAATACAAACAGCCCATTTGAAAAGTTTAGAACAGGACAAAGTTTAGAAGAGGACAGGATGAACTAAAATAAAGTTGGAGAAATACTTTATTGGCCTTTTGTATTAAGTACAAATTCATAGAAAATATGGCTCAGTCATCATAACAATTTAAAAAACACTTTGAGAGTAAACTAATAATAGTTTTCTGGCTATTGGGTTAGGAAAGAGGTATATATCCATATGATCAACCATGATCCTGTCCGTTATTGCGTTTTATCTCCAGGAAGAAGCGAGTTCGTTGTTGGCAGACCTGAGCTCGTCCCTCAACTCCATCAATGTTCATCAGGACGGCAGGCATGACAGAGAAGTGGCGGAGGCAGCTGCGCCAATCGTCGAGGCAGCCAGTAATATCTTGAATGTTTCATCGACTGTAAGGACACAACTGTCACTCTGACTGCAGTGCTAACAACACTTATTCTGGTTTTCATCCTCCTGCCAGCAACCTCATTGAACATGCAATATATTTTTCCTCAGAAAAAAGTCTCTGATTTTCTTCTTACTGGAATGAGCAATGTTCAGAGTGCACTGTTGAATGGGAAAACGCTCAACGGAGACCCTGCCATCATCAACACTGGTCAGATCAGTGTGTATGTCAACAGGTACTGGAAGAGATATATGAGACTTGCTAAAGTACGTACCTGAGAATAAAACAAGGTAGTGTCAACTTTCAGCATCTCTTTATTTTGATCCTGCCTTCTGCACTGCAGAGTGTCTCCTGAAGCCATGCAGCTGCAGAACATTAATGTCCAGAAGAACACCTCCCCCAGATTCTCCTTCCCTTCACTGCCTGCTCATGTCCTTTCTCCAGAGGAGCCAGTGGATGTGAGAGTAAGTCTGTGCACACAGGGAATGTGTTATACATTTATATAACAATATTATAATAGTGAAACTAACATCTCACAGTATACAGGCTTCCAATGGACCTGTTTCACAGCAGCTAATTTGTGTCTCAAAGGCAGGATAAACATAGCCTGGGTAAACCCATCCCCCACGTGACCTGCTCTCAGACCTGTTCTCAGTCACTAGTGACTGGGAACTGAGAGAGCAGGTCACGTGGGGGCTGGGTTTACCTAGGCTAGGATAAACATAGGTGCAACCAAAACAATGAGGACCCCAGCACTGCAACACCTAAATGGATTGGAAGTTGGAGGCCTTCTGAGACACAAAATGGCTGCTGTGAAAAAGGTCAAATGAAGTCTGAAGGACCAAATAGATACATAAAAAAAACAATTAATATATTAATTGAAAATGGAGCATGAAGTTTTTGAGTGTATCTCTACTAGGATATTTTTCAGTGTTCCCAGCACTCTACATAGTTCTTGTCAGTGTGATATTTTCCATATTGTTTACTATAGAGCCCACATCAAGCCACTATTTGGCTGATGTTTGTGCACCCTAGGACCGGTTTCCAGTACCAAACAAGGCAACAGTAAACTGTCACCCCCCCCCCCACAAATGATGCAGACCCCCAGTAATCAGTAACAAAAAAGGTCCCCTTGGCTCTAATGGTACCCCCCACCACCGCCCCCCTTGGGCCAATCAAATTTTGAAAACATTATATACAGTAATAAAATATACTTCCCCCAAGTTTTGTCAGCGGTAGTTTGCCAAAGCTTGATCCAGCTCTAGCCATTGTTTTGTATTGGTTGGTTGATTGATTGATTGATTGATTGATTGATTGATTGATTGATGAGAACAGCCTATACTGTACATACACACCATTTTTATCCAAACTTCCTCGTCATTCATTACTTGTTACAGATGATGAGTTTTGAGAAGAATCCGTATTCTTGGAGCGAGGGAAACATCACTGGCGCTGTAGGATCCGTCTCTCTCACCAGAGCGAATGGCACAGTCATTCCTATTGAGAACCTGCCTAATGAGATAGAGGTAATAATGCTCTTAAAAATGTAACTTCAAATATGTTATAAAAAACAATTAAAATACTTATTAGTAGGTGCACTAGTAAAACAAATCAAAATAATGCTTCTGGTTTATCATTCTATGTACAAGACTGTGTTTTGTGGGGTTTTCAGATTCTCCTACCAAGGTTTGATGTGAGTCAGGAGAACAGCACAGTCCTGGACCTGGGCAACTTCAGCACATTAATAATTCATGTTCCCTCCCCTGATGTCACACTGGTGCTGAAAGTGGAGCCCTCTGAGGACATTCCTTTCAAGCTGTTGCTGGGCTATAACGATCATCCCAGTGAGCAGAACCACGTCGCCACCGCTCAGCTCCCTCTGGAGAATGCCAGTGAAGGTACTGTTAGAACAACACAAGTCACAAGCTCAATCATTCTCAGATTTGTTTGAGTGTGTGTGCTGTGTGTGTGTGTATGTGTGTGTGTGTGTGTGTTTGTGTGTGTGTGTGTGTGTGTGTGTGTGTGTGTGTGTGTTTGTGTGTGTGTGTGTGTGTGTGTGTGTGTGTGTGTGTGTGTGTGTTTGTGTGTTTGTGTGTGTGTGTGTGTGTGTGTGTGTGTTTGTGTGTGTGTGTGTGTGTGTGTGTGTGTGTGTGTGTGTGTGTGTGTGTGTGTGTGTGTGTGTGTGTGTGTGTGTGTGTGTGTGTGTGTGTGTGAAATAAAGATAGGTGGGTGGGACCCTCTTTCCAGCAAATACCCCTACTGTAGGTTTCACTAGTGCAGTGGTTCTCAAATGTTTTCACATGAGGGACCCCTAAACAGTGTTGGGCAAGTTACTTTCAAAATGTAATATACTACATATTAC
This sequence comes from Poromitra crassiceps, assembly GCF_964638095.1. NCBI lineage: Eukaryota > Metazoa > Chordata > Actinopteri > Beryciformes > Melamphaidae > Poromitra > Poromitra crassiceps. Next base: position 19,281,545 of record NC_139633.1, read on the forward strand.
TAGTTACTTTCATTTGAAAGTAATAAGTTACTTTACAATATTACTTTCTGTGTAGAGTAACTCGTTACTTATTACACTACTTTTGCATTACTTTGACCAAAACAATAGCAGCAGCAGAATGACATCGCAGCCCCGGTGTCATGCCGAGTTTTGCACCCCCGCCGAGAATTGCATCCCCACCTTCCGGGAGCATATTGTAATGATTTATACGGATATATTATCTGGGTAGACGTGATCTCCAAGCCAGGGGGTCTGGCTTAGGAGACCGACTTTGATGCATTAGATCCGCGTGGAGGTGACTTCCATGCTTGGGGCTCTTTTCTGCCTCATGGAAGCCGGCGATGTGCTTTGATTTAATAAAATGTAACTCAATTTGTAACTTGAGTTACTTGACAAAGTAACTGGTATAATATTACTGAAATCCTATAAGTAATAAGTTATATTACTGAGTTACTGCTAAAAGTAATATATTACATGTAATATATTACTTTTGTAATGAGTTACCCCCAACACTGCCCCTAAACTGACAAAGATTAGACCACGGACCCCCATTTGATAGGATTTTGTCCCACGGTCCCCCATATGATAATAAGATTGATGCTTTTAGATGCTGCATTACAGAAAGTGTATAAAACCCATGACCACACCCCCCCCCCCCCCCGACAGCCAATGTGTGGCCATCAACTGCTATGTGATGTGACATTGAGCAAGACACTGAACCCCCCTACCTGCAGTGCATATGATTCAAGTTGCTCTAGATAAGAGGATCAGCTCAACACATGTAGCCAATAGCCATGCATGTGTCTGTCATTTTGATTACAGAGGAAAAATATACCTGGGTGCTGGGCCCCAAAGACAGAACAGGAGGAGGAGCTGGAGTGCATTATCTTGTGGTGAAGCCCATCGTGGAGGCGGGGGTCAAATCCATCAACGCCACCGTCTCCGTCACGTCCATCGCTGCCCAGTGCAAGTACTGGAATGAGACGGGGAATACCTGGAGTGAAGACGGCTGCAGGGTGAGTGCAACGTCACATCACAGCCACAGTGCTCACATCCTTGAGAAGTGATGTGTAAAGTGTAACTGTCTGCTTTTGTTTTCTACAGGTGGGCCCGCTCACCACACCACTGGTCACTCAGTGCCTCTGTAACCACTTGACCTTCTTCGGGAGCTCTGTGTTCGTCATGCCGAACCTGGTGGATGTGTCGCGCACCGCCGAGCTTTTTGCCACTTTCGCCAACAACCCTGTGGTGGTGTGTTTTGTGGGGTCCATCTTTGTCGCTTATCTGCTGGTGGTTGTGTGGGCGCGCAGGAAAGACATCCAGGACTCAGCTAAGGTAAAGAGTTTCAATACTCTCTCTCTGTGTGTGTGTGTGTGTGTGTGTGTGTGTGTGTGTGTGTGTGTGTGTGTGTGTGTGTGTGTGTGTGTGTGTGACGTGTGTGTGTGTGTGTGTGTGTGTGTGTGTGTGTGTGTGTGTGTGTGTGTGTGTGTGTGTGTGTGTGTGTGTGTGTGTGTGTGTGTGTGTGTACGTACCTGGAAGGCATCTCAGTATAGATGCACGGCAGGGAAAGAAGAGGCCACTGTGGAAAAGAGAAATTGCTGGTGATAGCAGTGACAAGCCAGCCAGAATAAAGAATATGACAAAGCACCAATTTGAAATTAAAGAATATTATGTAAGGAGCAATCCGTTGTGAACTTATTTATTTATATTGAAAGATTATTTTCAGACCATACCAATTGAAGTACCAATGAAGGGTTGCTAAAAAAAAATCCTAAACACTCTAAATAAAATATAAGGGATCCGATATTTTTGTAGCCTTAGATTTAACCATGCAGAAGGTACGCTTCCATCATGAAATACATTTTATTAAAGTTTAACCTCATATATAACTTAATTATTCCACTCACTATTTGTTGTTGTCCTGTATCCTCATACTACAACAGCGACAAATTTGTATTTTGTGTTTTGAGATGCCTGCACTGAGACATGCACACATACAGTACATGCAAAACGCCCACACACGCACACATACACATAGCGGTATGCACGTACATACAGGTTTTTCACTTTCATATGTGCATGTGTCCATATTTCATACATAAAAATATACAGTGTACTGTATATATATAAATAATAACAACAATACATTTGTTTATTCATATACAAAACCAAGGTCAAAGTTACTTGACCTTGAACCTTGGTTGTGTTTTGGATATGAATTTACAAAACCACAGGTTTGTTGCATTTAATGTAGGTCATTGGGTTTTCCATTTTAGGAATGTCCCCTGAATGTCACATGTTCACATTCACTTGTAGGTCAAGATAACTGTGCTTGAGGATAATGACCCCTTGGCTGAGTATCGCTACATGTTGAATATTAGCACCGGGCATCGGCGTGGTGCCTCCACCTCCTCTCAGGTCAGTGTGTTTGTTCCAAAAACCAAACCAAACCCTGTTGTGTCTGTACAGCGAGCCTGCTTGACGTATAAATAGTATACAATACATATGCACCGAACACTGTGAGGGGGCTCAATAGTCCATGCATGCTGACAACTCTGGCCATTCCTGGCCATGTTGACTTACCTCCACTCATGATGTGTTGTTCCAGGTGACAGTCACTCTGCTAGGTACAGAGGGGGAAAGTGAGCCACACCACCTGACAGACTGTGAGAAGCCGGTGTTCGAGAGGGGCGGGGTGGACATGTTCCTGCTGACCACGCCCTTTTCCCTGGGAGAGCTCCAGAGCATCAGGCTGTGGCACGACAGCTCAGGAGCGCACCCCGCGTGGTACAGGAGAGCGGGGCGGGCTAGCTCGAAGTTTGATCATTTTTGCATTATTATTACTAAAAGAACGGTAGATGATTATTCTAACTTTCATGCAGGTATATCAACAAAGTCATGGTGCAGGATCTGGAGACTGGACAGAAATGGCACTTCCTGTGTAACTCCTGGCTTGCCATAGATATGGGCGAAGGCACTCTTGACAAAGTGTTCCCAGTTGCCACAGAGATGGATTTGAAGAGATTCAGGTAAGAGAGCAGCCATGGGTCTCATAAAGACAAACGAGCAAGACATTTGACTCAGTTCTGTATCATTCTCTCTCTTATTTCTTATTATTGAATTCAACCCTCTTCTTATTCTCCTCTGCTTTCTAGTAATCTATTCTTCATGAAGACAGCGAAGGATTTCCGCGACGGCCACATCTGGTTCTCGGTCATCAGTCGGCCTCCCTGCAGCACTTTCAGCCGTGTGCAGCGAGTGTCCTGCTGTTTCTCTCTGCTGCTGTGCACCATGCTGACCAGCATCATGTTCTGGGGGATCCCCACAGACCCCTCTGAGCAGACCATGGACCTGGGTATGTAACTATACAGTATAAACAACCCCTTCAAAGGGGAGACTGGCTTAGTTTACTAGAAAACAGAAAAGTAAGACTTGAACCTAATATCTCCCACAAATAATTGTGTCCCATTGTACTTTAAAGAGGACATAAAACATTTGATCATATGAGTCTAGTTCATTTGCATTTCACCTCAGACAAGACAGGACACTGCTTTCAAGTCTGAAATGTACCTAGATTTGCTAGAAAGATGGACAACATTTCAGCTTTTTGCCAACTAGGGGACTGCTAGATGATGGCGAAAACAACCCACCACCACCACCATGTCCACTTTACGTTGCAGGTCATATCGAGTTCACCTGGCAACAGGTTATGATCGGAATCCAAAGTTCAATCATCATGTTTCCCATCAATCTCCTTATCGTGAGTATCTTCAGAAACACTCGTCCCCGAGAGAAGGCTGGCAAAGCAGACACTTCCAAGCAGGCGAAGACGGGTCGAGTGTCTCCCTCACAGACCTCTTCCCCCCAGAAAGAGCTCAAGGACATCACACCAGACACTGTGATCAAGGTAAAGTCAAAAGTCACTATCAAATGATGGTACTATTCCATGCGTGTCTGTAGCTCTTCATGTGGTGGCACGTCTCTGTTATTAGGACATAAAGAGAATTGCCCAGTCACTCTCAAAGGCCATGAAAAGCCCTCTGCCACATCTGGAGCTTCGGCCCGGCCAGCAGGCGGACATCAACACTTTGCTGTCTCTGGTGGAGGACATCATCAGGCAGCAGAACCGGGCAGGTGGAGAGTTTTACACAGACGCCTCCAAGCAGGAACGCTCGATGATCCTCACTTTAGGCGCAGTCAATCTGCAAGGTAAATTGCACCGTATCCTTAGAACCACCTGGATCTCACATGATTCCTAAATATGACATGCTCCATGCCTCTAAATGTTTAAATGGTTGCAGGGTTTATTTGACTCCGCGTGGTGCGATGCCTACTTGTGACCCCATCACAGGTGTGGTATGGTGACAGTATGGTGACAGTGGTGAACAGTTCAACTAAAGCATGATTCTCCCTTGTCGGGTAGTTTCTTTAAGGCGATCAAGAGAACTCGAGGCTGGAAACGATTCCATATTTCAAAGGAAAAAGGCAAACATTTGAGAAGAAAATCTGGAAAAATAGACATGATGATACTCTACATTTGTATAGTTAACAAATAAAACAAAACAAAAAATCCTATCCCATGAACCATCTCACAAATCCGCCAAATTATCTCATAACCCCATAACCATTGATTTAACTTGGATGTGTTCTTTGACGATATACTATATTGGAAGAATGTCTAATATCAACTGAATATTATTGTTTGTTTGTTTTTTGTCTGTTTTGTTTTTGTTTTTGTTTTTGTTGTTGTTGTTGTTGTTGTTGTTGTTGTTGTTGTTGTTGTTGTTTTTGGGGGGGGGGGGGGTGCTGGACAGAAAACAGTGTGTGGGGAAGCCCTCAAAAGACTGTGGATGGGCTTCAGAAGAGGAGCAACAACAGCCAGTATCTGTACAGGCAGCTGCGTCATGTTGAGAAGGAGCTGGGTTTGCTGGGACCTTCTCGCTTTCCCAACCCAGACAGCTACAACCGGGCCATGCAGCAAGTCCAGGGGATGAAGGGCCTCCTGGAGAACCACCTCCCCTCGTCCAGCCTGGGAGGGGAGCAGCTGGCCCACAGCCCCAGTCCAGCAGAGAGCGTCGATGGGGACAACACCAAGAAGTGCTGCCAGGGGGGTCTACCCTGGTGGTTTGTATTTGTCGGCTGGATCCTGGTGATCGCAACCAGCGGCGTTTCAGGATACTTCACCATGATGTACGGGCTGACCTATGGGAAAGACCGCTCTGTGAGCTGGCTCATCTCCATGGTAGTCTCCTTCTTCGAGAGCCTCTTTATTACCCAACCGCTGAAGGTGAGGAACGTTACAGTATGTGATCAGGATACACTTCCCAGCATTGCATAGATGTACAGTTTATATACGTTACTCCTCATTTTTCCTGCTCTCTCCTCTTTCCCCCTTCCCCTGCTCCTTCCCCACCTCCTCCCCTTCCCTGCTCTCTCCTCCCCCACATTTCCCATTCCCTCCCCACCTCCTCCCTTTCCCTGCTCTCTCCTCCGCCACATACCCCCGCTCTCCCTCCCCTGCTCCCTCCCCACCTCCTCCCTTTTCCTGATCTCTCCTCCCCCACATTCCCCCCGCTCTCCCTCCCTTGCTCTCCCCCACCTCCTCCCTTTCCCTGCTCTCCCCTCCCCCACATTCCCATGTTCCCTCCCAATCTCCTCCCTCCCCTGTTCTCTCCTCCCCCACATTCCGTCCCCCTTTTCTCCCCTTCTCTCTGCCTTTCTCTATCATATGATTGTTCAATCTTGTTATTATTACTACTGTAATTGCTACTGTTGTGTCAGCTAGATTTAGCTAGACATACTTTCTGTGAAGTCCTCTGAGAGATGCTTGTGAATTAGGGCTATACAAATAAACTTGACTTGACTTGACTGTATCTATATTTTGTTTACGGGGCATCTGGTGTTGAAGACTGCACATTTTCCGTTATAGGTTCTTGGTTTTGCTGCGTTCTTCGCTCTTGTTCTGAAGAAAGTGGATCAGGAGGAGTACGGAGAGCCTCAGATAGATGATACTCTCAGAAACCCAGGTACTGTTACCAGACTCTCTTTTTTATTTACCATACTTCCGTTATGTGCAGGAAAAACTAAACGCCAAGCTAAAAAAAACAAAACCTCACAGATGATCCTGATGCAGTGCGAGCAGCCAGAAGGGACAGCACCTGCAGCTTCTATCAGCCTCCACCTCCCACGGACATCGAGAAGATGAGGAACAACATGATTAAAGAGCAGAAAGTCTTTGCCCTCATTAGGGAGATTCTTGGTAAGGCTTATCACTTTGATATGTGTATATATAGCAGGATTTGGGAGGCAGCGATGATTGTGAGATAAGAAGTTGTTTGCTTTTTGATGCAGCCTATATGGGGTTTATGTGGATGTTGCTGCTGGTGGCGTATGGCCAGAGGGACCCTAATGCATACTTCCTGACCCAACACATACGGCAGAGCTTCAGCAGAGGGGTCTCAGACAGCATGAGTGCTAAAGACGTGTTCAGCTGGGCAAACACCACTGTGCTGAGCAATCTTTTTGGAGAGCACCCAGGTAGGTTATGCTGTGATGTTATCAGCTGTTAGTAGTTATTGTTTTGCTTTTGCTCTTTCCCCACATCTGCAAATATTTGTCTACAAAGAGTGAAAAGATTCCTCCCAAGTTTCACCTTAGCACTAATTTTTTATGATTGAGTTCAATTGGTGAATTAGTGTGACTGGAGATAAAAAGGAACAGAAGGCATTCATGCTTATCTTAAAGTTCTGTTGTAATTACCTGATGATAACTCATTCATTACATTTGTAAATTGCAATTTAGCCTCACCTCCTCTAAGTCGATTGAATCAAATGTAGTCACAGCTGAGCGTTCATTGGAATAAACAGGGTGCTGCTTATAGACGGTTTTCACCAGAGCGCAACCCCACAGCACTTCCTTTTTCTCAGCATTCGGCAAACTGCAGAAATATTCACTCGACATTGTTACTTTTGTTTTCGCCGCTCAGCTGTATAAACGGTTTTCACGGAATGGTCAGTCCTGCACTTGAATGTTTCTTTTTCTTTTATGTCCATAGCAAACACTGCAACAGGAAGTGAGCGGGGGTTCAATTTAGAATGTTTTTGTTGTCAAGTTAAAACCGTCTATAGGTTATAGTCAAGTACTTTGATGACATTTGAAAATTGACAACTTTATTGATATAGTAAAGTAATTTGTTGAAATACTTCTGCTGCTTTGTTACACTTGAATAATATTGACTGGCTCTTTTATATTCTACATTTATTTAAGATAGATTCATCTTCCCTTTATATGTATGGTAATTTGTTACCTGAATATCCATAACAGGATTCATCACAGATGGAAACTCCAAGCTTGTGGGTAATGCCCGTCTCCGCCAGGTGAGGGTGCAGAAGGGCTCCTGTCACGTTGCCCGCTCCATGCAGGAGTCTGTGTCTGACTGCCATGCTCCATACTCCTGGGAGTTGGAGGACCTGGGCTCCTACGGTCCGGGCTGGAGCCGCTCTGTGACTAATAATACCTCACTGAACCTCCGCAGCCCATGGAAATACCGGTCGCAGGCTAAACTAAAGGCCTTCCCCATCTGGGGCAGTGTGATGCTCTACAGAGGAGGGGGGTTTGTGGTGGATCTGGGGCCAGATTCACAAAACTCCAGCAGGTAGGCCTTTTCATAGTCAAAGGGAATGAAATGAGCCTACGATAGAAAGAATGTCACTATTCAACACAAATTAATTCGAAAACTAAAACAAAAATATATATTTTTCTTCTATAATTAATTGGATATTGACTTTGTAGACTCAGTAAATATGTATTTGCTTCTACATTAGCTTCACTTCATTGTAGTGGTGAGAGTTATTAACTACCTAATTGTATGCATATTCCTGCCACCCTGTCTCCACAAAGTAGGTCTTCCATTCAATGAAGCAGGTTCAAGATTCATGTTTTCATGACATCAACAAAGATTTGACACTCTTGTTTCCAGTTTTAACCTTTTTTTTCCATAGTCACCAATCTGTACAAGACAGTCCAAAATAATAGAATTAAGATGCTATGAACTAGCTTTTACTCGAAAATGAATTTACATGTATCCACATTTTTGTTTGTGCAGAACTCTTCAGTACCTGTTTGACAACACCTGGCTTGATGTGTACACCCAAGCAGTCTTTGTTGAGTTCACTGTGTACAATGCCAACGTCAACCTCTTCTGCATTGTCACACTCATGCTAGAGACTGCAGCCATAGGTAAGTCATCTATATTCAACTACGAGCATCTTCTGCATTTCACGCTCATGCTAGAGACCGCAGCCATCATCTATATTCAGCTATGAGAGGAGAGCTGCACAGAAACCTGAACCATAAAGCGCCATGTAATCGGCACGCTTCTGATCCTTCCAGGAGTTTTCCAGTTCCGCAGCGAGCTGCAAAGTGTGCGTCTTTACCAGTCGCCCGGTGGCCTTCACATCTTTGTCATGGCCTCTGAAGTCATCTATTTCCTCTTCATCATCTATTACATGTTTATTCAGGTAGATGTTTCTTCTACTTTGAATTTAATACCACAACAAAGAAGGATAATAACAGAAGGTGTTGTTGGCTGCAGAACTTCTCACACAGACTCCTCTCACCTCCTGACAGGGAAAGCTGATGAAGCAGCAGAGGTGGGCTTATTTCAAGACGAAGTGGAACCTGCTGGAGCTTTCTATCATCATTCTTAGCTGGAGTGCACTGTCCGTCTTCATAAAGAGGACTTATCTGGGGAATCGGGACATGGCCTACTACCAGAGCAACAAAGACCAGTGAGAAACAACACTGCTTTACCCTGGATAACACTTGCACTCATCTGATGGGGGGGGAAGGCAACATTATGTCAAATGTTTTTTAGTCAATCTAATACAAACTATAGTATGTTTCATTGGTAATAACTTCATTAACTCATAATTAACTGCCAACTCCCAGATAAGTGAAAAGAGGTAGCACCTGTAGAGAAAACAAAACAAAACATCACATGGGACGTATCATCAGTGATGTACCCTGGGGTCATAGGATGTTTCGGGTACTGCAACATCATACACCCTCTCCCAGGTGACCCAGCCGGGGTTGATCAAGCCCCGACATACATCCCAGTAGCTACCCACGGTCAGCCCTCTTAGGGAAAGACAGGGCCACTCAATCCGCTGCTCCGAAACTACTCTGCCGGGACCGGGAGGCTCTGGCACGTGGAGGGACTGGGCTCTGTGGGTTGCCCCCTGTCCGGGCTCCTCCTACGTCTCACCAGGTCCAGGACCTGTGCGTTGCACCAGACCAGACTCCCCCGCTCCCAACATTTCATTCCGGTATGATGTTTCTTGGGCCGTGGTGGTACTGCAGGCTCCACTTGTGGCTTGAATGGCCCTCCTAAAAGGCCTCTCGTGGATTTGTTGCACACTTGCACACTTACTCCAAGCCGTAGTTTATTGAGGACAAAAAATTACGTTTCGATCCTACATTGGATCTTCATCAAGTTCAGAAATGTTTGGAGAATGAAACATACCCATATATATAACATTGCAACCATAAGCTGATACTCTATGTTGGCGGGTGTGGTTCAAACAATCAGCACCTCCCAGGGTGGAGGGATGTAGGATGGAAACCTCTTTTCACTGATCTGGGAGTTGGCAGTTAATTATGAGTGATGCAGTCGATCAATCAGGCTGTTTAATATTCAAATGAACACAAGAGGGGAGAGACACTCGCTGAGCAGAGAGGGGTGCTGTGTAACTTGACTCCTGCAGTTGTTTAAGAGACACAGAGCAGTTTGATATGAAAACAAACATTGGAAACAAAAGCAACTGTTTTGCTCAGATAAATGAGAGTTTCAGGCTATGCATCTTTATGACTTTACTGATTAGAGTCCAACCGTAGCGCTACAGTATAATCTAGGGAGATTCACAAGCAGCGATTCTGACCAAGGTCTCAGGAACAATAATAATCAATTTAATTTCATAAGTAATACGACGTTGATTATTAAATTGAGTGTGGTCTCCATTTTATTGTAATTAGCCTTGACAAAAGAAGAAGCTAAACTACAATTTTTAATGTACCTCACACTTGATCCTGACCCCACCAACCTTAAGGAGAATAGCCTAATTTTAATTTATATATCATTAGAAAATATTCATTAGAGTGAGAATAATCTTTTATGCTGTCAGTTTATGCATATTCTGCCTATCTGTGCCCATCAATATTCGTCAAATGTTTTAACATTCATAACTGACCAATTGCATTGAGTATAGATTTTGGAAGAAGAAAAAGCATTCCCTCTACTTTAATGGGTCAGATACATTTGACTATTTTATAGAGATTTATGTTGAACTAATCTCTGCTGAACAGACATCAATATGTGTTGATGTGAGCGAAAGTTTATTTTATTTGCTCCCCAAGCGCAGAATTGTAATCGTGCAATTTACATTTTTCAAAAAGTAATAATTAAAACAAGGGGGTGCTCTCTCGTTAAGAAAAGAGTCCTGTGCTCTTTGTCCAGATATGCCAGTTTCCATGAGACGGCCAAGGCTGACGCTGTGCTGGGCTACCTGATCGCCTTCCTGGTGTTGCTGGCCACAGTCAAACTGTGGCACCTGCTGAGACTGAACCCCAAGCTGCACATGATCACCGCCACGCTGCAGCGGGCCTGGACCGACATCTCCGGCTTCCTGGTGGTCATGACCATCATGTTCCTGGCCTACTCCATTGCTGTGAGAGCTTTCCCATTTTCAACATCAATGTACCACTGTTTCCTCCTGCTGTATCTCTACCCAGTGAAACGGAATTATTGACGTTTTTGTCATCGAAAATCCAAATGTAGATATTAACATAGAGATGAACTTCCTGATGGTTTCATTTTGTTTTTTTTCCTCAGTCTAATCTGATGTATGGGTGGAAGCTGTCCTCCTATCGGACTCTGCTGGATGCTGCTCAGACCATGGTCAGCTTGCAGCTGGGCATATTTAACTACGAAGAGGTTAGTGTGAGAGAGTTACATTGTGCCATATAGCAGATTATGACATACGAGTGTTATTTACTGCACTTCTTCCTCCAATCCCTCAGGTTCTGAATTACAATCCGGTTCTTGGTGCATTCCTCATTGGCTCCTGCATTGTGTTCATGACCTTTGTGGTGCTGAACCTCTTCATCTCCGTCATCCTAGTGGCATTCAGTCAGGAGCAGATACATCACAAGGTAATTCACCCATGCCGAGTCTGATTTTCGTCTTGTCATTGCTGTCAACACTGACCACTTGTTGTGGTTACATTTGTATTATTTTATTTCCCAAGAACATGTTACAAAATGACCTGAGCAATTGCAAGATACTTTATGGGTAGCTTCAGATGACCAGTAATTCCTTGAGCTATGTCTTTTTCTAACTCTTTTCTGTCTTTGCTTCACTGTTCTACAGCCATCAGAAGAGGAGGAGATTGTGGACCTGATGCTGATGAAACTCTGCAGTTTGTTTGGACTCAGATGTAAGACACGTGGTGCTGATGGTCTGAGCCCAGTTGTTTCATCCTCAACAAATAAAGGACTTGCAACAATTTCTTCATGAATATTCATGAGAGCTGATATTTCCCAGTGCAATTTAATAGAACAACTTTGCTTCTGTTGTTGTTTGTAATGGCTCGCTTGATGTATTCATGCCTTGAGGTTATTGTTTTGTGACCATATATTGGTCTGTGTAAGTCTATTTGCATTTCTATCTCCTACAACAACACACTATTGTACGAGAAACTGAAACATCAAGGGACAGTATAGAAATGAAAGAGAATCATAACTTGACATAGCTATTTTATTAAATATATACCTGTTGTATATTTTGTTGAACAAATAAATTGGTGTCGCATTTATTTGGTCTGCATTATTTTCTCTGTGAAAATTCAGCTGTAGCTGCACATCATTCTGTCCATCATGCCTGAATGGAGAAGATCGTTGGCTAAACAAAACACATTTACTCAAGGAACTGACCTGACAAATCATAATCCTGCTACAGGGCTTAAAGATGAGAGATGAATAACTTTAGATTTGGTCTCATGACTGGCTGATAAACATAATTATTGTCATTGCTGTGCTGATGATACACAGCTGTATCTTCTTCCTGAGACAGATAGGTTGAAGTGGTGTCTCCACTTGCCTGGCTGAAATATCCAGTTCCCTCCATATCATGTTGAGCTTTGCCAAAACAAGTGCTATCCTCTGACCTGTGAACTCTGACCTCTCCATCACCAACACCACAGTGACTCCTGTCCTCACTGTGAGGCCAACCACAACCTGATACTGCATCTGCAGGTTTACATTTGAACATCCAGACCAGATCCGATCCGATCCTTCCACAGCCTCCGGACCCTCATCTTCCTCAGCTTAAAATGCGACAAACCAGGGGACAGTGGTCTAGGTGAATGTAGCACTGATCAACTCAGAGAGTAGCCAGAGAAAAATAAAAAGTAAAATATATGTTTTGATAAGAGCTGTTAGAGGGAGTTATTATTTATTAGTGCATTTGTATTGTTATGATGTGTTATTTACTTGCCTTAATTATGCAATTTCTGTTCTGCTGGATGGGCCTCAGTGAAGCCAGCAGTTAATGTTACTGCTTTAACAAACTGTTAATTGTTTTGCAGCTTCATTTTATTTTGACTAGAATGTATTTACCTTCATGAGTTAGTAAATCATAATAATATCACCATTCTATATTATTATTATTATTATTATTATTATTATTATTATTATTATTATTATTATTATTATTATTATTATTATTATTATTATTATGCACTGCGTCGATTTAACGTATTGCGTCACGCATGTGGGCGTGGCTCCTCGTGTGAGCTGCTTGGCAGTCTGCTGCTCCCAAACCATATCCCAAACATGCGTCGTAGGCGGACAGGGGGATTACAGCGCCGAGTGACGTTATAGACGGTAATTCATTATTAACTAACGAATGTGTCTAGTTTGTAGTCGCAGTTGTTTAGACTGAAATCAAAACGTTTTGACAGTCAAGTCAAGATAATAATCTCGGTCAGCAACGTCACGCTGTATAGTGAGTGAGCCGAGGTGTCCGATTTCCCACTCTGAGGCATTGCGATGCCCTCTGACTTTATATCCCTTTTCAGTGGGGACCTCGACCTGAATTCTCCCAGATCCTTGTATTCAAAAGGTAGGTAATAATACTTCTGTTTGACGAGCTGATGTGTGATGTTGTTGTTTACGTTGTTCAGTTCCTCTGTGTTGTAGTTTGTGAATTTGTTTCGTCTCTCTGCTTGCGTAGATTGCTAGCCTGTGCCCAATGCATGCGTGCTGTGCGTGGTGTACATCATACATGTGACGCTCAGCCCCTCGGTGGTGTCGCCCCAGTTCATCCCAGTTGTCTCCTGTCACACGCGTTTACTAATATGTGTCTGTGTGAAGTTGTGGAGTGTATTCTCGAATCTCTGGATGTAACTGTCCCACTCCTCCTTCAACTTCGAATCGAGCGCTTCCTTTAGTTTCCTGGTTAAGAGAAGTCTCAGTCAACCCTCAGCAGTGGGACATCAACAGGTCCGACCAGTTTACTTTCCTCTGCGAGGTGAAAAGCACTGTGCCAGTGCTGAGTGACCAACCACTGTTGATTTGCTTTACTAGGCCATTGGCATTGGTGTGGTGTGTGTGTCCCCCCTCCGCCCCCACATGTCCTCAATAGTCTTATTATCGGGTGTCCCTGCAGGTGGCGCTAGTGAGCTCATTGACATAGGCTATGTCGTCATCAGCATGGGAGGGAGGGGCGGAGCCACAATATAACCTCAGGTAGAACAACCGTCGTTACATTCTACCCCCAGTCGCGATTCCACGCCTTTTTAAATAGAGGGACAGGAGGAGGCCACCCCTATGGGGGGGCGGGGGCGGGGGCGGGGGGGGGGGGGGGGGGTGTCTATAAAGACACAGAAGAGCAACCTGTCACACTCCTGGACTTCACTGCCTTCAGTGTGTCAATCAGAGTTCAACAGCCAATGACGTACAAGAACATTTGGGGTGGCACCGAGGGTGGCCAATCAGATTAAAATAGGCGAGTGCCACCGCCCCTCTGGCTGTTTTTAAATCTGTTTTATGTTACCTATTGTAATTATGGGAAACTCGGTCTCAAAAAGTGTCATTTTCAGAGGAATTTTCTTTTCCAGTTCCACTGGGTAAACTGGAGCAAGTCCACTGAAACTGACCCGAATAACATTAGTAATGGGGACAGTATCAGCTATGTTGGGGAAAACACAGAATTATATCTGTTTTGGCTGAAAATGTCAAGGGGTCCTCAAACTTGAGCATGATTGCATTTACCCTGCACAAGACATATCACACCTTTATGAGTTTTGAACAATAGCCTTTATACACATGACCTGTATACACATGACATGTAATAAACTATAGAAAACGGCTATATGAGTATACATTCTGGGAAATATTTAAGCTTGAAAAAGGTTTTCTGCTAGAATAAAAATAAAAATAGAAAATGTCACAATTTCATGAACTCATGAAACAAGCCAATGCCACTTCTAGAAAGATGTGTATATTTATGACATTGAGACGTATTTGTGTGGCATCAGTCTCAGACAGTGAGAGGTGGCAAGTCAGGCGACTAACATGTCTTTGAGATTATAGGACCATGAAAATAAACAAGTAACAGCAGGGTCACACCTCCTTCTGTTCAGCTTTGCAGGTCAGTTAATCCTACAGTTTGCTGTTGCAACTTTGCACAGTGAAACACACTGACATTCTCATACTGTAAATACAATTGAGATTGGGCTTGCCACAGCCATGTTCAGTCTAAAATGATGCACTGATTATGCACTCTGCATTAATTCATTAATTTACATAGTGAACACAACTGATGATGATGTGGATGAATCTGTGCACCCCTGCAGATCAGTAGCTATCTGTTGCTTACATCAAAGAACAGTGTGTCAGCACGTTGTCAGTATAATTGGTTGTGGCTGTGTAAGAGGTGACATTGTTTTGTTTTTTCCATCTGGCCTCTGTCGTCTGTGGGATAGCCCTTTTGGTTCAAAAGGAGAATCCCTTTCAAATCCACAGTACAGTCTGACAATACAAAGGACGTGAGCTGTGGTTTTGAAGGGAGTGTGGCAAAGAAGTGAACAATGCTTGTATTTGTCTTGTATGCACACAATACTAGTTGAACTTGTAGTTTTGACAGAATCTGTCAGGGACAGCCAGCCAGTTATGGTGGACTGTGGCAGCCCACTTGAATTCTCTTCTTTCAGGGCATTGACTGAGTTATTGTATTTCTCAGAGGCTTACTGAGGAAGAAGGCACATTTCCAGCACATCAAGGGAATGTACATAACAGTGACACTCAGGATAAGGAGTCTACTCATACTACCTTTTGTGGCTGCCATATCCTTTTAAGGGCTGTGGTGCGATGTGTGGTCACTCAGCTAGCTGTCACAAGACGTCTTCCCACCAGGTTCACATCAAAGGTAGAGAACGTGATGCCTTTCCCGTCAGCTTTATTAGCTTGGTTAAAAATTGTGAGACCGCAGATCTCCACATAGTTTAGTTTTTTTTTTTTTATTGACACCCACCAACGCCCAGTCAATCATTAACCACCTGGCTGCTCTGTGTGTAAACCTGGGCTTAAATAGCACTCTATTCATATTGACTCTGCTATGTTAAGCAAACTTAGCGGCATGCGCTTAAAAATACTTGATTGCCTTGAACGCTCGTCGATTTCTGATGATGAAAGAAAAAAGGCCGCGCGCGCGCGGAGGGAAAACGGGAGAACTGATCTGGTTTCACGACGACGAGCGGTCTGAACAAGGTTTGAGGGCCTTAACCTCTCTGGAGTACAGGATGTGGTATTGAAATAGGTTAGTGTCCTTCACATCAACAGTAACTGCTGTTACCCAGAAATCTGCGTCCGCATAAGGGTGTGGTGGCATCGAGAACCAGTTCCAAATTGGAACAATTGGAATCCAAATTTAAATTTAAATGTTAAAATAAACATAACACAAAAAAACTTTTAATTTAAATTCTACTAACTTATTGATTCCCAAAGAAATTTTGTTAAAAAGTATAAACTGTTGTTTACAAAAGTTCATAATAAATGACAAGCAATGTTTGGTAATATGAATATGACTGACTATGACTTGTGTAATTTTGTGTGTGTGTGTGTGTGCTGTGAAATAAGCATGTGAGGGCTTTTGACCCTGCCCCTCAAAGAGTTGAGAATCGTTACGTACCAGAATCAATAAGCAGAATCGGAATTGGAATTGGAATCAGAATCGTTGAAATCTAAATGATACCCATCCCTACTTCCAATCAGAGGTGTGACCACCCCTCCCCCCCCCCCCCCCCCCCCCTTGGCCAGTATGAGTGTCTGCATCTCAAACAACTGTCAGTGTCCACATACATGTACTCACATAGGTTCTATCTTGATAAGAGTGTGACTCCGAAAGGTAAAGAAGTGAATGTTTTGCTCACTCAGTGGCGTTTTGAGCCTGACGAACGTTGTTACAGCCAACAGGCAGCGGGCGTAGCTAACAGTTAGCTAGCTAGTTCGTCCTCAGTCAGAATCAAATTGTCATTACGTATGATTATAGCACTCCATTGAGTCATATGCATCGTTCCAGCGTGGCTAATTAACATTGTCAGGGCATGACTCAGAAACATATGATTATTATATGAAATAACTTAAAAATGACAAAATACACTGGAGGGGGTTTGAAATTGTAAGCTATACAGTGCTTGCCAATCATAATAGTTTGCAACCGATCCACCCACTGTAACTACTTAGTTTGAGACGTATATACCGTCATTGTAATGAGGGTATAAAACTGCCAATAAAATAGGTTTTTTAACAATTGCGAATCACCGCAACCACAAGAGGTCGTTGAGCATACAGGCATGCATGTGCAGTTTGTGCACAGATTATTATTATTTTTGGCTGATTGATCCAATAGTATGCAATATCACCTGCGAACAGAACCACACTCTCTCTCACACACACACACACACAAGCACGCACACGCACGCACACACACACACACACACACACACACACACACACACACACACACAACTGAACGCATGATCCCGATCTAGACTCTAGCCTGGCGGCGATAATAAAATAAAAATGCACAATTCAGGTGCTGGTTATAAATTGCTGTAGCAACCAGTGTGGAGAGGGCTGACTGTTCTTCAACTCATTGTATTCCCTATGTGCTCAAATGCAAATGTTACACTGATGCAAAATATCGCCTTCACCTGGACAGGAAAGTTTCCAAAAGTCGTATTGGTTTGCTTCCATAACTTCCTTTTAAACTCACGTTGGTTAATGGTTAACACTAACCAAACCTCAGTAAAAAGACTAATCAGTCTCTGGTCAAAATATCACCTCCTCCAGTATTTACTGCACACTTGTGACTTTGTTTTGGCCAGGGCAAATATATGCATGAGTGCTTTAACCTCTAGTAGTCCTAGCAACTAAATCTGACACTGACACAGGCATTGAATGTGATCTTTCTAATTAGTGGTGAAATCTGGGATCATTAGTTCCATTGAAAGGTCTCTTCATGATTTCTCTCTTAATGATCTGTCTTACCTCGTTAGTGTGTGTGGGTTTTTATGTGACAAACTGATTACAAATGGCTGTGTTCAGACCCTCTGTTAGGAACAGTTTGGGAACAGACTCTAGGTGCACTCTGTTACCTTACTGTATTTAAGTAATATCACGCGAGAGGGAGTGCTGTTGTTGGCTAATATCGTCACGGGTGCGATTCGGTCGTCGAAGATAATCACAGCCCTGACGATATTAGACAACAACAGCACCACCTTGATTGTGATGTTGCTTTTATACAACAGTTGTACTACAGCATAACAAATCTATTCATCAAGTAATAATAGCATCGTTTTAAATTTGCAACAACAGATGATTTCTGTCTGTTATTCGCCTCCGCCAACAAAAACAGTTCCCTCAGGATTGCACTACCAAGTGTTGCCAAGCAAGCAACAACAGGTAAACTTCCTGCCTGCAGTTTCCCGACTGTAAGCTAGCTAAGCTAACGTTAGCTACTTTGAGCTTAGCACAGACGATTTCAGCTTACCGTTCATAATTCAGGTTAAATCCATATTGCTGTCCCTGGGAGCGAGCGCTGTTTGAACGCAGCCTAATCAAGGAAACGTTGAGAACAGCAGCGGTGATATATACACAGAGTGAAGCGCCCGTGATGTTAGCGTGAAATATCAGCGCGGCTAGGATCCCTCTTGTCCAATCAAATTGCTCGGCCGGAACTAACTGTTGTATAATTAAAAACAACACATTGTTCTGTGCGAACATCGGTTGCTTTAAACTTCACAGATTTCAGCAGCCTTTTATTCTATCCATTCCATTTTGTCTTTTATCCCGTGCCATAAGTTTGATTACCTCCGCCAAAGAGGTTATGTTTTCGGTGCCGCTATTTTGTTTGTCTTGTCTGTCCGGGCCAAGGAAGAAGCCATTAACATTTGGAGTGAATCAGATCTGATTCACAAAATGTGCATATTCACAGCAGACTGGACTATTGGCCTTTGGCGGAGGGGTGCGCTCTCCGTGTGCACTTCTAGTTATGTGCATAAAGTTAGCCTGGGTATTTATGCATTTCAAAGGCCATCCATCCGCTGCTTAGTTCACTTTGCTTCATGCAGAAGACATGGTGGCGTTAGTAGCTGTCTGTGCATTGGATGGCCTACTTATTATAAGGTGGTCATTTCAGGTTTGCATCATGGCAGCCAGGAACCCATCTGCCTAGTCACACCTCACAGGTGTGACACAGCGAGTGGGAGAAGGCCTCTCTGCTCCCTATTGGCTGGAGAAGGCCTCTCTGCTCCCTATTGGCTGGAGAAGGCCTCTCTGCTCCCTATTGGCTGGCCAATGCTTTGTGACGCCTTTCTGCGAAAAGCCCAAAGCACCTGCAAGATGTAACATCCCCAGCCCATGTGCTCCTCTCCAGAGCACTGTCTGTCTGTGAGCAAACACATGAAATATTAAGAGGGCTCAATCTTGGCTCCCAGGATACTTTCCACTGGCAGATGAGCAGCAGCGGTTTGGGTGTCAGGATAAGTTCAGTGCAGGTTCCACGTCAAAGAGCAACGCTCCTTATTCCGATTTCATCTCTGTCCGCACCTACCACCAGGAAGATTCGTATCTAAGGAATACTGTCTGTCAATCTCATGATTGACGATAGAGACACTGCGTAACGCGTCATCATTCAGAAGCCACACCCAAGACGGGGGAAAACAGAAACCCCCCCTCCAATCCTGGCGTTCTCCTATGTCACGTGCATGGTTGCGTGTTGCACAAAAAGATCGTATATACGGAAGATGAACACTCCAACTTACTTCCTTGACAGCTAGATCCACATTTTTCTGCTCGCCAATTCTCAATGGCTCAGGAGTACAAACAAACTTTAACTGGTGATTTTTTACATTTGTTGTCTGCGCAGCCCACCACACAACAGCTTTTAGCTATGTTTAATTCAAGGAAAATGACGCTGGTGTGTGGAAATGAACGGAGCTTTTCCCCCGTGATGGGCATGGCCTATTTCATGCAGTGTCTCTATATGACATGATAGACAAGATGACATGATATCTGACATGATATCTGCCCTCAGGCCTTGGATGTTTGCAGACAAACCTATACACGCTGGTTTCAAAAGTCTGATCCAGATTTACGAGTGAAGACGGGGATGAAGCTGTCCTCATTGACACATCATTTACTCAGCGCAAGGGCTCGTACAGAGAGAGATATTTCAAGATCTCCAGAAATGCTGAGTACCTTCGGCAAAGGAGATACGACAAACATTTGAGCACCAGGCATACCTAATGGTTGCCCCTGCCTCGATTTCCTGTGTTTTCATATCTTTTTCCTGAGTCATCCGTGGCTTCCTAGGCAGACTGGCAGGGGAGGAATGAATAGCCGCATTGGATTGTCCCATTTCCCCCTGCATCCTGTCATTGTTGGTATTCTTTCAAACTGTCTTCATTTGAATTTACAGGCAATGTACACCAGATGCGTTACGGCTGCGTTGTGGATCCGGTAAAACCGGGTCGACTCGCCCATCTTAATTGATGGGCGATACATGCGGTACGGAAAAATTACGCACCTGTTCTATTTTTTGTCGGACCCCGCATATACGTCTGACAGATTACATGAGCTGTACCGGAGC
Source organism: Poromitra crassiceps (assembly GCF_964638095.1). Classification (NCBI taxonomy): domain Eukaryota; kingdom Metazoa; phylum Chordata; class Actinopteri; order Beryciformes; family Melamphaidae; genus Poromitra; species Poromitra crassiceps. The sequence goes on from NC_139633.1 coordinate 19,301,754, forward strand.
CGTACCGCATCTGTTCCGGAGCTGGTGGACATTAGCCTTTACACTTGAGTTAAGGGCTTGGATAGCGAGAGAGCACAACATGCCAGTTAGTGTCTTGAGTTAAAGTCGAGCTGAACCCAAGAATGACTTTTCTTTTCTTTTAGTTCAAATACCTGGGTATGCAGTGCACCTATTTAATAATGTATGCAAAACAAATCACAACAATCTAATTTCTTTAGTTTTTCACACTTTTTCACATCAAAAGTTTGTTTTTCAAGATTTCATTGATAACAGTAATTTACAGTTTGCTGATGTCACCCAGTACTATCAAATTTCTACCCCATTTCAACCAATCATATCACGACATGCAGCTGTCAATCAAATCTTAATTTCTGGATAATTTTCTCTTCCAAATGAAGTCGAAAATGGCGCCTAGTGCCTCTCATCTGGCAGAATTCCTATCCCATAAACTAACTACTAACTTGGCCAATTGTTAGAAACATGAACAAAAAACAAAAACTATAATCTCTAAGAATGCAAAGAAATGTAACTGGCTCGTTAAAACGCGCATTCCAGCGATATCGTATCGTTACAGCAGCGATAATGGAGCGCGCATCCGAGAGCTTGGTGGTCAGGGGTTGCACCTCGGAGATTCCAGGCCGACGTGCTGCACTCTCTGCTCGGCAACACGAAGGCAGCTGGCTGCCTGCGGGTCGCTGACATCCACTCCTCCCGTCAAAAGGCTCTTCCCGAGGGGAGCACCACGAAACATTGAATCCCATTCGATTTGGAGGCGGAACACGCCAGGATTGGCCAAAGCCCAATCCAGTCCCCAGAATTGTCAAATAAAATCATCGACATGATACTATGACCCGCCTCTCAACCTGTCATCTTAGACAAACTATGTTTTCAGTCTGACACGGACTCATTATGCACGTGACGAACAGGTTCAGTTCGACTTTAAGGGCTTGAGTTAAGGGCTTGGATAGTGAGAGAGCACAACATGCCAGTTAGGGTTCAGGTCTTGAGTTAAGGTATTGAGTTAAGGTATTGAGTTAAGGTATTGAGTTAAGGTCTTGAGTTAAGGTCTTGGGTTAAGGTCTTGAGTTAAGGGCTTGAGTGAAGGTCTTGGGTTAAGGGCTTGAGTTAAGGGCTTGAGTTAAGGGCTTGAGTTAAGGTCTTGAGTTAAGGTCTTGAGTTAAGGGCTTGGGTTAAGGTCTTGGGGTTAAGGGCTTGAGTTAAGGGCTTGAGTGAAGGTCTTGGGTTAAGGGCTTGAGTTAAGGGCTTGAGTTAAGGGCTTGAGTTAAGGTCTTGAGTTAAGGTCTTGGGTTAAGGTCTTGAGTTAAGGGCTTGAGTTAAGGGCTTGAGTTAAGGGCTTGAGTTAAGGGCTTGAGTTAAGGGCTTGAGTTAAGGTCTTGAATTAAGGTCTTGGGTTAAGGTCTTGAGTTAAGGTCTTGAGTTAAGGGCTTGAGTTAAGGGCTTGAGTTAAGGGCTTGAGTTAAGGTCTTGAGTTAAGGTCTTGGGTTAAGGTCTCTTGAGTTAAGGGCTTGAGTTAAGGTCTTGAGTTAAGGTCTTGAGTTAAGGGCTTGAGTTAAGGTCTTGGGTTAAGGGCTTGAGTTAAGGTCTTGAGTTAAGGTCTTGAGTTAAGGGCTTGAGTGAAGGTCTTGAGTTAAGGGCTTGAGTTAAGGGCTTGGGTTAAGGGCTTGAGTTAAGGGCTTGAGTTAAGGGCTTGAGTTAAGGGCTTGGGTTAAGGGCTTGAGTTAAGGGCTTGAGTTAATGTCTTGGGTTAAGGTCTTGGGTTAAGGTCTTGAGTTAAGGGCTTGAGTTAAGGGCTTGAGTTAAGGGCTTGAGTTAAGGGCTTGGGTTAAGGTATTGGGTTAAGGTCTTGAGTTAAGGGCTTGAGTTAAGGTCTTGGGTTAAGGTCTTGAGTTAAGGGCTTGAGTTAAGGTCTTGAGTTAAGGTCTTGAGTTAAGGGCTTGAGTTAAGGTCTTGAGTTAAGGGCTTGAGTTAAGGTCTTGAGTTAAGGTATTGGGTTAAGGTCTCTTGAGTTAAGGGCTTGAGTTAAGGTATTGAGTTAAGGGCTTGAGTTAAGGGCTTGGGTTAAGGTCTTGAGTTAAGGTCTTGGGTTAAGGGCTTGAGTTAAGGGCTTGAGTGAAGGTCTTGAGTTAAGGGCTTGAGTTAAGGGCTTGGGTTAAGGTCTTGAGTTAAGGGCTTGAGTTAAGGGCTTGAGTTAAGGTCTTGAGTTAAGGTCTTGAGTTAAGGGCTTGAGTTAAGGTCTTGAGTTAAGGTCTTGAGTTAAGGGCTTGAGTGAAGGTCTTGAGTTAAGGGCTTGAGTTAAGGGCTTGAGTTAAGGGCTTGGGTTAAGGGCTTGGGTTAAGGTCTTGAGTTAAGGGCTTGAGTTAAGGGCTTGAGTTAAGGTCTTGAGTTAAGGTCTTGGGTTAAGGTCTCTTGAGTTAAGGGCTTGAGTTAAGGTCTTGAGTTAAGGGCTTGAGTTATGGACTTGAGTTAAGGTCTTGGGTTAAGGGCTTGAGTTAAGGTCTTGAGTTAAGGGCTTGAGTTAAGGGCTTGAGTGAAGGTCTTGAGTTAAGGGCTTGAGTTAAGGGCTTGAGTTAAGGGCTTGAGTTAAGGTCTTGGGTTAAGGGCTTGAGTTAAGGTCTTGGGTTAAGGGCTTGAGTTAAGGTCTTGAGTTAAGGGCTTGAGTTAAGGGCTTGGGTTAAGGGCTTGGGTTAAGGGCTTGAGTTAAGGGCTTGAGTTAAGGGCTTGAGTTAAGGTCTTGGATAGCGAGAGAGCACAGCATGCCAGAGTTAGGGTGGGCGCGCGCAGAGAAGGAAGGACGATGCTGCTCTCGCTCTGAGTGCCACCATCACATGAACGCTCATGCTGCCAGTCATCTCAAAAGCGACGTGTCAGCCTGCTAGGCCTCTCACCCTTTCCCTAAATGTATTGCAAAACCTAAAGCACGTGTCATAAAAACTACAGGTATGTTATGAAGAGTAAATGAGTCACACATGCATGTCACACATGGTCAATGAGTCACACATGGTCAATGAGTCACAGTAAATAAATAAATGAGAAGAAAAATGAAACCATTTAACTCATTCACTGCCAACAACGTATGAACACGTTTTCAGAATCCAGCTGTTCCCTGCCAACAACGTGTTTACACGTTTTTGGCATCGATTTTTTTTTTTTGACGGTGGGTTGTGCATCTAAGCCTTTTACATCTCTTATATAATTATTGGAGCCACCGAACGTTTACAACCCATTCCACCGACCCACTAAGTGGCAACAGTGCTCTCCTTGCTAGAGGAAGGAAAGCATTTTTTTAACTTGTCAAGCCATTCTCAGCCCAGCCATTCTCCTTTTCGCGCTGATTGCTGGCGATGCGGGATTGCAAATTTACATAATAGATTCAGCCGATCTACTATGATCGGGTGATAGATTACAGGTGCAGGAACACACTTTGAAACACGCAGCATAAATATGACCAGAATCGCAAAAGCTTCTCTCAACCAAAACTCCAAACGAGCGAGTCCCTCCCGACTTCCTCAAACAGCGGCCCAGACATGCAGGCACAGCAAAGCACTGACTGGTGACAAGCTTGTCCGCCCACGGAGGGCGGAGTTGAAGCAACTCGAGAGGGAGGGAGAGAGAGAGAGAGAGAGAGAGAGAGAGAGGGAGGGAGAGCGAGAGGGAGGGAGAGAGAGAGAGAGAGCGAGAGGGGGAGGGAGAGAGAGAGAGAGAGAGCCAAAAATGAATGGTTAAAGTGACCCTTCCATCCAATTTCACAAAAAGCCGTTTATCTCTGAATATTATTTTTCACGCTAAAACCATGCTGTATTCAACTGCTAATGCTTACATAACTACTAACTCTACAAACTAACTCTTTTAGACAGAGAAAGTACACATTCTATTAGTACTTTTGAGATATTGTATGTTCACAAACTCCAAGCTGAAACGAATCCTCGGCTCTTATAAAATGAGCCATAATCCTCAAAAAACGGCTTGGCAGAAGCTAACTACAGCAAAGAAAAACGTCTGGCAGTCAATGTGTTAAGATATTTTAACCTACTTTTAAGGCACAGCGTGGTCTGCATAGCTCTTAACTGCATCATAAACCTTTTAACCCTACATATATATGGTTGTCCTGGGGCAAGGTTGTCCTGCCGAACTAGAGGTTAAAATCAAAGGTCACTCTTACCACCAGGGCCCCTAGGCTTTGGAATGAGCAGCCGGAGGTGATCAAGCGTGTCAAATCAGCCTTGCTTTAAACCTGTACAGACTTTGATTTAATTGTTTTTGTTTTGTTTTTGACTGTCAATTAGCCTATTAATGTGTCCCTTTTTCGATTCTGCCATTGCTATTTTACATGTGTGGCCTTCAGTGAAGTCAAGCACTTTGTAACTGCTTTTGAAAAGAAGACAGGAAAAAGGATAATTGCTGTTACTAATTATTCTTATTCTCAGCTAAAAACACCATTCAACTTTATCCAACTTCCAGATACTTTAGGAGCTTTTTTATTTTATTTATACCTCTTAAAACCGATTAAAACAGTTTTATTAGTATTATTATTATTAGTAGTAGTAGTTATCATTCAGTAGTATTATAAATGTTACTTTTTAGTATTATTTTGTCATCTCTCATAGTTCACTATAATGTATGTATCAGAGATTGGCTAAGAGGAAGCATTGATGAGCTGGGAGAACGTCATCAGCAGATATGATGCTCTTCTTCTCCTCCCACTTTGTGAACAAGCCTGAACCTGCTTGAGTAGAAGTTTCACTCTACACGTTTATCTTAAAGCTTTGTACTCTGATATAAATCCATTTCCCCCCCTCATTGATCCTCATAGATACAATTGAAGAGGGAACAAACAGCTCCTTAAGGTCTTGTTTTTAAGGTCATGTTTTTTTTAGGGCATTTTCTCACTTGACCAGATAGCAACAAGGTGTAGAACGTGACAAGAAAGACCGCAGCAGCGGATTAGATGTGACAAAGACCTTGAGCCGGAACCAAATATACCACTAGTGACGTCAAGATGGCTGTTCTTTATCGTTGCTTTACCCCACTTTTTCTCTCAGTAAAACAATCTTGACAGCAGCCAGGCTAGCTGCATTAGGCTAGCTGTGCATGAATTATGTAGTAGGTGGATGTTGACCACCACCTGATTCACATTCACATTCTGCTGTGGTTTTGTCTAATTAATCACCAGCCATTCCAAATCCTTAATTAGATTGTACACCAAATCCTCTTAAGTGATTAATAGCCTGAAGGTGTGGTCTCAGAGAGGTGAGGGCCAGAGGACAAATCAACAGAAATCTGGGATCAACAGTAGATCTTCATCATGAGCATCAAGCTGGGAATGATGATAGGCAGTCTGTGTCATACAGTATGTATAGGCTCCAGAGCACAGAGTTGGGATTTTTTGGGCTTTGCTGGCAGTCTTTCACAGACTGTTTCATGCCCTGTGGTTTCAGGCAGTGATTGTTTTGAAAGGTCTTTTCAAGTTTACTAAATGCAGGCGTTAGGTTTTCTAGACCTACTAATACTCACTGCTGTGCTACTGTTAACTAGAGCTGCAATGATTAACCGATTAATCGATTAGTCGATCGACAGAAAAGTAATCGACAACTATTTTGATAATCGATTAATCGTTGTGTGTACAATTTTAAGAGAAAAGGTCAACATTCTCTGATTCCAGCTTCTTAAATGTGAATGTTTTCTGGTTTCTTGACTCCTGTATGACAGTAAACTGATCTGAGTTGTGGACAAAACAAGACATTTGAGGGCGTCATCTTGAGCTTTGGGAAAACACTGATCGTCATTTGCTACCATTTTCTGACATTTTTTAGACCAAACAACTCATCGATTAATCGAGAAAATAATCAACAGATGAATCGATTGTGAAAATAATCGTTAGTTGCAGCCCTACTGTTAACGTGTGCGAGCCTCAAGACTCAAAACAGAGTAAGCCAGTGTAAGCTAAATGTTGACCTATTGCCAAGTGTTTTATCTGTTTATTCCCACGTTGTTATCAGTAGAGTCAACAATGTGCATCAGAAATCAAGAACAAATCCACAAGGCTTCCAAATGTGGATTTCTGTGACGCGACGAGCTATTTTTAAATCATCCCGGCTCGTAATAACTGCAATGGGCTTTGTAGTGAAGATGAACGACTGGAGTCTCTTCTCCCCCCTCGCCTGCTGAACCATCATAACCTCCGGCTCTGTGTTTCATGACTTATTGGGTAATGATGACGTGAGTTTGGGGACCTTCCCAGGAATCTGTTAGCATATGACTGACACTGACGTGTCTTCAACCACAAAACACTTCATTCCATCTAATAATCACCAGCATGGACATTTTTCACTTTCACTTTCATTTTTATTATGGTCTTCATTTGCAGACTGGCAGGAGCTTATGAATGCAGTTCTGCTGCCGTGATTGGGGGCGCCTGACAGGTTCAGTCTAAATTGTGGGAGTGGCTTGGTGGTGATGTCATACTGTGTCGGTGGTGAATGCGTGCGTGTGTTGCGTTGCCACAGGCTTTCCTGTTGCCCCATCATGCGTTTCGTGCAAGCTGGCAAGCAACGGGCACACTGACTCAACTCACTGTCGAGCAGTTTCGCTATTTTCCTGTGCTAATAGGTTGTTAATATTTGGTGTGTGTGTGTGTGTGTGTGTGTGTGTGTGTGTGTGTGTGTGTGTGTGTGTGTGTGTGTGTGTGTGTGCGTGCGTGCGTGCGTGCGTGCGTGCGTGCGTGCGTGCGTGCGTGCGTGCGTGCGTGCGTGCGTGCGTGTGTGTGCGGGAGGGGGGGGGGTTCTGTTCACCTCCTACCAGATAGACAAACATTACCTGATTTCATTGGGTTTTGCATAGCAGGCTGGCACATTCCAGTGTCTGTGTAAGCATGGCTCTTTTTTGGTGTGTGTGTGTGTGTATGTGTGTGTGTGTGTGTGTGTGTGTGTGTGTGTGTGTGTGTGTGTGTGTGTGTGTGTGTGTGTGTGCGTGTGACAGAGAGAGAGCGCATGTGTGTGTGTTGTCCTGTGTAAATAGTTTGAATTCCACTGCTCTCTGAGGTCTCTCTTTCATGTTAAGCCCAGCGTCTGTCTGTCCCTTCTCCTTTTTGAATTCGCTGGTAAACACCCTGGAAAAAATGTCGACACATTTTATAGCGCAACGCTCACACGTTTGCCCTGTATTTTCATGTCATTCTCTCTGACTACTTGTGTGAAATAAATGACATTAACGTTGACTGGCGTCGAGAATGAGAGTATAGCGAGTCATCCTTCTCATATATATATATATATATATATTTTAGCAGACACTTGTTGTAGCTGGTTGCTTTGGCCCTGACAGGAGGCCCAGTGGTCTGTTTGGTAAAGTCAGGATAGTGGTGGGTGTTTGTTGAAAGTGAGGCATGTAATCTGATGCCTGGAGGTGGTCCCTGGTCACTTCAGGATTAGCCGGCCTGAAAGGGTTGCATGCCACAAGCCAAGTGACTGCCCTTAGCCTGATCCCAAGCCTGGCTGACTTTACCTTTTCAAACAACCGTGGACGCACAATATAAAGGGGTGTGACTTTTGTTGTTGTTGTCAGAACCCTAAAATACAGTGGGGGATTCAGGGATGCGATTTGCTGAATTGCTGACAAAAATGAGAGCTACTGCTCTCTCCTTGCCACTTGGGGATGGCTTAGGTTAAAGTCCAGATCATTTCTGACCATAGCCTTTATGAAGACTTATTTTTGAAGGGAAGGAAGTTTCAATTCCTTATTTTGTTATTGGCCTAAATTTTGTACTTTCAAAAACAACTATTTCTTCTTTTCCTGCACACCACATGGTAGACTGAAAGAGGGCTGCCTGCAACTAATGGTTATTTTCATTGTCAATCAATCGTTGATTGTTTTCTTGATCAATCGATTAATTGTTTGGTCTTATAAAATTTCAGAAAATGATGAAAAATGTCCCATCAGTGTTTCCCAAAGCCCAAGATGATGATTCTGAAAAAAAAAATTGTCCACAACCCAAAGATATCCAGTTTACTGTCATAGAGGAGTAAAGAAAATGTGTCATAGAGGAGGAATAAAGAAAGCAGAAAATATTCACATTTTAAGAAGCTGGAATCAGATAACCTTTTTCTTAAAAAAAAAACTCACACTGATTAATTGATTAGCGATTAATTATAGTTGACAACTAAGTGATTAATCGATTAACCTGCAGCTCCAATCTTTGATGAGGAGCTGGGACCAGGTCCAATGTGAATTGGCTCATAGGCCTTCCACGTAACCAAGGCCCCATAGCAATTAGAAAATAAGTGTCATGGAATATACATGAATCTCTTGGCAGTCTTTCTGGCAGTAAGTGTATACTTAACACTCTCTTTCTGTTTACTCCAGCAATGGATTCACTCTTTCAGTTTGCTGGTGAAGGTGTCACCGGCCAAAGCAGTCTGTTTGGAGTGAGGCAGATCACTATGCAAAGACGCTGGCTTAGTGAAACTGATATCAACAAGCCAACGACTGAGCTCTGAAAACAAAACCCGTTTTCAACATGTGGACGATCAGTGATCATCTCCAGCCTGCCTGTTTTCCTGGAGAGAGCAGAGCAGAGCAATTTAGAAAGAGAGTGGCGTCAGCGGAGGACCAAAATGCATGACTCTTTAGCCAATGAACAGCCAGGAAGGGATCTCGCGCTACTTTTGAATGCTAAAATAAAGCTGATAATGTACAATTTGATTTAAAAAAAAAACACTTTCAAAGTACACCACAAACTGTCCATTTTACTCATTTAGTCTTCGTTGTCATGGCTAGCCAAGACTCACAGACAAAGGACATTCTCTATGAACTCTAGCTCAGATCATCACAACTGCACCCTATATAGGCAGTGTTGGGGTTACAAAAGTAACAAATTACATGTAATATATTACTTTTAGCAGTAACTCAGTAATATAACTTATTACAGCAATATTATACCAGTTACTTTGTCAATTAACACAAGTTACAAATTGAGTGACATTTCTTTTAATCTATGCACATATTTAAATAAAGATACAATCATTTCCTAATTAAACTGTGTATTTTTATGCAAATAACCACGACAGATGACAATGACAAACAGTAACTTTACAAGGCGGTTGAAATAATTTTTCGGGATGGTTCCGGGGCGGCGATGTCATTCTGCTGCTGCTGTTATTTTGGTGAAAGTAATGCAAAAGTAGTGTAATAAGTCACGAGTTACTCTACACAGACAGTAATATTGTAAAGTAACTTATTACTTTCAAATGAAAGTAACTAGTAGTAATATGTAGTATATTACATTTTGAAAGTAACTTACTTGCCCAACACTGCCTATAGGTGATTTCACAGACTAAGTGTGGCAAGTTTTATTAGCGGTAGTTACGTCAGCAGGCAGACATCTTGTACAGGGGTGGACATGGGTAATACTGTTACACGCGTGGCATCATGCTCCTTCCTGCATGCAATGGCTGGCCTGACTGACACTGAAAGATTGCATTTGAAAACATTTTAGATTTGTAGTGATGGTGATTGTGAAGGATGACGCCACCATTGGCGATGATGACAATGATGAAAATGTGTGATGTCACCTGAGCAACTGTGACATCATTGTTGATGTCATGAGTAGGGCTGCTCGATAAATCGATTTTGAATCGTAATCAAATTAATTAGGACGATGTTAAAAAAATGAAAATCGTAAAATCGATTTTTTTTAATAAACTAGGGTAATTACGTTACGGCGGGGCGGCTCTCTCTCATGTACGCGTGATGCTACTCGTCCCTTCTCCCCGCTGTAAAGTCTCTCTGGAGGCTGTGACTACTTCTGGCTACTAAAGACAGCAGCAATGAACTTACACCTCCAAAAAGCACAGTGTGTGAGCACTGAGCAGCGTGTTGCACTGTGGGCCGTGCAAGATAATGATTACGACAACACGCACGCGTGCGCACGAACAAAGACGTTATCTCCGGACGCTGAAATGTTGCCTTTATAGTTCACATAACAACACGTGAGGCCACCGAGTAACGTTAGGACTCACCTCCAAAAGAGCAAATGCACCAGTGTCAAGTGACTGCAGGTTAGCAAGCAACAGCCAGGAAGTTAGGCATAGCAAGTTAGGCTAAAACAGGAAGTTGGGTTGTTCTGCCTTCAGAGTAAAAGCGTAATTTTTCACTTATGAAAAAAAGAGCTCTGCAAGGCAACAAATGTTTAGAGAAGTATAATAGTAAAAAAAAAAAAAAATCAAAATCGAGTTTTGAGAGAAAAAAATCGTCAATTTAATTTTTAGGGAAAATCGAACAGCCCTAGTCATGAGTGATGACAACTGTGATGTCATTGATTGTGCTACATATAGCAGGATGGGCCAGGAATCAGTTTTTTGACCGTACTTCACCTTACTTCGATCATACTACAACCGAAGGCTAATTGTAGCTTAGAGTCACCTGAGCACCTACCTGCATCTGCCTGTCCTGGTCCGGTTCCTGTACACGAAAAGAACAAATAAACGACGTCAACCGTTCCTGGGGGCCTGGTCTGAGTCAGTAAATAGCCCTCAGGTGAGCTAACAGTCAACCTACGGTTGAAGACGAGTCAAAGCCCTTTGTGCTGCTGACCACGCCGAGTGGAAAGAAGCGGCAATTTAACAAAGTAAGTAAGAACCCGAAAGTTCCACCGCTACGGACACTAAAATGGCTACTAGGCTGGCTTTCACTTCCAACACATCCCAGTCACCATTTCTGACCTAATCATTCAGCATTCATCACTGCAGTGGGTCTTAAATATAAGATATTTCTCCAATAATATTATGATATTATTATGCAGTTTGTGGATTTGTAACATCATGCTCCCTCTAGGCTCAGCTCAGCCTAGACAAAATCTGATTTGTGTGTGTGTGTGTGTGTCTTCCGGCAGTATTCTTCTGTTGTAACCGTTAATGAAATACACTGAAATGAAACGCCGACGTCTTCATTTGAGTTGGGACAATATAATGCAATTTCCTTTCTCATTTTCTCCACATTATCTCACGAGAGGAGCGTGCTCTCTCGCTCGGTGAGTGGTCCCCTGGTCTGTGTTGCTATGGAGTCGGCGGCAGCCTTCATGTAGGCTTGGCTGTAAACATTTCAGCGTTGTTGTACATGGTTCAGCTGCGGGTTGCCAGCCCTTTTCAATGGTTTTTTTCTTCTCTCTCCGCTTGGAATACACATCAGATGTAGCATCTAGGTGAGTTTAAGATTAGGCTCATCTTAATCCGCCAAGTGCAATCAATATTCCCCCTCCCTGCTGTGCGTCTCTCCAGCGGTAACTTTTCAACGTAGATACCTTCCTCACGGGCTTCGTTGCGGGCGGCTTGACAGGCAGACTTCCTCATGATGACAATAGCACTAACCTGTTGAGCAAGTTGAAGTGCAGAAAAGGGTCTACTTGCACAGTAAACAAGACGGAGGGAGGGAGGGAGGGAGGGAGGGAGGGAGGGAGGAGTGGAGGAGGGGGAGACCGAGGCGAGGGGGAGCAGTGCCACGCCCCAGGTGCCAGGGCTAGTAAGAGCAAGCAGCAGGAATGTGGGGGAAATGAATGGGAGTGTAAGTCCTGCCATTCACATGGTGAGTGCGTTCTTTTTTTCACCTTTAGTCTGCCTTGCTTACCGTATAAACGCAACGCGAGCTATGGTCAGGGTGTGGAGAGCAAAGATCTCTCTAAAAATACTTGACGCTTGAATTAAGATTTCCAACATAGAGCTTAGATTGTACGTGTGGCAGTTTTTTTTTAAATCCTGTTTGCAATTACATGAGATTGGAGGCTGACTCTGAATCTGGGAACACCATTGATAAAGATGACAAGCTTTTCAGTTCAGTTCACTTTTGTACATATTTACCGAGGGCGTTAGTGGACCAATATATAAACTCATTGTCTTATCAGCCTAACCAAATATTTTTTGGTTCGGCTTTAATGTCGTTCAGATGATGGGGACAAAAAAAAATCAAATGTTTTCCTCAGTGGTCAGTGGTCTGCAAAACACGACTACAGCCTTAAGTCTGTTCAAACCAAAGCGCCACATGCTATGTGAGTCAGTGTGTTTAATTTCCCGGCTAACGATGTTGACCATATTTTTATTTTCCCCTGCGTGAAAGGGACTGTGTTTTGTAACGTGTAAATAAAGAATTGCACTCTGTCTGCCAATGAGGATACACATATGCAGCAAAATAAGAATTTTCACTCTTTATAAAGTCCGGCGACTGTGGAAACACTTTGAACAGGCCAGCCAGTGATTCGAGAGCAGCGCTCGGAGAGAAGAGTACATATTTTCTGTCTGTGCGGTTGGCAATCTGTTTACTGGAAAGGCTGCTCTGCTTAGAGCACATGTTCCTGCATGTGCAGGCAGTCAGTCAGCCCCGAGAAGACTGTGGGGTTTAAGTGGAGATGAGGGGACAGAGAAGACTCAGGGGTTTAAGTGGAGATGAGGGGACAGAGAAGACTCAGGGGTTTAAGTGGAGATGAGGGGACAGAGAAGACTGAGGTTTAAGTGGAGATGAGGGGACAGAGAAGACTCAGGGGTTTAAGTGGAGATGAGGGGACAGAGAAGACTCAGGGGTTTAAGTGGAGATGAGGGGACAGAGAAGACTGTGGTTTAAGTGGAGATGAGGGGACAGAGAAGACTGTGGTTTAAGTGGAGATGAGGGGACAGAGAAGACTGTGGGGTTTAAGTGGAGATGAGGGGACAGAGAAGACTGTGGGGTTTAAGTGGAGATGAGGGGACAGAGAAGACTGTGGGGTTTAAGTGGAGATGAGGGGACAGAGAAGACTCTGGAGTTTAAGTGGAGATGAGGGGACAGAGAAGACTGGAGTTTAAGTGGAGATGAGGGGACAGAGAAGACTGGAGTTTAAGTGGAGATGAGGGGACAGAGAAGACTGGAGTTTAAGTGGAGATGAGGGGACAGAGAAGACTGGAGTTTAAGTGGAGATGAGGGGACAGAGAAGACTCTGGAGTTTAAGTGGAGATGATGGGACAGAGAAGACTCTGGAGTTTAAGTGGAGATGATGGGACAGAGAAGACTCTGGAGTTTAAGTGGAGATGAGGGGACAGAGAAGACTCTGGAGTTTAAGTGGAGATGATGGGACAGAGAAGACTCTGGAGTTTAAGTGGAGATGATGGGACAGAGAAGACTCTGGAGTTTAAGTGGAGATGATGGGACAGAGAAGACTCTGGAGTTTAAGTGGAGATGAGGGGACAGAGAAGACTCTGGAGTTTAAGTGGAGATGAGGGGACAGAGAAGACTGGCGTTTAAGTGGAGATGAGGGGACAGAGAAGCAGTTTGCCTTTTTATTTCTGTTTGTGTGTCGGGGCGGTATGTGTGCACGGCTGCACGTGTGTTTGTGAGTTTCTTTTGGAGGGCTTAGCAAATAACCAACAAAACCACACTAGGATCCTGTTTGTGTGCGTGTGCGTGCGCGTGCGCGCATGCCGTGTGTGTGTGTGTGTGATACAGTAGGAGGAGGTATAAGAATTTGCAGAGTCCAGATTTAAGCTCTCTTTCTGGGAACCAGAGTGAGCTGCTCTTCCAAAGCGAGCAGTAAGAGAGACTGGAGGGCTTTGGGACTGCAGAGCCATGAGCTGGTTTCACTGTGTCCCAGGTTTGTCTATTGAACACAGCCAGTGGTAACAAAGGGAGGGTTAAGTATCCGATACACACTCCAAACCCCGGGACTCAGCTGCAAGTAATTAAAGCTGGCAGTTGGCAGAGAAGAGAGTCAGGCGACTGTAATGGCCGCTGTATGTTCATACCATAATATTTGGAGGATGAATCGGCCTGCTAGTAAAAGTGTTGTCATGTTGTTGACCTAAGGGCTTTCTCCCCCTCCCCGTGTCCCGTTGGCCCCCGAGGGGAGGCAGAGAGAGAGGGGAGGCAGAGAGAGAGGGGAGGCAGAGAGAGAGGAGAGGCAGAGAGAGAGGGGAGGCAGAGAGACAGGAGAGGCAGAGAGAGAGGGGAGGCAGAGAGAGAGGAGAGGCAGAGAGAGAGGGGAGGCAGAGAGAGAGGGGAGGCAGAGAGAGAGGGGAGGCAGAGAGAGAGGGGAGGCAGAGAGAGAGGAGAGGCAGAGAGAGAGGGGAGGCAGAGAGAGAGGAGAGGCAGAGAGAGAGGAGAGGCAGAGAGAGAGGAGAGGCAGAGAGAGAGGGGAGGCAGAGAGAGAGGGGAGGCAGAGAGAGAGGAGAGGCAGAGAGAGAGGGGAGGCAGAGAGAGAGGAGAGGCAGAGAGAGAGGAGAGGCAGAGAGAGAGGGGAGGCAGAGAGAGAGGAGAGGCAGAGAGAGAGGAGAGGCAGAGAGAGAGGAGAGGCAGAGAGAGAGGGGAGGCAGAGAGAGAGGAGAGGCAGAGAGAGAGGAGAGGCAGAGAGAGAGGGGAGGCAGAGAGAGAGGGGAGGCAGAGAGAGGGGGGAGAGAGAAAGATCCTACTCTCTATTCTGTAATTAGATCTGCTGTTTATTTGCCATGCCAAGGAAGTTTGCCTTCACCTGTGCAGTGTCATTATTCGGTGCTATTTTCTATATACACTAGTGTTGTCCTCCCTAAGGTGTATTTAAAGAGGCTAGAGTTGCCATGTTTAGTGAACTGGACGACCCCTGGGGGGATGTCACGGCCACAGGTAGTGATCCTGAGATATTGACATAAATCCACGAAGAGAGGATCTAGTTTGGATGTTGTTTCCTTTCCAGAGCAATTTAGAGAGAGAGTGGCGTCAGCGGAGGACCAAAATGCGCTGACCCATTAGCCAATGAACAGCCAGGAAGGGGTCTCGCGCTACTTTTGAATGCTAAAATAAAGCTGATAATGTACAATTTGATTCAAGAACCTTACTTCCTGGAACCCTTGAGAGTAAAAAACTGTTCCATTGTAGTGAATGGAGATGTCGCAACTCTTCTATCTATATACACGCGCTCTGGTTGTTTCCACGTCTTTGTTTCAGGAAGGGTTCAAGGGCAAACAAGGACGTCACCAATCTATGCAGGGTCATCATGGACCACCATGCTCTGCTGCAGCAGCAGATTATTATATGCTAGTTTTAACCAGTAGACGGTCCATTTGAATGGAAGAATGACAAGTGTTGATCATCGTAATCATCAAGGTCACTTATTCCCGACTTTCTCATCATCAGCAACCTAAACGAATCTGGAGGACCTTGTGTTTTCTCCCCTTGTTTTTTCTTTTTTAAGTGAATGCCGCCATCTTGGAGAGGAGGACACCAGTGCGTCTGGTGTCTGGCACACGTGTCAGGGTGGCAGTGTGTGGCTGGTGTCTGGCACACGTGTTAGGGTGGCAGTGTGTGGCTGGTGTCTGGCACACGTGTCAGGGTGGCAGTGTGTGTCAGGGTGGCAGTGTGTGGCTGGTGTCAGGGTGGCAGTGTGTGTCAGGGTGGCAGTGTGTGTCTGGTAAGGAAGTGGAGACATGTTCAGCATCTGGACTGAGGCTGAAATGATCCTTCACATAATTCTATAGTGGGTGTCTGTCACTTTCCAGATTCATGACCAGGCAGGATGCTCGACTTTGTCCAGACTCCAGGGTCACCAGGCTCACCACCAGTCTGTTTTCACAATTCCATGCAGATCATGGTGCGAAATTGCCTTTCTTGTTATATAATTCGACTATAACCAAACCACATCAACAAAAGATACATAAAATAAAATGAAATTGGACAAAGATATTTCTCAGGAAAACGCAGTAGGCCTACTGACTTTTGCTCTGTTTTGTGATTAAGGCCCTGCTAACATATCTGAATCATATTTCTAAATCATTTTACCAGCAGATGAAAACCATCAAAAAGTGACCTCATCTTCCCCCCCACCCCCATTTCCACAGAATCAGTGTATGACCTTCTTCCCAGAGAGCTGCAGTTGCCGTCCTCCACTCAGCAGAAGCCGGCAGCCATGAGTCAGACGAGCGGCGGAGAAGCCCCGCCTCCCCCCTCAGCTGCTCTTGCATCAGGTAAGCCCCGTCTCCTCACCCCCATCCCCCCGCCTTCCAGGGTAACAGTGAGCAGTGTGCCCCCCCCCCCCATAAAAAAATGGACCCACCGCTAAGGGTCACATGATCAATCTGTACCTGTCGATACACACCTGCATGCAGGAGGGAAGCAGCAGGCACCCCGCAGTGCAACCCTCACATGTAAAAGCAAGAGGGCGCTGAAGAGGGGGGAGGAATGAGGCCTTACGCCCCTGCACACGCCTGCCAGCTGTCCCTCACTGCCTGTGTGTGTGTGTGTGTGTGTGTGTGTGTGTGTGTGTGTGTACACACTGCCAGCAACTTGTTTGATGGCTCGCTCTGCTCTGACTAATTGCGGCCGCTGCAAGAGGCTCCGATTGCATCTTTGTTGTCATCTCCTCCAGCTACCGAGTTTTGAACGGGCAAGTCATGTCTCAGGTTTCACCGGCGTTCATAAAGTCGCATCATTCTGATGGGGGGGGGACGACGACGAGTAGAATTTCTTCAAAGCTAACCATCGACTCCCACGATGGATGCAACTGTTTTCCAGACGATTTTTTCGTGACGTCATTCAAATAAACGAGAATTAAGAACGTATTAAATGGCTGTGATGAACCTTTCGTCCGTTTTTCACTCGCCAGGCGGGAATCACATCAGCAGGGACACAAGAAATCTGTTTGGCTTTTGATGGCCGATGACTGAAAAGTTCAAAAGGCGCGGTCACTTCTCTTGTTCGCTTGTTGACCCCGTCCCAGGTTTCCTCACCGCTGTGGGAAATCTGTGGAGTTGCGGTGACTTGTTGAACACGTTGCTCGCAGTGTGGACGCACTGCAAAGGTCATTCTCTGAAAACTGATCCTTACTGTACCTCCGTCGGAGAGCAGTGTTTTTCCTTTCACTTTGATCTGGTTGCACCTTCCATAACATTTCGTTGTATGTACCATGATTTGACACTGATATAATCAGCTTTTCTTTAACCAGTTATGCTAAGCTAAAGTTATCAGGGCTTCACTAAAAATTAACGGTAGAAAAGTAGTATTGCCTGGTTTAATGCTGACGCCACACCTCTGTGCGAGAGGACAAAACACGAGGAGTGTACAGTACATACACCACACAAGACATACAGGTTTGTAGTATATGAGAAGGATCATCTTTATTTCTTCAAAGCGCTCAAAAGACCTCAGCCTTTTCTTCCATCAGGACGTCTGTTCACCTATACATGTTTGAGTCTCCAGGTCTCAGCTGTAGAACTGGATACCCTGCACCATGTTATGAGCTTTAGGGCTATACTTCCCTCATAATGAAGCGCGGCTCCCATTTCCTAGCTGAGAACATTCAGTGCCCCTTAGAGTAGAAGGAATCTCCCCATGTTTACTGTACTTGGGAAAATATACCCAACCCCATGATCCCTTATTTGGCTTCACCTTTTCTTGGACAGCAAACGACAGTGAAACACTTTATTAAATCCGGTCAAGCGGAACAATACCAACCTCCTGTTCCACAATGGTAATTTGGCACAATTTTGATTGTTTGTTACTGAAATGATTAAAAATGCATGAGTCTGCAGCCACTGCTCACAAAAACAATGCGTTGAGTTCAAATGAATGACTGACTGCTAACATCTCAATGCATATCATTTATGGTGTTTTTCTCAAGTGCTCAAAGCATTTCAGATGGTTAACAGATAGGTATTATTGTTTTCTACCTCTACTGCCAAAGTGCTGCTATTTAAAATCTAACTAAATAGCATAAGAGGCCAATCATTTACAGAATTCAGCTTGCATATCAAAATGTACAGATGGGGCACGGTGGCGCAGTGGTAGCGCTGTCGCCTCACAGCTAGAAGGTCCTGGGTTCGATTCCCACCTGGGGAGCTGAAGGAGTGCGTGCCCGCCCGCATGTCCTCGAGTGCCCACCGCCCGGGTGGGTTCGTCAAAAAGGGCCTTTCTGTGTGGAGTTTGCATGTTCTCCCCGTGCCCCCTGGGGGTTTCCTTCATATAGGAACCCCCTTCACCAAAACATGCAATATGAATATCCTGGTCGCTGAAGTGGTGCCTCCTCTGGTCGTTCGGGGCACCTGTTCGGAGGGAGGGGAACTCGTTGGAATAGCGTGATCCTCCCACTTGCTATGTCCTACCGGCGAAGCTTCCCCTGTCAGGTGAAAAGAAGCGGCTGGCTAACTGCCCATGTCTCGGAGGAAGCATGGAGCCAGTTTCGGCTCTCCCCGGATCGGCAGAGGGTGGAGCAGCAACCAGGATAAATAAATAAAAAGTTAGCACTAATGGGAGATAAAAATGGGATAAAAAAAATCAGGGGGGAAATTAGAAAAAAAAAGTACAGATGCCATCAGTGAATCCTATATGTGTGCAACTGTAAGTCTGAATGTTTATTAACAAAATATGACTTTCCTTTAGTCCCAACCTGCTCCCGAGAATGGTCTTCAAAGGAATACTGTAGTAAAAAAAAAAAAAAAGCTTTGTTCCTGGTCAAATTTGAAACAACTTGGGAGTTCAGAATGTACCATACTTCACTGGAGCTGTTTTTGCTCTGCCCCTTATTGAAGCGCCCAGGCTTTAGAGTGACTTTCAGTAGATCCACAAGTCTGTTGCCTGTGGACATCAGTGACGCATTACAGCCATGTGCAGTCCTCTGACCAGGAGGGACTTATGACGCATTACAGCCATGTGCAGTCCTCTGACCAGGAGGGACTTATTGGCTGTAGCCGGAGGAAGGTGAAGTATATTTGAGTTTACCTGGAACTTTAAGTTTCACTGAGAACTGGCTATAACCTCATCTGGCTATTCCTCCTCTTTTCGCCCTTTTGTAAACTTCATTTTTCAATTTCAAACGGTCCCAATCAGGCTTTGTTTTTGTGTTTCAAAAAGATTTGCTTTTTGCTTGATAGACTTCTCAGTGATGTTGTTGATGACTTTACCTTATAGTTGCCGTGTTCAACAGAACAGCTAGATTTTGTTTTCAGTCTCGGCATTCAGGTTTTACCTCCACCTTCAGGGTTTTTCCTGTTTTAAAATGGGTATTTGGCAGTGCACATGTCCTGATGGCCAGGTGACATGCTAATTTGCATATTATAGCCTACCAGTTTTTACACCAAAATGACCGCTTATATGCAGGGTTTTCACACGCAGGTAAACAGCATGTGTCAAACGTAAAAAAAAAAAAAAGGCAAAATCAACTTTCTTGTTGTGTATTATGAACTTGTGTAAACATCAACAGCTTAGAATGTTTGAAAAATAATGTAAAAAAACACTTTTTATGTAGTGGTCGCTGGCGGTTAAGCCGGGGTGCCAGTCAGCCTCAGTCTGACCAAATATATATTTTCAAGGAACTATCAATTCAGTACACACAAAATACAGTAGCAGGCAAGAAATGCCAAAACACTCATGTGTACTCTTATATATAAATGTATATGTATATAGATGTTGTAACTTGTGCATTCACCACGTTATGAAATAATAATGTAAAATGACAAGACATTGTAATTTTCAAAGCAAAAACATAAGCCGGAACTTCCAGTTTTATCAGGAACGTAAATGAGTTCCGGCTATGGATTTGCTTCTAAAATTACAATATCTCGTGATTTTGCATTATTATTTCATAACGTGGTGAGTACACGTGTCCCAACAACATGTACATAAGAGTACATGGGAGCGTTTTGGTGCTGTTGGAATGTGTATTTGGTGACTTAACAGGGGTAGGCTAGCGATTCCCGCAGACTACCAGTCATTGTGCTAAGCTAACTAGCAGGAGGGCGCGTCGCTACTGTTCTATTGCACGCACAAGAGAACGGCATCTATCTTCTCGTCTTACTATCGGGAATATGGCAAACAGGCGAATCTCCCAAAATGTTGCCGTGTTCCCGGGTTGTTGCCAAATACTTTGGCAGTCAACATTATTCACATTTTTCCCGATGGGCTGGAAAAAGTGCTATGTTGCTGCTAGTGGCTTTTGATGAAAGTCACAGTCATAAAAGTTGCTAAATCGAGCCTGGCAACAGTTAGAAGTTGCTCCACCACAACCAAAAACATATCTCGTGTTGCTTCTTCTGCTTAGCGAATTATCGAGTTGTGTTACGAACACGCACCCTCTGACGGTGATATATATTGCATTGCATCAAGTCAAAATGGAAGTGGTGTTTGTTTTACAGTTCATATGTTTTTCTCTGTGGTGCCAAAACACTGCCAAACATTTCCCAATGCAGGAAAAACCCTGTGTTTGTTGGACTGCTGGTATACATTTCTTCCCCACATGACATTGCATGCTCATTATGCTTGCATAACTGTCTCTGAGCTTTTAGCTGTAGCAGCTTTTGCTACTGTTTACTGACTCAGGCTGCACTAGTGAATGCTGGATATCATTTTACCATTCATTTAGCCACCATCTGCCATCTGTTGACGCTGCTAGGATGCTGCTATAACGCTGGTGTGCTACACTGATCTTTTCATATGTGCACACACACCCTGCATTTCCCCAGTCTGCAATTTATTTCATTTGCTTTACATTTTTTAAATGCTTTTGCATTTTAAGCCCTGAATCCTTTGTGCAGTCCCCTTGCAATCTGTAACATAGCTGTAGGTTAAACTTCAGGTATTTTTAATAGGGCTGCAGATATATCCTCTAGAAAATTACAGGACATCTTCATGTTTCTTTTACTTTGTTTATTTGCTCTCCCCTTTTCTTTTAATTGATTAAAGGAACAGCTCACCCTAAAATCCAAAATACATATTTTTCCTCTCACCTGTAGCGCTATTTATCCATCCACAGTATATCGTTTTGTGTTAGTTGCCTGAGTTTTGAGATATCGGCCGCAGAGTTTCTGCCTTCTCTTCAATACAATGGAACTGGATGGCACTCCATCTGGATGGCTTGTAGTGCTCGAACTAAACTCAACAGCAATGTCTCTTTCCAGAAATCATGACCCGGTTACTCAAGATAATGCACAGACTTTGTTGTGAGCAGTTTCATGTAGGAACTATTTTCTTTTGCAGTCTCATGTAGGAACTAGCTAGCAGCTAGCGGGTGTAGTTCGGTCAAAAAGAAAATAGTTCCTCCATGAAACTGCTCATAACAAGGTCTGTGGATTATCTTGAGTAACCGGGTCATGATTTCTGGAAAGAGACATTGCTGTTGAGTTTATCAAATGTATTTCCTTTGCACTTTGAGCACCACAAGCCAAGTGCCATCCAGTTCCATTGTATTGGAGAGAAGGCAGAAAGTCTGCGGCCGATATCTCCAAAACTCAGGCAACTAACACAAAACGATATAGATGGATAAATAGCATTACAGGTGAGAGGGAATATATGTATTTTGGATTTTAGGGTGAGCTGTTCCTTTAAAGTGGGAAAAGGCCTGAACTGAATACACTGAAGCAACAGTAAACAAACACCATAGGACACTTCTTATGTGGCGCTTCAATGGCACACGGCAGGTGGGAGATTTGAAGCGTCACCAGGCACTTGGCACCTGGCACCTGCTACATTTCTACTGCAATGGGTAACATTACGAGATCATATTACTGTTTCCATGCCCTGCTCTACACTCTGCTTTATATTATATATCTATCTCTATCTATCTATGTTTGGGTATTATATTTTGAGCGAGCGCTCTGTCTAGAGAAAGCTGGCCTCACCACTGTTAGATACTTTGCCTCTCTCGCCTCTTTGGTATTTTCTGGAACAAATAGATCATAGATTGGATTGGATTGTTACATGATTTCTGGGTATTGAAGGACTCTCTCGCTGACATTGACCTTTGACCTTAGCTCACCTGTACACACCTGTCTCTTGGTAAACCGGGTGGACTCTCTGGGTCTAAAGTGACATCTAGTGTTTTCACAGTTTCACCATTGTTGTAAAGTTCCAGGCCCCTAATACAAAAAAAAAAAAAATCTGGTATCCTATCCCACTTTATCCAATCAGGAGAGAGAACTCCACGAAGAGGGTGGAGTTAACACCGTTCTCATTCCCCAAGTAGTCAAATACTGACGCTTTGGATTGGTGTGTTCTGGACCGGATCACCAACCCTATTTGTCTACTTGGGATTGAGACCCAATCCTTCCTCCAGAATCGCTTACAGCACCTTTAAAAATGGATAGTAGAGTGTATGGAAATTATTTCACCATTTTTGTTTCTTATTCTAACTCAGTAATGGCTTGCTGAATATGATCCAATTGCTTTTGAAGGCCTGAAGGATAATGCAAGCTTTATGTAATTGTAAGAATGAATAGATGAATTAAGAACATTTAAGCAGTGGCACCTAGCATGTCATATTGAAGTTGGGTTCAGTGAGTGTACAACTGCACTGCTAAATTCCTATCTGTTCAAAATGTAGCTACAGTTTCTCACAAATAATAATGGGTTACTAAAGGCTTGAGTATAAGCATCTTGAATATTGTATTAAGTAATATTTACTTTTTTTTCCATATTGTGATGCAGATGTGAATGTACTGTAATACACCACACATGATAATGTCATAACAATATGGATTGAAGAGGTGTTTAACATGCAACTTTTATAAAGCTTTTATAAATGGGCTTTCCTGTTGGTTAGACGCACCTTCTCTTCCCTGGGTGTTCTGCTCTATAGGATCTGTTTGTTCTTCTGTCCGCCCGCCCCTGCATGTCTTGGCAAAGCTAAAGAAAGAGTTGCTCTTGTCTATAACACTGTTGCTCCAGAGCCAACCAAACGCACTTTATTTTGATGTCCCTCTGCTGTCCTTGCTTTATTAGGGGTATTGTTATTTTCGTTAGTGGCCTGCCGTGTTTTTCACTGAGAGAAAAAATAGATATCCTCTTTCTCCTCTGGAGAGTTCATAACATGATACTGTAGCATTAAAAACAACAGCTGTTTCAAATGGACACAACACACAGGATTATTTACTGAAGCAAATATGCCAATTTGTAGTAGTGTCTCGAATAGTTTCAGGGGCTTTAGATCAGGAACCGAGCACCGTACATCTCTATAAGACACCTGTTTTTATTGTTTTTAGCTCTTTGTCTGAGTGTTTGTTTGGGCATATTGTAACTGACATTGTTACTAACTACCCACTGATCATCCGCTGGCTAAGCAACCTCACTACACAGCACACACAGGTTTTTACAACTGTGATGAACTCCATTTCCCTGGGACACACATTCACAATCTTCAAACTGCTTTTTGTCCAACTTTGAAAGCAGTTATAAGTCGATGTGGTGTGGTGTGTGATAATAGGGTTTTAATTGAGGAGTTTAGTTTTTTAATCCATTGAGATTCACAATAACATATTAGATATGTCAGTTCATAAAATATTAAAAACTTACTCTCTGGAAGAAAGGAGTTCAAAGTGGCTGCAAATTATTCACTGTGGTAAAATGTTTTGCAGGCATAGATACCTTGGTTGTGTATTTGAACATTTTAATTTACCAGATCATATTTCTTATGAAAGCAAATATATATTCACACCAAATGCGATTTAGTATTTGCGCGGCGAGATTACTTGCAAAGTCACTGCAAACGTGTGAGCAGATCCCGGGCGGCGCCAATGAAGCGAAATTTCGCGGTGCGAATGACACGATAATTGCCTCATTCGCTCATTCCCCTCAAGTTGAAATTTTTCATCTTTGGCAAATAACATTTTCGCTCTTGGTGTGAACATACCACGAGGGCTCTGCATGTGGGGTCTTTAGTGGACATGTTAGTATTGATGTCAGTGTTTCTGTGGATCAGGTGCATCAATTCAGTTCCCGCTGGGATTGATTCTGGATTCTGGCGCAGACCGATGTGTAACATCCACCAAGCTTTTCTGAACTGGAGCTAAGGGATGTTGACACTTGGCTCTGTGGAGCTAGTATGGAAAAAGTGTCATGACGTCAAACCAGGAGGCACCCACCTCCGTGCACCTGATCCATCACTCCTGCATTGTGATTGGCTGTGTTATGTTATTATTAATTACTGCAAATGTCTCCTTATGAGAAATTATCTTGATTTTGGTCATTTTCTCTGCAGAGTTTTTGTTTGTTTGTTTGTTTGTTTGTTTGTTTGTTTGTTTGTTTGTTTTGCAATTTCAAGGATTTCCACAAGAATAATCACAGTGTTGTACTTTTGGAAAAGATCCTTGCCCCTCAGACTAGTCTTTCCATTGCCTCACCGACAGTATTCTCAGTCATTTGTCCATCCCAAATGTATTGGACATGCAACATATATATAATATTTTCATATCCACCATAGCCTATAACATGGATATCATTTTTTGGCGTTCAAGCAGCAAGCCTATGTAACCGGAACACAGTGGAGCAGAAATATACAATGCAGTACATTGTCATTGTGTGTGTATATACACTATTTGGAGTTATAATAAACTGACAGTCACAATAAAATGAGTGTGTTAGACCTTAATACTAACTTGTTTCATTTCACTTTTTTTTCTATAGCCAATCCTACTTTGTTCCTGTACATTAATTAGTTGATAGCTATGCTTACACAATAAACTATCTAATTCCCCAGTAGTAGTCTCCTTTAAGTGATTCAGTAAGTTCATAATAATCACTACTAATGTTAGTATCAGGACATTGTCTGTGCCTCTTCTTCTCTCTGACTGGCTGTTTTGCAAACTAATGAGTCACCAAACAATCCAGAATGTCCAGAGCAATCTAACTCCTTTTACAATCTGCCACTTCATCACACTCCCACCCTGCATCCAGTTCATCATAACTGTTTGAATGCTTTTGAAATTGTGTTAGCATGCCGGAACAACAGGGAGAGAACTTGAGCAACAGTTCCATTTTCACCAATAAAATCCCCTTGTTTTATTCTTTTTGACAAAAATCTGAATAAATTTTTATGTGCAGCTCTTATTGCTCATTCGCTGTTTCATTTTTATTCCAGGAAGTTCCCTCTGAAGCAGGGAGTGTCTGCATATAAAATGGTCTGCAGTTCTCTGCTTCATAGGTCAGAAGCTTGTTTATTTTGTCTCTGTGGCTACGTTCAGTCCCAACGCAATGATTTGAACCTGTATAGCAAAAGAGATCCAATTGGCATGCATCATCCTACACACATAAGAACTGTTTTGAACTCCCCTCTCAATTAGCTACCTGTGTAACCACCAATCAGTTGAAAATCAACAAAATGCTACTATTAATCATACATTTCCTCAATAATTGGATTTTTTTCTCTCTCTTTTTCCCCAGTTGCATGTTATTAATTTATTTCGAAGTATTTGTTGAGAATAACCTCAAAAGATTAATTGTTAATGGACACTGTTCATGTCTTGGCAAACATTTTGGCCCCATTTTTTTGTCACACCTATGCTACTGTATACTGTACTTTATGTACATTTTCATACATTTCGTACATACATGCATCCCTCACACACACACACACACACACACACACACACATGATGCCGTAAAAAAAGTGGAACTTTTAATTGGATTACCAAAGAAATATAAAAACATAAATAAAAGTAAACAATCATGGACAAATTCCGCTGCTTAAATGGGACTGCTAGCCGATGCTGGTCGAGACGCCTTTATTTACTGTCCAATTGTCTGCACTGTAGATGCTACCACCGTCTCCTCTTCTATGACCGTGGGAGGCCCCCGCAGTGCTTTTCCCACCTCTTCCAGCTCCAACATGCATTCCACTACTTCGGCCGATGACCAGAACCCGGCTCACAGCGGCGCCGTGGACCCGGAGGACTCCAGGAGCAGCAGAGCGCTGCCAGAGGTCGTCGGGGCAGAGGGCGGCAATGGCAACAGCGGGAGTGCCGGGAGCTGCAGGGCCGGCAGTGAGACCGGAGCGGGACGAGGGCCGACGTCCCAGGAGGTCCAGCAGCATCACCAGATGACGCCCTCCAAGCGCCGCACTGTGCTGAACATCTCTCCACCGCCCGAGGACCTGTTTGATGACGACAGCCGCATGTCCTGCCAGGACCAGGCTCCCCTGGACTCGGAGCAGAGCAACAGCATGTGGATGGACGACTCCCTCTCCAACTTTAGCATCGTCAGCTCCAGCTCCTACAACGACAACACGGAGGTGCCGCGAAAGTCCCGCAAGCGCACCCCTCGCCAGAGGCCCGGGCCTAAGTCTGTGCCCAAGGGGGAAGCCAGCATGGATGTGTTTGATGCAGACAGTGCCAAAGGCCCACACTTTGTGCTCTCGCAGCTCGGCCCTGACCACAAGGCCTGCTCAAAAGGAAGGTTTGTGTAAGCTGTACTTCTGCTTCGTGTCTGCTGGTGACTTGTTAGCTGCTTTCAGGTCAGAAGAACATCCATGTCCTGCCCTGCTACATCTCATTACGTTGTCCTAGAAGGCTATGCTTATGTACTGTATGTAGGCTGACCAAAGAAAACAACGAGACTGACTCCACTTGCTTATTTGGTGGTAGGATTTAATGGTTCGGAGTTGATTGGCATTTAATTAAGTCCAGATTCTCTTGTCGGGAGTTGCGGGATAAAGCGAATAATGTCCAGAAATGGGCAGGTAAGCTTTATTATAGCTTAGCTTCATCTTGATTAGCCTCTCTTGATTGTCTCATACAGCACTTATTGCCATTGTCAGAATAAGTGTGAGGAAATTAAACATGGCAGCACAAATGGAAATCTCCAACAAACCACACGCTCAACTTTCCCCACTAGAGTCTGAGTGAAGAGGAGCGGGTAGATCAGAGGGAAGGGAGGAGCAGGATACCGAAGTACAAACAATGGTCAGCCAGGGTGAATCACAGAGCCCCTTTCAAAGACCTAGGATAAGCAGAGCAGATTAAATCAACAGATAAATCTGAATGCTTTAAGAGCTCGGGATGGACTATGCTTCGTTGATATAGGGCCTCTTAACTCTGCATTGCTCAGAACACCATGGCAACCACAGAGCATTCTCTCTGCTGCTACTAGAGCACAAGGCCTCACAATCAGTTTCATCCACAAATACGTGTGTATACTTGTGTATAATACTTGGTCTGTAAAGAATGCCCCATTCCCATACAATTTGCAAATACTGCAATGCCCACATGCAACAATATCTCACCTGAAAATATGAAACGTCACCATCTAAGCCATAAAATCATCGTTAGCTAATTATTATAAAACTGAAATTAGAGATGGAGCTCAGATGATCTGCTTGTGTCTCCGTCAAAACTAACGTGGCAAAACGGACTGTGTTGCAGTTCTCCAGACGGTCCTCAGACAACTCATCTGAAAGGAGGAAGTCTTTCCGTGCAATACCCACAGAAGTGCGAGGGGAAGGAGCTGAGGATCGTGGTCCAGCCCGAGACCCAGCACCGCGCCCGCTACCTGACCGAAGGCAGCAGAGGGTCAGTGAAGGACCGCACTCAGCAGGGCTTCCCCACCATAAAGGTAACCCTGAAAGCCTTCAAACCAACAGCCTTTGTCAGTTGCTGTTTTGGCGGCAGTCTATATGCCTTTGTCTCTTCTTCACAAAATGTCTACATCAAGTGGCTTCAGGTTGCATAGTTGCAAAACAGCTCTTCGTTGAGTAAACATGAAGTTAATGATTGAGTGATTGTCAGTCGCTGTGTAATAGAGAGGCAAAGTGAACGTCACTTCCTGCCTCAGCACTGTACCAGAGATTTTCTGCTGCAATTTATTTTCCCATAGACATTTCGTAAAATGCTTATAAATATAGTTTTACTTGGTCAAACCAAGCGGTTCAGCTGAGTCCCTGAAAACTGCAGTTATTAAACCCCTACTAAAAAAGCGTAGCCTTGATGCATCGGTAATCAGTAACTACAGACCAATATCTAATCTCCCCTTTATAGCCAAAATAATTGAAAAGGTTGTTTACCTACAACTCAATAGATTCCTAACCTCAAATGATCTCCTAGATGAACTCCAATCAGGCTTTCGCCCCCATCACAGCACAGAAACCGCGCTTACTAAAGTCATAAATGACATCAGAATGAACACAGACTCAGGCAAAAATTTGATTCTAGTGCTACTGGATCTTAGCGCTGCATTTGACACTGTTGACCACTCAATTTTATTGGACAGACTGGAAAACTGGGTTGGGCTATCGGGTACGGTCCTCCAATGGTTCAAGTCCTATCTAACTACTATATGACTATGTTTAGAATTGGGAGAGACCATAGAACATTTCACTCCGACCAAAACTTTTTTTTACATTATGTCAATTCTTTTTCTAAGTGATTCTACTCCACCTACGCACCTGCCACAATACTTCTCAGGTGTGCAAGAGACGTTGGTTGACTTTTTTTCTTAAAAAATTACGGTACTCAAAACGATTAATCGATTATCAAAATAGTTGTTGATTATTTTTCTGTCGATCGACTAAACGATTAATCGATTAATCGTTGCCGCTCTAGCGGCAATAACGTTGAAGTCCACTGTTTGTCACTTCCCGGAAATCACATTTA
Organism: Poromitra crassiceps; assembly: GCF_964638095.1. NCBI lineage: Eukaryota > Metazoa > Chordata > Actinopteri > Beryciformes > Melamphaidae > Poromitra > Poromitra crassiceps. The sequence goes on from NC_139633.1 coordinate 19,330,097, forward strand.
ACTGTCGGAGTCTTTGCACTTTGAAAACACAGTGGGTTAATGCGTCGGTCCAACATGGATGGATGATGTGCTGAAGGGCAAATCAGTGACACTTGAGAAAGCTCCTGCCAGCACACATGCTTTGTATCACCTGACCAACATGCCTTGCAGGATTGGAACATTTGTATTCTGATGGTTTAATTTAAGCCCTGCACCAACAAGGATGTGTGTGCAAATCTATTCTTGTACCATCCTGTGCCACAATTGTGTCCTGTCCTGTGTCGCTTGTTCTTTTCCTATGCTTCGCTCTCATGTCCTATAATTACATATGGCAAATTACAAAATGATCTGATCCCTACTGGACAATTATCTGTGGACAAATAATCCAAAATACACTTAAACTGCTCCATCTTAACATAATGTCAAAACTTAAAGCCCCAATATGTAAATGTTAGAGAATTGAAGTTACTTGGATGTAACTCCATTTCCTGCTGCAGCTCCTTCATATTAAAACTTTTCCTCTGACAAACTGAAGAACATATAGGAAGTGAAATGTGTTTATCACTTGTTATCGCTCTGAGTTAGCATAGCTTGATTAGCGGCGTTATTCTTCAATAAAACAAGTCGACACAACATTTTGATATTCAGAGCTACTGAATGCCCCCCCTGCAACGCAGTTATAAACACTGCAGAGAGGTTAGCAAAGTAGGGAGTACAAGCAGAAACGATCAAATAAGGCTGACATCTGAACGTACAAACAGGGAAGTAAGTAGCAAAGTTAGCATCCTGTAATTACCACTTGTGGCAGCAGAGGTCGCTGTTACTGCTGCTCAGCAGATTTCTACATGTTGAACCCAGATCTCTGCGTGCAGGGTATCCGTGGGGTCTTGAAACGTTTTAAAAGTTGATAAAACAATTTAGGGAAAATTAAGGTCCTTAAAAAGTATTAAGTCTTAATCACCATTTGATGAGGCATTCAATTTTGTAGCTGATTGTGTTAAATGGGCATATATCATCTCATACCGTTCGCAGACCCCTCATTTGTATCGCGGCAGACTTTGTGATATCAGTAAATATCGTATTGGCCAAAGTATCTACCGTAAATTCCGGACTATAAGGCGCACCGGTGTATAAGCCGCACCTGCAAAGTTGACTGTTTTTTACATATATAAGCCGCACCGGACTATAAGCCGCGGGTGTTTTAATGTTTTTTTTTTTTTGTTTTTTTTTTTGTTTTAATGTTTAATTACCATATGTAAGGGTTCATGCACAGAGGGGATTGTCGGGAAAGAGATGGCTGTTTGAGGAAGCTCCCATTTATTAACATTTCAACAAAACAACATAACACTACACCACCTGTGTTGTTTTTTACAGTGCACACAGTGTCCGCGGTGTGGTGAAAAGAGGGCAAGAGAGGAAATTAAAACAGAAGTGGATTTATAGTTAGAAAGAGTGCTAAAAAAGAGAGATTTTTTTTTTTTTTTTTTTTTTTTTTTGGAAAAAATCCATAGATAAGCCGCACCGTTATATAAGCCGCAGGGGCCAAAAAAGGCCAAAAAACGGGAAAAAAGGTGCGGCTTATAGTCCGGAATTTACGGTATATAATATCGTATTGTGATGAAACTTGACGAAAGTGGCGTTGATGTCTTAAAATATATTGAAAAGATCTTAAAAAAGCTCTTAAGAGGTATTGGATTTAACATCAGGATTCCTGCATATACCCTGTGTGTGGTGTGACACTCAGTTTCCCACTGCGCCATGTTGAGGTAGTCATATTTCCATGTAGGTGATTATGCAATTGTTCTCAGTATAAATCCCAGCCCACGGTCTGCTAAACAGTATGATGAACGATGATCAAAAGGCATTGGAATTCAAGCTGTCAAATGCTGCATTGTTCTGTCGGACTGCATGCAATTTTGTGAAAGTAGCTGCAGGCCATCGAGGCAACAGACTGGGTTACATTTACAACATTGAAATTTGACAAAGCTGTAGTTCCCCCGCAAACATGTAAATGATGGCGCCAAAAGTTTGCTCGTGCTAAATGCATAAAAGATGGCATGATAAGACAAAAGATACCTTGTAGTATCACACACAAGACAGAACTTGATGGACAGGATAGGTACACACACACACACACACACACACACACACACACACACACACACACACACACACACACACACACACACACACACACACACACACACACACACACACAGAGTAGCCACCTAATGGTACAAAATCCTCATTACACATACAAAATGCTTTATCTGTAACTGGCTGCTTATTATTACTAAATGACTTATTCTTAAAAGGCTTTGCAGAGAGCTGTGCTCTCTGCCAAATATTATTTTGGCTCAGGTGAACATTATTACTCACACAAAAGAAGTGATTTTCACCAAATCCTCCGCCTGTGTATCAAATTCCGACCTTCTTAATTGGCTGACATATTTTCTCCTGTATCATATTTCTTGTGTTTTCTTCCTGTCCACAGCTGGAGGGGGTGAATGAGCCGGTGGTTCTGCAGGTGTTTGTGGGTAATGACGCTGGCCGGGTGAAGCCTCATGGATTTTACCAAGCTTGCCGGGTGACGGGGCGCAACACCACCGCCTGCAAGGAGGTGGACATCGAGGGCACGACTGTTATTGAGGTGTCCCTGGATCCCAGCACCAACATGACGCTACCGTACGTACTTTGCTTGAGTGTGCATACTGACAGTGAACAGTCCATGTATTTGTGTTGCTAAGCAAATAGAGCAGTGCAACTTTGTTTTTACATGTTGCTGTTAAATCACAGACGGAACGCGTTTTGGAGTGGGCCTGTATTAGCCTGGGTAAACCCAGCCCCCAGTGACCTGCTCTCAGGCTTACCCTGCTTACAGTCACACGTAGTGACTGAGAGCAGGTCACGTGGCGGCTGGGTTTACCCAGGCTAGGCCTGTATGGGTTGCTTTTACATTCCCAATTTTTGCTTAGATTTTTTTTTAAACAACATGCACAACATAAAAATCAGAATACATCACATAAAACACACAACATACCATAAACTAGAAAAGTGCACTCGGTAGAGTACAGATCTCCACCAGGCACCGCTACACCTAACAAAGAAAAGAACTAACGTGCACATTTAGAGAGAGAGAGAAGAAAGACAACATCATGTAATGTGTTGTCTTTAAACGGGCGGAAGCATTTTTCAATAAAAGTTGAAACACAGATATGATGGTGTATAGTGGGATTTTTGTGTGTGAAATCAGCTCCACCCACCAAACTTGGAAGTCGATTATATGAAATTCAAAAAACCGCGGCAGAGGTTTTGTGCAGGACAGTCCAGACATGCAAAATGGCGGAAAATCTAGTTAGATGGAAATGGGGAGGGGGGGCTATATCAGTAGATGCATAAGGACCCAAGGAATCCAGGAAAAAAATATTTTTTATTGTAGACACTGGTTCAAAAGTTATGGACCAAAACGTAAAGAGGGCTGTTAGAACACCACCATCAGGTCAATTGGTGTAATGTTTTAGACCATAGTAAAGGAGACTCTATGAACCTACCTACAACATTTTGTAGATGTAAGTTTCCTTTTTTTACTATTATTTTAGATTTCTTTTTGGGGCATTTTTGCCTTTATTTGATAGGACAGTAGGCAGACAGGAAGGGTGTGGAGAGAGAGGGGATGACATGCGGCAAAGGACCATGGGTCGGATTCGAACCCGGGTCAGCCACTTGAAGGACTAAGCCTTTGTGGTACGCCACCGGGACGCCCCTGCTCTGATGGTTTCTGAGCTACAGCTACTTTCATGCTAAGGAAATTCTAAACTTAATCGCGAATTGCATGTTTTGAGGCCCAGCATGTCTATTTTAGTGTGAAAACTGTCGGAGAAATAGCGTGCAACAACTTCAGTTGTGTCAGATGGTTCACACACGCACACGCACGCACACGCACGCACACACACACACACACACACACACACACACACACACACACACACAGGACCGAATGATGATCTCCACCCAAAGACCATGAACGAGGAAGCACAATAGGAAAAAAAGGAAAATAAATAAATAAATAAAAGGGTAAAAATAATAATAAATCCTACTGTAATAATGAAAAGATAAATATCATCATCATTCTGATAAACCTGGACTTACACTGTTCCATTTTCTATCATATTCTCTAACTGTTCCCTGTCTATTCACTATAATACCTTCTGATATAAAGTATTATTTAAAAAAAGAAAGAAAACCAAGCGTTCTTTTCCTTTCAATCTTTTTTTTACTCATTCTTTCAATCTTTTTTTTTTTACCCAGTAATATAATGGTTCAAAAAAATATTCAACCCAATTTCTTACTAAAAGGGAGAAATGCGTGGGTGCTGTGAGGTAAGTGAGATTGTGTTGTGTTGGGTCAACTAACAGCACATTTTCTCGTCTGACCACGTCTCTCTGTGCAGGGTGGACTGTGTTGGGATCCTGAAGCTCCGTAACGCAGACGTAGAGGCTCGCATCGGTGTGGCCGGCTCCAAGAAGAAGAGCACCCGCGCCCGGCTGGTGTTTCGGGTCAACATCCCCCGTACGGACGGATCTCTGCTCATACTACAGACTCCCTCATCTCCAATCCTGTGCAGTAAGTATCAAAGTTATTCATATGTGAATTTATTTTGCTCTCCACAGGGGCTCTGAGACGTTAATGATTAGTTACTAATAATAATACTGTAATAGTAATAATAATAATAGTTAATAATAAACTCTTTTCTTTTCTTTGAAGCTACAGGTCGTCCTTCTAAAGTTGAATTAGCTTCAGGTCAAGAGATCATTGTCTTTTTGATGTTAGTATTTGGAGACAACGCGTAAAGTTACCCTTCAGATTCAAGTGTTCCTTCATAGGTACAGTATAAGGGTGTGGTAGATTTCATAAACAGGAAAGACCGCTTAGGGTCATAAGAAAGTTTCCGCGCAAGTGGATTTTAGAGAGTTGTTTTAAGAGAGAGAGAAGCAAAGGAAGACAGAACAAAGTGTGTGGAGTTCTATTGTTTACAGAGAGCCAGCATGCAATCCAGGGAAATATCTTTCCACAAAATATTGTGTGTGTGTGTGTGTGTGTGTGTGTGTGTGTGTGTGTGTGTGTGTGTGTGTGTGTGTGTGTGTGTGTGTGTTGTGCGTTTGTGCGTGCGCGCGTGCGTGTGTGTTTGCGTGTGTGTGTGTGTGTGCATGTGTGCACGCGTGCATGTGTGTGTGTGTGTGTGTTCAAGTGCTGTGTGCAGAGCAGTGAGGGAGACTTGTGAAATCTGTGAGAGGGAAAGGGGAGTGGCAGGAGCCTCGACTTGTTTATAGAGACGGAGCATCGAGAAATAAAAAGATTAAGGAAAGAATATCGCAGAGCAAAACAACAACAATAAAAACAATTAAATCCAAAAGGTCACAGTGCAATTTGGAGACTTCACATAAAAATAGACAAAAACAAGGATGGGGTAAGATAGGGCGGTTCAAATCAAGTGAAATAGGATAAAAGGTTATTTTGATCCTGTCAAGTAGGCTGGTAGGTAGTGAATTGATTTGTGTATTTTCTCAATAATTATATCTTCCTGTCTAAAGGCACTTCCACCCCAATACTGGCTCTTGATCAAATGAGTATATCAGATCTCAGTGCTACTTGCCTTACACCCGATGCACACCAGATGCGTGTGGATCAGGTCAAAATGCCAGAACAGACTCTCGCCCGTGTTAATAGATGGGCAATACATGCAGCACGTAGAAAATATGCACCTGTTGTATTTTTGTCGGATCCCGCATGCGTCTGACAGATTACATGTGTGGGTCTGTTCGCAGCCGTACCGGAGCTGGTGCATTAGCCTTTGGTGGACATTAGCCTTTAGTATTGTCCGGTCAAATCTTCTTCCATTCCCCAATGGAGAATATCAGACAAGGTTAACCATTCTAGCCCAACAGGTTGCCAGGTTTTGGAAATGTTTGGGTAGTATGAAAACATTGTGAATTATGCCGGTCCCCGGGATTGAACCGACGACCTTCCGGTCACAAGCTCGCTTCTCTAACCGTCGGGCCACCACTGCCCCAATTCACTGCTGATGCAAGCGTTATCTAAATGCCTCCATGTAAAATGCCTCCACTTTGTTCCCCCTCTCCCGTCTGCAGCCCAGCCTGCAGGAGTGCCTGAGATCCTGAAGAAGTCTCTCCACAGCTGCTCAGTGAGGGGCTTAGAGGAGGTCTTCATCATTGGCAAGAACTTTCTCAAAGACACCAAAGTCATATTCCAGGAGAATGTTTCTGGTAAGAAATCAGCCTTTGTGGCCATTTCTTTTCCATCTTTAATTTGCTGTTGTCTCTGACTGACTGACATGACACACCTTCTCTCTGCCCCAGATGAGAAATCATGGAAGGCAGAGGCTGAAATTGACATGGAGCTGTTCCACCAGGTAAGTCTTCATTTCATTCTGGTCCCAAATGATTCATGCCGATGGCTAATGAGGTGTTTAGATAGAAACAGCCGGTTCAGATTTACATGCGGGTTTAGATGTAATCATCTTAAATGGCTGCTGGTTCAAAGGTTTGAGTGGCCTCATTGTGTTCTGACCTAATTACCTACTGAGTGTGTCTCAACAGACCAGTTTAAACCTTTGCCCAGAACTAGGTTAACCAGGACCCAGTGATTCATACTGTATGTCTGGAGGCTGTCTGTGATGGCGGTGGTTATTAGGACTACTACTATTCCACAAAATTGACGGACTTAAGCATAATTGTCCTCTGTGTGAAGTCTGTTTGTTTACTTGTTTTACGTCTGTTCACTAAGCTCCTATCAGTATTAAGTCAAAGTGTTGTTTTTGTGTAGACGTCAGAAAGGCAAGTTGATTCCTGTTGCCTGCTTGACTTGCCACAGCTTACAGAAGTGCCAACAGGTCTACTGTTCATTCTTGTTTGCTGACTGTGTGTTTTTTTTTATACCAAGAACCACTTGATAGTGAAGGTTCCTCCGTACCAGAGCCAAGTCATCACGTCTGCAGTGTGTGTGGGGATCTATGTGGTGACGAATGCAGGACGATCCCATGATGTGCAGCCTTTTACCTACACTCCAGACTTGGGTTTGTTCTAGTATATTTCAGTTAAAAGATCGAATAAGCCGCATTACATGTCACTTATTGATTATTTACCCTATGTGGGCGGAGCCGCAGGATGGCCTAACGCTTAATGAGGTTGTCAACCAACCAGAGGGCCCGAGCTTCATTCCCCCACGCAGCCATACCTGCAGAAGTATCCATTAGTAAGACACTTTTGTGGGGCGTCCAGGTAGCGGTAGATTCCCTGCCTACCAACACGAGGGTCGCAGGTTCGCGCCCCGATGTTACCTCCGGCTTAGTCGGGCGTCCATACAGGCACGATTGGCTGTGTCTGCGGGTGGGAAGCCAGATTAGGGGTATGTGTCCTGGTCGCTGCACTAGCGCCTCCTCTGGTCGGTTCGGGCGCCTGGTCAGGGCGGAAGGGAACTGGTAGGAATAGCGTGATCCTCCCGCGTGCTGCGTCCTGCCGGTGAAACTCCCCGATGTCGGGTGAAAAGAAGCGGCTGGCAACTGCGCATGTGTCGGAGGAAGCATGGTGCTAGTCTACGGCTCTCCCCAGATCTGCAGAGGGGATGGAGCCGTGACCGGGGCAGCAGGGGGAAATTGGGCCAGTACAACTGGGGAGAAAATGGGGGAGAATCAGAAAAAAAAAAAAAAAATGATATGTGGGACAAGTTTTTTCCCCCTAGTAAATAAATTTGAACGCTTAACCAACCCCTACTCACAGCAGGGTTGTGTGTCACTAGCTGACTGACTCCCAGCATCCCAACCACAGGCTGAAAAGACAAGTTAAAGCATACAGTGTTGAAAACATTGGTGTTAAGTATGTCGTCAACAACTTGAAATTTTATTTGGTAGTGTCTGTTTATTTGACACATATGATTGACTTTAGTTAACCACTTCAAACAAATCGTCTATAATTTGGTTGTCTCTGTCAGACAGAAACCCATAGTGTGCACCGCAAAAACAAGAGCTGTTTCTTCAGAGGGTTTCACTGGCTAGATGCCCTAATAGGCCTGTTTGTACTGTAAAACAAAGTGATGAGAGTGCAGTCAGTTGCATGTTTTTCTTTTTTACTTTCACTCTTTAAAGAAACCAGGCTTTTTCATATTTCACTATCCAAAAATATATTCACAATTAAGGAAATGATTCAAATCTATCTAATCTGTAATCCCTGAAGAGTCATTTTATTGTTGTAATGCATTACTCAACAACACCGCCTACAGTTCAATAGCAACAGAGCAGTTCATGACTATTTAACTCATTCAACAAACTATAAACGGCTCGTTTTTCAGCACAGGAAGCCATGCTCATTCAGATTCAGAGTCGCCTTTCAACCCCCGTTTTTGTCACCACTTTTTTTCATGACAAGGTCCTTTGGGCACCTTGGTTGAAAGACATGACAAAGGAATTTAAAATAAAGCAATAAACATGAACGTCCTGGATGATCTAGCTTAGGCATGTTCAAAGTCCGACCCGGGGGCCAATTGCAGCGCGCAGACCGATTTCAAGTGGCCCTCGACTTGTCTCTCAAAATATACTATGCAGTGTTTCCCCCTAGAAAAAGTTTCAGGCCTGGAGGGATTTCGAAATGTACCCCGACCGCAACGATGGGGGCCCTCGCTGGCGACGCTAAACTTTTAGCTAACCTGTTCGCATCTATGTTCGGAATGGCATCCCAAGTATCATCATACTATTAGGGGAAGCGATGTGAACAGTTGTATTATGGGATGTGCGTTTCCCAGGCAATGACGCACGTTTCCTTTACATCGTAGTTAGCTTCTTCCATAAATTGTACATTTCATTTTCACATTTTTTTTCTTGAACTGTGAGAAAACGACATGTTTGTTCAATTGTGCATCCCACAGCTTTTGCAGCCAAAACGGATGTGTCTGTGAAGAAAGAGACCCCCTCTCCAGGAAAGGCCTGTTCTTATGATGAACGAATCAAAGGTGCTATTCTCTTTGTTACTTAAGCATTGTACAGCCCACTTCTCAATTGTCACTTTTACTGTAGCTGTGTGTATTTCAGTTCTTGATTTAATACACACCTCCTCCCCATGTGCCAAACATGACATAAATTCAGCTTCGAGTGGTTCCTACTGATGCCAGACTTTCCAGATTTGATCCTAATGCTGATCCCTCTTGTCTGCTGTTACCTGCCTATCACATACTGTTAGAATATTTTTAAAGCACCCATCCCCCCACCATTGACCCAAATCCTAGCTGTGCTCTCTTTGGTTTCACATTTGAGACTTGTTCCCTACTAAACACAGCCCACAAAGTAACTTTTAATACTTTCCTGACATGACAAGTTACAACTAAGATCCCCTTAACTCATTCAGGGCCAATGACGTCTTTGACGTCTTATCAGGAATAGCCCAGAGGGCCAATGACGTGTTTGACGTGTTTTTGTTTTTATTACTGCAGGGCGTAGTTAAAACACTTCCCCAGCCTGTCACATGGTATCAGGTCCCTATCATCTAAGACAACACGTGAACAAACACATACCGCAGCTGTTGTTTTGAAATTGAGCAGGAGGAATATCAGAAAATGGATAAGGAGCTTGCCTTGTGCAGACAGGAGAAACCCCATTGAAACGCCCCTCGCGCGCTGCAGGAGCTGGTCGCTTTTCTGTGTGCCAGCCTTCCTGTGTGCCAGCCGGAGAAAACCGGAGAAAGTAATCCACAGATGCGTTTGATCATCGGAGGAATGAGGAAATGATCGATCAGCAGTGATCAGAGGGCGGTGAGGACGTGTTGAATAGCCGAGGGGAAAACGGCAACGATAGCAGGAAGAATATGACAGGGGGAGACATGGACGAGCAGCACACGAACAGCTAGGCACGCAGGCAGAAGCCCGCTGCCCGTTCTCAAGAGCTTCATGAAATCGCTGGACTGCGTGCCCTCCAGTGTAGTGTCTCTGCTCCAGTGTTGCTCCTGGCCAATCCCGGCGCCACAGGGCGTGGTTATTGCTTATCCTATGTGGGGTTAGAAATCACGCAACGAAGGGGGATCGTGTGTGTGTGTGTGTGTGTGTGTGTCTGTCTGTCTGTCTGTCTGTCTGTCTGTCTGTCTGTCTGTCTGTCTGTCTGTCTGTCTGTCTGTCTGTCGGTGTGTCTGTCTGTCTGTCTGTCTGTGTGTCTGTCTGCACACTCACTCACACTGCAGTATTGTTGAATGTAAAAAAAAAAGCACTTCATGTGTATATATATATATATATATATATTTATTTATTTTCATTTGTGTCATAACGAATAGTATTTACATGTCTGATGTCAATACAGTTCAAAATAAAAGAATTGAGAGCGAGTTCTGCTTGAGAATGTATATTTTACAGAAATTGCATTTGCTCCTGTTTGTCATCTGAGAGAGAGACATTTTGGGTGAAAACAGGGTGTATATAAATGGATATAAGTAGAGTACAGAACATGCTAAAAGCTAACTTTTTTTTTCCTGGTGAACCCAGAGACGTACATCTTCATTTTGAGGTATTGCAAATCACTCTGGTGCTAATAGATAATTTACTGTGGGTCTTGAAAGATGACCAACAATTATGAAAATCTTTGGCCTGTGCTAAATATTGGCAGTCCTAAACTGGCCCTGAATGAGTTAAGCAAGCCCCTCAGCAGATAAAATTATCTGCAGAGTCCCCCCATTTTCTTACATTTCTTCTCATATTTCTCTCTCCTTCCAGTCCCTCTTGGGATGCTGGAGGAGTCGGGTTTGGGATGAGTGGGACATAGTGGTCATTTGAAAGCTGTTCTTTGCCTTTTGTCTACACTATTGCACTTAAAGTGATAATACGGATTTTTATCTAAATAAATGTCTGTTAAGTCACTATCTATCTGATAGTGAGTTAACACACACACAATCTATGGCCCAAGCCTTTGCATTTTCAGTATTGCAGCATTTATGAACTTGGTGTCTGTGGTGACACAGACACCAAGTTCCAGTTTCCAGTTCCAGTTTAGCTTCTCAAGAGCCCCAGAACCCCTCTCTGCTCTTTTCCCAAGCCAGCATGGTGACCGTCGGCCAGCAGGATCGCTCTGAGCCCATGGCCTTAGGGAACCCTGCTGAACAAACTTGAGTAATGTCACATAATAACACTGTTATTAAAAGAAAAGAAATGTTATTAAAAGAAAAGGGGCACGGTGGCTCAGTGGTAGAGCTGTCGCCTCACAGTCAGAAGGTCCTGAGTTCGATTCTCGCCTGGGACACGGTGGGCGCTGTGGTTGTGTCCCCCTCCCATATCTTCAGTGCCTACTGCCCAGGTGGGGTATCTCGTCGTAAGGGCCTTTCTCTCTGTGTGGAGTTTGCATGTTCTCCCCGTGCTCCCCCAGGGTGTTCCTCCGTTTATATAACCCCCCCCCCCCCCCCCCCCCCCCCACTAAAAACATGCAGAAGATCAGATCGTCATCGTCATCCGACCAGTGACGACAACATCCGAAGTTGGTCCCCGGGCGCTGTACGAGAAAGCGTACAGCTCCTGGCCTGCCCCCCGGAGGAAAGGACATGCCTGGATGGGTTAAATGCAGAGGACACTTTTCACCGGCCACCGTCAGCATGAGTGTGTTGTGGCCGCATGCATGTGTTGTGGTGTTCGTGTGACAATAAAAGACGGGCTTGTCCCGTTACGAGAGTTGTTTGGATCTCACCTGCAATTACCACTCATGGCCAATAGGTGTCACCCAAGAGAACAAAACTGAAATCTTCCGTATTATCACTTTAAGTTCACAGCGGACTGTCTCTTGCTTGAGACTAATGGCATATCTTCTCTTTGACCCACTGTATATTGCATGACTTGCTTGAATAACAATTGTTGAATCAAGACTAATATGTTCCTCGTTCTTGCTCATAGATGGTGCCTTGATGCCTGTGATATTGCCTCTCGTAAAGAGAGAAGAAGTCACACCGATGGAGGTCTCCAGCAACCTTGGAGTATTCAAGGTGATATACATTGCTCTTTAACCTCATTAATACAGCAAACTATATCAATATTCAATTTAAGTAAATTCAGTTCATACTTGATTGTCCTCTGATGGAATTGCGATTTGCAGACAGGAAACAACACAATAAAAACAGAAAGCACAATAAAACATAACAAATTGCGACAGCAAATATCATAAAAATCTATTGATAAATCCAGACACGGAGCCAATTCATAGTATTTTCCCATGATGTCACAGGCATTTCCCTACCAATATGGTGCTACAATACACACAGCTCATTGGCTGTTTGTGTCACTTGATTGTAATCACCTGTTAATTGATTAAAATCACCTGTTATTTTCCTACCAAGATGGCCGTGTAGTGATGTCACAGAATACTATCAATAATTTGGCAATAAAACATCACGTATCAGTACAGAAGGTTTCTACAAAGGTGCAGGAGGCCACATTATTTCATGTGAAAGTGAGCTAATTGCAGGGTGGATAAACCATTCTGTGGTTCTTCTACTCTAACTCCTACTCTTCTTTTACTCCTGGTTCTTTTAGCAGACAGGTGATGTCATGTGTCCAGCCCAACAGACGCTGGACATGACTCCCAGCCATCTTACTAACAGCAGACCATTCTCGAGCAACCTGTCTCAGCCTGCAGGTGACCCTGACAAGGTCCAGACTCCAGTCTTCACCAGCGCAGAGCCCCTCAGCACTATCCAGAAGCAGGACATGGCTGCCACCAGCTCCTTCCCTGAGCTGCAGCAAGGCTCTCGGCAGTTCCTTCTGGAGCCCAGAGAGGCACTAGGGCAGGAGAGGCCAGGCAGCGGTTCTGGGGCTGTGGGGCGGTTGTGTGGCGAACCTACCTCCCAACAGCACCAGCTGCCCCTGTTCCCCCCGGACGAAGTGGCCCAGTTGGAGGAGGCAGTGAGACAACTTCATGCCAAGGGTTTCTGTAATTTACCACTACAGCCTGACAACTCAATGGCCAAACAGCAGCAACACATCCAGCACCAACAACAGATCCAAAAACAACAAATTCAACAGCAACAACAACAGCAGCAGCAACAAATTCAGCAACAACAAATTCAGCAGCAACAGCAGCAACAAATTCAGCAGCAGCAGCAAATTCAGCAACAACAAATTCAGCAGCAACAAATTCAGCAACAACAAATTCAGCAGCAACAGCAGCAACAAATTCAGCAGCAACAAATTCAGCAACAGCAGGCTTTGGAGAACCTACAACAGCAGCTGTTTCAGTCGCAGATCCCGATGCAGTGCGGCATGTTCCAGGGAGCTCCCCAGGGAGAGAACGCAGAACAGCAGGGTTCACCGCAGGGCAGGGTGCCGAACCAGGGGTCGCTCTTCCAGCAGGCGCAGCAGCAGCAAAAGCAGCAGCAACAGCAAGCAGCTCTCTTTCAACAGGCCAATGAACTCCTCTCAATTCAGACCAACTTCCTCCAGCAGACCCCCTCGCACCCTTCCCCGCCCCTTTTCCACAATCCCAGTTCTTTGGCCGAGGCACAAGATCCACAGGGGGCGCTGTTTCACACTCCGAAAGCCTCTCACACTCAAGAGCAAGTCCAGGCTGCGCTCTTCCAGAATAGCCTGACAGTCCTGAGTGGAGCGAGCCTCTCTCCAGAGCAGCAGCCCTCGACCCCCGGCCTTTTCCTTTCCCAGACCCCTCTGACAGTCAGCAGCACTCAGCAGCAGCAGCAGCTGGCCTTCCTCAGTGCTCTGCAGACCTCTGGTCCCGAGCCGCAGTCAGTGTTCCAGGCTCAGAGCCAGCTCGCCCCTATGGAGCAGCAGCAGCCCTCCCAGCAGCCTCAGCCCCACACACAGCCGCCCCAGCAGGCCTCCCTGTTTCAGAGCATGTCCCCACATCCATCTGCAAACACCCTCTCCCCCAGCCAGCTGTTCCGCAGCAGTCCGCTGTCCAACCAGGACCAGCCCTCCAGCCTGCTGTTCAGCAGCCAGGGCCAGATGCCTCCGTTGAGCAGCAGCAGTTTAGCTTCTCAAGAGCCCCAGAACCCCTCTCTGCTCTTTTCCCAAGCCAGCATGGTGACCGTCGGCCAGCAGGATCGCTCTGAGCCCATGGCCTTAGGGAACCCCGCGGAGCCGCGTCAGCAGGTCCTGTTTCAGGAGCAGCAGCCCATGCAGCTGGGCCGCAGCCCAAACAGCAGCCAAGAGCAGCCAGTGGGCCTCTTCATGCCTCAGTCTAACATGGCCTCCTTACAGGGCGGGATGGCTGCCCAGGAGCTTCCCCAGACAGCCATGTTTGCCACGCAGAATGGTGTGGCGGGCCTCCAGACCACCACCTCTTCCCCTGTGCAGCAGCCAGGGACTCTGTTTCAGACCACTGTCAGCGGGACCATCAGTCAGCCCAGCCAGCCTCAACAACCTGGCCTCTTCCTATTTGGGATTCAGAACGGTAAGGAACTGAAGGAAATTCCAGGATGCTTTTTCTAATTATTAACATGACACCAGGGCTGCAATTATGCATCCCGTGGTACCTGCGGCTTGGTTCCTACAGATGCAATTGTGTGTGGGCATGTGTCCTCATCAGTGGCGGCTGACCAATAGAGGGCGATAGTGTGCCACCCTCTTTGAGCACAGAGAGGGGAGAGAAAAACAACAACAACAAAACATTTTCTGGATATCTTTTCTTCAGGGGTTCACTGCAAGTCCGAAAATGGCTAGACATAGTGATTTAGTGATATAACTACCCACAGCAGCCAGCAAGTGACACACACTCCAGGCACACACACCGATTAGTGATGGCAATACCCACAGCAGCCAGCAGGTGACACACACACACACACACTCTCTCTCTCTCTCTAGCTCTCACAGACACACACACACACACACACACACACACACACACAGTGTTTGCATGCTCCAACAGGTATCAGCAATTAGTGATAGCACTACCAACAGCATCCAGGAGGTGGCACACACAGTGCTAGCATGCTCCAACGGGTATCAGAACTAGTTTAAATTGATGACAAACAACATTTTACTTGAAAACTGATCAAATGAGGTGTGGTAGGAATATTATTTTAAGTTTTAATATATGTTTGACATCACACCGAACATTACCATTCGCATTTGGTTCAATGAGATGACCATTCATTTGATTATTTAATGTGATTTTGCGCTCTTGATGCCTAGGCATGGCTGCTGTGCGGCCTCGCCCTGAGCTTGCCTGCTGCGTGGCCTCGTCTGCCCTATTGTACCAGCCGCCACTGTTCCTCGCAGCTGCGCTAATGTCTCCTCTGGTCGGCCTGTTCAGCGGGGATGAGACCTAGGGGGGAATAATCTGTTCCTCCACATGTGCTATGTCCTCCCTGTGAAACGCCTCACTGTCAGGTGGAAAGAAGCGGCTGGCGACTCCACACGGATCGGAGGAGGCATGTGAGAGTCTACACCCTCCCCAGATCGGCAGAGGCGGTGGAGCAACAACTGGGACCGCTTAGTCAGGGGAAATTGGCTATGGAGAAAAACGAAGGGGGGGAAATCCAGCAACCAGATACATCAGATTCCCATGTCCTGATAGAACATGATCATGAAATCAATATGTATTGATGGGATGTTGTCAATTATTGTGGCACCCTTTTGACTAACCTTATCTGTCCACCCCTTGCAGACTGTGGCCAGCTGATAAACACTTCTGGAACTACGCTGTCAGATCAGATTATAGCCATCAGTCAGTCTGGCCAGAACCAGAGAGAGAGTGATGCACGCATCCAGTCCCTTCTCAACCAGTCGCTGTCAGGTTCTGGGAATCTGCGGAACAGCATGGCTGCTTCTCAGAACATGGAGAAGATGGATGACCTGTTGGTTAGCTTGCAGGAGCCTGGCAGCAACTTAACTCGATCCTACTGACCTGCATACAGGTTCATATTTTCACTGGTTATTTATTGAATCATTTCAAGATATAGTCAAAATATTGTCTTTGTTGAGAACTATGTGCTTATAACCATACATTTAACTCCATCATGAAGGTTGAGACATATGTGCTTATAGTATCTGATACATTGAATGTTTTGATGGCCTACTAACACATGTGTTGGTCTCCTGTAGGATCCTTGAAGACTGACTGGGAGAGAGCAGTGCAATATGAACGGAACAGAATGTGCTGCTGTTCCTGGAGAGCTATTCTCTTCTCAAAGAGCAGTCTTCACGAAGATACTTAAGAATGGCATGGATGATAGCCATTGTGTTATGGACAAAAATATCCAGACAAGGACTTATAAATTTAGTTTGGATTTTTTTTCTTTTCTTTTCTTATCTTATCTTGTCAATACATGTACTAGAATATTTGTTGTGACCCCAACAGCTGTCAGTTTGGCCATTGTAATGAAGAAAGCCATCTCCAGCTGTGAATGAAAAATATCTCTCTGTTTCTGATATTTAGCCATCTCCACAGTGCACAGATAGCACTTTTAGCAACGGCGTTAGTAGCTAGCATATTATTCTGTATTTTCAAAAACCAGTTTGCTACCACTTAGAACACACTCTCATTTTATAACGCGCAGAGTTGACTATTTTAGGAATGTTAGATGGTAGGAATA
Organism: Poromitra crassiceps; assembly: GCF_964638095.1. Taxonomy (NCBI): domain Eukaryota; kingdom Metazoa; phylum Chordata; class Actinopteri; order Beryciformes; family Melamphaidae; genus Poromitra; species Poromitra crassiceps. The sequence goes on from NC_139633.1 coordinate 19,346,656, forward strand.
TAACATACTGGCAAAGAATATTATTTTTTACATTTTTCATTCGGCACTTTACGATGCTCTTCTCTGTTACCAGCTACTCATGGAGGGGACAGTCCCACCAGAGGTGTTGTTTTTTAACGGTTGCCCCGTCCTCATCGTTTACAGTGACGAGGACACGGATCAGAAATACAGATAGACAGCTTTCCATTGCAACCTTCAGCTAGGCAGAAATATCTCTACTGGATTCAGACCTTTACGTTAGCTCCCACATATCTCATTTATTAGACAGACAATCGTTTGCGCTCTACTACTTGCTCATGAGTTAAATAGGTCGTTTTATCGTTCTCAATTTGTGATATAGCAGTACATCTCATTGCCAGCTGTCCTATTACTAATGCTACGACTATTAGTACTCATTCCCGAAAATAAATGTACACGTACCTTGAACGTTATGTATATTTCTTCCTGAAAGCCAGCTTAGAAGGCCGGGTGAATGAGGACAGATGTGTATCGGGGGAAATCAGCCTTCACATCATGTAGTTTTAGTTGACATGAAACTAAAATATTTGCGTTTTCTTATTTGAGTACATGCACACCTATATTATAACCATTATGTATGCATGGCCTGTATTATTATTATGTATAATTATATGTATGTATATATATATATAGATATGTATATAATTTATATATATATATATATATATATATATATATATATATATATATATATATATATATATACACATGTATGTATATGTACATGTATGTACCGTATATATATACATATATGTGTGTGTGTGTGTGTGTGTGTATGTATATATATATATATATATATATATATATATATATTATAAGCATTCTGTCTGCATGTCCTTTGCACATGCTTGCTTAGTGTATATTATTTTGTCATACAGTTTATATAGTTATGTGTTTTAGTGCCATTCTCGTGGCATGATGCGTCAGGCACGCATAAACTGGAATAGTGTTCATAGACCGGCTAGAGCCTTTTCTCCACTTGTATCAATGTGATGGAGTTAGTGAATGTCGCCATGTTGTGGAGAAGCAGAAGCTCCTTCATTTTGTTTTTATCGTGTCCAGGTCGGTGTTACCGTGCGGAGTAGAGCCCATCGTGTGCGTTGTCTCGTAAATGCAAACAGTTCAAGTCTGACACAATGAAAGTGTCTCGCCTATGGTTGGCCAGTGTCGGGTCACCTCAGGACCCGAGTTTGACTCAGGTCTTGTTTTACTTTTCCTGATGACAGGCCAGTTTTATGGCTCATGATGAGTTGTTATTTTCATTTGTGTTGTTTCCGACTTGCCATATGACAATAAGGAGAAGGTAGCTGAAATGACTGGATGGTGGATCGGTTTTTTGTTTTGTCTCCAAAATGTAGATGTTTCACAGCTGATTTCATTGTTAGACATGATATCCTGCTGCCAAACTATTTTTATTTCTGTTAGTATTACAGTAGTATAGTATTGTGCCGGAAAGGAACCGTAACTGTGTCGTGTTTAGTCTACGTCTAAGTATATGCATGAACAAGGGGCTGGTCTCTGATGGCGACAAGAGTGGCTCAGTTGAATGTCTCAATTGTTATCTTGTTGTCTATGTACTGTATGTTAGAAAGACTTCTATACACCATTACATTTTATACACTTTGAAAACAAGCATTGTTTTGTGATGGAGATGATGTAAAATCCATTTTCTAATGTGATTTGTGGGAGCGTAGGTGTGTCCCTGTCGCCCACACCGGCGCTTGAGCGGAGTTCTTTTTGGTTTCTAAAGGGACCCTATCTGAAGGCAACCTTACTTTGGAGAAAAGAGCTATCTGTGATTGGCTTTCTTCAACTTGTGAAATAGTAGAACTTGTGTTTCCAATATACGGTAGACATGAGTATTTATGATTTTTTTTTTATTACCAGATTTACAAATACTTTATCATATTTTTTTATTGGTGTAGAACCTATACTTCTTCTCAGAGAAGCATATCTAATTTATTTGTGTGTTTGGTATTATCTAAATTGTATCCCATAACCAAATCTTGTGTTCAGATTGATCTAATTGTATTGATACCAACAATGTGATTTGCCCCCCCCACCCCCCACCCCCCACCTCTTGAAGCTGTAACTGTTTTGAAAAGGGATTGAAAAGTGCTATACACTATGAATAACATGTACATTCCTGTGTACAGTTCTCCCTTTGTGATTTTAGACAGGGTTTAATTATTATACTCATGTGTTTGTCCAAGGCTGATGATTGGTTTAATTAGATCATTGTCACAACAAGCTTTTCACCATCTGAACAAACGGATAACAGTAAGCCATGCAAAGGGCAAAACACCAACAAACGTACATTTTATTGTCCAAATCAAACGTCCTTCAAAACAGGACCAATTAATTTGATTATTTAAAAAATGTGTATACTGTATTTTACAGTGTAGCTGTAAATATATCTCATAGGTTCAAAATGGTTTTTGTTTTTTGTTTTCTAACACAAGGGTATTTCACCTTCACACTGGGGGGGAAATATTCTGACTGTTTGAATTACAGCTCCCACAGTTCTCTATTCACAATGTAATTGGAGAGTAACAAAATATAATATTGTGAATTGTGACTCATTATACAGTAACTACTAATAGTCAAAAGACGGAGACAGGGCAGTGTTGTTAGCGGTGTATTTTTTCTAAAGACGCTGCAGAATAACAAATCTTCCTATTTATAGCAATAGAACCAGCTGTCTTTCTTCTTCTTCTTTTATTTCACATTTTGTCACTAGCGGTTATTGTAATAACAGAAAAAGGAAAAGGATGCAGCTATTGCAAGTGTTACCAAGCATTCAAATGTTGCCTACAAATTTCACAAGTAATGAGCTGTGACTAAAGAGCGAGGCGAGCACTTTCAGTGATTTGAACCAGTGGAGGCAGAGGCAGAGTTAATGGACAACTTCCACATTCTTTGCCCCAAAGCTCAATATAGTTAATGATTCCACAGAGTAAGATATATATTTTAGAGTGTTTCGGTGTGATCCTTGAACATTAGTTGATACATGTGCCTTGAAAAACTTTTCTAGTAGAGACCAGATTTATGTTTTACCATTGTTGCCTGTTTAACTCATCACTGGCACTATACAGTAGCAGTGATGATTAGCCCTTAATAACTAGAATGTTGAAAGCCATAAGACTGAGTGTGCTTCAACTGCTCTACAACAGTGACCAGATACATGTAGTGTTGTGCAATTTCCGTCATGCATTTAACCTGTTTGTACTGAAGTATCCATTGCATTTATGTTGTACAACGTAGATGCAGACTATTTTTTTTCCTGAAACTGCTATGCAGCTAATATAAATGTAGATCTGTTACTTTTTGAATATATATTTTTCTATATATAGCCTCTCCATTTTTCATCGTAAAGGAGACAACAAAATAGATATTCTAATTCTATCAATTATTTATGTTGCTTGTTGAAATACTTCCTGATGCTTTGCGTGCCGCCTGAAATGGATTTTAATTATTTTTGTCAGTCAAGAGAAATGCAGATTTCACTTTCATCTCAATCTTTTTATCATGTCTTGCTTGGGTTTTCTTTTTTTATGCAGAGGCTTGCTTTATACCCAGGAAAACTGTTTACTAGTGCGGTGGTTCCTGAGCCTTTTGATTTCTCTCAGGGTCTCTCTGAGTCACCGGGACTCCAATTGTTTCACACATCACTTGTCATTCAGGCCAATAAAAGTTAATACAAACCAGATGCATGTTTTGTTTTTCCCCAAAAAATTAAAGTCAAAATGAAAAATCATCTTCAGAGCATCTTGTGTTCTTCATGTGCATGTGGTGGGACATGATGTGGGGAGGGGTCATTCAAAAGTGTAAACCAATAGGATGTCAGTAACCGTTTTGGAAGGGCAGAGGCAGGGGCGGTATGTCACCGCTAAATATTTTCCCCATATGTTTTGGCATGAATTGTCAAATGTATGGCATGATAACTAATTAATGGTCCTGTCAATGAGCTAAAAAGGCAAAATAGGGTCATTTTTCCATTTCAGTGTGACTTTAAGAACATCAGGAATTCAGAATTATAAAATAATCATTCTAAATCTAATTTTTAAAACAGCTTGTTGCTGACTTGTTCCAAGTGTAATATTACTATTTTCTTCTTTTTTACCTCATTCACACATGCCTAAATTAGGTCTTTAAAGTCCTGTCACTGCCAATACAAGTGAACCACTCTGCTAGTAAACCTGTTAGCCTTTTTTAGGTCTTGGAAATGTGCTTTTGTTGGGATATTTATAGCTATACTCTTGCAAATATATTTCTGTAAACCTGCTGTTATCTATATTAAAACATATTGTAAAGCTTTTGAGCTTTAGTTATGTCATTTTTGGTGTAGAAAAACTGGTGTGAGGATGAGTGTTGATTTAGAAATTCATCCTCTTAGCATTAATTGTTAAAATGCTCAAGTGGCTACATAAGGATTCCTAGGGATAGTAGGGTGGAGACTCTGGAGACTGACACCACCACAGACAGACAGACAGACAGACACCGCCACCACAGAGCTTAGGCAATTTTAACAGACACTGATGACATCACAGTTGCTCAAGTGATATCACTGATGTTGCTCAAGTGATGACATCATCCCTGATGACATCACAATCGTGACACACATTGCTGCCACAGACAGACACCACTAGCTCTAAAGAGAAGAAAAAATATCCCCCCGAAAAATGGGATTCCAAAAGTTACTAACTATGAGTTCCATAGACTGTAGGCTATAACAAATAAATGTCTTCTCTTCAGAATATGAGATGGTTCTCAGAAGAAATCTATGAAAGTGATCTTGACAGAAGCCCTGTGTCAAAATCTCTCGAAGAATCACCAAGGCACGCACAACAGGACTTTCCTGAATTAACCGAGCACTGGAACGTCACAAAACACAGCACCGGTTTACCTATTTCCGACTGTCACCCGAACGCACCATCAAGTTCTCGCGATCTTTCACGTCCCCGGCTTCTTTCGGAGTGCAGCATCAAGAAGATGGCTGATGTGACAGAGGTGGACGGAGACAAACTCAGCAAAAAGTGAGCTTATTTATTCCCTCCCGCCATTGTAAATCAATTCAAAGCCCTTATGTGGTATTTTTCTAGTAAGGGGTGTTGCGCTTAGACCGCTATTGTAGATAGAAGGTGGTTATGTAACGTTCCACAATTATTACATCAGGTCAAAGCATGCTAGTTCCATATGGTCTATATTCCACAGGCCTACACTTCCCAGCAGTCAATTCGGCACGAGGCACCGTGTACATTCGGTGGTAATTGTAGTTTTGAACACGGTCACTTGTCGCTGTTCTTTCTATTCAGCGATTTAGTAGAACTACAAGATCCATAGTGCATTTACAGAAATGTCCGCCACCCTTCGCTCGTTTGTAGTTTCATTTTCTGTTATGTTATAGGCCTAGGGTAGGTTAGGCTGTACATTAGCTAATTTATTTGGTTGCTATTGCTATGTAATTAATGCTAGGGTAGGTAGAGTAGGTTAGGGTGGAGATTAACGTTAGCGAGAGTGTTTTCCTAGATAAACTCTGCTCTTGCTTACCCTGTCTTGTTCTGATCTCTCTTCACTGTCTTCTGTCTCTTCTTTCTCTCATCTTACTCATCTCTTGTCCCTTCTAACGTTATCTCTCTCCTATAGACCCTTCTCACGGGGGGCATTTTGTGTCGAAAAGGCAGGGTAAATATGTCAATGGGGTGAACACAGGTGCAAGCAAAACACTAGTGAGCGTTTCAAACTTCCATGATTGGAAGTTGGAAACCCTCATTAGTGTTTTGCTTGCACCTGTGTTTACCCTGCCTTTTTGACACAAAATGGCCCCCGTGAACAGGGTCCATTCTCTCTCTCTCTCTGCTCTTGTCTCTTGCTATGCTGTTTTAAAATGTTCTTTATAAGTTTAAGTACGTGTTTATTGTTGTTTTTAGAAACATTCTCTGTAAAGTCCTCTGAGACTGAGACATGCTTGTGAATTAGGGCTATAAATAAACGTGACTTGAGAAGAACACTGTTTCTGGTGCCAATTCCTATAACGGACCCATTTGGTGGTATAAAACGTTTAACAGCAGGGTCGTGGAATAAATCATTCTTGAAATTGTGTTAATTATGTCCCATGCCTTTATTTTCCTTCTTAGTGATGTGGTATCTCAACCCATGAGAGTTCTTAACGCTGATACACTATGTTACTTACTGCATACTGCAGATCTCTCTCTGGGTCTGGGACGCTTCCCCTCAGCCAGCTGGGGTCGGAAGTGAACCGTTCACTTGGCCAGTGGTGGATTCAGTCTTCACCAATCAGTAACGACTTTGCAATCAGTGACGGCATGGGAGGCGCAACCCATTTTTCGAACCACTCATTAGTGCTACGACCTGTCACTCATTCAATTTCACCCCCCCTAGACGCGCCCTCAAACCCCAGGCAGTGGCTGTGAAGTGGCACAGACTCACTATGTAGTATGCGGAGCGCAGCGATGCAACGTAATATTTGAGTCTGGGGAGAGACTAGTGATGTGGCAAACTCTTCTTCCCCCCCCCCCCTTCCCCCATCACTGTTAAGCCCAGTTTACACCGATGCTTCACAACAAGACAAAACCGTTTTAGAACGTTGCAGGGGAAAGTTGCAGCGGTGTAAACTTGCCCGTCTCATCGACTCCAGCCAGTTGATGGCGTCGCCAGCAAGTTTCAACTCGCCAGTCGCCTCGTTGTGAATCTTTGGTCTAAACTAGGCTTTAGATTGGATGCATCTGATTTCTGTCCAGTACGGTGTAGTAGTAGTAGTGTTGGAGGTTGTGCATGGGCCAAAGATGGCTTTCTGTATGTGTGTGTGTGTCTCCTCAGGTCTGGCCACTGATTGGTGTAGCTCAGTATGCTGTGTGTGGTCAGGGCAGCCAGGCAGCAGTTGTGCCAAGCCTTTGGGGGCAGGGCACACTGGTTAACATGTGCGCCGCCCTGTACAGCCGCAGCCCCGCCTCTAGTTTACGGGAACCGCTGGAGAGGTGACAAAAGGTTGGTGGCTTTTCCATTCCAATGAGAAAAACACCCAACCTTTTGTCATCGTAACAATCATGTGGTCCCATTTCCTTCCCCGTCTTACTTGCGTGGTTGTTGTCCTTTACTGTTGTTATTTTGATTAGGACATACACTGTAACCTTGGCTTTCCCAACCTCACACATCAACTGAATAGAAAACCAATCCCAAATCCTGATTATGTGCAAAAGTATCTAATTGTGTACAGATTTAAAACATTTGTTGGTATGCAGGCATATTCGACTTAAAGTTTAGTATTATTCAGAATAATGTTGTGTGTTGTGTAAAACAAGCCAAACATTTCACTAATATGAACTTCTCTCTTCATGTGGTGTTTGAGGTTTGCTTGTAGCTCCCAACAGTAGCAGCCAAGGTAGACGTCTGATGTGTGCTTCTTCTTCTTCTTCGATTCCTCCTTCTTTTTATTATCAGTGAGCTGAAGAGGCGAATGAAAGCCGACAAGAAGGCAGCTGAGAAGGAAGCCAAAACCAAAGAGCAGGTGGCCCAGAAGAAGGAATCCAGTGACCAAGGCCTGCAGAATGAATTTGAGGCAGACGAGGAGACTCTTGACCCTAATGTGAGTTTTGTGGATGTGCAAACTTTGCATTTCACTTCTCCATGATTAAAATTATAATATAATAACTAATAGCTTCTCATCTGTTTTTACCGATAATGCAGCAATACTACAAGATCCGCACCCAGGCCATTCAAGCGCTGAAGGGCACAGCAGAAGACCCTTACCCACACAAATACCATGTAGACTTGTCACTCACAGATTTCATTGAGAAATACAATGACCTGCAGCCTGGAGATCAGCTAACAGATGTTGTTCTCAATGTGTCAGGTACTAAGAATATTTTTGCAAATTGCATGAAATAGGCCACGCCCATCACGGGGGAAAGCTCTCCATTCACTGCCATACACCAGCGTCATTTACCTTGAATTAAACATAGCTAAACGCTGTTGTGTGGTGGGCTGCGCAGACAACAAATGTAAAAAATCTGCAATTAAAGTTTTTTTGGACTCCCGAGCAAAACAAGGAAGCCGTTGAGAATTGGCGAGAAGAAAAATGTGGATCTAGCTGTCAAGGAAGGAAGTTGGAGTGTTCAACTTCCATATATATATATATATTTGTGATTGTGTGCAACACGTGACCATGCACGCGACATAGGAGAATGGCAGGATTGGGGGGGCAGTTTTTGTTTTCCCCCATTTTGGGCGTGGTTTCTGAATGATGACGCACTCCGCAGTGTCTCTATTGTGTTTGCATAATTCGTCATTTCCTAGTAACAGACAAAGGGAAAGTTGAGGTGTGATTGGCTGGCCTAGTGACAGACAAAGTGAAACTTGATGTGTGATTGGCAGGCCGGATCCATGCCAAGAGGGCTTCTGGTGCCAAGCTGATCTTCTATGACCTGCGAGGGGAAGGCAGCAAGCTGCAAGTTATGGCAAACTCAAGGTACACAATGACACCTGGACAGACATACCTTTTGTGGGCGTTTGCTCTGTACTCTGAAAGGGAATATTGATATATATATATATTTTTTAGGGCTGCAGCTAACGATTATTGTAATTATCGATGACTCTAAATTCGAATCAGTACATTTTCTGTCAACCGACTAATCGTTTCCGCACTGCACATCATAAAATCAGCAGTCCTATTATAAATGTTTTCCCCCCATGTGAACACTTGTGTCCTGATTTCATTTCTTCATGTCTCCCTTTACTCCGTCAGGAGCTACAAGTCTGAGGACGGCTTTGTGGCCATCAACAACAAGCTGCGGCGTGGTGACATCATCGGTGTCCGTGGTAACCCAGGGAAGACAAAAAAGGGGGAGCTGAGCATCCTTCCCATAGAGATGACGCTGCTGTCACCTTGTCTGCACATGTTGCCCCACCTGCACTTTGGTCTCAAAGACAAGGTGAGACGTTCACTGCCTTCATTTAGGCTCCGTACAAAAAACTCTCTTATTTTCTGTCTGGAGAATGAAACACTCGCCACCATGAGCAAAATATGTTGTCAAAATAGATGTTTCATGCTATGTTGCCCTTGAAATGCTCACAGAATAAAAAAAAAAAAAGCAATTGATTGTGCAAACATGCAACTGAATTCCAGAGCGATGATTTAGAGCAGTGGTTCTGGTTCCCAAACTAGCCGGTGGTCCACGGGCTTCCACCAGAGCATTGCATTTTTTTTCCTTTTTTTCCCCAGATTTTTTATCCCATTTTTATCCCCCATAGTGCTAATTTAATTTATTTATCCTGGTTGCTACTCCACCCTCTGCCGATCTGGGGAGAGCCGAAACTGGCTCCATGCTTCCTCCGAGACATGGGCAGTTAGCCAGCCGCTTCTTTTCACCTGACAGGGGAAGCTTCACCGGTAGGTAGGACACGTGGGAGGTTCACGCTATTCCAACCAGTTCCCCTCCCTCCGAACAGGCGTCCCTCCAAATGACGTAATGTAATGTAATGCCCTTAACGACCAGAGGAGGAACCACATATTAGCAACCAGGATATTGCATGTTTTTGGTGAGGGGTTCCTATATGAAGGAAACCCCCAGGGGGCATGGGGAGAACATGCAAACTCCACACAGAAAGGCCCTTTTGACGACCCCACCCAGGCGGTGGGCACTCGAGGACATGCGGACGGGCACGCATTCCTTCAGCGCTCACAGCGTCCCAGGTGAGAATCGAACCCAGGACCTTCTAGCTGTGAGGCGACAGCTCTACCACTGAGCCACCATGCCCCCCAGCATTGCATTTTTTAAATATATTTACCGTAAATTCCGGACTATAAGCCGCGGCTTTTTTCCCGTTTTTTGGCCCCTGCGGCTTATATAACGGTGCGTCTTATCTATGGATTTTTTCAGAAAAAAAAAAAAAAAATACAAATAAAATCTCTCTTTTTTAGCACTCTTTCTAACTATAAATCCACTTCTGTTTTAATTTCCTCTCTTGCCCTCTTTTCACCACACCGCGGACACTGTGTGCACTGTAAAAATAAACAACGGTGGTGTTGTGTTATGTTGTTTTGTTGAAATGTTACGGTAATACGGTAAATGGGAGCTTCCTCAAACAGCCATCTCTTTCCCGACAATCCCCTCTGTGCGTGACCACTTACATATGGTAATTACGGTAAGCAAACGGCCACTCGGCCATCAACTCCCTCCCCCGACTACCAGGAGAAAATCACAAACTTCGGCGAATTCACACAAAGGAAGATCAAGGAATATTCACAACAAGACGAGCAGTAGAAGCAACACTCTCACTTACCATGGGGAAGGTACGCAGAAATTCACACGACGCAGCTTTCAAGTTGAAAGCAGTCAATCTCGCATTAAAAGAGGGAAACAGAGCAGCCGCGCGTAACCTGGGCATCGATGAGTCAATGGTGAGGCGTTGGACGGTGCAGCAGGAGGAACTGTCTCAGCACGGAATATTATAGGAGTGTGAAAACATCCACAATCACCAACGGGTTCCAAAACGCTGGACTGCTGCGGGATGAAGAGGATGACGCCGCCACAGCTGGCGCTGAGGGCCGTCAGAGGCTTCAGAGGCTGTTCGATGCCGACAGTGATGAAGAGGAGTTTGTTGGTTTTGAGTGACAATGAAGGAGAGAGGAGAGTGGTTGACGAAGCCACCCTGAACCTGTTCGTTTCCGACACTGAAGATGAGGACTTTGGTGGTTTCAGTACGCAGGAAGAAGAGGAAGACGAGGATTAGTGACTTGACTTCTCTGGTTACAGGTTTGCTGCACATATAGCCTATTGTTGTGTGATTTTGTCTGGGGATTAGTGACCTGACTTTTGTTTTGTTTTGTTGAAATGTTAATAAATGGGAGCTTCCCCAAACAGCCATCTCTTTCCCGACATTCCTCTCTGTGCACGAACCCTTTCATATGGTAATTAAACATCAAAACACCCGCGGCTTATAGACCGGTGCGGCTTATAGAAGAAAAAAATAGTCAATTTTGGTCCCGCGGCTTATAGACCGGTGCGTCTTATAGTCCGGAATTTACGGTACTTATTTATTTTTTACAGACAACAGTTTTTACATTACAATTTCAGCGGCTGTAGCAAGCGAAGTTTTAAAGCCAGAGCGACTTTTCTCATAGCATATGGTACCAACCATGGCATGTTAGCTTGTCAGGAAGGTGGCCAAATAATGCTCCAAAATTTAGTCGAAATTTTGGCAAAAACATTTGGGAAAAACCATTTTCAAAGGGGTACTCTTTTTCACAGACTAATGTTGGCAGGGGTGTGGGTGTTTTGAACCAGTAGAGTAGCTGTATGTAGCAGTATGATTCTGATTACCTTTCTGATGATATTGCATGGTTAAATCAGCACATTTTATTTTATGGGGAGAAAAAAAATTGGTATCTGCATTGGAAGCAGTCCCTGGGAAATTTGGTTTGGCACATAGTGGTACTTGGTCTGAAAGGTTTGGGAAACCCTGATTTAAATACTTTCTCAAGGCATTGTAATTAATGTCTTCATTATTCTTTTTATGTCCCACACACTCTTCTTATCTTTTGTTTTGACTGAATTTGCTCATGCTGCCCCCATGTTGAGGGCAACAAGACAACCTGCCCTGTCATGATTGATAATTCACACCAAAGTCATGTTCAGCTGTTTCTCACCATTCTATCTTCTTTCTTTCCAAAGGAGACACGATTCCGTCAGCGCTACTTGGATCTGATCCTCAACGACTATGTGAGACAGAAGTTCATCACGCGCTCCAAAATCATCACCTACCTGCGCAGCTTCCTGGACCAGCTGGGATTTTTGGAGGTAAGATCAAATGTTAAAATATCTGTTTGCACAACACATATCAGTTATTTATGAGCCAAAGGCATTATTTAGAGGTATGTTTTTCCTGCTATTTTGTACATTTGCTGTGCATTTCAGGCAGATGAAAATAAATCACTTTTTGCTTTGCTGGAACATTCTCTAAATAGATTGAGACACCAATGATGAACCTGATTCCCGGTGGAGCAGTGGCCCGTCCATTTGTTACGTACCACAATGAGCTGGACATGAACCTCTACATGAGAATTGCTCCTGAGCTCTACCACAAGGTAACGTGCCTTTTAAGATTCATCACAAACAATAATCAAAGTTCAGTGTTTGAGTGAGTATTTTACTAAGCTGTGGAAAAATTTAAAATATTTTACATAGTTTTTTATTGTAATCATGTACAGTTAGTTTACATTTGATGTTTTGGGGCTTCATGTAATTTTTAATGTGAGGGTGTTTTCAGCCAAATATCAAAACAACAGTTAAAGAACTACATGACTACTCTTCAGTGTGACTGAAAATACCTGCAAATTAAAGCTGACTTGACTCTTGAAACTTGTAGTCATTGTATCATCATGATAGTGTTGAGTAAGCCAAAATATCAAATGTTATATTCATGCAGTTCATTGTATACCGTGATGTTTTATGCTCAGATGTTGGTGGTTGGTGGGATAGACAGAGTGTATGAGGTTGGACGTCAGTTCAGGAACGAGGGCATCGATTTGACCCATAATCCAGAGTTCACCACCTGCGAGTTCTACATGGCATATGCAGATTACAATGACTTGATGGACATCACAGAGAAACTCCTCTCAGGTAAGTGAAGACACATTTTCGGACCCTAGGAAGAATAGCCGTAGCATCCTGCTGCGGCTAATGGGGATCCTAATAAACTAATAAACACATAAGGCCCTATCTTACGGTGCAGGGGAAAGCATTTTCATTGCTACTTTCTAGCACTCAAAATCTCCCTTTTTTTCTTTTAACTCATTGAGTGCCAAGGACGTCGATCGACGTCAAAGTAAATAGTGACGTAGAGTGCCAAGGACGTCGATCGACGTCAAATGCGTTTTTTGACGGTGGGACGTGGATGAAAGCCTCAGGCATCTCCTGTACAAATATGGGAGCTATTGAAGGTGTATAACCTATTTTACGGACTCATTAGGTGGCGACAGTGCTCTCCAGATTAGAGACAGGTCCGGAGAAACAGGAGGAAAAAGCCGTGATCAAAGAGAAACCGATGCATGCTGCAGCCAGAGCCATATAGATTGCTCTGTCTGGAGCTGACGTTGGCTGCGAACAGGAGTCAATCCGCGCCCACAACTGAGCCCCTCTGTCTCTGTCTGTCTGTCTGTATAGTTTCTCCACACGATTAACCGCCAGAAAAGCAGCACCCGACGCAAAACCATTCAGCAGTCCAGTTTGGCTCTTCCCTGTCGCGCTGGGAGCCGCCCGGCACACACAAACGGAGCACTCCGAAAATAGAGTGGGTGCGTGAGGCTGTGTGTTAGTGTGGGGAGGAGTTTGCAGCTGAGGGGGGGGGGGGGGGGGAGAGGGGGGTGGGGCACGCAGGGCATCACACAACTACACCACGTCACTACATCAGAAAATATTATCTTCAGACTCAGTGAATGTGCTTGAAATGCTGCATTTCACAAAAGGCGGAATATCTCAGCTAATAATTTGAAACGCCTGTATTTGCTCAAATCTTCTCCGGCTCATAACTAAAGAACGGAAAATGGTATCAATAAACTTTTTTTGCTGATGATACAATAGAGCCAGCTCGTTCTTTGTGCGTGTTCGGTGTTTACATAGTAATATCACACAATATTCTGTGGGCCTCGAGAAATCACTGAAAACGCTCTGAAAACTCTGGCACTGGGGAGCGTCCGTTCTCCAAAAGTGGCTGGCACTCAATGAGTTAATTACCACTGGTTGGGTCGCTGAAACAAGTCCTTTGATGTACTGACCCAGTGGTAATAATTTTTTTTTTTTTTTTTTAGTGCTAGAAACTAGCAATGACAGCCCTTGCACCAGGCGTAAGATAGGGGGCATTATATATATATATATATATATATATATATATATATATATTAGGGCTGTCAATCGATTAAAATATTTAATCGCGATTAATCGCATGATTTCCATAGTTAATCACGATTAATCGCAAATGAATCGCACAATTTTTTATCTGTTCTAAATCTACCGTAAGCCGATATTGTTCAAGTTTTTAATACTCTTATCAACATGGGAGTAGACGAATATGCTTGCTTTATGCGGATATGTTTATTATTATTGGAACAATGACAAATACTGTCCAGAATATTCTTCAGAATAACCTCAAGGGTGTGCATGCTGAACCATACTGTATAGTGAAGTAGAAGTTAGGCTACTACTGTAGTAAGCTGCATAATTAGCCTACTGTCATCTGAAGAAAAAAGCACAGGAGCAGCTGTGTGCCAGCTCTCTCCCCCTCTCTCGGTCTCTCTCTGACTCTGGTCTAATCGCCCTCGCTGTCTGTCTGTGTCTCACTCGCTTTCTCTGCCTCTCCCCCCCACGCTCCGTCTGTCTCTCTCTCTCTCTCTCTGCAACGGTCTGATCGCGCTGATGCGCCCTCTCTTTCTCTCCCTCACCCAAAATGTGGGACATTTTCTCAATTTTAAGCTGAACTTGCCAACATTATACCCATTTTCTTCCTCCTTTTCTGCTCACGGGGGTTTCTTTCTGCTTGCTATCAACGTTACTGCTCAGTGCTTCCTGCTTTCCCAAACTACGGGTCAGACCAAGGCTCAAACTTCAAAGAACGTGCATGCGTTAATCGCGCGTTAAAAAAATGAGTGGCGTTAATAGGAATTTGAGTTAACACGCGATTAACGCGTTAACGCTGACAGCACTAATATAATATTATATATAATATAATATATTTATATATCTATATATAATATATATATTATATATATATGTGTATGTATATATATATTGTATATATATGTGTGTGTGTGTGTGTGTGTGTGTGTGTATGTATGGCCGCTGATATTTTAATCTGACGGACAACCACACGTGATCCCGGCCAAAAGCCAGCATATGCCGGCTAACCCTGAACCTACAGTAATGTGTTTCTACAGCCTTACACCTGTGCTGTCCTGTATAAGCATGTAATGAACAAATCTGTGTAACTGTATCTCCTAAACTGAGTGGTTCTTTGCTTCTCCCCTCCAGGAATGGTGAAGCACATCACTGGAGGGTACAAGGTGACCTATCACCCCGACGGTCCGGAGGGACAAGCCTATGAGATCGACTTCTCTCCACCTTTCAGAAGAGTCAGCATGACAGATGACCTGGAGAAGCAGATGGGCGTCAGATTCCCTCCTGCTGACACCTATGACAGTGACGGTGAGAAGCTATAGGAACTCAAGAGCGATACATGGATGGGATGTAGCTTTCTGCTTTATTATTATTTGTTCATATAATATTTCATGAGATAGCCTATTAATTTCATGAAGTAAAATGCATAGGAATTCCTAAAACCACCCACTGTCTTGTCTTCTTCAGAGACACGTAAATTCTTCGATGAACTGTGTGCCCAGAAAGGAGTAGAGTGTCCCCCACCCAGAACCACTGCGCGCCTCCTCGACAAGGTACTCTGTTGATAAACCATCTGATGCAGATTGCTTAGCAATCTTTTTAGCAAGCTACCCCCCCCCCTTTTTTTTTTTTACTTTTAGATTATTACTAATCACAGTTTTTTCCCCTGCAGTTGGTGGGAGATTTCCTTGAAGTCACTTGCATCAGCCCCACATTTATCTGTGATCACCCTCAGATCATGAGCCCCTTGGCAAAATGGTGAGGAACTTCTCAGGTTTCACCTTGTTAGATATCCCTTACAGCAGTTCACATTTAAATCTAAAGTATTAGTCAACCCTGTACAAGGGAAGCCTTCCTGTAGAAGCCGTGTGAATGTTTCTGCTCCAGATTTTAGCTTTAAGCTGCTATATTAGCATCTGCCCAGTCCGTGCAATCTGACGTCCATAAATATTTACATGTGCACATTTGTGAAGTCATATTTACAGTCCGTTGCATCAGCAAACCAACTCATAATAATCACAGTATTGTATAAAGCTTAGAGCTTTTTAATTGGAGATCTGTCTCCACTTCCAGATCTGAGATGAATCGATCGTGATGTTCTCTGTCTTGTTGCAGGCACAGAACAAAGAAAGGCCTAACGGAGCGTTTCGAGCTCTTCGTGATGAAGAAGGAGATCTGTAATGCCTACACCGAGTTGAACGATCCCGTCAGACAGAGGGAGCTCTTCGAGCAGCAGGGCAAGGTCAGTATAAAAGAGTCACCTGCTAATTCACTGGGTGACGGTGCATGTGCTGATCATTGGGCTGGACCCTCAAAGCAATTTGATGTTTGACTTCAGGCCAAGGCAGAGGGTGACGACGAGGCCATGTTCATCGATGAGACCTTCTGCACAGCACTAGAGTACGGCCTGCCGCCAACTGCCGGCTGGGGAATGGGCATCGACCGTCTCACCATGTTCCTCACAGACTCCAACAACATCAAGGTAAAGCTGTTGTACGCATCAGTGTTTCCCCTACCATTGGCATATTTATGGGCAAGAATATAAATATGCTTGTTCATGTTATTTGCGTTATTTTCGTGCTAGTTTCTCTCTCCTCTGTGCTTCATGAAGGGCAGGCAAGACAGACAAGACAGAGAACTGACCTGAAAGTAGCACCCTAGATAGCCTGACACACATCCATTAGTTCTGTTGTTGACCATCTCTGTGTCACTACAGTATGTCTGAAAAGCATCATCACTGTGGTGTACAGTGGGTGGGGGAGGGGCATCTACATAACGATGCGCCTCCATGTGCCATTTTCTTTGAGTATGAGCTACCTAACATTTAAAATCTGCTTTCAAGCTGTATCGCTAAATTAGCAAAACAAAAACTACCCGCCAAGTGTTTCTTTAATGTAAAAATGAAGATTACAAGGACTAGCTGCAGGCTTCAAATGTCACTACGGATGTCGCTACTGTCTGAAAAAGTTTGATATCTGTCACTTGGATGAAGCTGCGCTTAGAAGTATGAAATTTAAAGAAAAGGCAAAGCAGCAGTTTGATGGTGAAGGCTTGTTTGGATCTTCTTCAAAGGCCTTTATCATCTCCAGGCAGCAACATGGCTAGAGAAACCCTATCCCCAAGCAGCAGGGTGGCTAGAGCAGGTGAAAGGATGGATAACACCACACCCATTACCACCTCCTCGACATGCATGGCCTCTTTCGTTACATAGAGTCTATGTCATAGACAGTTTAACAAAATGTACAAGAGTCAACTTTACACTGATCTAAGTCTAACAATATGAGGGCGAGCATGGTGAGCTCACAGTCATTCAACAGAAGGTAGAACACGGTATGAAGGCATCGAAATAGGATTAACAAAATATCAAACTTTTCAGTTGATTGATTGATCAGTTATTCATTTGGGAATCAAAATGCTTTGCCTTACATTCCATAATCGCCTGCTGGCAGTTCTGTTAGGTATTTCAGGACATGGAATCAATCATGTATAAACACAGGGTCACGTAGATGAAAGTGGGGGGACACTGCCGACTAGTGGATACATTGTGTCGTAGCATTCAGAGTCCTCATGCCTGAGTTTGTGGATTTAAAGCTATAAAAAAAAGTTCCCTGTCCATCGTTGTCGACTTAGCTTCCATGCTTTACATTTTCTATTTTATTGTCACATTTGGTACTTTTTGGGTCATTCATGGGTGCTCAACTCATAATTACTTGGAAGAGATGTATATGGGAGCCAAGATGGAGAATATACTGTACATCTCCTTATGAGAGGAAGCCTAGCGAATGGGATTTTCTCATTAAAAAACAAAACAAAAAACTGCTTTGAGTCAAGGTGACATTTTCATTTGTAAGAGCAGAATGGATAGGAGAGAAATTAGATTTTTATCAGTTATTCTATACTCATTTGCTGCTGGTTTATTTGAGCCAATGGTTCAATATTTGTTTCATGGACAGTCTCAGAATTTTGTCATTGATCAATAAAACAGGTAGTTTATCTGTAATATACAGTATGTATTGTTTTGCACCTGAGCAGCACACGCATACATGAGCTGAACTTCACATAGCACTCCAGAACTTTGTCCAAAGCTGGCAGGTCTCACTGTTATTTTATCGCAGAAACAGAAGCTCAACTCCTCCGCTCTCCTCCTGTGAGAAATCCCGCTCAGCTGACGATTGTTTTGTCTCCCAGGAGGTGCTGCTCTTCCCAGCCATGAAGCCTGACGACAACAAGACTGCAGCGCCCACAGAGGGCACCTCCGTCTGACGGCATGAGCCTGTCTGCTGACTGATCTCTGCAGGAGTCACTGTACCCCACTGACCATCAGTCAACTCCGCTGGATTTGTGTTTGTTTTCAATGCCAGCCTGTTCGTAAGGTCTGATCCTTGCAGTCGAGCACACAATTCAACTTTTCTCAGAATGACATGGGTGAATGGTAGAATGCTCCTCCCCCCCCCCTATGCTCTTGTGATCATATTTACTGTCCCCCTCTTTTGAGTGTAGGTGGACTCTCATCCAGACATTGAATGGAGAGTTCTGTTCTGTACTGTACACCTGGATAAAAAAGGATTTTAATTATATTTCAATCATGAGAGACTCATAGGAAAGATTAATAAACTTTATTGAACCAATAAACAGTTTTAAGGTGTGCTTGATTTGTACCAGGTGCACAAACATCTTCAGTAGAAGACACATCACTTGCAAAATAGCAAAAACCAAGCACCCCACTTTTAAGTAGTCCAAAAAATATTCAGCTATTTTTCCCACATCCAGTTGTATTCATTCATTGTACTAGAATTTTTCAACGTTGAGTCCGGAAATGTAATGTTCCTCTGCCAAGAATTTTAATCAGAATAAAGCTGATTCAAATTATGTCATTTGTTTATTTGTGCGTGCATGTGGTCCCTTGTTACACATGAGGGTTAAGAACTGATCAATTACCGGTAATTAAATGTTTCTAAAGTGCTTAAGATTCGCAAGAAAAGGGAAAGGAAATATTTGTAACCTTAATTTAGAGTTTGCAGTGACTATAGCCAAGCTGGATATCTCCAAGAATCACACGAGTGGTATTTTAGACACATTTCAAAAGGTGCAACAAATGAATGGTATTGCTTCTTTTCTGTCATCCAGCACATAGACACCATCAGATTCAGTGATTTGCTGTACATCATCAAAGCCTTAGGGTGGTTTGGTCATTGTGTTAATTTAGCCTTTTGATGCATAAACACAGCCTTTACTGTAAACAGGACATGAACTGTCAATAATTATAAGCCACATTAATTAAAAAATAATGATACAATAGATGTCAATGGAGTTTAAAGAAAAAATAAAGCTGGCAAGTGCAACTGAAAGAAGACAGCCAGGTCACTGCCTCCCCAACCCTCCATAGTCAAAAGATCCCCTTTTTACACTGAGCTGTATAGTAGCCTGTTTTCTTTGTAATTGCAGCCTGCAATGACTTGCAGGACTCCATGATAACAGCAAACTGTCTAGGTGAACTTAAATAAAAGTCTGATGGGCACAAACACAAACTGAATGACTGTTGCAATGTTTTTGGAAAACCCCATAAATTCACCTTATTGGGTTAGTGGTGCAAAAGCATGATTCCTTCAAAAACACCAAAAGACTAAATTAAAATAATGGAATATCAAATTACATTTGTAGGCTATTTGAAGTTAATAGCTTTTTTTAATTGTGACAATATCATATCATCATGGGATCATGCATTGTAGATTTAAGCAGCTGATTTGACATTTTCACATTTTTGTAAACTGGACTGGAAATAATTGGCACACAGTAGTCTACTGTGTGCCGTGAAAAGGGTCTACTGAGTAGCGCCTTTTCACGGGGGCCATTTTGCGTCGAAAAGGCAGGGTAAACACAGGTGCAAGCAAAACACTAATGATGGTTTCCAACTTCCATGATTAGAAGTTGGAAACCCTCATTACTGTTATGCTTGCAACTGTGTTTACCCTGCCTTTTCGACACAAAATGCCCTCCCGTGAAAAGGGTCTATATAGCAACAACTGTTCCAAAAGCCCAAACATGGGGAGCACAAGATGTAGAGTCGTGCATTTACAGTAATAGTAGGGCCGATGGCCGCACAATCGGGTTTTTATCTTGATGCACACAAATGGCTGAGGAGAATGCTTGAGTTGGACCTGTCCTGAACTCATTCACTCTCAGCACGCCCCCTACGTACACCGGGAGCACGCAAAAGGGGGGATGGTGCGCGTTCCCGTCGCGGTCAAGTGTGTGTGCACTCGGGTCGACAGACAGACACTCAATGAAGATGGCGATGAGACTAGCGCTCCGGTGCTTTTCTGCAAACTTTCCCCCCAAACTGCCTCAGACTCACGGGACTCTGCTGCTGTGGAGGAGGACCCTGAGCACAGGCTCGCCACTGCTGTCCACAGGTAAAAAGAACCAGAGCTGCTGGCCAAACTAGCCGCTACTTACAGTTTACATGCGGCTCGGCTGCAGCCTCACACATTCCGATCTGCAGTGGGCGAACAAACTCCCGTTTTTTTGTCACTTTCCCACGGCTCATTCCTGAGCTGCAACAAAACAGAATAGAGGAGTGGAATTGCTGTTATTGTCAAGTTTATTGTCATTTTAGTCGAGTTTTTGCCCGAGAGCGAAACTTGGTTGTTGCAAAAACTGGCTAGCCACATATTATTACAATGTAATGGAGCAACATTTTCTTTTGAATGTCATTGACATATTTGTCGCCTGCCTATAATAGTCAGACCATGAGTTCCACATTAGCCTGCTAATTACTGGCCTGAAATAACAAATTGTGCCTTGTTAAACTGCAGCGTATTGGGCACCACATGATCCTGGACATCTGCCATAACCCATAAGCAGCTGTAGTGATGCATTTGACTATTATGGAAAGTAACATTTGAATATTTACTATTTATCCAGCTCTCTGCAGCAGAGGCATTCAGCTCTCGGGACAAAAGGCTCTCTCTCTCGGTCAGATAGTCCAGCCATGCATCAGCACCTTGCACATTTCACAATCTGGTTCAAACCTGTATTTTTCTGCATGATCTGATGCTAACATCAGAAACTGTTGAGGCACAGTTGTTCCCCCAGGGTAATGGAAGTATGGCATACATTTCGTGTCATCCACTCATATGTAACATAATTGATTTACCTGCATATTCATGATCTATGACTGTTACTTTATGACTGTGTGGTGTTATGTTTACAGAAGCGTTTGAATTTAAATAGAAAACATAGATAGAAAGAAGTAGGCAATGTCTAAAAGTGTTGCCAGCTGGTGTGTCAAATCTTGGATGCTCAGAATGTTAGAACTGCACTCCTACAACTTTATTAATCCAAAATTGACAATTTGACAAATTAGATTTTAAGGTTTCCCTATTGCACTGAGTAAATTAAAGGTTTGGCATTTTTAATAAGTGAGATGACTGTTATGTTAACTCTGAATATGGTGCTGCAGCTGTTTTCATCTCAAGTGGGGTGAAATGTTAATTTATGCATGTGAGGATTTCCGTTACTGAAGTTTAATGTCTAATGGATTTATGGCCAACACGTTTCCAACCTTTCAGAGTTCTTCCGATTGGAAGGCTTTGAAGTGCCACAATCATGAATCAGGCCTGTATCTTTACCACCTCCCTGTCTTCTAATTGACTGTAGTAGCAGGTGTTGCACAAGTAATAGGCTAATCTTCAGCTCTGGTCCATAGTACACTAAGATGTTCTTTGGACATGCAAATACAAGAACCAAATGGTGTGTGCTGAGCCTGCTAAGTTTTCCCTATATTTTTCCAATTTGGCTAATGTAGTCGTAGTAGTCCTGTGCAGCTCAAGAGGTCGGACATGGCACTTGGAGATGCCAAGGTTTGCTCTCCAATTCCTGCCAGGGTCACCCATGTTATAATACATGCAATCTGTAAGGAACATCAGGGGGAAACAATCCACTAAATGATACATGGCCACAGCCATTTAAATCCCAAACGTCTTACCAATAGGTCATAACATGTATTCTCAACTCCTAGAAAGCTGGCACCCCTAAATACAGAAATGTTTAATTTCCCTTATAATCAAGTAAAGTAAGATTGTAATATACACTGCAAATGTTGATCAAATGTATCAACGTCAACGTTCAAGGAAAATATGAGTATGCACATTAAATGTTTTCAAGTTTGCAGTTACATTAATTGATTCACTGTAAATTAACTAACTGGGTCCCTTGTTCTCTCTGCAGCCCTGAAGTTCACAGATAAGCATGAGTGGGTACGAGTAGAGGGTGCAATTGGCACAGTTGGTATCAGCAGTTTTGCTCAGGTAGGTTGTCGGGTCTGTATTCATATTAATCATTGATTTATGATGCACTCGGGTCAGAGGTTTACTGATGGGTGATGGCAATCTGAAATAGTGATAATGCTTAATGCCTGAAGTCTGTGTTAAAGTGTTGCACTTTGCCCACAACTGCAGGGACTGTAGTGTAACAAGCAAATTTACTCGTTTATGACTATTCTTTGAGAAAATCGAGTACTATATTAGGTTGGTGTATTCATGTTGTGGCTTTTTTGCATTTGTGTTGTCATTTTTGCATTTGTCTTGTGGCTTTTGCATGTTCCATTAATGTGCTTGTGTTTTTCAAATTTGCAAAGCGTTTTTGGAAGCAGTTCGTTTGAGCCATCTGGGCCACCGTAGTTTTCAAATTCGTATTGGCTGAAGTATAAAGACTGATTTAATAACACAGGCTCCTGATCTGGGCCATACTGTACTGTATGTTTGCGGAGAAGGGTCAGATTACAGACTGCAAGACAGAGGCGTACCTGGTAGTGGGCGTACCTGGTCGTGGGCGTACCTGGTAGTGGGCGTACCTGGTCGTGGGCGTACCTGTGTTGCTAGGGGAACAGTTTGGAACCTAGGGTACATCCTGCAACAGGAAGTAAGCTGGGAGAAATGTAGAATGTTGTCGATTTGTGATTCTTAACGTGTGCAGTGATATTTTGCCCAGTGGGATTCTATTTTGTTCTCCATGCATGTGTCGGGTCCTAAATATTAGTAGCCTTAATATTTTCCTGTGCATTTTCGCTATTTATTTAGGTTTATACATTTTCAAAGATCACAATGAAAAGCAAAATCCATGCTGAATGGCTGGAGGAATCTAACATCATAATAAAATATACAGACACACACACACACAAAAACAACAACACATTTTTACTAATTTTCTCACGTTTATTGGAAACAATGTCCAATTGTTTTGACATTATATTTCAGTAGCCCACATTAGTAGAACTAAGAGGATTCAGTAGGCCAAACTGATTGGAGAGAAACGACGGCAATATTTTTTTTACGGTGATTCAACACAATTCCGTGAAAACAGTGTGAGGAATAATAAGTGGATCAGCACCGCAATTATATAGCGGCTCTTCTGTCATCATTCTAGTCGTCTCATGTGGTCAGACACAGACCCTCACTATGGCTACTGAAGTGGGTGTACCTTGAAATGTGGGCGTATTTGAAATGGTCTTGCAGGGTGCAGACAGATACTGCAAATAAATAACAGCTGCCCGATAATAATATTTTGTCTATTACATCTCACTATAATAAGGTGAGGGGTTCCGTGGTGCACAGCTGACAATTGCTCAACGTGTGAGGCACGCTAGAAATGAGCACGTGAAGCGCACAATATTTATTCTAAAAGAGAACCTGTTGAAAATCAATAATAACCAAACCTCAAAACTTTCCAGTTTATTTTAGTGTAAACGTCAGAGGAGTAATTACCATAATGCAGGTAATGCAGTTGCATTGGAGCCCACAACAGCACACATGGCCCCTCCTCTTTATCTCACCACTATCGTATCATAAAACTCTCCAGATCGACTGACTACATGCACACAGCCACTAAGCTTTAACAGTAAGCAGTAAGTAGCCTACAGAGACAGTCGGTCTGTGTGGGAACACCCACAAAATGTTACTACGGATGGCGCGCGAGTGGGGGTAAAACCGCCCATATGGGCTGACTCACCAAAGGACGGTGCTGCGGCTCTACACTACAGGATTGGGGATTCTAGAGCAGAACACAGACGTCTGTTCAGATGTGCGTTTACTGCGGGGGTTAAATCCCTGATCGTGTCTGCCTGGGCTGGGCTAGCAGCTAAATGCTAACTATGCTGAATGGATAGAACGGGGGGATTTACCCCACCCTGACCACGCCCCCAGCCAGCTACGCCAGCTGTCGAAATGACGAGACACAGACTGTCTCTATAGTACTCAATGAGCCAATGCATCTGCTCCATGGTGTCACATACATAATTCATTCACCAAATAAATAACAATACAACATAAAACCATTTTACACAGTATTTTACATATAGTGTCAAGGTGCTGTCATGGAATTTTCACGTTGCCAAGGGAAGATGGTAAATTCAGAGTCCACAAACATAGTAGGCTACTTTAACTCAGAAATAATGTTATAGACCAAGAAGAATGATCTCAGTTGAATATCAGTTTATTCGCCTCCATGGTTATCTTCTGAGATTTTGTGCCAGCTGCATTTCTCAGGCTGTGGTGTGAGAAGTGACCTTGACTGTTTCAGTCTTCGGGCTTTCTGCGCTCTCCTATCTCGCTGCTTCCTAACATACAGTATCATTTGAAGAAGGAGGCCATGTCTGGACTTCTCCAAACAGTGAACCCAGCCGTGCTCAGACTTGTGCTGAGTACATTGAACCTTAATAACCCTATCCTTTCTGCCTTAGTGGAAATCTATTATATAAGAGGTATATATAATAAACAATAATATAAAATGTACAGAAAGTGCGTCGTCACCGAATATGTTTCCATATGGTGCTAAGTATAGCACGGCAGTCTGTTTTGCATTGTGATGGGCAGGGCCCACTTTACCATCTTGCATTGGGGCCCAGCGTTGAGTCGTTATGCCACTGCCCCCAAATGACAGGTACATTTTAAGAACACGTTTTCACGTGGGGTTATAATCTCAGCTACCATCAAACAAATGATCAAATCTACTGTCTGTAACTCTGCATTACAATTGGTGGCACTATGAATGATAAATAGTTTACCATTTAGTGACAAATACATTAAACATGAATAGGCTACTTAATGTTTAACTTGCTCCGGAAACCTGGTACCTAGCCTTCACAAGTGCATGAGATTGGATTGAAGGACTTCTCAGTGCAATTTTCACACTTTGCAAAGTCATCCTATGGGCAGGTTCTGGCGCCCAGGCTGTGTGTTTGACACCCTGCTTTAGTGGGAAGGAAAAGATTATGCTTTTTTCTTTTCTTTTTAATCAAATGATTCAATTATCTGATCAATTCTAATATTGATACAGAATCAATCAATACATTTGCATTGAAATACCCTTCACAGAATGTGAATGGCTTGGTCATTATAAGGTCATGTCTAATTTAACATTCATACCTCTATCTAAATGTTTTCTTTTACGGGTTTATCAATTCTTGAGTTCTTGCGTCAAATTGTTTCAACAAAGACAAAAGTTAAAGATGATGTCTAGGTCAATGGACTTAGGGTTAGGGCCTTTATGAACATAAACTTTCTCCTAACATCAAAAACCAAGAAAAGAAAACTGATGTTGACATTTTAAGATGGCCTGAACATACACACTTATTCCCCCCTGAAAAAATCAACAGGTTTTTCCTTTCCAACGTCCATTGTTTATGAAGCAGGTCAAGGTTTTGTTGAAGCAGGAATTGAGTTATTCCCATGTAACATTACTGTCAGCAGACTGATCATCAGATTATTGCTTTTGTAAGTTTTTTGTTTTGTTTGTTTTTTGTCATCTGGGAAGTATAAACCAAACGATTTGTTTCATCATTTTAGGAAGCATTAGGTGATGTGGTATACTGTGGTCTCCCTGAAATCGGCCAAAAACTTGAACAGTTGGGTAAGAGTCACAGACAGATATTTTTGTCAAGCAATTGAGTCGAACAGTGAGATCAAATGTACTAATTGTCATATTTTCCTTTGTGTTTGTGTTGCAGAGGAGTTTGGTGCTTTGGAAAGTGTAAAGGCTGCCAGTGAGCTGTACTCTCCTCTGACAGGGGAAGTGACTGAAATCAACGCAGACCTGGCAGACAATCCTGGACTTGTGAATAAAGCCTGCTATGAGGAGGGTAAGCACCGCACAGCCACTGTTAGTGTTGTTCACCAGTACACACTTGTTAGTGACGTGTTCACCAGTACACTTGTCAGTTATTACCACAAATCGCTCTCAGCTAATTTGGTGCCATGCTTTCAACATTATGGAATGAATCGTAAGAATATCTGATCAGGCAAAATGACAGGATGGCATGCCAAAACAGACATGCATTTTGGCTTTTGTAATGGCAACTCCTATCTTTCAGGATGGCTAATCAAGATGACGATTGAAAAACCTGGAGAACTTGATGGCCTCATGGATCAAGCTGGATATGAAAAATTTATTAAATCCCTGGAGTAATAAACAAAGTTACTATGCTGTTTTGTAATGTAATTGCGTTCAAAGATTACTGGGCGGGGTTACTAATATTCATCATCGACATTCTCCATTTGTGATATTTATTTTGATACTGGAATTGTGCTATCAAAATAACCAAAAAAATTGAATGCCTCATTAACAACTTTCCTTATAGATGGTTAGGGTTTATATAGCTGTGAGACAAGCTAAATGGCTGTTAGGCTCAATATCTGTGTCTTGTTTGAGGTGCTTTGCTCCATTTGAAAGTACAGAGATGTGGCAGAAGGTTGGAAAGTGATTGTAAATGTGTGTCATTTTCAATAAAGTGCATCTTACGGTTTGAGGTAATTTTATTTTAATTCTGCGTCTTTTGTGATGATTTTAACAATTGAAATGTAACTTTTGTTGAACTCTTTTTAAACTCAACAAGTTAGATACTCACAAAGCACATTCGCATTCTGCATTTACTTTGATATATTGAATTAAAGGAATATATCTAGGAGTGTCAACATCTACTTTGAACAAAGTCAAATGTGCTGCTAAAAATATTTTCATAGAATAACTTTAACTTGACCTTAATTTACGCAACCTGCTTTCACACATACCAGCCTGATTTTTATCATGGTTTTCTATCATACAGTATCTCTTGTCATCTGCTTGTAATGTCCGTTTTGTAGATTACAAAAATGATCTAATTTTAAGTTAAAATGTTGGTCCACTGGCTAACTAGATGGCTAGCATACCATGATGCTTCATTGTTTATCTGATTCTCTTTGTACTCTTTCTTCTTGCATTTTTATTCTTCTTAATTCTTATGTGATATGTTTCTTGCACTTTATATCATTGTTTGTCTGTAATGTATATTGTTGTCTTGGACCCCAGGAAGATTAGCTGTCGTCTAGGCGTCAGCTAATGGGGATCCTTTTTGTTGTTGATTGGAATTTAACAGCCAAAAGTTTCCCTATCACTTTTTTTTTTTTTTATCACTTTATTTCTCAGTTTTCACAGAAACATAAGGATATCACAAAATACAGTATGAAAACTTTTTCTTTTTCTTTTTCCCTCCCTCCCTCCCACCCCATGGGGACTGACAAAAACAAAAAACAAAACAACAACAACAAAAACAAACAAAAAAAAACAAAAACAAAAAGTGCGTACAGTTATTTGGCTCATAGTAAACTACCTTTTCTCTGCTGTAATTAGACACTGTTCTCTCACAATTGGTCAATAATATATTTAATAAAGGGTTGCCATATGCTATTGAAATTATACTTAGGCCCTCGTACAGCCAATCTAATCTTTTCTAGTTTCAAAAATTGTAATGTATCTCTGATCCAGTGTTTAAAAGAAGGAGGGGCAGCCTGCTTCCAATTTAATAAAATGAGTCTCCTGGCTAAGAGTGTGACAAAAGCAATACAGTTGGATTGTGCCTTGGGGAGGTGATCGTCTTCACACTGGATGCCAAAGATGGCTGTTAAAGGATTTGGGTCTATTGGTCTGTCAAATATGTTAGACAAGGCTTCAAAAATGGAGGACCAGTAACCTGAGAGCTGTGGGCAAAACCAAAATGTATGAGCTAGTGTCGCAGGCGAGATCTTACACCTATTACAAGTATTATCAACTAACGGATACATCTTTGAGAGTCGGGCTTTAGACAGATGCAGCCTGTGTACCACCTTGAATTGAATTAGGCCATGCCTGGCACAAATCGATGAGGAGTGTATTCTTGAGAATATGTCTGACCATTCAGTATCCGTGAATTGTACACTCAGATCAGCCTGCCACGCCTCTCTCAATACATCAAGAGATGTTGTCTGCATAGACGAAAGTTTATTATACATAACGGATATAATACCTTTGAGAGATGGTACCACTGGAAATAAATCATCAATAGGTTGCGGTTCAGGAATTGTGGGAAATGAACCTGTGTGTCTACGGGCCCAATCCCGGGCCTGTAAATAACTAAAAAAATGTGTTCTTGGTATATTAAATTTAGCTCTTAATTGATCAAACGAGGCAAAAATATCCGTCATGTACAAATCCTTGAATGTGATAATACCCCTCTCACGCCACTCCAGGAAGGAGTCACCATCAAGTGAAGGGCGAAATTGATGGTTTGCAACAATCGGGGCACAGAGTGAGCCAGCCTGCCAGGCATAGTGCCTCCGCACCTGAGCCCATATACGCATAGACTGGTGGACTAAGGGGGCAGTGGAAGTGTATTGTGATACAACAGGCATTGCTGAATATAGTAAGGCTGGGAGAGATGTTGGCCGACAAGCATCAGCCTCCATCTGAACCCAGGCAGGAGACTCATCGTTAGCATAGGTTTGACGCCAAAACGCCATAGCTCGCAGGTTACTAGCCCAATAGTATAGTTGAAAGTGTGGTAAAGCCATATCCCTATCACTTTTTAATAAACAAATAAACACATAATAATAATCATCATAACAATAATAACATTCTGCTACTGTTTATTTTTTAAGAATAACTTGATTCACTAGCTACAATAAACGTGCAGGCATTTGTTGTGGCAGCAACATGCTGACAGAGTAAACAACCACAGGACCTCATACCTAATGAAAAGGGGCCATGCGGAATATAGACACAACAGGCTATATTAAAATATACAAAGATACATTCAACATTTCAGTTGATGTGTGCAAATAGGCAAATCCAGCATGGCTGAGGCTGAGAAGTGGCATGGCGTGTGACAAAGTTCCTCATCGCTGTGCAGTCTTTGGGAGTAGGGCATGTATGCTTTCTCTTTACAGTCTGCCCTGTCACGGCCGAAAGGATAAGATGACACTGTGGGAGTACACATGCTGACTGACCTTGACCTTTGCCCTCAGGTGAAGATCGACAGAGATTGCAGAAGCTAGTTGATCAATGATTAATGAAACGGGGTTTCAGAAATGCGGAGTGGGCTGAACAGCATACTGCACTTTCAGCCTGATTGTGTGGAATGAGAACTGTGATTGGAATTCCTGGTTCAAACTCATCAACTGTGAGATTGTCTAATGAATGGTTAGTTCATGCTTAATAAGCATAAGCATAAACTAACCCTTAATTAACAGCCTTGGCCGTTTGATCTAACCTTAACCTGACACAAGGCTGTATGTAACTGTGGGCTAAGCCCACCCAGACATGAGTCTTGCCCACCCAATCAGAAAATATTGTAACAAGTTAAGTGTTGGCAGTGGCAATAACAGGCAGAGAGAGAGATTATCTCCGTTTTAGTAGCAGATCCTGCGCCCCATACAACACAAGACTACAGGAAATACCATTTATTGCACTAGAACACACTTACACACACAGCAACTCAGAGGGGATCACTGAACTGCGCACCCGACTCACCCATGGTGCCAACATGTCAACATTGTGAAGCAATGTAATTGACATGCAGAACAGCACTATAATACCAATAAGGTAAATACATATACAAATAAGTTGTTGGTCCCCCATAGTAAACATAAACATAATGAACATAAACATCTTCCCATAATCTGTCAACCTGTCACAAGTAGGTGGCTGACTCCTACTGGAACAATTTGGTGTACCCATTACCCTTAACTCTGGAAATGGCTTCTACACCCTGCTTCAAATCATTCTTTATAAATTAGAATATAATGCAACTTAATCCCCATCCCCGAACTTCTGGCAACCTACTGCCAAAGTTGCCCCCTACCAGCCCACCCTGTAGCAGGCTAAAATCGTCAGTGACCTGACATGCCTCAACAACAGCAATAGTAAATAATTACTACTAGACACATTAGTTAAGTGTTACCTAATAGATTGAGGAGTGGAATGCTCCAGTTTGACCCTTGATTATGGATAGATTTTAAATTATATTAAGACCAGGCTCAGATGTTTTTGAGACTTCCTGACAGACAGGAGGACGCAACAGGTGAGGCTGGGAAACGACTGTACCTCAGGCTCAGGGCCCAGGGAGACATCTGTCAAACTCATGAAGTTTGCAATGACACAACAGTCATCGGCCTCATGACGAGTCTGCATACAGATGGGAGGTTGAACAGCTGGCCCATTGGTGCAGTCACAAGCTAAAAACTGTAGAGATGATAGTCGACTTCGATGTGGCTCTTCTCTAACCCGACATTGCCAGATGGGGGCGGTATTGTTTGTTTTCACCCATAGTTTTCACCAAACCAAACCGCGGGATTTTAGATCTCGTGAGGGAATCCAGCTTGCTTGCAAGCACTTCTCTGCAAGAAGTAACCTCGCGTCACCAGGCTCTTCTCGGCGAGAAAGAGCCTGGCTCCCGCCCACAATTGATTTTGTCACCCTACTGGTTCCCGCCTAGAGCCCGCCCTAGACCGGATGGCAGCGTTTCTAGCTCGTCAACTTTCACGTTAACTTGACAATTTGACCCAAGTATCAGAATCCTCTTTCACCGTTTTGACCGGTGTGTCAGGCGGTGGTGGCGGAGATGCCATATTGCATAAACGTTTTGTTTTATGTAACGCTAGCTTTGTTTTGATCAGACTCTAGTTTAGGTAACATCACCGCGTCAAGCTAACGGCAACAAAGACGTTGTTAGGCGCATTGCCATCCGGTGTTAATTCTGGGTCCGGGGTTTACGCCCCCATGACAAAAAGCGGGGTGGAAGGTGCCCAGACTAGCAAGAAGAGCCAAATTCACAACTGTGGAGTGGGCGTGGCTTCGAAGGTATGTTATAATGTTATATTAGATAAATAACGATAACAGCAACAACAACAACAATTAGTATTGTTATTATCATCATTATTATTATTATTATTATTATTATTATTATTATTATTAATAATATTGTTAAGCACACCAACAATAATAATAATAATAGATATTTGTTTCATCTCGGTGTATTTTTGTTTCATCTCTCGGTGTATCCATTGTATCACACTTGTGCGAGATTTCCGTTTCGGATGAAAATTTATATACTCTTTGATCATTCATCTGTTCGACCATTGGCTGGTTTATATATATCCCACAATGCACCGCCATTCTACTTCCTTTTTCCTTTCGGCCATTTTCCTTCCTAGGTATGTTAAATTAATCTCTACGAATTTCCAACAAAATCTACTTCAATCCTTGTTACTTTTCAACGCTGTATAAATTTAATTTACCCGTCGCAACAGTCCGCTTTATTAACTTTGCAAATATGTAAATATTGTCATAGATAATCTCATAGTATTGCTGGGCTTCACTTTAAACTGCGGGGATACCCGTTGTAGCATCATTAGCATGCTGACTGTTGGCATTGCAGTCACAGGCCATATTTTCGGTGTTGTCATACCGCTATACATTTACAAGATAGGCATGAACATGCATAACGAACAATAAAATTGTTCGTATGTTACTCAACAGTCGCTGGTTCGTTAAAAATGTCCCAATACAGCCTGTTAGCTACCTAGCTAATAACGTTACCTGAGGACTGGTCTGCCGGCTCGTACCCATGCCTGTCCTCGGTGTGTTTCAGGGAAGCAAGCAGCCATGGCCCCCAGCCGGAATGGAATGCTTCTGAACCCTCACTTCCACAAAGACTGGCAGAAAAGGGTGCGCACATGGTTCAACCAGCCAGCCAGGAAGATCCGCAGGTCAGTGACAGTCCGGGGCAACTGCTATGATCCGGGGGAGATGCTAGCTCACACCAACACGAGCCTAGAGCAGGGATGCAAACTAGTCACCTTTAGGTGACACTGACAGTCACATTTATGATCCCCAAATCCGAATATTACAAAAGACCCAAATAATTCACACAAGGTATAAAGTCATATTATAGCAGTTGGGCGCACTTAGTGACAAGCAAGCTGTTTTTTTCTACTGAGTTTGGCTGCATGACGCTATGAGAGCAATGCTAGCATGGGTGCTCTTTGCTAAGCAACAAGCCGGAAGTTGTCCCCAAGAATAAACAGTTCTACAGCCCTTTTTCCTTCGGACCTCAGTGCATCTGAACCTCCTGTCTGAATTTGAAGCACTTGGGCATATGTGTTCTTAGAGCAGTAGGCATGTTAATCAGGTGGAATTTTTGACTAACGGTAACTCATGCCTGTTTGCACAATCACATGCTGATTTGATCGATGATTTGATACTTTGGTTTGACGAAGATGATTCATTTTTTAGGCGAAAGGCCCGGCAGGCTAAGGGCCGTCGTATTGCTCCACGTCCTGTAGCTGGACCCTTGAGGCCACAGGTCAAGTGTCCCACCATCAGGTACCACACAAAGGTCCGGGCTGGACGTGGCTTCACCCTGGAGGAGCTCAAGGTAATGAACATTGTTAAATAGTTTGTAAATATCTGTATCTCAGGAAGCTTGTGTTTTTGTTGGCCTGGTCTTCTCTTCCCATGTTTTGGTGTGTAGATTACATATTGTTTTGCGGGTTCTACATCTGGTAGTCCCAGGATGTGTCCCAGGAACTTAAGTTGCCGTTTTCTCACTGTTGATGAGTTTTTTTGTTTTGTTTACCCTGCATTTGATATTTTGTCGATGCATTTAATGCCAAGCATTCTTCTATAACATGATGTTGCAAAAGAGTTGATCTTGTTTTTGTCTTTGGAGATGATCCATGATACACAGCCGTACAGGAGCACAGTGATACTTGTGGTATTGGCCACAATTTTGATCAGTGGCGCGTGGGTGAGCAGTCATTTGGGTAGAAAAGGATTTGAATGACAGGGTCCTTGAAACCTTGACAGCCGGCATGAATCATAGAGCGCCCACCTCAAATTGCTGTAGCTATAAACTACCTCCTCTTTTTGACGACTACTTGTGGATGCAAAGCAAAATGAGAAAAGGCTTTAGATGAGTCCTGCATCCCACCCAGCCACAATCTACTCCACTGGTGGAAGAGGTGCAAGAGGTGTTCTCCAGAGACTTAATATATTTGCCAAATAGTACTTTTGTCTTTCCTGCCACCTTCATTCCTGCTGATGAAGAGAGGTTAGCAGGCTGTAATTTGCATCACCCCAGAATAACAAGAACTAAGCTCAAACAATAAGCTAGATTTTTTTTTCTTTGACATTTGATTAGGCTTGTTAGCTTGTTAATGTAGTTTGAGAGTGTATAGGCCAGACTCACCCACATTGTGACAATGAGACACTGGTATGACTGAATACGGATTAATTTCAGCAATTCAATTAAACTCTAAAATGAATGTCACTACTCTTTGTGGGCGGAGCAGTCCCCCCTAGATTAACCAATTTGTTTATGAACATGCAACCAATTCACTAAGCAGCACTTATTTCAGTGAAATGTCAACTTTTTAAACCGATTTCACCAAGTTACTCCTGTCCATTAAAAGACAAGTGGGAGGCACTGGAGAGCGCTTTGACCCAGTTTGATGAGTTTACATTTTATTGAACTAAGTGGTGCTTGGACTGAATTTGTGCAGATGAGTACACACAAAATTGGCAATGAGTGCCGAAACCTCTTGTATGATGTATGAATGTTGGGTCGGTGTGCAAGGAAATATTGAACCATCTCTTCGTTTTGTATCGCAGCAGTCAGATGATGACAAATTCTCCGGAATCTCTGTACTTCCTTGATGATTCCCTTTTGAACCTCTTTTCTGATGACTGTCTGTTCTCAATCAAATTGATCAACCACAATTAGTAAAAATTAGTAGTAAAAACAGACTGCAATGCGTAGTCCTATGGAGTAGTGGACATTGCCCAGGTTATCACCGGTTTATCTTCACAAAGTTGTGTGCGGTGCTTCTCTCTGCAGGCGGCAGGAATTTTCAAAAAGACTGCCCGCACCATCGGCATCGCTGTGGACGCCCGGCGCCGCAACAGATCCACAGAATCACTGCAGGCCAACGTGCAGCGCCTGAAGGAGTACCGCTCCAAGCTCATCCTGTTCCCCAGGAAGGCTTCTGCCCCCAAGAAGGGAGACAGCACTGTAAGTGCCATTTACATGTTGTTGCATGTTGGGACGTAAGGTTCTCATGTATGAAGTTTTAACTTAACATTTTGTAAACAAAGACAGTGTGACTGTGTATAACTGACAAGAGGACGATAAAGAGAATCACACAACAGCTTTGCTTGGCATGTGGTCATTTGTGGGGTTAAAATTAATTAACCATCTTTTGTAATAACCCCACGAAAAATGTGTTTGTCAAGTTGTATGTGGGTTCTGAGGGACTATAATGTGCTTTTTCATAAACCTTTTTATTTGACTGTTTAGCTCAGTCTCCTAAGGAAGCAAGTACTAGAAACATTCATAAAGGCATATGGCCTGTCGCAAGCCAGGAGTGAGAACATTAAAAAAAAAAGTCCTTCCCAACTGTTGGGAAGTACTATTATTACTGCACCTTATATGAGAGCAAGGTAAACATAATGTTTAATAATTTAATAGTATGCGTTTTTTTAAACGTGAAACACCAAATGCTTGATTATTTAATAACGGCAGTACACAAAAATAAAAATCCCCCTCAAATATCCTGTAGTTTTGCTCGAACATTACCAGGCTGTTTGCTTTTGAAATTGCAGTCAAGTGATGACAATTCTCCGGAATCTCTGTACTTCATTGATGATTCATTGAACCCCTTTTCTGATGACTGCACTGTTTCAATGAAAGCTTAGAATTATAAATCTTTGTTTTTCTTGATTTAGTAGCAGATGTCCGTGCTGTTTTCCTTGTATTTTTTTCTTTTTCTTAACCAGACTACATGGGAATTGAGGTTGCGTCTTATGCTGGGGACATACCAGAAATCTTAAAATTGAGCAATGCGTTTTCATCCCCTTGAAGATGTAACTTGTTTTCCATCTTTGCAGGAGGAAGAACTGAAGATGGCTACTCAGCTCGGTGGTGCAGTGATGCCCATCAGAAATGTAAGTTGCAGTTCATGCTAGCACAAAAGTCACTTGTCTTCTCAACACAGTACAATGTTGACTTAGAAGATGATCCAAAATTATATCACTGGAATTAAATAGGTATTTAGTTATGGATCTGCTGGTAAAAAAAAAAAGCAGCCACCAAGTTTACTTGTATATTAAATGCTTGTGACAGTTGACCAGTTAGTTACTAGATAAGAGCATTTATAAAAGCTGTGTGAGGGAATTTTAATTTATTTTTGTCTTGTTTTTCCCCTGCCTCAGGTTCACAAGAAGGAGAAGGCCCGGGTGATCTCTGAGGATGAGAAGAACTTCAAGGCCTTTGCCAGCCTGCGTATGGCCCGCGCCAACGCGCGTCTGTTTGGCATCCGTGCCAAGAGAGCCAAGGAGGCTGCCGAGCAGGACGTGGAGAAGAAGAAATAAATGTCAGTTGCTATCGAACTTTGCAAAATAAAGTATTCAAAAGAATGTGAGAATGTCCTAATTAAAGTACTGTTTTTATTGCCGTGGGGCTGCCTTCAGGTTCCCACTGGTAATGGAGTTTCTGGGACATCATGGAATAGAGGTGTTATTGCAGACACTTTTTTTCTTCTTCAGATCTAGCAGATTTTAATAAATTTTTGTGATAAATATAAGAGTCAAATGTACAGACTCAGACTTCTTCACCACAATCCTTTATGGTTTTCACATAATCCCTAAACCACATCTAGAAGACAGTATAAAAAAAAGTGCTTTACCCGACTGATATATCCCCGGGTATATACACTTGTAACTATCACGATTACAACTGATATTCCAATCAGCCCCTTCTGTAGGTGGAAATCATGTTCTTGACACCCGTCCTATTGTAAAGGATAGTCTGATGAGCAGACTGCTGTAGTCGTCGTCCTAAATGTCAGGAGTTATTGCAGACACTTAAAGTACCGGTAATGCAATTTCCTAAATACTCAGAAGTTGGTGTCTGAAATCTATAAATGGATTGCTTTGACAAGAATCTACCCACACAAGTTATATTTGCTAGTGTCACACATTTCATTGTGCTGGATGGTTTGTCAGCCAGTGGTCAGCTAAAAGTTGAAAACATTTGAAACATAAACCTTGCTGATATGTAAACTGCACAATGTAAGAATTATGATTTTGCACAAAATTGGGAAACCTCAATAATGGGTAAAACCTATAATCCTGTAGTGAAATGTATCCCATCATTAATCTGACTCAGTTGTACCAGCAACAAACTCAAATCGGGATCAGGGATATTTATTTTTTCAAGTAAGAACTAGACAATGATGGTACATAGAACCCTGGAGCCCACAGGATTGGGTCTTAGCCACTTTGCCCATCTTTACAACAGTAGGTGGCAGTAGAGTCACGGTGTATACTGTAGCTTAATGCATATCAGTGCATGATTTAATAGAGGCATTTGATAGTAAAACCATTTTGAAGACAGTTGGATTTATTGGCTGAAGGGTAATGGGTTATTAACCTGAATGTGTTGCTGTCCAAGTGATATACTATTCCAGATTGATGAACTCAATATCTGAGCCGTTACTGTAGTGAAGCAAACAAGGCCGTGTCCGTTGGGTAAAATCCGTTCCCACTGTCCGACCTGACCATTCGATTTAATTTCCAGTGGTCTGATCACCAAACGAGCAGAATCTGAACGAGGAAGGTCGTACCTGGCAGCTGATTCCCACCTTCAAAATGGCAAAATAATTATTGATGATCCATTTTAATGCCCAGACAGCCAAGGCTAGCAAGCTCCCCAGAGGTAGAGAAAGGTCAGGAGAAGCCAAGGCAAGAAGGGGGGATCTATGGGCCTAAGGGGCCAATTTGAATCAGGAATCCTGCAGCCGTGCAAAGTTGAATTTTAATTATCGTACAGAGGGGCCCATGTTAACACAATATCGGCATGACAACAGTTGATGTATGAGCTAGGGCTCGGATATTTATGGACTGTAAATAGTAATACATGTATAGCGGTTTTCTATAACTCACGGTTTTTACACAAAACACTAAGGGGCGGTGTTAGTGGTTGAGGCAGGATGCACAAATTGTCTTTTTTTGGTGTAGCAATATGGTTAAATGAGTACATAAAGTGTTTAGTCAAAATACAACTAAGCAAAGAAACTATTGAAAACCACACATCCCCGTGTGTATTACTGTAATACTGTAATTTACAGCAGTCCACTTAGACCATGGCAACATGCCAACGATTGATGGGATTGAATCAACAGAACTTTCTCTCTGCTTTCCAACTGAATGAGAATAAATGGAGTAAACGATGGTCAGTGGACTGCATGGTCAGAAATTAATGGGGGCTTGGGGAAATATTTCGTTCAAAGTTCATGAAGTGCCAATTAAATAGAAAATGAGAGGCCAAATTTTTTTTACCCTGCTTTGCATTTCACCCTGTTCACATTATTTTCATTGAGTTGTCATTTATTCACACTTGAAGGCAGCTACTGTCCCCCGTGGGCCACCATATGAGTTTATGGCCGGACAATTCATTTTTTCTAATAGCCTTCTGGCTTTTCTTTTATATATATATTTTCCCCCCCAATTTCTTATCCCATTTTTATCCCCCATTAGTGCTAATTTAATTTATTTATCCTGGTTGCTACTCCACCCTCTGCCGATCTGGGGAGAGCCGAAACTGGCTCCATGCTTCCTCCGAGACATGGGCAGTTAGCCAGCCGCTTCTTTTCACCTGACAGAGGAAGCTTCACCGGTAGGACATAGCACGTGGGAGGTTCACGCTATTCCAACCAGTTCCCCTCCCTCTGAACAGGCGCCCTTAATGACCAGAGGAGGAACCACATTAGCAACCAGGATATTGCATGTTTTGGTGAAGGGGGTTCCTATATGAAGGAAACCCCCGGGAGGCACGGGGAGAACATGCAAACTCCACACAGAAAGGCCCTTTTGACGACCCCACCCGGGCGGTGGGCACTCGAGGACATGCGGACGGGCACGCATTCCTTCAGCGCTCACAGCGTCCCAGGTGGGAATCGAACCCAGGACCTTCGAGCCGAAGAAAGATTTTGATTAGAAAATTGTTGTTGGAGTGTGCAGCCTGAAGCCACAGAAACTATCTGCTTGTTTTTTTTTTTTTTTTTTTTTTCAATTTTAACAATATATATGAACAAAAATGACCAAGCTCAGACATTAACGGAAAACAAACAAACAAAAACATACATATATCAACAGTTATCATAATGTGGTGCTACCATCCATATAAGGTGCTTATATACTTGTAAGAGATGTCGCACATGGGGTCCCAGTCCCACGCAAGGCGTCCAACAGAAACCAGCCGGGCAAGTCACCCACCGCCCCTAACCTCGTCGAGGTAGGCCAGAAATGCGTCCCAAGTAGTTAGAAACTTTTTTAAGTGAGTTGGTTCTCAAGGATCTGAGCCTCTCCATCCTTATAACAGAGATCATGTCCGTCAACCACAGTTGGAAAGAAGGTGAAGAGGGGGACTTCCATTCTTTCAGAATTAGTTTTTTGGCAACAGTTGTCCCCAGACTGTTGCACAGCTGTGGGGAAGCCCAGAGAGGTCTCCGAGCAGTCGAAGATGCCGAGTTCTGCCTCCGACTGAAGGGTAATTTTGTAAACAGTATCTGCTTGTTTCTCTGTATATTTGATATTTATTTAAAATAAAACAAGTATTAGTGATTACAGTTCACCCAAAAATGAAACTGGCATGAGGGTTTCAAGAGAAAACTAGTCACCATTGACTTCAGTTGTTACTGTACTGAAGTCAATGGTGACTGTTTTTCTCTTGAGTTGTGCTGGAAACTCCCCTGTGTGTCATATGGACAAACTTCACCTGTGTTTCAAGGGGGAGTAGATGACAGAATTTCCATTTTGGGGGGAACTGTTCCTTTAACTGTTTATTTGCCAATATCCAATGCAAATGTGCCATATCATTTGCCCCTGAAAAGGATCAAAATGCCATACAAAAATTAGATTAAAAAAGCCCTCTGGGGAGAAAAAGTGAATTACTTACCCTGGTGGACAGTGGGCTCAGTGCACCACAGGTTTGGACCTGGGTTGACTGATATGTTGCCTGAACTCAGCACTCTAATTAATATAGATCAGTGGTTCTCAAAGTGGGGTCCGGGGACCCCAGGTGTCCTTGAGGGGGTTCCAGGTGGTCCCCAGAAAAAAGGGGGATAATTTATTTTCAGTAGCTATAATTCCATCCATAAGTAACACAATAACAGAATGTATGACTATTGTGGTCATGGGTTTCATACACTTTCTGAAATAAAACCTCTAAAAGCAAATATCTTATCAGATGGGGGACCCTGGGACAAAATCTTAACAAATGCGGGTCCGTGGTCTAATGTGTGTCAGTTTAGGGGGAAAAAGTTTGAGAACTACTGGTATAGATTTTGAGAGAGGCAGCTTCACCACACACCTGTGTCATAAATATGTTGCCAGTGTTTAACTTC